>NC_134238.1:91948875-93148875 GCF_965152275.1 Natator depressus | reverse complement strand
GTGTTCTTGTAGCTGCGTAGGCCGCAGGATATCAGAGACAAGGTGGGAAGAGGTAATATCTTTTATTGGACCAACTTCTGCTGGTGAAAGAGGTGAAAGACGTCTCAGTCCTCATCCTCCAAGAAAATCTGCACAACACCTTCAAAAGACGAACCTGGGAGCGTAAATTCATAACTTTGCTAGACACTAAAAATCATGAATTTGACAGAGACACTGGATTTATGGCTTATTACAACGATCTGTAACCCACTAACTGCCCCTTTTTTTGCCCTAAGACTACAGAGATGTTAACTGGCTACTTCACTTTGAATGGTGTCTTAGAACGTGTGTTAATTATTTATGCTAAACAATCTGTTCCACCTTGTATTTAGCTGTGATGCTCAGAGTACCTTTCTCAGTCCAGAAGAAGGGCTCCGGGTAAGAACAAAAGCCTGTCTCTTCCTCACCCACAGAAGTTGGTCCAATAAAAGATATTACGTCTCCTGCCTTGTCCCTCTAACATGGTTTATGTTCTTTAATGCAAGATGTGCATTTTGCGGTCCTTTGGCCTCTTGACATGTAAATAAAATTATGTCAGTGGGACTTACATGTGCATTTAGGACATGAGCCAACTCCCATTGATTTGAATGGGAATTAGATCACTGTAACAGAAAAATTACGGATACTGCACAGTCTCCTTGTAAACAAGAGCTTCCTTGACAGTCCATTAAAAATTAATAATACATTCATTTTAAAGTGACATCAGCAAAATTGTGCCTTTCTTCTTACCAGATACGACATATATTCCTCAAAAGGGACAGTCATATTTATGCCCATCAATACAGCTCTGCATCCATAATAAAATAAAATACTAATACAAATATTTTTTCCAAAATAGGCTCTGTCTACCAGCTGTACTTGTAAGACACAGCCTGATGAATATTAAAGTATTTTTCCTTTTAGTTGTAAACACATTTTGTAGTATCTGACTGAAAAAAATATGCAAATGTCCAGCACGGATTTAAAGAGGCCATTAAATACAAAACCTAAATCACACTTCTGTCTAAAAATGTTTTACTTGTTACTTGTAACAAGTGACACCCAACACCAACACAGAAACTAAACACAAATATTTTTTCACGATTTGTTTGTTTGTTTTTTTACACTTTCTGCATTTGACAGCCATGTGTGTAGAATCAGTTTCGCTATTTACCTGAATAATCAGTTTCTCCTGTTTATGTGGATCTTTCAGAAAGCAATAGGGATGAAAAAAATCGTTAAAAATAAAACGGGACTGTAAAACCAGTCCCATTTGGCTGGGATCTCAGGACTATAGTATTTGAAACTAATTTTAACTAATTTTTAAAACTTACTACTAACAATACTCCATTTACTGCATATGAGGCTTTTCATGTTGAACACATTTGAAAATCGTTACCTAGTAAATCATTAAATAATTTAATACTATCGTCCCTACTTTTTAGTTAGGAAAACTAAGGAAAAGAGATGGACCAACTTAAAAGAAAAACAAACAAACCTGTGGCCCTGTGTGCGCAGGATTATAAGGATTACTCCAACCCCATGCTCAAACTATAGGGACTTTATTATAGAAATACAGATAAAGCAAACCTCCTCAAAATGCAGTTCAATGCCTTCTGCCAAATGCTGCTCTTTTGAAGATAACAGTTACTAAAGTTATAATCTATGTGATCTTTGATGGTCACCAGAGCAGCTTAAATAATACCCTATAACACGCTTTTTAAATCTATTTTTTAAAAACAGAAGTCTTTAGATGGATCTGGCTGTGGGAGGAATTACTTACCTCTAGACTTCTGGTCACCCAGGACCAACCATTTCTAATCTACACCAATGACTCTCTCTCTCTCTCTCTCTCTCTCTATATATATATATATACACACACACACACACACAATTTCTGTTTAAGAATCTCTTTCAGTTGTTTGCCTTATTCTGGCCAGCCAGTCAAATCTGAATTTGGGCACAATTTGTTTCTGAGCATCTTAGTCACGGAAATAAGCATACTATGAAAAATAAACAATGTGTGGCTGAAACGGCAAGATTTCAATAGCTAGGCCAATTTATGTTTAAACAGGAAATTCAATTATGTGAGATTTCTCCCAAATCTCATATTTAATACTGTTCACATTCTAAAGTACCTATATCTCAGCAATATAACACACCGATTGCTATTTACTGCATCATTTTGTACAAGGAACTGCAATACTGTCATGTTCTATTTCAATAAACCATGTGTAGCAGTTAAATTACATAAAAAATAAGTTTCAGAGTAGCAGCCGTGTTAGTCTGTATTTGCAAAAAGAAAAGGAGGACTTGTGGCACCTTAGAGACTAACAAATTTATTTGAGCATAAGCTTTCGCGAGCTACAGCTCACTTCATCGGATGCATTCCGATGAAGTGAGCTGTAGCTCACGAAAGCTTATGCTCAAATAAATTTGTTAGTCTCTAAGGTGCCATAAAAAATAAGGGATCCAGATTGTATCTGTCAGAGATGACAGTGCTACCATACACCAGTGTAATCCACTCTTGGTTTAATGGACTCACCTCCTCCTTAAACACTTTAGTGAAGGTCAAACATCTTCATTATCTGAAAGTCCTAGATTTTCCATTTGGATCTCTAATTTAACTGACTTATGTATCAAAATGCATGTTACCAGATAGATCTGCTACTGGATACTCATCTAAGGAGGTTCAAGAATGTTTTTCCAGTTAAGGTTGGCTGCAATTTATGCTCACTCAACTGGCTTAATTTCCACATGTTTCAGTTGATAGCATATGAAGAATGCAAGTGTTTTGCTAAAATCACCTATATTTTTCAAACCTCACTTCATTTTAGAGACCTGCTATCTCAAATGCAGAGAACATCTAAACCTGGAGAACCATGCTTTCAGGGTGACATAATACCAGCAGGTCTAAATTAAAGCAATGAGTCCCTCAAACATTTAATTTAGCCTACTATCAGAGTTACAGAAGGGCTAAATTTTGTTCTCAGATATGCAAAGAAGTTCCCATTGAAGAGAATGGTAGTTGTCTTTATGTACGTATAAGGGTAGAATTTGGCCAATAATGGAGGCCTCTACTTCTTAGGCCCACATCTGGCTACCACTCCCCAAAGAGAACTCCCACTTTTGACAATGGGAGTGGTATGCAAAGAACCACCATAGCATATGGCACTTAATACTTACAAGATAAACAATAAAATAATTTTATAGTTAACAGTTTCCAATATATTGTTATAAAACATAATTCCTTCTGCTCTGCCAATAATAAAAGTGTTTTTACAGCCAAGAGCAAAGAATAGATGAATATTAACTTTAAATTCTGAAGAACTGTTATAGGGTTTTACAAAACGTTCAACAGAAATCCAGAAAGAATTTGGAAAACACAACAGATTAAAACCAAATAATTACAAAACTCAATTTGATCCAAAATGTCCTTAACGTTACAGCCAATTTGTATTAGCGAGAGGACAGTTTTAGTAATACATTTCAATACTCAGTTCTGGAAGCTAGCTGTTCCAAATTAAAATTATAAGAAATGCTTTACCTAATTTTAAAAACAGCTCACAGTAGACTGATGTGCAATTTAGTGTCTGAAACTGACATTTTAATATTTAATCACTTAAAAGATTACTTTAAAAGTAAACACTTTAAAATTAATCTTACCATGAATTGCAATACAAGTTTGCAAAACAAGCTACAACATTTGAAACTCATTAATCTAAAAGAAAATTAAATTCATAATCACCAGTATACATAATGTACAAAGAAGGCTATACACAATAAGGTGAATGTGATGCAGTAACTGTATACTACACAATTGGGAGGGAGAAATATCTTCACATTGCAAAGAAACATTACAATCTCTACAAAGTATGGGAAAAAATGCTTCTCTTTCCAACCATGACCCAGAAAAATGCTTAATTTTCTCATGTTCTGTATTATACATATGAGTTTGTATATGCTTACAAAATTACATATACACAAGTAGAAGAAAAAAATAGATCCCACACCTGCTCTTTATAATACATATTGTTCATAATAAAGTAACAAATAAAGTCAAAATAATGGGCTGTTCTGTCAGTTTCTGGAAAGCACAATGTCTATTACAGAAATTCATACAATTTTATATTAAGAAATACTTATAGAAAAAGGCACTTTAGAAAATGTCATGCTAGGCCACCCAGGAGCATAAATACCATTTTCAAAAGCACCTAACCCACTTAGGCTCCTAATTCCCAGGGTACTTTTGGAAATGGGACCGAAGACTAAGTAACTTAGGCACTAAAGGTGGGTCAAAGTAGCTTTTGACAATTCTACCCAAAGCCTACATAAAATAAAATGAAGCACAATTTTACGTATCAGGGGTAATAGGACACAGTCAACTTGCAATTAATTAACAAAAATAGTTTATGTAATTTTCAGATATTACTCCTTCTCTGAATCTCACCAGTTATTATGACTTTATAATGACATTTCCTATTTTTTAAAATTTCTCTCTCTCTCCTTGCTATATGAAAGACCCACACAAACAGGGAAAACTGTGTGACTATACAGGAGAAGCAGTGGGAGTGACTAAATACAAACTGCTGTCAAATACACAAAGTAAGCCAACTGAAGAAATAGTTTCCCCCTCAAATCTGTTTCGGTACAGTAATTTTAGACTTGGATCCTGAGAGCAGCTTTGTTCAGGTAGATCCCTGAACCTACACTGAGCCCCAGTGACTTCAAGGGGAGTCTGCCTGCACAGAGTTCCTTGCAGGATCAGAACCTTAGGTGTTAATTGTGACACCAGTATATACACCATTAACAGTCACAAGCATGATTTTTAAGTTGATAATGTCCTTTAATTAAATTCTACTCTTTTAAAAGTAGTTCAGTAAAGGCTTGTATACACTAGGAATTTCTAGAGTCGTGTCGTTACAGTGGTGCCTATGCCCGCTGTAGATGCATTATTTTGTATAAAGCAAGGATTGCATCAGGGCAACTTCTCTCAGTTTCAAGTAAACTACACCAGTGCAAGCTCACTTTACACTAATGCAGCACATTAACACTGAAGGTTTGCACTGTTGTACCCACATCGAAAAACCCTGAGCTTTCTCAATAGTTCTATAAATTAATAGCTCTCCCGACCCATCTATTCTCGCTGAAACCAACCACCTTTCACTTGGCCTAAAATAATGCTAAAATTAGGGCCCGAGACTGCCATGAGTTATATACATACAGTACTTAACTTTACAAGTGAATGGACCCCACTGAAATTAATGAGATTACTCATTCATTAAGTTAAGCATGTGCATAATTGACGACAGCACTGGGGACTAACTCTTTGAAACTATATACATTCATAATTTAAATCCCCCCCTATTCTGGGAGCACACAGTGATTCCCCCCCAATAAATTTCCCTCTTCCCTAAAATATTGAGCAAAATCCTGTAGCATTATTTCAAAAAACAAGCAAAATGCAGAAACAACATAGACTTGTACTAAAAGTCAAATATGACAAAAAAAATTATTAAATATGTTAAGTCAATTTCCATAAACTAAAGCAAATGCAAGCTTATATACTTTATTTCACCTCTTTTCTGAATCCTAAAATAATCACAACGTGAAATTTAATCAATCAAAACTAGGCCAAAATCAAATAGGCAGAGCAATTTTTACCGCCAGTATTATCTCTCTCTATCTCCCTCTCTCCTGATCATTCTTCCACACCCATTATTCCAAGTATAGAAGAGAAAACACGTTAGTTAAGGAAAACTGCAAATTAATTTAAAAGACTATGTCTGAACATATTCTTTCCCATGTTTTACTTATTTTGATCCAGCTTTAACTCATTTATAAAACAATTTACCCTGTATCAATAACAATGTTTCTATACAAAACAAGATAGCATATTTGCGCTACAGCAGACAGTACACATCTTTTGCATGTGATTTATTCAGTTTTATAACTCCACATACACCAGGCTCTCGTGCAGACATTTTTAGGCCCTGTTAGTCCAAAGCACAAACTATATCTACCACAATAACTATGCATTATATGACAATGAACTGGTCATGAGCTTTTTTATTATTATTTTTAATTCAAAAGACTTATTTTAGTATCAACAAAAAAATAGAGAAATGTTGCTTTTTGTACATTAGCTATGATTATATGACAATAACTGTTGAGATTAAGGGGAAACTGTATTGTATACTGTAAATTTATTTCTTATCCAATGGGTGGATTCCAAAGATATTCAAGATGCTGTCATTCTCCAACATACTGTAGGTTATTAGTCAGTTTCATGTCTTTGTGTGTTGTTGTTCTATGAAATTAGCCTATAATCTGAGTGTAACCCTCCATCTCAGTTTACCTCATTAAACAAAAATCACACTAAAAAAATAAACCCAGCACCCAGCAACCTTTCTGAAGGCTCACAGAACAATGTAGACATTAAAGCCTGCCACCACCAATCTGCAAAGCAACTCCGCCTGTGAGTCGTTTCATTTAGCAGCTTCCTTGCAATTTCTCCCTTACACCCACCCCCAAATGTATTTGCCATTTATGTTCTCTTTTCATCTCTCTGTCACCCACCAAGCCCTATCCCCTCTCCATTTTTGGAAGGCCAGTGTCTCTTCCACATCAAATCACCTACAGGAACCAGAATCTCTGAAACCAGCTGCATATGTATTTGCAATACATGCCCACGGATATATACCATGTAACATCGTGTATTACAGATATCTGTGCACACACACAAACGTATCTCCACCACCACCATCATCCTGAGAGTCCGAATAAACATAATCATGTAGATTGGAAGCACCCGCGGAGCTAAGGCAAGGAAACTGAGTGTAAATTGTGTCCTCCTTCCCTCCCTTCCCCTCCCCCGCACCCATGATCAGATTCCCTTTACTTTCATACTTATCAATGGATTGATACAATGTACGCACCGTACCCAGACACACACAGGCATGTCTACTGCATAAGTGCCTACATGCATGTGCAAGGCTGCACCCCCAATGGGCACCGTGTGTGTGTGTGTGAGAGAGAGCAGCAGCAGCAGGAGGGGCTGAGCAGCCCCCGGGGCAGCCGGCCGGGTTGGGGTGCAGGCGGCGCCTGCCTGGACTTACCCAGCAGCAGCAGCTTGAGCTCCCGGCGGGCGTCCCGCTTGTCCCGGCGGAGCTGCCTCTCGATCTCATCGTTGATCCGCCTGGCTTCTTTGGCTTCCTCGCTCAGGCAGCACGCCATGATGGACTCCAGAGTCATTCTTCCTAACTGGTTCAGACACAACCCCCACCCCCCGAAAACACACACACACCCCGCACCACGGAGCGAGGGAGGCACGCGCCCTCTGCCTGCGAGCCCCCACCCCGGGACAGCAGAGCCAACGCCGGGAGAGCTCTGGATGCTACACCCAGGGAGGAAGAGAGGCAGAGAAAGGGTCCCCACCACCAGCAGCGGCGCAACCGGCCCCCCCACCCTATCTCCTGCCTCTGACACTCGCTGGTTCCAACTCCTCCTCTTCTCTAAATCATGCACCAAACAACAGGGAAGCATCTACCAGAGCAGCAGAGAGGAGCAGCCCAGCACCCCACTCTTTTCCTTTCCTGTCTCCTGCAGCTACAGTCCCCGAACGTCCCTTGTGAATGACACCCGCTGAAATCCCCCCACCTCCCTCCAAAGCAACCAGCCCCTATTGAAATGCTAATCGCGACTAACCCCTCCCCCCCTCCACACACACACTTTCTTGTCTCTTCCCCCTCTTCCCCCACTCCCTGATCATCAGATCCTCCAGGGGGTGGTTTTGCTTGTTGCCTCTTGGAAATCTCTGAGTTTGCTTTGCTTAAGGTCTTTCAAGTGGACTTTTCTTCCCAGCTTTCTTTGGGGTTGAGGGGAGGGGGGGTCTATTTGCTTCTGTCTTTTTGAAGCAGCTGTTCTTCTCGTCCCTGCCTTTCCCTTTCTGTAAGGAAGCGAGAGCGGGTAATGCGAGGGAGGAGGAGGGAAGCAAGAGCTGTGGTGCATGTACAATATGTATCCAGCCAGCCTGACTGTTCAATGGCTCAGCTCCTGGGCGTGTAAGGCAGAAATATGGCGGACCTTCCCTCCCTCTCTCTCTCCAACCCACGAGACAGAGGAAAATATACAGAAAGGAAAATCCCAGGGAAATAAACCTCCAAACTTACTGAACAGGCTTTCATACAAAGACGAACACCACCACCCAATAGCAGTAATAGAGGGAGGAACAAGTCATTTTGCACACCAAATGGCCGCAAGGAACTCTTTTTTATTTGTCCTATGGGGCAGGGCTGGGTTTTTTTCTAACACAACGTTTCTAGATTTGCTTTTGTTTCCTTGTCCTAGTCCATTTTATTATAACCCTCCATCCTATTGTAAGAAGAGGTGACTTTGTAAATTGGGAAAGAGCGAAATTATAACAATTCCCAGGCGGGAAAAGGGAGAGGGGAACCTCTCTCCCTTCAGATGGCAATGTAAATTTGGGGAATAAAAGTTTCCCAGGGTCTTCAGGGCATTCCTTGTAACTTTTCATGCCAATGAGTTCCTATGGCGTGCAGAAGAAGAAAAAAGGGGGGGAGGGGGGAGAGATTTTAACAATGATTATAATAATAAACGAAATGGGTAGTATCCCTCCCTTGCTTATAAGAACCTAATATTCTAAAATTTAAGTCAATGAATCTGTTTTACTTTTTATTTCTGTAATAGTAGCTTTGAGGGTAGAATCCATTGTGATTTAGCTTGCCAAAACCCCAAGCCTCTGGTGTATGTGAATTACCAGACCTTAAGTCAGCACTCCAGAGCAACGGCACATTTTGGACTGATATATGATATGGGTCCTAGCTTTCCTTAGTATTTGACGTTTTAGCTGCATTTTGTCCCATTTCTAGCTCCATTTTAAATTAGCCCTAAAGGAGAAGGTTGAAGTCTCTCCCAGGAAAGCAATGGAAGTCTATGAAGGTTGCTAGGCAGTAAGAGGGGCATCCATATCCTCTTTCCGCACCCCCCCTTCCCCCAACTTCATGTGTGGGATGCTCTTTCCTATAGTTTGGCCTTTATTTTGAAAATGATGCTGTGCTCACACCTGCAGCTGCTCAGACATGCTGACACACTATAAATTAAACAGTGCCCATCACAAGCTATGATACTGAAAATTAAAATGTAATGATCAAGACAATGACATTGTCTGATTTTGAATAAAATAATTCTCATTGCTTCACAATTTTAAAAATACATTAACTTGCTCAAATTTGTGCAGCAGGTTTTTTGATATACTGTATAAAAACAGTCACTGCACCTCAGAAGATTTTTAAAGTATGTTTCTTTTTCCTTGTAAACAAAATTAAAGATGTGCACATTTTTAGATTAAATTCTATAATCCTATTTCTAATAAAAGCACTATTATTTCAGTGAAAGCACTTTTTCATTACACTGAAATGGATTTAAAATTTAATAAAAATGCTTTGGGGGCCCTGATTTATGTCTGTGTTGGCAATGAATTTAGCAAATAAAGATATATAATAAAGATAAATAAAGATATAGTTAATAGACACTAACCAAGAAACAAGTGAACAATGACACAGGGTGGAATCCTCTTTGTTCTCACTGAACAACTTCTTTGTGGATCAGAACCTGTTCCCATGAGTGCATAGGAGACAAAAAGGTAGCAGAATGGGTGCACAAGTGGCCAGTTATAAGGAACATATGCTGGGGACATGCTGTGTGCTCACCACACTGCTTGCACAGGATCCCACATGGTGCAAAGGGGTTTGCAGCAAGTCTGGGGGAAGGGTAGAGTATGGCAAGTAGATCTGCACCATCCCAGGTTAACTGATCAAAATCTCTCTGCATATTGAGCACAACAGCTGCCCTCAAGGGCTTGCATTGTAGTAATCTTCCTTCAGAAGAGGAAGTCTGACAGCTTTCTGCAGACTTTATCAGTCCCATATTATACATTCACTACAGGGGGTTGCAAGAGTTGCTCCAGGGTCTGAACACTATATACTAAAATGTGAAACTATCATTTAATTGTAGGCATGCTTGGGGACATATACTGCATTTAATCTGTATGTGCCTTTTCCATGGACACTGATTTTTGATGTATGACCTGAGGGAAGTGCCCTCCAATATGTATCTTGGAAAAGACCACAGATTAAATAGAAAATTCTATGAGCTCGGAGTATCCTGCCTCTGCCAGTGATCAGTACCAGATACTGTTGAGGAAAGTATAAAAACTTCATAATGGGCAATTATGCAATAATATGCTTATAGGGTTTCTTTCTAACTCCAAGCAGAATAGTGGTTGACTTTTGTCCTGAAACATGAGGCTTTATATCCCCTATCCCCTGTATATTTTTATCCTAGCAAGTATATTTGTTAATGATGCAATTATTAACTACAAAGATATCTAATCCTGTTGTGAATCCCACCAAGCTCTTTGCCTCAGTATACAAGTTCCATATACATGTTGCGTATAATGGTGATTCCTTTTATTGGCCTAAATTTTCAAAATGTCTGGGGATTTTGGATGTCTGACTAGAAGACACCTTAAGGGGGCCTGGTTTTAAGGAATTGCTGAAGAACACATCCTCTTTGAATATCAGATTCCTTTAAGGTGTCTCAAATTGACCACCCTAATATTCAGGCACCCATATTAACTAGTCACTTTTGAAAATTTAGTGTCAGTTTTAAATTTGTTGCTTTTCACTTTCATTAACCATCTCTTTCTTGTGTTATAAGAGAGAAAGTAAATATGCATTCGTGATAAACTTTCTCAGTATACCACTGATAATTTTGTATACCTCTATCATAGCACCTCTTACTCATTCTCTAAAATATGTAGTCCCCGTCTTTAAAATCTCTTCTTGTACAGAAATCCTTCCATGCATCTAACCCTTTAGTTGTCCTACTCTGTGCCTCTTCTGTTTGAACTACTTCTTTTTTGAGATGGTTTGACCAAATCTGAACACACTATTCAAAGTGAGCGTATTCCAGCCGCATATATAATGTGATTACAGTAGTTTCAGCATTACTCAATATCTCTTAAAACAATGTAACATCTTTGTAGCAGATATTGCAATCCTGTGCAGTATTTGGGAACCATTTATTAAATTTATGAATGGTTAATGTATGATTGTGTTCCTCCATGGGGAGGATTACCACAGCTCCTACAGGAACTAAACACAATAAGAGGTTGACTAAGGTGAGTCACTGAGACTAAGCAACTAGGGAAGTACTAACCCCTGCAGTGGTTTGCTATTACTGATTCAAACTGGGTTTTCTAACGCAGTGGTTTTCAAACTTTTTTTCCTGGTAACCCAGTTGAAGAAAATTGTTAATGTCCATGACCCACCGGAGCTGGAGATGAGGGGTTTGGGGTGTGGGAGGGGCTCACAGCTGGGGCAGATGGTTGAGGTATGGGGGTGAGGGATGCGGGGTGGGGCTAGGGATGAGAAGTTTGGGGAGCAGGAGGGGGCTCTGGGTTTGAGGCAGGGCTCAGGGCTGGGGCAGGGGATTGGGGCTCAGGGTTGAAGTGTGGGCTTATCTCCGGCGGCTCCTCGTAAACAGCGCAGCTGGGGTGCAGAGGCAGGCTTCCCACCTGTCCTGGCGCTGCAGACCGTGCTGCACCTTGGAAGCGGCCAGCAGCTGATCCGGCTCCTAGGCGAAGGCACCGCGCGGCTCTCGCCCGCAGGCACAGCTCTCCCACCCACCCACCCACCCACAGTGCAGAGCTGGTGCTCAGGGTGGGGGCAGTGCGCAGAGCCCTGTGCCGCCCCCCAGGAGCCAGACCTGCTGCTGGCTGCTTCCGGGGCACAGGGTGGTGTCAGAACAGGTAGGGACCAGCCTGCCTTAGCTGGGCAGCACCGCCGATGGGACTTTTAACGGCTTTGTCGGCGGTGCTGACTAGAGCCGCCGTGACCCAGTGCCCTACATTCCGTGACCCAGTAGTGGGTTGCGACCCGCAGTTTGAAAACCACTGTTCTAGAGACTAGGAGGCAAAGAAAGGATGAGCTTAAACTGACACCGGGCCTTCTTTCTGATCCAGCAAACAGACAGTACCTTCTGTCCAAGAGGGGCTCCAAAGTTGTGGAAGAGGCCTGCTAGGATCCCATAAGACTGATGGGTGACTCCAGTCCTGGTATGTTTAATATGTGTTCAAATCTGTTTTATTGTTTTATCATGTTTTCTCTGTAATGCACTCACTCTAAGAATACATGTGCTTGATCAGAAGGAACTGTGTGGTAAATTGTAACTGCTGCCAACACACTGTTCATAGTTTCAGAGAAAGCAAAGCACAGGCACGGAGGGCTTTAGGCAGACTGGCTTTCTGAGGGTATCACACTGTACGGCCGGGAGCTTAAAATCTTGGTCAGGAGAGAGAGAGGTGGGTCTCCACACAAGAGAAGTGACATCTGGGAGATGTCAATCTTAAATGGCTGCCCTCGCTGGATCACAGAATACGGGTGACTCCAGTGACGATATAGAAACCAATTGATCTCACCACTTAATCCTTACACAGCATTGTGAAACGTCATACAACAACATCTTAGCCAGGGGGACGGTCCTTCTAGTCAGCCATATTGTCAGAAGATTTTCCATAGTGACTCTCTGTGAATGTAGTTGAAAGCTTTAGTAAAATCTATAAAGTTCAAGACTACTCTTCTCTTTCTAAATCAATTGTCTCAGGTTAAAGATATGGTGTATACATGACTTTTTCAGCCTAAAGCCTGCTTGCATAGTATGCAGTTTTTCCATCGATAACCAATTTGATTCTGTTCAATAGTACGCTACAGAATGCTTTTCCAGATACTGAAAGTAGTGTTATTCCTCACCAGTTGTTGCACACCAGTTACTTTCCTTTCTTTGGTAATTTAAAGATCACACCTTACTTCCATTCCTCTGGGTAGAATTCTTTCTTCCAACTATATAACAGAGTTTATGTATTTCCATGCATATTCCCCCACTTTAAGCATTTCAGCAGTGATCTTATCTTGACCAGGTGGTTTGTCATTTTTAGTTGGTTAACTGTTTTCTCTATTTCTGCTTCTGAAATTTCTAGCAGTGACATATTTAGTTCTTCTGCACATCCATTAATTGGAATTGTTAGCTCTGGTTAGTTGAGTACTTCATTAAAATGTTCTCACTATCTTTTTTTTTTTTTTTTGGTTCTGCTTCCATTGTTAACAGTCTGCCATCTTTTGCTTTTATGATACTACTGTGACACTGAAACCATGATTAAAATTGCTAACTTGAGTCAAGTCTCACTGATGCATCTTCAGTTTCTCTCACTTTGTCAAGCTATTCTCTTGTCTGTCTCACACATCTTTACCTTTCTCTACATACTCCCATTGCAGCATGCATTGTTCTTCTTGTGTCACCTGTGCTTGCCGCATTTCCCCCCCCCCCCTTCAGTCACTTTCCACGTGTGTGACTGTATCCACTCTTCACTCATTGATCCTTTTAGTCCAAGTAAAGTTGTAGCTGTTTCCCAGCAGATCTCTCTAAAGCAAGCCCTTTGTTCTTCCATATCATCATTACATTACCTGCTGCTCTTGGAATCCATTTGAGAACTGGATTTTGAAGTCCCTCCTGATTCCTAGGTCAGACAGTTTCTTCACAGCAAATACCATTTCCCCCTTTTCTGCCAGAATAAAGCTAAAAAGACAGGATAGTGGGTTGCTTTCTACAAGAGCATTTGTAAGAGATTGTATATCTAGCAGTGATCTTCTCCACATCTGCTGATGGCAGCGTGATTCAATCATTTCTCACTAATTCAGTTATTTCACTTCCATGTTCGTTTGCGTGTCCTAACTGCTAAGGTCAAAAGGGAAAGAAAATCTGAAGAGGAGTATGTATCTGTAAGGGGTTCTTGTCTGCAAGCAGGTCTGTAAGAAATACATATGTGTGCAGAGCTGGGTGAGGTGCCCAGGGGAGCTTCCTACCCTCCTTTCTGCCTGTAGAGAGGGAGTCTGATCACAGGATGGAGAATTTGTATTAATGTAAAATTAATAGGGAGGGGACAGGGTTTTGTCCCTGGACAATTTTAGAAACCTGCTGCAATTTTCTGCATTTAGGAGTGTATTTTCACATTTAGGAGAGTATGCAGAAACTGTGTATACTAGTTATCTGTCTCTCTCCTACAGGCAAGGAGGAATTGGCTGGAGGGCATCTATGTACCTCTTCTTCCCCTCTCTGTCTGGAGGGAAGTGAGAGAAAGTAGAGACTTCTCCCCTTTCCTCTCTCCTGTAGGAGGGCAGATCTTCCTTAAGAGGAGAGGAGGCGGATATGAGACTCTTATATGGGACACTGCTTCATCCTTTGTCAGGTGCAGCTGCTGTGCCACCTACTGGTGGGAAAGGATGGGAGCCCCAGAAACACCTCAGCCAAGCATAAGCTCCTCCTTTTGCTCCCACTTCACATTCCCTTACTTATTGAGTCTGGACTTCAGCCAGAAAGGAGAGAGAGAGAGAGAGAGAGAGAGAGAGAGAGGTGTATACTGTACTTCTCCACACTCCTCCTTACTTTGGGTATGAGTACATTGCATTAGGGTTGCCAGGTGTCCAGTTTTTAAACCGGAAAGTCTGGTAAAAAATGGAGCCTGGCAGTGTCCGGTCAGATGAACTGACCAGATCCCAGAAGTTCAGTTACTGGCAGTGGGAGGGGGGGCAGTGGCAGCCTCTCACCTGGCCCTAAAGTGGTGGCTCCCATAGCAGCAACCATGCACCAACTCGGGCGACCCCTTTAAGGAGCACGGCTGTGGGCGAGGACAGAGTGCAGGGGCTATGGCGAGCAGGGTAAGGGGCTCCCAGTGGGCATGGAACGTTCCCCGGGAGGGAAGGAACGCGAGTTGCCCCACCAGCCAGCGCTTCCACTGGCCACGCTCTCAGGCAGCTCCAGGGTAGGGAGGGCTTGAGCGGGAGGGGAAGAGTGTAGAGGGAGGTGGGAGACTGCCATGCAGGAGGGCCGCATCCTGGCTCACCAGTAGGGCTGCCTGGCTGCTCCTGTGTGGCTGCAGCGCTCTTCTCACCTGCACTCCCAAGTGGCCTGCTGGAGCTGGGGTTTGCAAGTTCCTTGGGGCTGCTCACACTGGAGTTGAGGGGAGAAAGCTATGAGTGACACGGGGAGGGGGCAGAGGAGCGAGCAGGGGCTAGGGGGTCCAGTTTTCAGAAATTAGAAAGTTGGCAACCCAACATTGCATAGTAAATCTGGCTCAGGCTCATGTTTAAGCCCAATCCCCTACAATGTATTAATGGGTGGGGGATGGGAGTGGGGCTCTGAGCCACTGGGATTCAGGTCCAAGACACATCATTTTGCAGCATGGATGCAGCTTGAGTCTGGGCCCCCAGACTCATGTGCAGAGATTGCACCAATGCTATCCCACAATCCCACCCCCCCTCCCCAGGCCTGTGATTCTCAGCCCTTCCTCCCCAAAGCTTCCCTCTCAATTCTCAGGAAGTGGAAGGAGCCCCACTTGGTTCAAATACAGTTTTGAATTCAGCATTTAATTCTTCTTTTCCATGCTGATCACTCACCTGCAAAGACATTTAACAGTCTTCGATAGGAAGAAGCCTTATACCAAGCACTCTGCTAGCTAGTTAGATGAACACAGCCGAATGCTAGTAAATCTCTGGTGCAAGGTGTGCAAGACATTTCACTTCTCTATGAATTTCACTCCTGTATTCAGAGTCCAAACTGGTTTGGGGGTGGGTGGGGGGGAGATTGTACTCAGTTCATGGATGCAAGGTACTTTCAAAAAAGCTGTAATACATCTCAGCCTAAAGGAGCATCTTATGATTTTCCCCCCAGATTTTAACCCATTCCTGGATGGTAATGCGTGTGTTCTTTTCAGAGAGGAGGAAATGAAGGAAGTCAGATTTTGAGGCGGGGCACACTTATTAGGTCTGTAGCTCACAAGCCCCATTCATTCAGAGATGTGTTGGGCAGTCGCCAAACACTTAAAAGCCTCAATGGAGATGAGTGGATGGCCTCCAGGAGCTTGGAACAGATCATACTGCCAGTCAGGAAGCCCCATAACTATAATGTTTGCCAGTGGTTGCTCTTCCTGGAAGGATAGTAAGCCCATACATAGTACAACACAGCATGTAGCAGCCGCCACACACACAACCCCAGGGGAAAATAGTGAGGAGTTATAAATAATTTAAAATTAATTGTGTAAAATGCATCTTACCATGATGTCTGCAGTCTTGCTGCTGAGTAGTGCTCACAGGACTGTCTGAGCCAAGAAACTTGTATGCAAGGAAAAGAAGAAAAAAATCCCAACCCAGTGCTAAATAGCATCTTTTGATCTTAAGTTGCCACAGCCTCCCTTGTGTAGCAGATGCATTGTGTGTTTTCATTTGCCTTGGCAGGCCCTTCCACCTCTTCAGGGCACATACAGTCTACCAGAACCTTGGTGTGCAAACTGTGATGTAGTGGGCAAGGAGGAAGTGAGTCCAATATGAATTAATAGGTGAGATCCAGCAGGTGGTCAACCAGCAGCTAAAATACCAGAGAGAAATATGTAAGACATGTGGAAATAGGGGAAGGCTGGGCAGTGTAAAGAAATTGGCAGTGCAGTTTCTGGAGCAGGAATGAAGGTTGTGGAAGATGATGAGCGCAACAGAAAGAACTGTTTGAAAGGATGCTAGCACTTGTGGCACTAAGACTATAGGCTCCAGTTCCATTTCCCTGCCCCAAGTCCCCTCCGTGCTATCATGCCCTGCAGCCCATGCACTGTTTGGACAATACTGGGGTAAGAGTGGTCTGTGTCACATGGAATGACCAGCAGTTAGAATAGTTAAATGTAGCCCCTGACATGTGCCAGTCCAGCAGTGGCCTGCGAGTGTGAAATGCACTAAAAAGGTCCAAGGAGAAGAGAAACAGCAAGCACTCAGAAGTAGTTACAGATATTGAGTGGCATTGAACAGAACAGAGATTGAGTGTTCTGCATTGTTGTGCATTACATTTCCTTACATGCACTGTTCGCTGGGTTTTGTGCTGTTTGTGTTTGTTGTGCTGTAAGTTTTGTTAGCAGCTGGTCTGCCTATCAGGTATTTAACATTGTGAGCTTCTATTACATGATTGCTTACAAATAAAGCATTCCATATGTACACAAGGTGTCATTATCATGGTTTATTACATTTACTTTGAGACATTTCATCACAGTAATCCATAAACTATGCTTTTGAAGGTCATTACAAGTTTAACATCCCTAAAAGCCCCATTACTTTCAAAACAATCACACAATTAAGTTGTGTGTTTTAGTGCATGGCTAGTTTTTATAATACATAAATTTCATACATACCATCTCCCTGAATCAAACTGTGATAAGGTACATGACTCAAGTCTACAAAATGCATAAAACACATTAATAAAATCCACCTTCTGGATCTGGCCTACATCCAAAGGAGGACTGTGGCACAGTTACAATGCTATTTCATTCCCCATTCATTCATATTACTGTTCAAATACATAATTTCATTCCCCCTCACCCACTGGACCATGGAAACTTATTATGTTGGCACACAAAGCAGCCCTGATCTCTATTGTGCATGTGGATCCTTCCCTAGTCATGATAGGCTGATACTCCCAGACAGAAAATGCACCTAACAGTGTCTTTAGTCCATTCCTGGCCAAATGGCACTCCTTTGTCCTCACTGACATTGTGCAGAAAACAATACACCACACTGATGACACTGGCCTCCAAATGGTTCTATAAACATCACCTCTGGGATGTCAAACTAGAAAACACACATTCCACCACCAGCCTAAAGCTACTCAGGGTGTTGTTGAACCTTCTTTTGCCAGGTCCTCTGCCACTACCATTAAGTGGATACATAAGTTGGTAAAACAACCACAAAGAGTAATGATTAATGGAATGTCTGATTGGAAGGAGGTCTTGTGTGGGGTTCCACGGGGATCTGTTCTTGGTCTGGGGTTGTTTAACAATGACCTGGATGTAGTTAATAAAAATCATACTGATCAAATTTGTAGACGACACGAAGCAGGTGGGGGGGGCACTTCAGAGGATAGGGCTAAAATTCAGAGGAATCTTGATAAATGCGAGAAATGGACTATAGACAACAGAATGAAATTCAGCAAAGACAAAGGGTAAGGGGCTACGCTTAGGGAAGAAAAACCAAATGCACAAATACAGAATGGGGGATAACTGGCTTGGCAGCAGCACTGCTGAGAAGGATCTGGGAGTTCTGGTAGATCACAGCCTCAACATGAGTCAACAATGGAATGCTGTTGAAAAAAACCATGCAAATGCAATTTTAGTTTGCATTAGCAGAGGTATAGCATGCAAGTCACAGGAGGTGATAGTGCCACTTTAATTGGTGCTGGTTAGGCCTCAGCTGGAGTCCTGTGTCCAATGTTGGTCACCATAGAAAGAATGTGGAGAAACTTGAAAGGATCTAGAGGCGAGCAACAAAGATGATCAAAGGGATGGATGCAAGCCATATGAGCAAAGGCTGAAGGAACTGGGTATGTTTAGTTTGGAAAAGAGGAGATGAAGTAGGGGGAGGGAAACAACATGATAATGGTCTTCAAATACTTGAAAGGCTGCCATAAAATAGATGGAGAAAAGTTGTTCTCTCTCAGAGGGCAAAGGAAGAAGCAATGGGTTCAAACTATAGCATAGCAGATTTAGATTAAATCTCAGGAAAAGCTTCTTAAATGTAAGACCAGGAGAACAATGGAACAGATTGCCTAGGGATGTTGTGGGAGGTCCTATGTTGGAGGTTTTTGAAAGGAGACTGGATAGCCATCTGTCTTGGATGGTTTAGACACAACAAATCCTGCATCTTGGCAGGGCGTTAAACTAGATGACCCTTGTGGTCCCTTCTAAACCTATGACTCTGAAATCAGGGTAGGGTTTTAATAAGGGCATGGCAAAAGGGGTGGTGACAGTGACTCCATTTATAACAGTAGAATTCAGTAACAATAATGTCCCAGCTTGGCCATGAAGGTAAAGTCCCAATCTTTGGAAAAAACCCTGGCAGGTTGCCAGTACATCCCACATCAGTGTACATGGACCAGCATCTGTGGTCAACCAGGGCCTGCATGAGGATTGAGTAGAACCCTTTTTGGTGTATGTACTCCTTGTGCAAGCTATGGGCACATAAGTGACAATGATGGCCCTGGCAGAGTTTGGAAAACCCATTCTCTCAAAACCAAAAAGTTATATTGGGGACATTGTTAATGCCCACCACCATGGGGGCGGGGGGAAGATGGGGGAGGAGGAGAAAAAAATCACAGTCCTGATCACCTCAACGAAACACTGGACTTGCCAACATCAAACCAGTTCATCACAGGACTGTCATAAGTTTGTCGTAGACAACTTCAGCATGGTCGCCCTCATGGGTGTCCTGAAGCTAGAGGATTGGGGCACTCACAAAGCTCCAGGAACATCTGCTTCTTCATGGGAAAGTTCTGGATCCACTCCTGGTCATCCCAAGTCTGCATGACAATGTGATTCCACCAGTCTGTGCTCACGGCCTTGCTCCAAAAGTGCTGGTCTACATATGGGACATCTCTGGTTATGGCAACAGGAATAAGCAGTATCAGCTCAGTGACCAGTGCTGTACCACCCTCCAAGAAGGGCCTTTGATAGAACAAAAACCACCACCAAAAAGTCCAGTGTCTCAAGGATGCTCTACCTGACTCCAAAAAGAGACTGAAAGCATAAGCTGCACAAGTTCTTCCATTGGCCCTGGATCTAAGTTGCTCTGGTTGCTGGGAGTGTGTGGGCCCAGAAATGGGCTGGCTGACTGTGGTTGTAGGCTCAGAACTTCTGTTCAAGTGTCTCAGGATGGACAGACAAGTTTTCCCACAATATAGTCTGAGCAAAGGCCTAAAACAGCTGCAGCTGGTGAGGGATCTAAGAACCTGGAATATGCACCCAGAAGCTGGGTATGAAAGCATCAGCATGGCTGAGACATCCAGATACAGCAATTGTCAATAGAGGGTTTACAATGCCGCATGGAAGCCCAGGAATGGGCTTAGAAACACTGAGTGCACTGGTGTGGGTCCCACATGTGCTGGTTTACAATGCAGTGTAGACATACCCTTTAGCTTCTGGTGTTGAAATATTAGTTTTTGATTCAGTCTCTCTGCTAAGGATATAGAACTTTATTATATTATTGGTCACTATTACTTAGGGCTTGTCTATACAAACATTTAGTTCAGGGCAAGCTGGGTGTGAATCTACCCTGCACTAGCCAGCCATGCTCAGTCTATGTGCAACCTCTTTGTTAGTGTACTTTGATCTAGTCTTATTTCAAACTGTTAATGTGCAGCAACACAGACACGGTAGGATAGATTTACCCCAGCTTTCTGCAAACTAGATATCTGTGAAGAGAAGCACTTAGTGGTTCAGCTACAGTTACTTCTTGAACCATTTCCTAAGGATTGAAGCCAAGGATAGCATCTCATTTAGTGCACTCCAAAAGTAGCTACTCCAATAAGCCACCCTTAATAGTGGCAAGAAATGACTTCTCCAGACTGTGTCCTGACATATAACCTGTTTAATATTAGGTAGTTGAAATCACCTGTGAGCAATAATAGGCCAAGCAGAGAACAGGGTGATGACTCTGCTAAGGGTGAATCTGCAACTCCTTTCCACTGGCTCAAGAGGGATAGAGTTTGATAAGATGTGACGGTTCTGTGGCAGGCAGGAGGCAGTTGATGCGGACTAGGTTACATAGGCAGGAGGTCGGGGCTCTGGGAGGGGATGGCAGTTGTAATAAGTTGGTGCTAGAAGGGAAAGGTTCTGTGGCAGCTGGAAGGCAGTTTTGGTGAGGAGTGGGTCTGTCCTTGTAATCACTTAGTGCACTATACTCTTTAGACACCCCACCCCCAGGGGCTAGGAGAGCCTTAGGGACCAGCACATTAAGTGCTACATCACTTATCTGAGCAGTGCTACATGGAGCACACTACCAGGGACAGTTTCAGGACAAAGGTTGACACCACAGGGGTGACAATTATGCACCGATTATTGGTTTTTAGCAGACACATAGGCCCATTACCAAGTGGGGCCCCCTGTCCTTTGCAAACTCCTCATCTCAGCTTGACCAACTCACTACAAATACATTGCTTACAGGGTATTTGTTCATAAAAGGCAACAGGTAAGCTCTGTATTGAAAGCTTGTAAGTTATCAGTGTTCATAATCATGGCATGGTGTGTGTACAGGTAAGATTTAAGAAATGATCTAACTATATCAAAGTTTATGACCTTATGGAGTCACCAGGGAATGATACTACTTGGTGATGGCCCATTCATGCAGAAAGGAGTTGCCTCCCATCCCTGATCAGTGGGTGAAGGTGATGCAAGACTTGGTTGTTTACCATTGCCCCATCACTGACCAGTCAATGGAAGACCACCAAAGAAACTGCCAACCATCAAAATTATGTGAAGGGGGAAAAACAAACAAACAAACAAAAAAACACCATTATAAACAGACAGGGGATCATCTGGTCCATGACAAACTGGTTTTTAGGGAGGCTGTGGAATTTCCATCACTGGAGGTTTTTAAGAACAGGTTAGACAAACACCTGTCAGGAATGGTCTAGTTATTCTGTAGTCCTGCCTTGAGTGCAGGGGCCTGGACTAGATGACCTCTCAAGGTTCCTTCCAGTCCTATGAGTCTAAGACAAAGTGGGGAGAGACTCTGTATCCATTCACTGAGGAGACATCTGAGCAGGAGTGCTTTTCATGAAAGATTGGATCCTGCTTCCTATGAAGCCAGCCAGCTCTGCAGCAGACTGAACGTAGGGGAAAACCTACTTTATTAGATAGTTACCTTTCCTATTAAGTGTAGCCCATAGTATGTGTTTTATGATTGATGAAAACCAATGGTTACAAAACACTCTTGTTTCTAGTGGAATCTCCATTCTGTCAAATAACCCTTCTTTTGTTTCATTATAAGTGCTGTGTGATAATACAGCAGAAGTGACTTTAGGTAAAACTGGTATACTGGGTTACACTGCTCCTTTGGGGGCAGAGGACCTGGGGTTTTTGTCAGTAGTCAGTGTCAAGGGTGGATATCACAGGAGAACATTTCAGAAGGATTTGGGTGCACCTCTTATTAACCTGCAAGGCAGAGACAAGGCTGGCATAGCCCAGAGGGGAGTGTTTGAGTGGCTGAATGGCTCCCTCACACCACCTGCCTAACACCCAGTTATCAGAAGCAGGACTCCCTCAGGGTGGAGGCAACGGGTAACAAGATGACTCACAATCCTGGGTACCTTGATATCTGTCACAACTGGTGATCAGTTGTTCTCCACCGTCCACGTTTAGCAAGGGTAAAACAAGAAGTAATTGGCTTTGTTTGCAACAAGGGAGATTTAGGTTGGATAATAGAAAATGCTTTGTAACTATAAGGACAGTTAAACACTGAAACTAGTTACCTTGGGAGTTTGTGGAATTCCCATCCTTGAAAGTTTTAAAAAATAGGTTAGACAAACACCTGTCCAGGATAGTCAAGACATCCCTAGTCCTGTCTTACTCTGTGTGTGTGTGTGTGTGTGTGTGTGTGTGTGTGTGTTGGGGGGGGAGGGGGGTGCCAGGACATGGCTAGATGACACCTTGAGGTCCCTTCTAGCCCTTCATTTCTATGGTTCTGTTATGGATCCTTCTGTTTTGTCCACTAAATGTTTGGTCCTCCAGCCCTTAACATAAATGCTTAGACTATCTTTATCTGTTCTTCTGGTGTGACAGTGAGGGGAACTAGTGTTTGAATCATGTCAGTTCTGGAATATGGATTCTAGATCATCCTTGTGTGTAACGGGAAGTTATTCTTCATAATTTCTTTCCGTTTCCTAAGAATATTTCAACCAAGCCTATTCTTGTTTGTTATCCAATATATGGCACTATAACAGTTAGGGATCACCATCTTACCAGCCAAAATTTTAGAAAGCAATAATTCAAAACCAAACTTGACACAATCAGATCCACATATCAAAGGTTAGGTTGTAAGATAATACAATGTAAGAACTTATTTCCTTAGAATAATTCTGCAAGGCTTTAAATAAATAAAACAATGAAATCAAAGTTCCATATCAGGATTGCTTTACTGTTGCTTACTTTGGGTATAAACATTAACATTTGTATTGTTATGAGAGTAAGGAGTTTCAATTACAATCAAGGACCTATTGTGCTAGGTGCTGTACAAATACAGCACATAAAAATACAACATAACTATCAAGCATGAAAGAGGAAAATACCTATACAGCAGCACCAGAAATCATAATATACATATATAATTTGTATACTGTACTGCTTAAATCATTCAATAGCAAAGTAAAAAGTAATCTGATACTATAAATGCAGTGCCAGAAACATAACATGTGGTACATGTACTGTACAGTCTCAGGTATCATTCAGCACCACAAATTAGAGGTAACTAGGAGATTCTGACATTGGCAAAAGATACAAAGTAACAATGCAATCTCATACCAACTGTCTCACATTTATTTGCTCACTGCGTAATCTTAAAAGGAAATCCTTTCCCCACAATTATGCAAGCAATAAAACAAAGAGCAAATAAATACATGCAGAAAATTCTGAGTAAGAACAAATTTGCATGTGAATCAAACTGCAAATTCACAGCTAAGAAAATATGCAGCTATATCCACAGGATTGCCATAATTGGTACAATATGTAAAACCTTAAGTCAATATGATACTTTTGCATTGAATCCCAATAGAAATACAGTAAATGCTTTTAGTATAGTGGCATGTTAGAATTGTTATGCCATGGATCTATAGCTCAAAACACAAATTTGCTCCAAGTTGAAATGTGAAATCTGGGTACCTGATCCTGTACTTTATACAAGTCTCCTGGCTTAGTAATATATTTTGGAAAAATTCTATGCAAGGTACCAAACCCTGACTTCTATGAATCTTGGACTATAAAATACAAATACAAATATATATCTAGCATTCAAAGGGGAGGGGTGTGAGGGGGAAAAATTCTGGTCTGATTAATTTTTCTTTGTGGTCTTTTTAAAGTATTTATGGCTATGGTGAGTTAAGAGATGACTCCCAAATGACAACTTAAGGCACATCAGAAGACTGACTCTGACCTCCATGATTTCAAGATAGGTATGGAGGAAGACCTTAAGAAGAAAAAAGAAAATCACTGGCTTCCTCTTAATGGAAATATACCAATAATGGACATATGTACTCAAAATCTTCTGGGGAACACCTACAAAATAACTACGTTGTGACTGGAGAAAAGACAATCTCCTTAAACAAAATCTTAACTAAGGCTATCAGAAGTATCTAAGCAAAAACCTGATTCTTAGAAATCTATATAAAATACTTAGAGGAGAAAATGGAGTTAGAAGGCAGAACCAAATAATCAGGTTCTGGGTGGTACCCTTCAACATCCAGAGAAGAAAACAAACGATTGCACATTGATTCCAGAATTTCAAGAACCAATGTGAAATGTTTGCCAAATACAGGAAAAATTTGGTCAAGAAATGTTATTTTTCAGCTTCTAATAAGCTCTTACTAACCATGAAGTAAAAGTATTTTTAAAGTAATTGGCAGAGTCCTATTTTTAATATACAGAATATACAATACATGAGCATGAGTTCGGTTATAAAGTTTTTTTTAAAAAGCCACTGAAGGGGCAAGGACCATCTTTTGGTTTTGGGTTTGTACAATGTCTAGTACAGTGAGGTCCTGGTCTATGACTGGGGCTCCTAAGCGCTACAAGAATGCAAACCACCATCAAATGCTTGTCATTTTTTTCTGCCATCAAGCGACATTGTAAAATGAGTAAAATCTTACTCACTTTTAATAATGAAACTCAATATCAGTATCACACAGCTAAACAATTCCAGAATAAGTTAGTGTAAAAATTTCTCATTTTGGAGAGGGGCACAGGGAGATAGACCTTAATGTTATACCGATGGGGTGAAATACAACATAACTATCAAGCATGAAAGAGGAAAATACCTATACAGCAGCACCAGAAATCATAATATACATATATAATTTGTACTGTACATATATATAATTTGTATACTGTAAACTAATCCTCCTTTGTAGATATTTGTATGCTAATGTGACTTTAGAGAAACTCTTGTGTGCCCTGAGGATTGTGGTTCTCTGCTGCTGTCATAAATATAAAGGGAAGGGTAAACCCCTTTAAAATCCCTCCTGGCCAGAGGAAAAATCCTCTCACCTGTAAAGGGTTAAGAAGCTAAAGGTAACTTCGCTAGCACCTGACCAAAATGACCAGTGAGGAGACAAGATACTTTCAAAAGCTGGGAGGAGGGAGAAAAACAAAGGGTCTGTGTCTGTCTGTATGCTGCTTTTGCCAGGGACAGAACAGGAATGGAGTCTGAGAACTTTTAGTAAGTAATCTAGCTAGGTATGTGTTAGATTATGATTTCTTTAAATGGCTAAGAAAAGATCTGTGCTGAATAGAATGACTATTCCTGTCTGTGTGTCTTTTTTGTAACTTAAGGTTTTGCCTAGAGGGATTCTCTATGTTTTGAATCTAATTACCCTGTAAGGTATCTACCATCCTGATTTTACAGAGGTGATTCCTTTATTTCTATTAAAAGTCTTCTTGTAAGAAAACTGAATGCTTTTTCATTGTTCTAAGATCCAAGGGTTTGGGTCTGTGGTCACCTATGCAAATTGGTGAGGATTTTTACCAAACCTTCCCCAGGAAGTGGGGTGCAAGGGTTGGGAGGATTTCGGGGGGAAAGACGTGTCCAAACTACGTTTCCCAGTAAACCCAGATAAAGTTTGGTGGTGGCAGTGGAAATCCAAGGGCAAAGGGTAAAATTAATTTGTACCTTGGGGAAGTTTTAACCTAAGCTGGTAAAAGTAAGGTTAGGAGGTTTTCATTCATCTGTACCCTAGAGTTCAGAATGGGGAAGGAAACTTGACAGCTGCTATGACAGAAGTTTTGATCTGCATATGCCCAGTAATAGAAACTCAATGTGAGTGGTATTTGTTTACACAAATATGCCCTACGATTTAAAAAAAATCACAATATTTATGTGAACGTTTGCAGAAATACAGGTCAGCTGAAGCCTATTCAGCTTATGTGTTCTTGGGAGATTGACCACAAGGGGCATGCTAATGTTCCACCAATCATTAGTCTAAGATTTGTTTGGCTTGTCTTTCCCCCTCACCTTTTAACTTAATAGCACTAGTGTGACAAAAATGCTACAGAATTTAACTTACAGAAGTTAGTAAAGTTTTTTTTAAAAATACATAATTTGTTACCAAGTGGGGATTAAATGCCCAACTTCAGCAGGTGAAATGTGACCACAACTCTATCCTCCATTACAGAAAGTGGGGAAGCTATGTAAAAGCAAATATAAAGAAAATGTTGTCAATGATTTACTATTGGGTCTCTTGTGAGCCAGATGAATTTTTACTAATCTTAATGAATTGCATTTAATGGAGGGCACATTATAAAGTTGTTGCGCCACAATTTACAAGGTGTGAGACATACTTTTCACTTCAGGGTTCATTAGCATGTGATACAGATATTGGGAGGGAGTTGACTGCCTAGTGCTAATGATATTGTTCTGCGTGAAGATGTTGTGGATGGAAATCCTACGGATTAGATTGAGCTATTCAGTTCAGCTCAGAGTAAGGGATGTTGGGTGGCTGCATCACCGCTGTAGAAGGCCTAGGAAGGAATGGACTCAGATTCCCAACTTGGTTATCTATCGGCCTGGCAAACAGAAGATATTACATCAATGTAGCTGCATGTTTTCTTGCCGCACATACAAAAAAAAAAATCACTTTCACTGCCAGGTTTTTCAGTAAGGGCTAAGTTCACATTTACTTAGGGAATAATTTCTGCTCTTGAATGCCAACACACAGCTCCTACTAGGGCTTAAATTCTCAGGGTATTTCTCAGAGGTTCTCCCCCTCCCCACGCTATGAAAACTTCAGGGGGGTTGAAAATATTTACTGGAGCTCTGCTCCAGACAGCTCTGGCTGAATTTAAGCCCTCATTGATGCCAAGGGAAGCCCCATGCATATACCAAAGGCCAGAATTTGGCTTCTAGTATAGATTCTTGCACAATGCACTGTTATTTAAGGCCAACACTATAACAGCGTTCAAAAAAAGAACTAGATAAGTTCATGGAGGATAGGTCCCTCAATGGCTACTAGCCAGGATGGGCAGGGACGGTGTCCCTAACCTCTGTTTGCCAGAAGCTGGGAATGGGTGACAGGGGATGGACCTCTTGATTACCTGTTCTATTCATTCCCCCTGGGGCACCTGGCATTGGCCACTGTCTGAAGACCAGATACTGGGCTACATGGACCTTTGGTCTGACCCAGTATGGCTGTTCTTATGTCCTTATTCTTCAAGACAAAGACAGTTTGCGTCCCACATTAGGTGTGTATGCACCTCATGTGTATGAACACATTTGCAGTTGGGTTGTGCTTCTGTGCAATGGTACAAGGGGCAGAGCAGCCATAATCCTCCTTCAATTCCTTTATAATTTGAGGCCCATGGAAGTTGAGAATTCCAAAAAAACTGCGGAAGGAGGGAACATAATGGGATCCACACTGACAGCATCTTGAAGAACCACAGTTACTGTCGGGTAAGTAACTGTTCTCGTTGAGTATGTGTCAGTGTGGATCCCAATATAGATGGCTGGCAAGCATTATCCCCTCAGGATGGTGGGAATGAGGAATTTCAGCTGCATGAGTTGAACCGTGATTGTAGTATTCTCCCAAACTTGGCATCTGATCTAGCTGCTAAGTTCAAGGCCCGGTGTGTGACATAGGTCAATGGGTCACTCAATGTCACTGCTTTACCAATCTGATATTGACAGGTGTCTGAAGCAGATGGAAAGCATCACTTGAGCTTTGATGGAGGGAACCTTCATGTTCAGTGGGAGAGGTACAGCAGCCAACTGGTAACAGAGATTCACTGTGTGATGTATTTAAATAGTCTTTTTGTAAGGAGATACCAGGGCATTCAAATGGCAAAGCTATAGCCAGAAAGATGGAGGCATGGGAATAAAAGGGTTTAATCTTCTTAATGTCATAAATCAGAATCCTGGATATACCTACTGTGTGTAATTTCTCCCAGCACAATGTGGTATTGAGAAGACTACAGATACATTGATAGATTGGTTCAGGTGAAATTCTGAAGCCACTCTGGGGATGAAATTCAGATGAAGTCTCAGCTCCAACTTGTCTATGGAATCTTGTATAGGGAGGCTCAGCCACGAATACCTGAAGCTCACTCACCTCTGAGTGAAGTGATAGCCCCTAGGAAGATTATTTTCAGAGTGATGTGGTGTAAGGAGCATTCTGAGAGGATCACAAAGGGAGGCTCAAGAGGACTGTCTTGAGGTCCCAGGTAGGAATGAGTTCTCTGAATGGTGGGTAAGTATGTAGCAGCTCTTTAAGAAAAACTTCATTAAGTGAGGTAAGAATAGACCAAACAACTTGTCAAGGTTCCTTCCCCACTCTGAACTCTAGGGTACAGATGTGGGGACCTGCATGAAAACCCCCTAAGCTTATTTTTACCAGCTTAGGTTAAAACTTCCCCAAGGTACAAACTATTTTACCTTTTGCCCCTGTACTTTATTGCTGCCACCACCAAGCGTCTAACAGATATATAACCGGGAAAGAGCCCGCTTGGAAACGTCTTTCCCCCATAAAATCCTCCCTAAACCCTACACCCCTTTCCTGGGGAAGGCTTGATTAAAAATCCTCACCAATTTGCATAGGTGAACACAGACCCAAACCCTTGGATCTTAAGAACAAAAAAAAAGCAATCAGGTTCTTAAAAGAAGAATTTTAATTGAAGAAAAAAAAGTAAAAGAATCACCTCTGTAAAATCAGGATGGTAAATACCTTACAGGGTAATCAGATTCAAAACATAGAGAATCCCTCTAGGCAAAACCTTAAGTTACAAAAAGACACAAACAGGAATATACATTCCATTCAGCACAGCTATTTTATCAGCCATTTAAACAAAACAGAATCTAACGCATATCTAGCTAGATTACTTATTAAGTTCTAAGACTCCATTCCTGTTCTGTTCCCAGAAAAAGCAACACACACACAGAGTCTTTGTTTCTCCCCCTCCTCCAGCTTTGAAAATATCTTGTCTCCTCATTGGTCATTTTGGTCAGGTACCAGTGAGGTTATCCTAGCTTCTTAATCCTTTACAGGTGAAAGGGTTTTTCCTCTGGCTAAGAGGGATTTTAAAGGTGTTTACCCTTCCCTTTATATTTATGACACAACTGCACAAGCAGGAATCACAGTGAGATGTATACTCCAATAGGCCTGAGTGAGAGATCCACTTGCTTGAGTTGCAGTAGGTAGAGGATCTTTGCTATTGAGGACCGGGCTGAACCTAAGCCATTTAGGGCTGCTCATATCAAGACCCTCTTCCACCTGGATTTGTATATTCTTCCAGTAGATGTTTTTTTGCTTTGTATCAGGATTTTCTGGACCTGCCAGGAGTAGTCTGTGATGCTCAGCCAGCTATCCATGCTGTCAAGTTCAGTGACTTGTAAGGGCTTGGCTACACTTGCGAGTTACAGCACAATAAAGGAGCCCTGGGTGCACGAGCTCACTACCCGTCCACACTGGCAAGGGACGTAGAGTGCTCTGACTCCGTGGCTATAGCGTTGCTGGTACTTCACCTCGGTGAGTGGAATAACGTTTGCTGCGCCCTCGCTGGAGTGCAGCGGCGCCAGTGTGAATGAGGTGTTGCTTTACTGTGCTCTGATCAACCTCTGGAAACATCCCATAATCCCCTTAAGTCAAGTGGCCACTTTGTCATTGTTTGGAATTGGCTATAGGAATGTGGAAATGCCCTTTGAAAGCTCTGTTTCTGACAGCCGGCTGCATATCTGCTCTGAGACAAAGCAACCATTAGTGTAGAATGCTGTGTGTGAGAGAGGCACGGGGGGAAGGAGGGTCTGCTGCTGTCTGAATTTACAAGACAGCTTGCTGACATGCTCTCAGCCCCTGCAAAACCCACTCTCTCCCCCCCCACATACATACAACACACTCCCTGTCACACTCCATCTGACCCCCCCCCCCATTTGAAAAGCACGTTGCAGCCACTTGCATGCTGGGATAGTTGCCCATAATGCACCGCTCCCAATGCTGCTGCAAGTGCTGCAAATGTGGCCACGCCATTGTGCTTGAAGCTTCAGTGTGGACAGCCTGCAGCGCTTTCCCTACTGTGCTCTAAGAAGGCTGGTTTAACTCAAAGCGCTCTACATCTGCAAGTGTAGCCATGCCCTGAGTCTTCATGGAGTATCTGACCATGATTCTGCAAGATCAAATCCTGTCACTCTGGGAGCTGGATCAGAGGTTGAATGGGCATTTCAAGTATATCTGTCAGCCAGAACTACCTGAGTCAGTACAGAGCTACCAGAATCATCATGATTTTGCCCCTTGAGTTTGAAAATCATGCTGGGTATCAGAGGAATTGGTAGAAAAAGACTTGCTGTTTGCCTTTCTAGTGCAGGAGGAAGGCATCTGGTAATGACCCTGGACTCAGGCCCCTTTGGAGAGAAAAAGTTGACATTTTGCATTGTTCTTGGTGATAAGCAAGTCTATTGTAGGGTACCCCACTGATAAAATGTCTTCTCTGAAGATCTATGCAAGGACCATTTATGACTGGTCACTGATTATCTGCTTAGGAAGTCTGCTAAAATGTTGTTGGCTCCTGGTAGATGAAAGGCCAGTGCCACCCCATTTCCCTGACACCAGTTAGAAAAGTCAATGACCTACACACAAAGAGGTGAGGAGCGAGCTTCTCTTTGCTTGTTTATGTAATGCACAGCTTTTCATGGTGAAAATCTGCACTACTGAGTCTTGGATGACAAGTAGGAACACCATGCAGGCTAGCCTGATGGCCGCGAGCTCCAGGATATTCACACATAATCCCATGGTGGTTGGGGACCGGGCTCTTGGGATGTGCAGGTGGTCTAAGTAAGCTCCCCAATCAATATTTGGGTCTTTGTTGGAGAGAGGATTGAAAAAAGTTACCCTTTTCCATGTGTGTTGTTTTTTTTTTTTTTTAAAGAATAAAAGAACTAACAGAAATGAAGGATTTCTTCACCAGAATAACTAGCAAGAAGCTCAAGGAAGAACAGCAGGGGGGATGCTTACCAGGTTCTGTCTCACTGCCGTCGGCAGTAAAAGGGAACTGAAGGTAGGTCACAGCTGCTCCACCCTTTATGCCCTCATACAAGGGGGCCAGGGCAGATGTGTGGCCCTAATGGACATTGCTATTCAAAAATAATATGCTCTTGTGCATGAGCAGTGCATGAGGGACTCACACTGACATACTTGAAGGAGAAGCAATATTTTTCATGGAAAAAGAACTTTAAGCTGCCTGGGAATCTAAATCCATCTCATCTGTCCTCTAATGTTCACATTTGAGGGCTTAATTCAGAAAGGCGTTACACATAATTTGTGTTGACTTTTGGTACCTGGAAACAGTACAAGACATGCTGTATCTGAGTGAAGTAAGTGCTTTTAATAAACGTCATACTCCATTTCCCCTGCACACAAGTGGCAACATCTGTTACACTATTGTAGGTATTTGTAAGTCAAATAAGTGAAAGAAAACACAATGTTCTTGAATAAAATATACATTTTTAATGGCTCAAAATGAACCAGTGCATGCAAGGTCAATGCACAAGTAAAACTTGACCTAAATCAGTCCTAACATGCATACCAGTAATTTTAATTCAGTGGTTTATGCATCGTCCTCTGCTTAATTTAATGGTAGTCTATGCAGCATGTCAAGAACCATGCAAACACTGAGAAATGGAGACTCTTGTCAATTTAACAAATATGGTGAATTTCACTACAAATTAGAATCTTTAAAAGGAAAAGCATAGAAATACTACATCTTCTGTGTACTTTTAAATGTTATCACTTTTTTCTATTCAGTTTTCTTTGTTCAATTAAATTCCCCATTATTCATGTCATTCCTCGCCCCCCCACCCAGTGATATTTTTGCTGTTCAAACAATGATTACACATGCGTGAGGAAGCAAATACAGGGGTGGCCAACCTGCGGCTCCGGAGCCACTTGCAGCTCTTCAGAAGCTAATATGCGGCTCCTTGTATAGGCACTGACTCCAGGGCTAGAGTTACAGGCGCCAACTTTCCAGTGTGCCGGGGGGTGCTCACTGCTCAAGCCCTGGCTCTGCCACAGGGTCTGCCCCAGCTCCACCCCTCCTCGCCCCCTCCCCTGAGCCTGCCATGCCCTCGCTTTTCCCACCGCTCCCCAGAGCCTCCTGCACGCCATGAACAGCTGATTGGGAGGTGCGGAGAGGAAGGGAGAGGCGCTGATTGGTGGGTGGGAGGAGCTGGGGCCGTATTACTGTGGCTCTTTGGCAATGTACATTGGTAAATTCTGGCTCCTTCTCAGGCTCAGGTTGGCCACCCCTGAAATAATAGATGCAGCAATGGAGCTGACTGTGTCAGCTGTGTTATGTTTTTATCTTGCAATTGACATAAATAAGCAAAACCATATTCTATATATTTACTGAATTACACACACTAATGTGACATTGTTAAACTGTTGCTTTTACTTCTGTCCAGAAAAAATTATCTCAAGCATGCAAAGAATATAGTATACTGTATGTAACTCACTCCATTTTGTCTACTCTTGCAGTACATACAATACCACCACTCATTTGAGACCACTACAGTTGTAAGACACAATGGAATAGCAAACTTAATAGTAATTTTTAATGAAGCTGAGATATTCCTGTTGACATATCTACTGTGATCGGGAGATCATTTGCTTTATCATTACAATAAATAAATTTGATCCTCTGGTAGAAGTCTCAATCAATCCAGCAGTTTTCCTGGGAGTAAAAGGCCCACCCTTTATGTTTAGTCTGAGTACGAATTTATTCCATAGAATCTATACTTTTAATAGCATAGTTGCTGGAATTGTTTATAACAAGATTTCTGGAGTTCAGGACGGCTAGTCAGTATGTGTGATAAGAGCACTCACTGGTAATGGCTTTATTGTCATTTGTGCAGGTACATCATGTGGGCAGACATCATGTAGAGCTACACTGCAGGATCAGGCCTAAGTTTTTAACAGTCATGAAACACTAACCTGTTGGAAATCTGAGAAGTTCACAGAGATTATAATAATACCCAGTTCTAACATAGTGCTTTTCATCGGTAGATCTCAAAGCACTTTACAAAGGATGTACCCAGCCTTCACCATCCATCAGTCAGCTTCTCCCTCCCTCAGAAACATTGTGCTTTTTCCTATGCTACCCCTTTTGAATGGGAAACACTCTCTGCCAATATCTACAAACCCTTGTCTTCCTTTAAATCCGTCCTTGAGGCTCACTTTTACTAGAGTGTCTATAAAACATTAGCAGCTGACAATAGTTAGATAGGTAGTGAACTGGGACCTCTATTTTTTGTTATGACTTTATATCACAGAGTTATAGACTTCTATTTATTATTATAATTTGCTTGATGCACTCTTATTTTGTCTTTCATCAACCCCTTACTCATTTGAGGCTGCTGAACTCATGTGGATCATAATGCAGGATTGGGTACCTAGGTTATCAGTTCTCTGGGGCAAGGGCTGTCTTTTTTGCTGTGTATCTGCACAGTATCTAGTACACTGGAGTACTAATTCTTAACTGGAATCCCTTGGTGCTACTGTAATACAAATACCACCCGTGTGTTAATATCTGTATTTAACAAAATTGTTTATAATATCAAAGGATACATTTCTCTCTCCCTCTTCATGGCCAAAGCTACTAACTGTAGCTTGTATCTAGACTAAGATCTGAGAAAACTTCATTATCATACTCTAACGATGCACAAGTTAACACATATGATTATAAATGGATCATTACCTCTTTACCAGTAAAGGAATGTCCCCAGTTAGCATCTTATCTTGCTAAAGGCCAAGTTCTGCAACTTTGTGCATCTGATTTAGAGCATCATGCCCTTAGTCAACATTTAACTTCTACTTCTTGTTTTCTTTGAGTTTCTCTGCAGCTGACCACCAACTATTTTACTGGGCAGACTCAAGGAGCTCTCTCCCTTGGAGTAGTGGTCTCCAAACACAGTGAGCATGCTCAACAGATTCCATGTGATGTTCTCTATGCTGGCCATTTTTATTAAGTGTCTCTAGGGGCTTTTTTTAGATATACAATTCAGAATGGTAGAGAGGGAGCTCAGAGACTGAGTTGATCAACTAATAATAGTTTCTCCATTATCAGTGTTGGCGTGAACAATTTAATATTCAGAAAACTAAGAAATGTTCAGATCTTGTACACGTCTCTAAAACTATAAGCTGAGCAATTAACTGCTATCCTATATTAAGGCAAACCATAAGAGGGAATGGGCCTTGCCCTCACATTGAGAGCAAAGTCCAATCAGTATCTGTTTATAAATCCTGGCTGCTTAGTCTTTAAATATCAATAATGAACTACAAGACAAAAATATTTGCTTTTAAATGTTAATATATAAATGTGTTTCATGACTACAGTGTCAAAATTGTTTTATTACTTGATACAGTAACAAGGTGCCATTCTTTACTTTGCTTATTCCTGTTTTAAGCAAAGCTTTGTTGAAAATCAAGAGCCTCTGCTATGATGTGATCATTATATAATTTATTCTATGTCTTCCCTCTCTTCTGAACACATTTTTTTCAAGATTCCAAGCTGTTTATATTATTGTCTACTTGGCCCAAGATATATGAATTCCTCATTGGAATGCATTAGCAGGGGGTAAGGCACTGGATAGGGGGAGAGAGACATGGGCTTTAAATAGGTGCACAGTATTTAGCACAAAAGTGGCTCTGATCTTTGGTTGGTAACCTCTTGGCCCTCCTGCAATACAACCAACCAACTAACTAATAATAATATTTTACTGAGTCTGCTACATGATAGGTCCGGACCTGCAGTGTGAACTTGGGTGAGACATTTCGTGGCTCTGTGTCTCCGTTTCCCCATCTATTCAATGGCAATAATGATATTTACCCATCTCTAAAAATAAATAATAATAAATAATAATAATAATAATTAATTGGCACATTGACTTTTATGGATGAGAAGTGCTATATCAGAGCTAAGCATTATTATTTTATTTAACTAGGTTTTTAAGGCTAACAAACTATCATAGTACCTAGCTGCAGTTAAGCAGTTGGCCAATACAGTGTGTATGTCCAGTGAAGCTTACGGCTCCAATTCAAAGCACTTATGTGAGCATTCACCCTAATTGCAATGGGACTACTTATATGATTAAAGTTAAACATGTTGTTATGATTGCTCAGGAGCTGTATTTTGACCTCTCTGTCAGCAGTCTCTCTGTGGACATCCTTCCCAATGATAGGCCTACACCTGCACTTCTCTCAGAGTGGAATCCCATGACTCACTCCACTTTTAGACTGGCTCAGCAGGCAAAGCACCCCCCGTTTGCCAACCATATTACCATAGCAGGTCCAACTGGCTTAGGCTCCTGCTATAGTCTTCTCTTGTGGGCTTGTGACCAGAAATTGCAATGACTCAGAAAAGCTTCTTCAAAACAAATATTATATATTTGTCCATAGGAATATAACAGAGAGAAAAAGTTAAAACAACAAAAGATCTATGTGCATATTATCTTACCTAAACTGTAGCCTTTCCTTGCAAGTTGAGGTAAGTCCCATTTCTCACAGGCTCCTCCCAGCACAGGAGCTGGGCAAGACAGGTTATACTCCTGCACCTTCTGCCTCCAGCCATCTGATCCCCCCAAGTCCATGTGTGTCTGCCTCATGTGACAAAAACTTATTTAAAAGTTTTTTTGTTCAAAAGTTCCTGCCCAAAGACCTGCCAAGATTTTGAGCAGAGCTTCTGAACATGGTTAGACTGATTTATGGATTTTTCCAGAAGGAGTTGAAGAGAGTCATCTAGCACTGAAATCACTGTACTGTCCATTTGAGCACTAGGCAATTAAATTAACATTGCCAAGTTCCTGGGTACCTGGGCAGAGCTCCAGCTGGAATTGATCCTAAAAGTTCCACAGAACCAGCCACACCACAATAACCACCAAGTCCACAAGATATATATAGCTATAGATATAAATATATACAGATATGTCCCTCATTCTTAACCCATGTGCTCAAGTGCTTTGATAAATTGGGGCTTAAATGTATAAGGGCTGTGGGTCCAAGTATGAAAATATAAGAACACAACCTTCCTAACATTTCAGCTATTTCTAGATGTTGGAGCATTTCAGTCTCTGGGCTCTAATTGCTAGTGGAACATCCTGAAGATATCTATACTGAGAAAATGAGAGTCCAAATGCCAAAAAAAACCAAACAAACCCAGCAAGCTATTTTAAAAAGCAAAATGAGACATCATGTCAAGAAATGCCATCCTCCTCTTAGGCTAGGCCTGATTACCCAGATAAACTTACAGTGCCTTATATGAAAACCTGAAGAAGCACCAGCCAAATGAGTTTTGGATGGACATTTTTATTTAAAAAAAAAAAAAAAAAAAAAAAAGAGCACGAGAGAGAGTACTCCGACTGAAAATTTTGAGTGGAATGTTGATACCCAAGAGAAACATCTGGAGACAGCAAGGATAGCTCCATAACCCTAACTGAACACAAAAGAGAAATCCACTGACAATGTATTATTAGAACCTCCCCTTTTGAATTTAAGTTTGTGCTTTATTACTTTATTGAATAGAGATGGACTTAAAATATTTTTAAATGCTTTGCTGAACTTGGGCCTCACGACATCCATTATTTTACTCATGGTGCAGAAAGGAATTTTTTTTAAAAAGAAAGGCTTGCCAACCATGGTAGCAGCACATAGAAATCAATCAGTGTGAGCCATAGAACCTAGGGAGATCTCATAATGCCACAGAACATACAAAATAACAGGCCAAAAATAAATTAAAAAAAACCCTTGAACCATTCCCACCACCCACATAATTACTATTATAAAAGTCATCCAGCAATGCTAGGTTCTGTGGATGAAAGCTGTGGAGCTTCCACAAAATCAAAATTCAAATCTTTTAAATAGCTGACTTAGTGAACCCAACTGAAAACAAGTTGAGCAAGAAAACACACAAATAAAATACAGCCTAAAACGAGCACAAGATTTACATCATGTTGAGCAACCATGGCTACAAATAAGTTTGTCTTTTCCTAAATTTCATCAGCATTTGCTGAACGGCTCAGAGTAAAATTGAAGCAGGGGGATTTGGGGGTAACAGATAATGGATGGTCTTTAAATGGATTTTCAGTCATGGCAGTGGATGAGTCCATTCCTCTTAATTCGTAGTTTGGGTAAACATTTTTAAAGAGATATATGCCACTGGAGTGGTCATTTGGGCACTCTTCTTTTCCCATACTCCCATTTCTGCACTGGCCACCTCTCTAGTGGTGTCAAGTGCTAGTGCTGTCAAGATTGTACACTGTCTCCGTATTCAGTCTCCCAGTCTCTTTATCTTGATTTTTATAACATTTATTACTTTTTTTTAATTTTGCTTCTATTTAATTTTTGATGCAATATGTTCTCTAGTTAGAGACTGTATTCTGCACTTGCCAGGTGATGTATTCAATGTTCTAATATACCTTTGCCATCACTTATGATAACTAACTTCCATGGCATCTGTACTTCTCTCGTTGGCAAGATCATTTTTACACATGGCTAAGACAGTTACTGTTATTTACATCATATACTACATTCATTTTAAATTTTGAGTTTGCTTTGTTATTTTATGGATTGTAGATGTGAAAGGAGGGACTGTTTTTTTTTCTTTGTCTTTCTCCATCATAGTGATGTATGTCTGTTGAGGCTTTTTGGCTTGGTCTAGTCTATTTAGAGACAGCTATAATATGATTTTTTTTTACACATTGCTGTAAATAAGCTCTAGGAACATTACTCCTGTAGGTATCAATTTCACCTACAATACGCGCCAAATAGGCTACCTTGGGGCATAGTGCCTTATTTTATTTATATCTGTAATTTGTTACTTAATTTTTATCAAGACACCCTTTGCACTTCAAGACATGAAAGAGAGATATACTTAACATTACCTCTCATCAGTGTACATATGTTTTTCTCTGTACCTCATCTTTTGAATTACACTTGTCTTGTTTAGATTGTTACCTTTTAAGGCAGGGACCATATTTTCTTACATGCTTGCACAGCACCTAGCATGAAAGAACCCCTGTCCTAATTGGGTTTTCTATGTGCTAACATAATACAAATAGTAATAAAAAATGCCCCAAATTTCCTGCCACAATAAAATTGTGCCCTCAGCCTGCACCACAGACAATGTCTGCACTGTATGTATTTAGATTGTGAGCTCCTTGCTGCTGAAAACTGTATGTTTCTCTGTGTTTGCACAGTTCCAAGCACTTTGTCAGTGCTCAATAATATAAATACAAACTTTTGTTAAACAAAAAGGAGAAAAGGATATCTGAGGAGGAAATGTCTCTGGTTCCCCCCAACAAATAAATCTCAGAGTAGTACAACACATTTTAGTGCTCCCATACTCCTACTTTCTCATTCCACCCTTCCTCCTCCCACACACACTGACTGTACTGCTGTAGTTTGTCCTTTAACATTTTTCAGACAGACAGCCTAACACTGGCTGCCTGCCAGACTGTACTTTTCTGAGGCAGGAAAGTGTTACTGTGACTCTGTATTGCTTTGTGCAAATGTTCTTGACTTTAGCAGTTTTGTCAATTATTATTATTACTTTTTTAACCAAATAGCCTTACCAAGACAATTCTCTCCGAAGGAGCGCATTCCAAAATGCCTCCAGCCATGCCAAGGCTGCAATTTATCACGGAAGTCCCTGTTTTCTAATTGGCTCTGGCTATTTGACTTTGAACTTGAGTAAAAATACATAATCTGTAGTGTGGCAGACTTCCTCATTGAGTTGTGTGTGTTTCTTATTACACCTAACCAAACCTCCCTTATTTATTTTGTGTTCAATTTTGAATTTGAGTTACATTGAAATTGCTGTATCTGTCTGAATTAGTGATCACTAATTTTCAGTTTCTGAACTATTTCAATCCTCCCTAAGTTCATGAACAATTATCGTGTTAAAATCTTTCCGCAATACCCTGATCTCACAAAAATGCTTGACCAGAGCACATGGAATTCTACGTGTTTTGTGCTGAGGCACTTTAAAGCATATTAGAATTAAATGGAGCTGTGCAGCCAGCAGGTAATATCCAACGCTCATAGTAGGCTTGGAGTTAAAAGCAAGTACATCCTTCATAGAGGAAGGATAATAAGGAGAAAAGGAAAACCTAAAAGGAAGAAGACTAGTGCTGTAATACACAAAAGATCTTCCTGCCTCTACTCTGTGGATTCCTTCCTGCTGAGCTCCACAGAGGGACTTCCATGTGGTTGAGGGCAAGGATGAAGCATGCCACAGAGGTGGCATTCCCCATTATATGCCCTGTTCCACATCCAGGAATCAAAGGTTTTTGACTCCTCTCCAACTGAGGAAGCCGATGGTAAAATGGCAAAATGTGGTTCTACTCAGAAAAGAAGGTGTACTAATGCCACTGTGGGGTTTCACATTTATTGTTTCTCATGGATTTAAAGAACAAATTTTCTCAATTTACAAGTAATAAGATATTTTTCTAACTGCCAGTCCTGTAGATCTTGAAAGTCAAGCTTGTTTATTTGAAAGTCAAGTTAGGTTCTTTCTAGCTTGCATGTCATCATTAATAAAGATTTTAGAGGCCAAGTTTTTCCCTTAAATATACCTTCTATCCAGCCTCATATGGCTCTGCAAGTGGAACTTAATTAAATGTGTGGAAGAATGGAATCCAGCTCAAATTCCTGTAGCTATGCTCTGATATGCTAGTAGAAGTAAAAAGTCAGTGTTGCCAACTTGCATGACTTTAGCACAAGTCTTGTAATATTTAGTGCTTTCTTAAAGCCCCAGCTCCTCAAACCAAGTTAATATGTGAAAGCTAGAAAATAAAGCTAAGACTATAATTTTGATATTCAGTGATCACTCAGCTCTTTAGGTGCTTGCAAGAGATCTGATTTATTCGGTGTCTGGTTCCAACTGGCTGTGCATAATAAGAGCTTCAGAGCACCCTGGCCACGCTCTTCTGTTTGGGAAGCTCAGCCCTTAAAGGCTCAGTCCCCAATATCATACTCATTATTGCTTAGAACAGCCTGAAATCATGACCTGAGTGTACACTGAAGGCTTAAAACCAGGAGGCAAACGAACAACATTTTTCATTTTTTTTCAATCTCCGTTTTTTTGAATGCTTAGTGTTGGCAACATAGAAGTCATGCAACTTGTTTGTCACCAAAATAAGTAGCTAATTCTATGAAGATTATTGAGTATGAAAGGTCCATTTTCATATAGCCACTTTTCAGAGCACAACACACATTGATTTATGGTGTTAGGCAAGTGGTTCTCCCCCTTTTTGTGCATTGCAAACTCCGCAGCTCTTCAACAGATTCAGCTTTGAAATGACGAAAGATCTAGTTAACATTTCACTTCATTTAAATGTTGCATTCTTTCTCTTCACTCAGGCCAATCTCTTAGGGTTGCGGATAAACCTTAATTCTATTCTCCTAGTTCCAAATGAAAGTTTTCTAACCCCCCAAAAATAACAGAATGCAAAAATCAAAATGACAGTACACAACAACAGAAAACACATCGTCATCACAAGCACCTTGTACACCTTAGGTTCTCTAAGCACTTTGCAAACAATTAACTGAGTTTCACAATACCCCTGAAAGACAGGTAAGTATTCCTGTGGTGTTTAATAAATAAAAAAAAATGGACTGTACATTAAAAGTATCGTAAGTCTGTCTAAATAGCAAGATAAAAAAGTCAATTCTGACTACTTTATCCAAGAGATATTCCATTACTCATAGGCTGCTGCCATTCCTCTAATATAGCTGGTTTAATATTTCTGTCTTTTCTTCAAACTTATCACTTTCTTTATCCATAATATACTCCTGTTATGCTATGTCCTCCTCTTACTCTGCACAGTGCTGTTATTTTACCTCTCTAGTAAAATAGAGATCTGAAAGTTTGGTGATGTATATTGCACAAACACTACCAAAAAACTCCAGTTTTTCTGGAAGATCTTTTTCTTAGAAAACTAAAGGGAGCAATGGGCTGTAATGCATTCTCACAAATTTTGCGCTCTGAAGATTTCAACCTTCAGTGGCCAATACAGTACAGTATTGGCAAACAGGACTTCATCAGTGCTCTTTAAATAACACATTTGGGAATGATCCTATCAGCCTCTCCTGTCAATGCAGCCTGTACTCTTGTAATATTAGATTACACAAGTGCAAAACTCAGGAATGTAGTTTTCTTCCATAGCTAGATTGATGTATGTCCTGGGTCTCAGAGAAGTCAGCCAAGTCCACGTTGTTATATTAACATACTGAAGCTGGCTCTCAAGAACACAAAATCTTTTGTACAATAGTTAGATTTAGTCCTAAGTGAAGCACAAGATCTAGTCCAAGAATATAGCTGAAACGTTTGGTAACAGCAACCATAGTATAATTAAATTTAACATCCTTGGAGGGTGGGAAACACCAAAGAAGCTCACCACAGTAGCATTTGACTTCAGAAAAGGGAACTATACAAAAATGAGGAAGCTAGTTAAATGGAAATTGAAAGGTATAGTCACAAAAGTGAAATGCCTGCAAGCTGCATGGAAACTTTTTAAAAACACCATAATAGAGGTTCAAATGAAATGTATACCCCTAATTAAAAAACATAGTAAGAGGACCGCAAAAGTACCACCATGGCTAAACATCAAAGTAAGAGAAATGGTTAGAGGCAAAAAGGCATCTTTTAAAAACTGGAAGTTAAATCCTACTGAGGAAAATAGAAAGGAGCCTAAACTCTAGCAAGTGAAGTGTAAAAGTATAATTACGCAGACCAAAAAAGAATTTGAAGAACAACTAGCCAAAGATTCAAAACTAACAGTAATTTTTTAAAGTACATCAAACGCAGGAAGCCTGCCAAAAAAGTCAGTGGGCCACTGGACGACTGAGGTGCTGAAGAGCAATCAAGATACAGCCATTGCAAAGAAGCTAAATGAATTCTTTGCATCAGTCTTCACTGCAGAGGATGTGAGGGAGATTCCCACACCTGAGTCATTCTTTTTAGGTGACAAGTCTGAGGAACTGTCCCAGACTTAGTTGCCAGTAGGGGAGGTTTGGGAACAAATTGATAAATTAAACAGTAATAAGGATCAGATGGTATTCACCCAAGAGTTCTGAAGGAGCTCAAATGTGAAATTGCAGAGCTAGTAATTGTGGTATGTAACCTATCATTTAAATCAGCTTCTGTACTAGATGAATGGAGGATAGCTAATGTGACATAAAATTTTTTAAAAGGCTCCAGAGGTGACCCTGGCAACTACAGGCCAGTAAGCCTCACTTCAGTACTGGGCAAATTGGTTGAAACTATAGTAAAGAACAGAATTATCAGACATATAAATGAACATGATTTGTTGGGGAAGAGTCAACATGGTTTTTCTAAAAGGAAATCATGCCTCACAAATGTACTAGAATTTTTTGAGGGGTCAACATGAATGTGGACAAGGGTGATCCAGTGGATATTGTATATTTGGACTTTCAGAAAGCCTTTGACAAGGTCTCTCACCCATGCCTCTTAAGCAAAGTAAGCAGTCATGGGGTAAGAGGGAAGGTCCTCTCATGGATCAGTAACTAGTAAAAAGACAGAAAACAAAGGGTAGGAATAAATGATTAGTTTTCAGAATAGAGGTAAATAATGGTGTTCCCCAGGGATCTGTACTGGGACCAGTGCTGTTCAGCATATTCATAAATGATCTGGAAAAAATGGTAAACAGTGAGGTGGTAAAATATGCAGACGATAAAAAATTAATCGAAGTTGTTAAGTCCAAAGCAGACTGCAAAAAGTCACAAAGGGATCTCACAAAATTGGGTGATTGGGCAACAAAATGGCAGATGAAATTCAATGTTGATAAATGCAAAGTAATGCACATGGGAAAACATAACCCCAAGTACACATACAAAATGATGGGGTTTAAATTAGCTGTTACCACTCAGAAAGATCTTGGAGTATCGTGGATAGTTCTCTGAGAACATCTGCTTAATGTACAGCAGCAGCCAAAAAAGCTAACACAATGTTAGGAATCATTAGGAAAGTGATAGATAATAAGACAGAAAATACCATAATGCCACCATATAAATCCATGGGACACCCACGCCTGGAATACTGCCTGCAGTTCTGGTCATTCCAGCTCAAAAAAGATATATTAGACGTGGAAAAGGTATAGAGAAGGGCAACAAAAATGATTAAGGGTATGGAACAGCTTCCGCATGAAAAGAGATTAAAAAGACTGGGACTTTTCAGCTTGGAAAAGAGATAACTAAGAGGGGATATGACTGAGGTCTATTAAATTATGAATGACATGGAAAAAGTGAATAAGGAAGTGTTACTTACTCCTTCACATAACACAAGAACCACAGGTCACCTAATGAATTTAATAGGCAGTAGGTTTAAAACAAACAAAAGGAAGTACTTCTTCACAAAACATACAGTAAACCTGTGGAACTCATTGCTGGGGATGTTGTGAAGGCCAAAACAATAACCGGGTTAAAAAAAAGAACTAGATAAGTTCGTGGAGGATAGGTCCATCAATGCTATTAGCTAAGATGGTCTGAGATGCAACCCCATGCTCTGAGTGTCCCTAGCCTCTGATTGCCAGAAGCTGGGAATAGACCACAAGGGATGGATCACTCAATGATTGTCTATTCTATTCATTCCCACGAAACACCTGGCATTTGCTACTGTCAGATGACAGGATACTGAGCTAAATGAACCATTGATCTGACCCCTTATGTTCCTAAATTAAAACCTGCCCCTAGAGCTCTCTCTCTTTTCCTCTCCTTTCATACTTATAACAACTTTTAGGAAGTCAAAATAACTGTCTTTTTCCTTTTCTTCTGCTACATTAAGTGCCTGCCTATCCTGATATTTGCCTAGATGTTTGTAAGGTTGAGTGACTTTCTGTGTTTGTTGGTGCTTAGGGCTTGTTTATTTTGAAAGACGTGCAAACATTTATTCAGTGTAAATTAGGAAAATTTCTTCCTAGATGTGTGGTGCAGATGATGCGTTAGAAAGATTCTGGGACGAATATTAATGATAAACCATTACTATTAACTGCTATTATACTTCTCTTGTGTATTGGGATTAAAAATAACATTCTTTAAAGGTGACAAAGAAGCAAAGAAAAGGACACAAACTCCATTTTTTTGCTCTTAATAGGTCACCTTTAAGAGAACAATTTACTTAACTATGGAGTTAAGGACATCTTACTTAAGAAAAAACAGTCTAAAAGAAGTTCATGATCTAGGAGCGCACGAAGGGAAAGAGAAAACAACTTTTCATGAAAGAGAAGAATCCAATAAACACCCTAGTTCTTTCCCTTTCACAGGATTTGACTGATCAATAGGAGGTGCTTTCATGGGCCCTGAAAGTATTGTTTGTGAATAAAATTTTATTCACAAAGGGAAAGAGAAAACAACTTTTCCCATCCTTTAATTCTTTATTGACTGAATCCCATAAGCACTTTTCCATTATTTTGTCAGGGATCAAGGTCAAGCTAACTGGCCTGTAATCATCCTGCTTGTCCGTTTTGAATATTGGCATATTAATATTTCTGGAATTTCCCTGGTATTCCAAGATTTAATGGAAGTTAAGATCAGCAGGCCAGAGATCTCCTCAACCAGCTCTTTTGGGATTCTTGAGTGCAAGGTATCTGGCCCTGCCAATTTAAAAATGTTTATTGCTAGTAGCTGCTGTTTAACATCCTCTTTAATTACTAATGGACTTAGAAAGTAAGTCATCATCCTCATGTAATAGGAGTATAACATTCTGTTTCTTTTTAGTAACAGTGTGGACCGAGGTCATTGGTTTAATAGCACAAATCATCAAAGAGCCCTCCCACTGCCATCCCAAAGCATACTGGCAGTCTTTCAAATTCTCCCACTATTTCTGGGAACGGTGCCAGGCACTGTGGGATAAATACCCCAAGGGTATAGTGACTGATACTGTTTAGAACGGTGCTGGTGTGGATACAAGACAAAACTGCAGTGGTTCAGATTGAGAGACAGCATGACTAGTGTGGACACACCACATTCTTTACATTTAAGCCAGTTCTATCCCATTGTAAAAAAAGGGTATGAGGATCAGAACCATTTTTACCACAACTGTAATTGAACTTGCTGAAAAGGTGGTTAAATGGTTCTGGCTGCTTCTCCTTTGTCTATACTGTTTCCCAGTGCTTCTAACCAGTGGGATTTTTTCAAAACATTTCCTTGGTATAGGCCAGGGCTTTGACTCTCAAATTCTGCAAGGGATGGGATTAAGGGCCTATCTACTACATAGTAGCATTGACCCTGCAGGAAACTATTGTTAGATGGTTTGATCTTGCCTGCATGGATGAAACCATATGACAGAATGCTATAACCATGTGTCAACGTTCCTTCCCCACTCTGAACTCTAGGGTACAGATGTGGGGACCTGCATGAAAACCTCCTAAGCTTACTTTTGCCAGCTTAGGTTAAAACTTCCCCAAGGTACAAAATTATTTTACTCTTGGATTTCCACTGCCACCACCAAACTTTATCTGGGTTTACTGGGAAAACATAGTTTGGACACATCTTTCCCCCCAAAATCCTCCCAACCCTTGCACCCCACTTCCTGGGGAAGGTTTGGTAAAAATCCTCACCAATTTGCATAGGTGACCACAGACCCAAACCCTTGGATCTTAGAACAATGAAAAAGCATTCAGTTTTCTTACAAGAAGACTTTTAATAGAAGTAAAGGAATCACCTCTGTAAAATCAGGATGGTAGATACCTTACAGGGTAATTAGATTCAAAACATAGAGAACCCCTCTAGGCAAAACCTTAAGTTACAAAAAAGACACACAGACAGGAATAGTCATTCTATTCAGCACAGCTCTTTTCTCAGCCATTTAAAGAAATCATAATCTAACACATACCTAGCTAGATTACTTACTAAAAGTTCTAAGACTCCATTCCTGTTCTGTCCCTGGCAAAAGCAGCATACAGACAGACACAGACCCTTTGTTTTTCTCCCTCCTCCCAGCTTTTGAAAGTATCTTGTCTCCTCATTGGTCATTTTGGTCAGGTGCCAGCAAAGTTACCTTTAGCTTCTTAACCCTTTACAGGTAAGAGGATTTTTCCTCTGGCCAGGAGGGATTTTAAAGGGGTTTAACCTTCCCTTTATATTTATGACACCATGTAACAGAATCATGCTTATGAAAACATCCATAAAACATGCTTTTTACATGTTTAGGTCACAGTGTGAGTATATTTATAGTGTTTCCACTGATTTAGAGCAACAGACTATACACAAAAACAACAAGGAGTACTTGTGGCACCTTAGAGACTAACACATTTATTTGGGCATAAGTTTTTGTGGGCTAAAACCCACTTCATCAGATGCATGGAGTGGAAAGTACAATAGTCAGGTATATATACACAGTACATGAAAAGATGGGAGTTGCCTTACCAAGTGGTGGTGTTAGTGCTAAGGAGACAATTCAATTAAAGTGGAAGTGGGCTATTCTCAACAGAATCATAGAATCATAGAATATCAGGGTTGGAAGGGACCCCAGAAGGTCATCCAGTCCAACCCCCCACTCGAAGCAGGACCAATTCCCAGTTAAATCATCCCAGCCAGGGCTTTGTCAAGCCTGACCTTAAAAACCTCTAAGGAAGGAGATTCTACCACCTCCCTAGGTAACGCATTCCAGTGTTTCACCACCCTCTTAGTGAAAAAGTTTTTCCTAATATCCAATCTAAACCTCCCCCATTGCAACTTGAGACCATTACTCCTCGTTCTGTCATCTGCTACCATTGAGAACAGTCTAGAGCCATCCTCTTTGGAACCCCCTTTCAGGTAGTTGAAAGCAGCTATCAAATCCCCCCTCATTCTTCTCTTCCGCAGACTAAACAATCCCAGCTCCCTCAGCCTCTCTTCATAAGTCATGTGCTCTAGACCCCTAATCATTTTTGTTGCCCTTCGCTGGACTCTCTCCAATTTCTCCACATCCTTCTTGTAGTGTGGGGCCCAAAACTGGACACAGTACTCCAGATGAGGCCTCACCAGTGTCGAATAGAGGGGAACGATCACGTCCCTCGATCCGCTCGCTATGCCCCTACTTATACATCCCAAAATGCCATTGGCCTTCTTGGCAACAAGGGCACACTGTTGAAGAAGAATACCAAAGGAGGAAAAATCCCTTTTGTAGTGGTAATGAGGCCAATATAATCAGGGTGGCCTATTTCAAACAGTTGATAAGAAGGTGTGAGTAACAGTAGAGGGAAATTTGTATGGGGAAATTAGTGTTTGTAGTGACCCATCCACTCCCAGTCTTTATTCAGGCCTAATTTGATGGTGTCCAGTTTGCAAATTAATTCCAGTTCTGCAGTTTCTCGTTGGAGTCTGTTTTTGAAGATTTTTTTGTTGAAGAATTGCCACTTTTAAGTCTGTTATTGAATGTCCAGGGAGATTGAAGTGTTCTCCTACTTGCTTTTGTATGTTGCCATTCCTGATGTCTGATTTGTGTCCATTTATTCTTTTGCATAGAGACTGTCCGGTTTGGCCAATGTACATGGCAGAGGGGCATTGCTGGAATATACACAGATCATTTTCAAAAACATTTATTGTATTATAAATCAGATCTGAGTAATAATCATCCTCATTTCAACTCTGTTGGAAATAACAGAACCGTTGTAAATTAGAGTACTATTTTTGTTCACACTTCCTCAGCAGCACTTACTATACTTTAGATTTATTTCATCCCTAACTTCTGTCCTGTGATTTTTCTATTTCAGTTTTCAATGTGGTGTTTCCTCATATCAAATCTTTTTAGAATTATAATAATAGCTTTTTAAATTTAATCTGAGTCACATTTCCATACAACCTTTTTATTTGTACAACATTTTTTCTAATAACTGGATCCCTACAAACTCCACACTGTTAAATAACACAGCTTTAAAATCAAAATAAAAAAAGAACAGTACAGGAAAAGAGATATTAGATGTATAGACAGAGGAGAAAAGGTATGTTTATAGTAGAAATCTGAAATGGGTCTGACAATGAGAGGGAGAGATACAAAAAAGCTGTTCCAGAAAGCAGCTTTTGAGATAAAAGAGAGGATGCCAGTGACAGACAAGACTAAAAAAGTTCCCAGTTCTGTTCAATAACTTCTGCTTTGCACTCAGCTTTGAATTGAGAATTCCCAACATATTGAAACTAATGCTGATCCACGAAACATCAAGCAGGAGATAGTGTGGTTTCTGCAACTAAGAGGCTTGAGGCACTTAAATTGACTGCTTCAGCGAGACCCCAAAAATTTAAAAACAAACAAACAAATATTTTTGTTGTTTATAAACACCAAAGAAAATTTTTTAAAAAGAAAGATAACCCTTAAAATGCATATAGTAGTCTACAGCAATTGCATGAGATTCTTATTCTCCCTTCTTCCTTTGCCCAGAGATTTTTATTAACATCACACTGATTTAGACCAGGCATCGGCAACCTTTGGCACACAGCCCGCCAGGGTAAGCCCCCTGGCGGGCTGGGCGGGTTTGTTTATCTGCTGCGTCTGCTGGCCATGGTTTGCTGCTCCCGGCCGATGGGGGCCGTGGGAAGCGGTGGCCAGCACATCCCTTGCCCCGCACCACTTCCCACAGCCCCCATCGGCCTGGAGCGGCAAACTGCGGCCAGTGGGAGCCACGATCGGTCGAACCTGTGGACGTGGCAGGTAAACAAACCGGCCCGGCCCACCAGGGGGCTTACCCTGGCGGGCTGCGTGCCAAAGGTTGCCGATCCCTGATTTAGACTGTAAGAACTTTGGGGTGTTATTATTACTTATTATTTGTATTATAGTAGTGCTTAAAACCCTGAGACTGGGATTCCATTGTGCTAGGTGCTATACAAACATAATAAGAAACAATTCCGGCCCTCTAAACAGACATGACAGAAACAGTGTAGGAGGGGAAACAGAGGCACAACAAAGTGAAATGACTTGCCCAAGGCCATGCCGTAAACAGTGGCAGAGCTGTGAATAGAATCCAGGGCACCTTAGACAGAGGCCAGGTCAAGGCTGCCGTTGTTGGGTCCTTAAAGAAACAGGATTTCCTCCCAAAACCCACTTACTCCCAGAGCCACTTTCTCTCTCAGTATCTCCTAAGTCTTTGTGTGCATATCAGACTTTTCAAGATCGTAAAGGGCCATGCCACATGAATGGACTGACCCCTAGGCACCATTAACTTTCAGAGGCAGACTTGTCACAGTCTCCTATTCCCACTCCAGGCTTTAATGCCTTTTTTCCTGCTCCACCTTATAATTGGAACAGACTCCTGACTTATACCAAATTCCCTATACCTTTGAATCACTCAGACTAAATTAGTGATAAAATTCACAGGCCAGATTTTGTTTTTCAACTTGAGTAAGTCAGTTCACATTTTTGGATTGCCCTTTTTTTTTTATTTTTTTTTTTTTACAGAGATTTGGGGATTTGTTTCACATATTTTGAGCATGTCAGTGCCATTTTTTGTTATAGCATTATATAAATAATCAATCCTGTGTGATTGTCATAGTGTGAGCATCCAAGAAAACTATGATAAAGCCACCTAATGATGACATGGTTAAATCACTATTTCCGTTCTGCTTTAAAAAAAAAAAAGAGTTTCAGTCACTATGAGTATCTGTTAAGGAAAAGTTAGCATACGTGACTCCATTTTGGTTTGGGGCCACCATTGTCTAAAAGCAAGCACATCATGCACCAGGAGGAGTGTTCCTTAGATACTGCATTCCTGTAAACCCCCCACCCCCCTTGTTTCCAGCCTGTCTCAACTCCCGGTTTCCGTTCTTTGTCTGTTCCTAACTCCCCGCCTCCTGGCCTTGATGTGAGCCTCCCATCCTGATAAGAAAGGCTACTGGTGCATTGCTTTAGGACCATGTTATGTAGTTGAAGTAATGGTTTAGCATGAGGGATGCACTTAGCAGGGATAGGTGGTAGATAAGGAGAGGGTTTGTCTATTGGCTAAGGTTTCTGATGCACGAGGGCAACATGCTTTGCTAAAAGGTATATAATCTCTGTATAACCTGCATTTGAGGTCCCCTCCTGACTAGCAGGGGGGCACCACGCTCGAGCGTAATAAACTTAGTGTTTTTTGGGAACTCTGCAGTTGTGGACTTTGTTCATGTGCCTCAGCCTAGATTCGAACTGTGCGTGTCCTATCAGGTATAATTCGCAGCAGTTTTGTGCGTGACCTATCAGGTATAATTCGCAGCATTTGTGTGCGTGTCCTATCAGGTATAATTTGCAGCAGTTGTGTGCGTGTCCTATCAGGTATAATTCGTAACAGTACCTCTTTACTTAAGGAACATTGCCACCTAGCAACAGCCTCAAAGCATCCTCTCAGGCTGCGGGACAAAAGCTATAAAGAACAGCTTCAGAAGCAGCTCCTAGAACATTTTCAAATAGCATTGAAAATTTTGTTTTTGTTCCTTTGCCATTAGCATTCAACACCAGCTGGCTTTCTGCAGAACACAGGAGAGAAATAGCTAGCAATTGACTTTTGGAAGCAGACTTTAAAAGGCAAGGTAAGTACAGTAGTAAAGAAATCTAAAAGAAAAGCCAAACTATGAGGTAAATCAGAGGTTCTCAAACTGTGAAGCCCAAGCCCCACTGCCCAGGGCCAAAGCCAAAGCCTAAGAGTTTCAGCCCTGGGTGACGGGACTCAGGTTGCAGGCCTCCTACCTGGGGCTGAAGGCCTTGAGCTTCAGCTTTGGCCCCCCTGCCCAGAGTGGTGACGCTCGGGCTTTGGTCCCCCCACCTGGGGCAGTGGGCTCAGACTTCAGTCCTCCCCTCTCCTGGGATTGTGGAGTAATTTGTGTTGTCAGAAGGGGGTCGCGGTGCAATGAAGTTTGAGAACCCCTGAGCTAAATTGTTCCTTTAAGGCACAGCATGCAGTAAGGGACAAGGTAGAGGCACATCAAACCTGGAGACTGCTCCAGGACACATCATGCCTCATGCAGCAAGGAGAGATTAGTTGCTACATGACCCTTTGACAGTGTCCAGAGTGGACTCCCTCAGCCACAGACCCATCTTCATTTGTCCCTTCCCTCCTCCTCTGGAAAGTCTTGCACTGGCTGTAGCATTAAACTTGCAAAGTGCTTGCACTCTTTTAAATACATTTGACTTTGTGTTTAAAATCAGAATCAGTGTAAATTAAAAATACACATCAGAGCATATGGCCTAGAAAGATGTTTGAAAAAACATTTTGTGACAAAGTTCCTCCTCTACCTTGGTTGATCCTGCGCTTATTGGTGGATTTTGCTCGCCTCAGAGATTCACAATAGCCCTCAGTTTGGCCACTTTCGTGGCTCAAATCTGCTGTTCACTCAGATAACCTCATCACTGGCCAGCATGGGGAAAAAAAGAGTAAGAACAATCCCCGCAGTTTCTGTTGATCCACCATGTGGGTCAGGGACCAGCTCAGAGACCTTCCCCTCTGGTGGAAGCTCCTGTGTTGGATCAGGAGGTTTGGGTGGGAACCCGGGCCCACACTCTACCCCAGGTTCCAGCCCAGGGCCCTGTTGACTGCAGCTGTCTAGAGTGCCTTCTGGAACAGCTGCGCAACAGCTACAATTCCCTGGGCTACTTCCCCTTGGTTTCCGCCCAACACCTTCTTTGTCCTCACCACAGGACCTTCCTCCTAATGTCTGTTAACGCTTGTACTCCTCAGTCCTTCAGCAGCATATCCTCTTACTCCCAGCTCCTTACCCACACACCTCACTAACTGGAGTGACAGCCTTTTTAAACCAGGTGTCCTGATTAGCCTTAATTAATTCTAGCAGCTTCCCAATTGGCTACAGGTGTCCTAATTAGTCTGCTTGGCTTAATTAGTTCTAGAAAGTTCCTGAGTGTTCTGAAATAGTCCCTATTATCTTACCCAGGGAAAAGGGACCTGCTTAACCTGGAACTAATGTATCTACCTTCAACCACTCTCTTGTAGCCGTCTGGCCTGACCCTGTCACAATTTAGAACAAAAATTAGTACAACTAATTCAGCAAAATGATGGCTTGGGGAGAAGACACAATTTGCCAGAGTGGCACACAAAGATGGGCCTGTTAAAGTAGACTCAGGAATTGTCTTCTTGGAGAAGAAACATGTATGTATTGGCATCTCACTGACTCATCATCAGAATACAGTAGTGTAAGTTAACTCTGTAAAAGTAAGTAATGATGATAGCCAGTTATAATGCTTTAGACACTTTACCCCAAAATAAGAAAAATAGCCAAAGAGGATACACAAAACCATACAAATTTTGGATCTCATTTTTATTTTAAATAATTATAAAACACAAGCAAACAATGTAGTTAAATGACACTGTATGATATGGGAGAATAATGAGGCACAATACACCAGTAGAAATGTTTAAGTCTCCTAAAATACGCATGTAAAAACTCACTTTAGCTCCTGTGGAAGAATAGATTAATCTGCCATAAAACTCTCTGACCACACTCTCATGGGTAGTGGGAAGCTTCACATATAGAATTTTAATTTTTTAATGCTCTGATAAGCCAAATTTAACGTAACTGCTTTCATAACTCTCAGAGAATGAGGTCAGGACAGCTATACAAGACCAGAGTACTATAAAATCAGTATTTTCCAAAACCCTTTATTGACACTAACAGGCTTTAGTAAAATAGCTAAATACTACTTAGATTAATTGAGAAGTTATTAGAAGCTAAAAGAGAGTTCCTTATGTTAGCCTCCAGTCAAGGCTGGATTTATACCTTACGTGCCCCTAGGCACAGCATCTTCAGCGCCCCCCTGGCCTACAGCTAACCTTCATGTTGCACACAGTTTTAGAGAGGTCAGGTGCCCCTAGAATGCTGGTGCCCCTAGGCATGTGCCTAATGTGCCTAACTGGAAATGCAGCCCTGCCTCTAGTATCTAGCCAATGAAGAAAGAGAAGAAATAAAGGGAAAAAATTGGTATAAGATGCAAAAGTTACATTATATTAGAGGTAGGTGACAACTATTCCTTTGGGATAGAATGTCTAGATTACTTTTATTAGCCCCTTAGTTGTCTGTGTAAACATTCAGCTTCTTGTGTATAGTCTCCATCTGGTGTGTGTGAACCCCAGTGTAATATAACTTTTTCAGTCTGAAATGTTCTAAGTCTTGACCATACTGTTTCTTTACTGTAGATGTGATTCAAAGTATTTTGTTATGTTCACTAAAATCAGCAATATTTTGTTATTGACTTCTTAGAATTCTGTAGTTCCACTGCATGGAGAGGCCATAAAATGGTACTGCACAGGCCCTGTATGCAATGAACAACAGCTCTGGGTATTCACAGAAAAAAGATCACGGAAGGGGCACGGTCAGTGGATTCATCATTACACACAGATCCACTGGGTAAAGCCTGCACTTAGGGCACACACAGTGGATCACTTACACTACTGCACCCTTCATGAACGTAAGAACATCAGAACAGCCATACGTAGTCAGACCAATGGTCCATCTAGCTCAGGATCCTGTCTTCTGACAGTGGCCAGTGCCAGGTTCTTCAGAGGGAACGAACAGAGGAGGCAATCATCAAGTAATCCATCCCCTGTCATCCACTACCAGCAGTCAGAGACTAAGGCCACCCAGAGCATGGGGTTGCAACCCTGACCATCTTGGCTAACAGCTACAGATGGACCTATCCTCCATGAATTTATCTAATTCTTTTTTGTACCTGGTTATAGTTTTGGCCTTCACAACATTCCTGGGCAATGTGTTCCACAGGCTGACTGCATTGTGTGAAGAAGTATTTCCTTTTGTTTGTTTTAAATCTTCTGCCTATTCATTTAATTGGGTGACCCCTGATTCTCATGCTTTTTGAAGGAGTAAATTAATGCTCCTTTATTCATTTTCTCCACACCATTCATGATTTTATCAACCTGTATCATATCCCCCCTTAGTTGTCTCTTTTCCAAGCTGAAAAGTCCAAGTCTTTTTAATCTCTCCTCATAATCTCTCCAACACACAGATGTTTGGTTAGTCTGTGCCACAAGGACCAGGATTTGGCTCAAAAAGACTGCAAAAATGTAAACTTTTTTTTGAAGTAAATAAAATACAATTGAATGTAAATGAATAAAAATATTTTTTAATGAATCAAACTACAGTTTTTTATATATAGAGAGTGCTTAGTGTGGAGGACTTTGTGCAGGCCCTCGGTGATGGGGTTTACAGACCCCACACTAAGGGCTTGTCTTCACTACTGGGGAGATGGATGCTGCCCTGTCCTCATCGTTACTTATCACTCAGCCAATCTTTGGCCTTGTCTTCACTACCGGAGTAAGTTGACCTAAATTACGCTACTCCAGCTACATGTTGGAATAGTATTTGGCCAATGTCATAAATATAAAAGGAAGGGTAAACCCCTTTAAAATCCCTCCTGGCCAGAGGAAATCTCCTCTCACCTGTAAAGGGTTAAGAAGCTAAAGGTAACCTCACTGGCACCTGACCAAAATGACCAATGAGGAGACAAGATACTTTCAAAAGCTGGGAGGAGGGAGAGAAACAAAGGGTCTGTGTGTCTGTCTATATTCTGTCTTTGCCGGGGATAGACCAGGAATGGAGTCTTAGAACTTTTAGTAAGTAATCTAGCTAGGTACGTGTTAGGTTATGATTTCTTTAAATGGCTGAGAAAAGAATTGTGCTGAATAGAATAACTATTTCTGTCTGTGTATCTTTTTTGTAACTTAAGGTTTTGCCTAGAGGGATTCTCTATGTTTTGAATCTAATTACCCTGTAAGGTATCTACCATCCTGATTTTACAGAGGTGATTCCTTTACTTCTATTAAAAGTCTTCTTGTAAGAAAACTGAATGCTTTTTCATTGTTCTCAGATCCAAGGGTTTGGGTCTGTGGTCACCTATGCAAATTGGTGAGGCTTTTTATCCAACATTTCCCAGGAAAGGGGGGGTGCAAGTGTTGGGAGGATTGTTCATTGTTCTTAAGATCCAAGGGTCTGGGTCTGTAGTCACCTAGGCAAATTGGTGAGGCTTTTTACCAAACCTTGTCCAGGAAGTGGGGTGCAAGGTTTTGGGAAGTATTTTGGGGGGAAAGACGTGTCCAAACAGCTCTTCCCCAGTAACCAGTATTTGTTTGGTGGTGGTAGCGGCCAATCCAAGGACAAAAGGGTGGAATATTTTGTACCTTGGGGAAGTTTTGACCTAAGCTGGTAAAGATAAGCTTAGGAGGTTTTTCATGCAGGTCCCCACATCTGTACCCTAGAGTTCAGAGTGGGGGAGGAACCGTGACAGCCAAGAAGGCCCCACCACTCATCTGCTGCAGAACATGCTTCAAATAGAGACCCTGCTTAAAAGGAGACTCTAACATACAGGGGGAGTGTGAAAGGGAGGCTGTCCACAGAAAGGAAGCAAGTGAATTTGTAGCTTCTGGGGCAGAGGGATTCACAGGGCGAGGGCCTGGACTGTGGGTAAGACCTGACTGGGAGGCCAGGGGCCAGACTTTTTTTCTCCCTACCCCCACACCTGACAAGAGGGAACAAAAGGATACTGAAAAGTAAGCTGGGAAGCCCCAACTGACTATGTGAATTGTGAAGAGTGCGAGAGCAAGGCCCTGCTGGAAGGGAAGCAGATTGCTGTGACCTTGCTCCAAACTGAAGAGAGAACATGAAGAAGTGGGAAGTGGCTGGGACGGGGGGTGATTTGGGGTATCAGCTAGAGAGCTTGGAGACTCTTCTCACCCCTTCCCTCTTGGGCCCTGGCTGGCCTGGTGGAGAGGGAAGGCCGGGTCCTCTTACCCTTCCCTTTCATCTGAGGGATGGATGTACTCTAACTCAGATTTGCCCAGCAAGGCCATTCAAAGATTCTGGGAAACTGCTGACCATGTCCTGGCCACTAGACCTGCTGCCCCATCCCCCCAGCGAAGCCCATTACACCCTTAGTAATAGGGTGAATGTCACCCTTAAAGCTAGTGTCTCATATATTGTATTTACTGAAAAGGCAAATCCCTCTCTAGTTACAGCTGCATTACAGAATGTTTGGCTAGATTTATTAGGATGTGTGGGTAGCTACAGGCTGTCACTGGTGAATAATTTAGAGAAAAATTTTGCCATATTGTAAGATAATGAGGGCTATATTTACATTCTGATCATCTTTGATTCTGCTCTATGAGCTGTCCTCAGCCTAACCCTTCAATCTTATTCTCGACAGATAACAGAACTAATATATAAAGCATCAAGTATAAAACCAAATAATAGCTTTTCATTTCATTTACATGTCAGTGGCAATGTTGCTGAGATTCAGAATTCATCTGCAAATCCCAGTTCACTACAGTTGACAGGAATTTGACATCAAAATGCCTGGCTGGAAACCATCCAAGATATAGCAGTTGTATTCACTAAGACATTATCTCCTATGGAATCTCAAACCAACCTTACTCTTCCTATTTGTCATGTATGGTATCTGAGATGTTTCTTCTCAAACATCTTATCAAGTGTTAAGCCAATGTTTAAATACAAGTTCAGGAAAATAGGAAATGCATAACAATTCTTCAGCAGTCACATGGGGGATACAGAGATTTGAAAAGACCTGCATTGTTGTACCAATAAATTAAAAACCAGCAGGATCTTATTAAAGGGAAAAAAGGCAAAATACCACATTTATTGTGAATACAGAAAGAATCATAGTAAGCAGTTAGTTACAGCTATAACATTCCATTCAATCTCATCTTTATTCACACATTCATTCATTCATACACACACACACACACACACAGGTTCTGCAAGGTTGTTATCATAGTAAGCAGTTATAACTATAACATTCCATTCAATCTCATATTTATTCACACACACACACACACACACAGGTTCTGCAAGGTTGTTATCATAGTTACCAGCCTTAGAGTTGCTCATGCCAAGCCACTGGCCAGGTGGCCTGGACATGAGGAGGGAGCAGGGCCTTGTCAGATGCTCATCTGATGCTCCTGGAAGTTGCTTTGCAGAATCAGACCCCAAAGTTCTCACTTTTTAGAGTCTATTTTTATAGGAATTTCTTCCTGTGCCAGTCTATGGGAATTGCTTCATCATGCTGTTGCTGAATCAATCAGCAGATAGCACATTCCTGACGGCTCCAAGATGTTATCTTGTTCTTTGGTTCTCCCATTCTTGAGGCTGTTGGGTGGATTCCAGTCTGCCCTCCGAGGGTCCTCTGGTTATTTCCACTTGACGCCTTCTTCAGCCGATGGACACTGGATTCTTAGGCTGGCACCTCCCTGATCATTCAGTTATTATCCACACCAAGCATCCATCCACATAATCCTCTATCTCTATTTTAATCACAACTGTTAATACAACAAAAGGGCGGGGAGTCTCTGGGTGCTGTTTCTGTTGTTAGAGTATTGCTTTGAGTCTCTCTCTCTCTGTGAATTGCTTTGAGAACAGACTCTGTCTTAGAATGTACTAACACAATTAGCAGCTTGCAAGTTTCACACACAGAGGGAGAGAAACCGTACCAAAAACCAAGAGACCTATTAATTAATAATACCCTAGAATTTAAACTATGGGGAATCAAACTCATTTGTGATTTTAATACAGAACTTCTTTAATATGATCCAACAGCATCATCCCATGTCTTTGATTGGTAGACGTAAGTATAAAACTAGTAATAGTTGTCAGTTTCTGGGTAACTGCAACTGCATTCCCATTCCATGGTCCCTCAAGGGCACCCACTTAAAGACTTTTGGCTCCCAGCCATCACCTCTCTTGAGCAGAGACCTGCATCTCACCCCCTCCTGACCACTGGTTTTAAGGCTACACAACAACCTGGAATTACATTATGATATCCCCAGAAAGCCAGACGGCCTAAAAAGCTCAGTGGCTGCACATTGCTTTTTCTCAGAAGGCTCTGACCAGTGTATTGGCCGCATTTATTAGTTACCACAGAGCTTCTTCTAAGCATTATAGAGAAAACATATTAAACAACAGAAGAATCCCTGTGCACGCTAGAAAGCTTACTAGAGGTCACCCCCAACTTCAACCTAGAGCTGTTGTTGGATTTAGTCCTTCAAAACCTATAACTAGTTTTTCCCCCTGGCTACCAGTTCATCCTGCTTAGATCCAGAAGAAAACCCCTTGACTGGGCAGATTGGCTGTTGGGGGCAGGCATCACTCAGTGGTTTGAGCATTGGCCTGCTAAACCCAGGGTTGTGAGTTCAATCCTTGAGGGGGCCATTTAGGGATCTGGGGCAAAAATTAGGGATTGAGCAGGGGGTTGGACTAGATGACCTCCTGAGGTCCTTTCCAACCCTAGTATTCTATGCTTCTTTCAAGCCTTGGATGTTTGCCTTCTACAATAGGTAATCAGCAATCAATAACTCTCTCCTCAGGCATATCTTCAAAAGGCCAGATTTTGGCATAACTGGAGTTGAGGAATTTGTATTTACCTCTCCCCTAGGGACTCCTCAGGAATTCCACTTAATACTTATTGTGCCAAAAGTCTATACTTGTCTGAAACACTTTCAATGTAGTCTTATTTAAACTCCCAAGCCTCACATCTTGCCCCAGTAAGATTACATATAATCTCAGTCCACAATAATACATAAATTTAACACAAAATAAAGTCTCTCGAGGATATTATAGGAAATGTCCTGTCACAATGATCTTATATACAAATAGCCACCCTCTTGGGACTTCTGATACAGTTAAGAGAATATCAAAGAAAGGAAACTAATGAAGAACAGAGGGGGAATTTAAAGAAATACAAAAGTGATTAGGGACACAATGAAAAATATTTTTTTTAAAAAAAGCATGTAGCATATGAGTGAAGATGTATAATGGTTCTTTTTGGTTAAAAGTTATTTGGCCAAGCACTATTGCTTAAAAAATGGTACAGATCTAATTAATGTCTCTGGAGCATAGGTGTCGACTCAGGGCTGGAGCACCAATGGGAAAAAAATTAGTGGATGCTTAGCACCCCCTGGCAGCCAGCTCCCCTCCACCCCCCCCCCCCAGCACCTCTCACCCACTGACAGCCCCGCTGTTCAACTCCTCTTGCTCCCTACCAGTGCCTCCTGCCTGCTGCAGTCAGCTGTTACACAGCATGCAGGAGGCACTGCGTGGGGAGGAGGAGGAGTGGGGATGGGGGTGGAACTGGACTGGACGAGGCAGAGTGGGAAGAGGGGTGGAGCCTGAGATTGCACTTGTATTCATAGATCATCTTCTGATGAAAGATGAAGATTTTGATGTCCAATATTATTAAATCTGTGTGGAAACAAAGTATTCTACAAATGTTCTAGGGGCTTTAGCTCATTTAACTTTAGATGATATCTGGCTTTAGAGTTTGATCCTTGGATCCCTAGGCAAGGCAACAAACATAACTTGTAAAATAAGCAATTGCGCTTATTACATCATCATCAAGACAAATACCAAAGGGATGTGGCCTGCTTACATCAGGCACCACCTGAATCAAAATTTCTGGCTATGTCCTTAAACTCAGGGGTTCTCAAACTTCATTGCACCGTGATCCCCTTCTGACAAAAAAGTTACTACATGATCCCGGGGGTGGAGCCCGAGCCATGGGTGGAAACAGAAAAGGCTGCAGCTTGAGCCTCACTGCCCCGGGTGAGGGGAGAGGAGACAGCAGACTGAACCCCGCTGCCCTGGGTGGGGGGTGGAGCTCGGGCTTCAACCCCGAGTCCCAGCAAGGCTAATACTGGCCCTGGCGACCCCATTAAAATGGGGTCATGATCCACTTTGGGATCCTGACCCACAGTTTGAGAACCACTGATGTTCAGTCTATGTCCATCATTGGTGATCTTGTCCCCAAAGCTTCTGGGGACTATGTAGTGGCCAGCCAGGTAGTGGCATTCCTTAGTAAACATGCTATGTAATTTGTTAGTCTTCCATTCTAATACGTCAATACCAAGAAAGCTGCCAAAATTGAACCAGTACTGATGGAGGTGGTTGCTGGGTTCGGCTTGAATATGAGCATTAATGAGCCTGTCCTGTTACTCAGAATGGAGCAGCTGACAAAGGTGACGAGAACTGAAAAGTCAATCTGCCACTCTTCAGCCTTCCCAGGTTTCACTACCATACAACAGAGTTAGCATAACTACCTCCACAGCTTCATAATCAGCTTGATGTTACAATGTCTCCACAGTAACTGCTGAAGGGCACAGAAAGTATTAGTGGTGGCTGCTATGAAAGCACCCACATCTTTTGAACATCCTTCAGTGCTATGATGTTTCTCAAGTATATGACTGTTGTCAGCTGCTTGATATCCCATCTAGACAGGTTAATACTGAGCTGGTTGTAATCTGAAGCTGGAGACTGCTTGATGGTAATGGCTAAGGATGCAGTTTTGTCTGGTTTAATATAGTCCAGTGCCCACTGCTTCTTGCCTGCCTGCCTGGCCATCAGCTAAAGCAGTTCACCAAACTGAAACAACAAGACAAAGTCACCGATATACTCAGGTTGCAAAGCAAAATGGCATTCAGCTCCATGAGATCAACAGTTGCCTCCTGAAGCTTATCCATCAACCAATGAATGCTGAAGAGCAGTGATGACAGGATGCAGCCTTTTTGAATTCCCATTGAAATAGTAAAGCACGCTGTGTATCTACCATTGACTCAAACACTGTTTTCCATTCCAGTACAGAGCTCTTCTATCAATGACACTGTCTTCCAAGGGACACTAAGCTGTCTCATCAGATCTCACAAGCTTGCTCAATGCACTGCATCATAGGTTGATGGAATCTATAAAAAGCACTGCACACATCTTATTTAACTCAGTCATAAATGTATAGTAATTGTTTTCACAAGAGGCAGGCTTCTCTATCCATGAGTTAATTGCAAAAATCTAGCCTTAGTGCAAGGCTATATATTTTCAAGATTTCTCACTAAACAGGGATTAATGCACATGTATACAGTGTGTATGAAGTTATGTGATAACGGTACAAAGTCCCAGAAAGGTACTTTCTTCTAATACTGTACAAGAAATATTTTGTTCCTTCTTCATTGCAGTTTCTGTCTAGAGCCTTCACGCAACCCCTGCTCCGTAGCTACCTGCTACAGACTTAAAGAAAAAACCTGTCTTCATAGGGCTATATCTGTAGTAAGGGTTTTCCTATGTGGAGGCGTGTGCATATCTCCTAAGATGTGCCTGCCCTCAAATTGGATGTGTGTGAGCTGCACAATTAAAGTGTATCAAAGAGAAGCATGAGACACTTTACTTGTGATCTTTATTTCTTATATTCCTCGACTATCTGGAATAAAAAAATGACTTTTTCACTTTGGCAACACTTGTACAGTTTTATCAGGCATTACAGTCATGGGGTGTGGGAACGCTCTCTCCACCTCTCCTTGGCTTGGATAAGCAGCAGCTCCTCAACAGCTGCCCCTTCTCCTTGGCTGGTGCAACAAACGCTTTCCCTCCTGTTTCAATCTGCTTTAGCCATTACTTGTCATGTCCATAAACTCTTATTGAATTGACTCCAGTAGATCCTGTAACATGTAGAATGGAGGGTGAAGAGGATTTATACAGAAAGTTGGAGGAAGACAGCTACAGGAAATTGGTTTTTGGGTTGACAATAAAGAGGAACACTGACATAAAATATGAAGAGATCTTGTGTGAAGGATGGGAACTGTATGGTGACTAACACTAAAGAGGTGGTAAAAGTATGGAAAAAATATTTTCAAAGGCTGTTAAATGAGAAGAGAGGGTTGTGAGTGCAAGAACTGTAAGCAATTATGAGGAACCCTGAAAACGTATTGATATCTGTGAGGGAGATAGAAGAAGCACTAAATAAGATGAAGAATGCCAAAGCAGCTGGTGAAGATGAAATAACAGTTGATATGATCAAGGCAGTTGGAGATACTGAAGTGGTTTCATAGATTACTGTGTGTTTGCAGGATCAAGCAAGAATGACGACTGGAGAACGTGACTGATTGTGCCTCTTTGGAAGGATAAGGATGATGCAAATGATTGGAGCACCAGCCTGTTAAGTGCATCTCCCAAAGTCCTTGAGAGAGTTCTGGAGGGAAGACTGAGGGGCAAGGTGGAGGAAAATAAAAGAGAGGAGCAACACGGCTTTAGGAAGGGAAGGAATACTATAGACACAGTATTTGCAATAAGACAGAAGTCTGAAAGAATTATAAATGGAAGGCATAACTTACATAGCATATATTGATTGTGAAGAAAGCAAATGACTTAGTTCTGTGGCAGCTGGTATTTGGAGTATTGAGATCAATGGGTGGGGGACTTCAAGAAGTGGAGACAGAGGTGTTGAATTAAGCGTAGTAACAGTACATGTAATTTCACAGAATTTTGATGTGGTGGCAGGATTGAGACAAGAGCATGCTGACTCCACTTACCTTCATACTAGTTATGGAGTTAAGTAGGATAACCAAGCCTATAGAGATGCAAAGAAAACTAATGTATGTTGATGATCTGGCCCCTTTTGGTTAACAGCAAAGAGGAACTGGCAAATATGGTATCAGAGTGAGTGTATGTTTGAAGACCATGATTTGAAAATAAACACAAAGAAATCTGAAGTTATGCAAATAGGAAGGTAGAAAAAGAGCTGTTGATTGAAGTTTCAGGAGACAAGTTCAAGCAGAGGAAAGCATTTGTGTACATGGGAAATACAGTTAGTACCATCAGACAGAGATTTGAAGAAATTAAAAGAAGAACCCAATGTACATGGGCAACAGTGAAAAAGGGGGCAGGAGTACTGTGGAACTGGCAAGTAAGTAACAAACAAAGGAAAACTGTATGCTGTGTGTGTCTGTCCCAGCCTGCTCTATGGTTTGGAAATAGTGGGGTCTCAGGGAGATGGCAGAGAAAAAGAAGATACAAGTAGTAGAAAATAACACACTGAGGGGAATGGTAGGCAAGCGGAAGGTAGATTGAGTGTCCATGGAAGAAATTAGGGGGAAGATGGACTTGGGACGCCCACTGAAAGCATATGGTTGAGGTGGGCTGGACATGTGATAAGAATGGGATAGTGACCAGGAAAGAAAGCATAAGAGATAGAAGACACCAAGAAACAATGTGGAAGACCAAGGCTATGATGAGGAGACCTTTGAAGAGAAAAGGACTGGGATCCCAACACCTACAAACCCATGCCCTGGCCCCCAAGGAGTGGCCAAGAATGGTGGGCACCTTCAACCTCATGTAAACGGGAAAAGGAGCCAAGAAGCAAAGGTTTCTGTTGTGGATACTGCCCTTACCTGCACTAGGTGTGGGTCTGCTGTGAAGGTGGGACTTGCAGGAAGGGGGCATCGGGGTGTCTAAGGCGGCGGCGGGGGGAAATGCATAGCGTCTGGCAATGGGCGGCGTATCTCCCTGGTAGGCCTCGGACCGTTGGGTGGGGCCCAGGGGCTGAGGTGTAGCTGGGTGACAAGGGCGGATGGGGAAGGGAGAGAATTCAGTGCGTGGGTACTGAGAACAGTAGATGCGCGGGGGGGGTGAGCGTGGACTCGGTGAAATCCCGCCTGCGGACGGAAGCGGAGCCGGAAGCTGGCGCGCGGGACGTTTTGATCCTGCCCTTGGATTGGGAAGTTCGGCCCAGGAGCGGCTGGCAGCATTGCCGAGTAACAGCGCGCGAGTGGCTAACTGCAGAGGCCGCTTGTTGGGCGCGGCCATTTTGAACCGTGGTAACAACCAATGGGTGAGCGCGCACCAGGAGTCACATGTTAAGGGGCGGTTGGGAAACCAAGGAAACCTCCCCACGCGCTCGCCGCTGGCGGATCGCTACAAAGTGGGGTGGGTGGCAGGGTCGGTGAGTCCGGCTGGCTGTGCGCTGGAGGTGGCGGGCTGCGCGGGGAGAGGCAGAGCGTGCGGTACAGAAGAGTCGATGGGGGAGATGGGGCCGGAGGGCAGGGGCACGCGGGTGCGCTGGGCACGGGCCTCCCGGGGGAAAGTAGGGGCGAGCGCGCCAAGAGGGCGGGTGGTAGAAATCTGTGAGCTGGGGGGTCGCCGTGGCCACGCTTATTGGGGGCGGGGGAGCGCACGCATGTCCGGCCTCGCCAAGTGTGGCCCGTTTGTTTGTCCTCAGGGGGTCTCTGCCTGTCGGGCATATTTGCGACTGATTTTGAACTTGCGGGTTGCGCGCGCTGTTTGGTTGGAGTGACTTATTTGACTCTGGAATAAAGGCTCCCAGTCCGTTTCCGTTACTGGCTGGCGCTAGTAAATCCGGTAACTCGGAAGTGAAGGTTTATATAGCTCTTGAGAGGGGCGTATTGTGAGATCAGAACAAGAGAAAAGCTGGTGTCTGTATGGGGTCAGCCTAGGCAGAGGTCAGTCGCTTCCTGATCCTATTCTACACACCGTCGGGTTTGAGGCTTTGCCCGTAACGGTACGGATTCAAGCTATACTGCTTTAATAAATGATTTACTTGGAACAGTTCACTGAACGTGTAGGACATGAATCGTTTTCTGTGATTGGATCTTATTACATAAATTACTTGCTTATGATACAAAACTCAACACACTGTCCAGTATTTTCAGGATCTTTTTAACAGCAAGGAAAAAGACAAACATTTGTTGAGCAGCAGGGATGCTAGCTCTTGAGTGCATTTTGCATATATAACTTATGAACATTTTTCAGAGGTCCTGGGTACCCATACGTCTATTGACTACTGATGGAGTTGTGAGGTTTAGCACTTGTGAAAATCAAGCCCTATGATAACGCTGGGTGGTAAGGGCCGGTGGCAGAAAGAAATCCATGATAAGAATGTTAAGGTTGTCTTTGATAAAATATGTATTGGAAGTACATAATAGAAAACTGCTTGTCCTGGGAGGTTTAATACATCATAGCCCACTGTCTACTTTACCGTCCTTTTCAGTCATGTCTTCAACCTGCAAGGCAATACATTCCTGATACACTTATCATACATATATACTTATCTTGTGTTATATTGTCTACAGAATTCATGCCCAATCTGTGAGGAAAGGGAGGCAAAGTTGGACCATGTTCCTTCTTGTTGGTATCACTTATAATTGTCATAAGAGGCAATTCAAATCCTTCCTAGTAAGTTTTTCCAAAAGAAGCATAATAAAGCTGTAGTTTTCACTAAAGGTGCTTCTTAATTAGGTTGTGCCTGAGCTGTCAGTAAAACAGATGTGGAAATACAGTGCCCTGTCTTTGAAGTCTTCCTGAATCTTATGCCCTACAAGTAAATAGATGGAAGACTGTGCTTACTCCTGACTCTTACTTGCAAGAAATATGCAAAAGTTGTTGTCTGAGAGATGCAGTGACTTAGTGTAACTTTTATATGCTTAATAGTTTTTTTTTTTTTTAAATCTGATTATTGCATCTGTCATAAATAGAAAGGGAAGGGTAAACCCCTTTAAAATCCCTCCTGGCCAGAGGAAATCTCCTCTCACCTGTAAAGGGTTAAGAAGCTAAAGGTAACCTCGCTGGCACCTGACCAAAATGACCAATGAGGAGACAAGATACTTTCAAAAGCTGGTAGGAGGGAGAGAAACAAAGGGTTTGTGTGTCTGTCTACATTTTGTCTTTGCCGGGGATAGACCAGGAATGAAGCCTTAGAACTTTTAGTAAGTAATCTAGCTAGGTATGTGTTAGATTATGATTTCTTTAAATGGCTGAGAAAAGAATTGTGCTGAATAGAATAACTATTTCTGTCTGTGTATCTTTTTTGTAACTTAAGGTTTTTGCCTAGAGGGGTTCTCTGTTTTGAATCTAATTACCCTGTAAGGTATTTACCATCCTGATTTTACAGGGGGGATTTCTTATTTCTAATTCTATTTTTATTAAAAGTCTTCTTGTAAGAAAACTGAATGCTTTTTCATTGTTCTCAGATCCAGGGGTTTGGGTCTGTGGTCACCTATGCAAATTGGTGAGGCTTTTTATCCAACATTTCCCAGGAAAGGGAGGGTGCAAGTGTTGGGAGGATTGTTCATTGTTCTTAAGATCCAAGGGTCTGGGTCTGTAGTCACCTAGGCAAATTGGTGAGGCTTTTTACCAAACCTTGTCCAGGAAGTAGGGTGCAAGGTTTTTGGGGAAGTATTTTGGGGGGAAAGACGTGTCCAAACAGCTCTTCCCCAGTAACCAGTATTTGTTTGGTGGTGGTAGCGGCCAATCCAAGGACAAAAGGGTGGAATATTTTGTACCTTGGGGAAGTTTTGACCTAAGCTGGTAAAGATAAGCTTAGGAGGTTTTTCATGCAGGTCCCCACATCTGTACCCTAGAGTTCAGAGTGGGGGAGGAACCTTGACAGCATCTAAAAGTGGAGGAAGTAGTTGACACTCTGAATAGCCAAGGTAGTTTACGTGTGAATTGTATAGAAAGTGCTTATTTATACAAATAATCTTGACTAGTAGTATAAGATGGTACATGGTATTTTATGAAAGATGACTTGGCCAGTTTATTTTTGGCCAGTATTTGGAAGTACATGTTTATTGGTTTCTTAGAAACGTGTTTAATTTGCAAGGATTTTTTTGAACACATAACAGGTTTCAGAGTAGCAGCCGTGTTAGTCTGTATTCGCAAAAAGAAAAGGAGTACTTGTGGCACCTTAGAGACTAACCAATTTATTTGAGCATAAGCTTTCGTTTTAGCACACAGGAGGAATAAAAGCAGACCTGACCTGCTTATAGAGCTAAACTAGTAGATAAAATCATTAACAGTCTTACTTCTAGTCAAGGCTGAATGACTGTCATGCTTATTTCACTCAAATCCTGTATTAATATTTTGTTATGTTGAAGACTGGTTTAAAGCAGGAGTGGCAAGGTGTTGGAGTTGGGTATTATTGGTTATGGAAGCATAGGTGTTTGTTTAAGGTCAGGTTAGTGTGTTCATATTCTATGTCTGTATGTAACCATCAACAACTTGTCACATACTAACATCAGTATTTGCCTAATCTCATGCAATGGTTGGTAACAATTTCTAGTTCAGGAGGAACTTTTAGGAAAAATAGAAGTTTCACGCCTTGATGGAGATGTAATATATGCAAAGTATATCAAAGCAATACAAAAATTGTCTCGTCAACTTTTCTATTTCCAAACACTTTTTCAAATTATTTCTGTAGGTACTATCAGTACAGGATACTTAGGGCTTGTTTACACTTATAGCGCCGGAGCAGCATAGCCACTGAAGTGCTTAGTGAAGACTCTGCCTACACCGTCGGGAGAGTTTCTTCTGTCAGTGTAGGTTCTCCACCTCCCCGAGAGACAGTAGCTATGTCTATAGGAGAAGCCTTCCTGTCAACATAGCACTGTGTACATCAGGAGTTAGATCAGTATTACTATGTTGCTCAGTGTAGTGACCTAATTATACTGACATAAGTTTGTAGTGTATATCAAGGCTCAGTTTTGATTCATGAATAAAATTCCCATAACTCTCTCAAAATCTTTGACCCTCTGAGCATCTACAATCTCAGGGTGGTCCCAGAACATTTTGTTGTTCTCATTATTTGTATTATGGTACGGGGTGGGTTTGATTTAAATCAAATCGATTTAATTAATTATTTAAATCACTAGTCAGGAAGACTCGATTTAGTCATGGATTTCTACATAAAGATGCATTCTTGTTGGTTGTTATACCGTTAATACATATTCTTCACAACTCAGAGATAGATGTAGGTTTCATTTTTATTTTCACACTATATATTTTTAAAGTGATTTATTTTGGAAACTTTTCTGATTTAGTTTTACAGCTATATCAGAAAATGAATGATTGTTTGGTTATTTCATTTACCAAAGGTAATTGAAGCAGATAGTTCATCTCCCAATGACTTCATAAATATCTCCAATTCAACAGGTTAATCATTAATATTTGGAGGATTTTCTTGCCATGCTGTATTAGGAGGAGAACATTACCAGACAGACATTTAAATTGTTTTATTTAATTAAAACGACAACATTATGTATTCTGGATTTTTTTTTTCTTCACAACAAACATATAATATTTTAACAAAACAAGCATATGAATTTTTGAATTTAGTTAAACATTCAAGTTTTTTAAAATCAGGTTTGTTTTTGTTAAAATTGTTTTTAACTAAAATAGTTAAATGAAATATTTAAAAAAAAAACACCCAACAAAATTAAATCAACTATGTCAGCCAGGTAAACATGAGAAATTTCAAATATTGGCTTCTGCAGCTAACTCAGTCATTTTCACCTTCATTTTACTGTCTGTCCATAATCTGGAAAAGAAAAACAAGCTTTCCTGCTTTTTCAGGTCCCAAATGATTTCTCAATTTGGAATGAATTAGTCCAAAGGAAGAAAATATTCTTTCTACACCGGTAGAAGAAGCTACTGCTGTTAAAAGTGAGATTATCACTTCAACAGTCTCTGAATCCAAGTGCTTAAATGACTTCCACCAGTTCACTGGAGTAACTTTCTTTAAAACATCATCAGCAAACATATATTTCTTGAATGAATCATAGAATCATAGAATATCAGGGTTGGAAGGGACCTCAGGAGGTCATCTAGTCCAACCCCCTGCTCAAAGCAGGACCAATCCCCAACTAAATCATCCCAGCCAGGGCTCTGTCAAGCCTGACCTTAAAAACCTCTAAGGAAGGAGATTTTACCACCTCCCTAGGTAACGCATTCCAGTGTTTCACCACCCTCCTAGTGAAAGTTTTTCCTAATATCCAACCTAAACCTCCCCCACTGCAACTGGAGACCATTACTCCTTGTCCTGTCCTCTTCTACCATTGAGAATAGTCTAGAACCATCCTCTTTGGAACCACCTCTCAGGTAGTTGAAAGCAGCTATCAAATCCCCCCTCATTCTTCTCTTCTGCAGACTAAACAATCCCAGTTCCCTCAGCCTCTCCTCATAAGTCATGTGTTCCAGACCCCTAATCATTTTTGTTGCCCTTCGCTGGACTCTCTCCAATTTATCCACATCCTTCTTGTAGTGCGGGGCCCAAAACTGGACACAGTACTCCAGATGAGGCCTCACCAGTGTCGAATAGAGGGGAACGATCATGTCTCTCGATCTGCTGGCTATGCCCCTACTTATACATCCCAAAATGCCATTGGCCTTCTTGGCAACAAGGGCACACTGTTGACTCATATCCAGCTTCTCGTCCACTGTCACCCCTAGGTCCTTTTCCGCAGAACTGCTGCCTAGCCATTCGGTCCCTAGTCTGTAGCTGTGCATTGGGTTCTTCCATCCTAAGTGCAGGACCCTGCACTTATCCTTGTTGAACCTCATCAGATTTCTTTTGGCCCAATCCTCCAATTTGTCTAGGTCCCTCTGTATCCTATCCCTGCCCTCCAGCGTATCTACCACTCCTCCTAGTTTAGTATCATCCGCAAATTTGCTGAGAGTGCAATCCACACCATCCTCCAGATCATTTATGAAGATATTGAACAAAACCGGCCCCAGGACCGACCCTTGGGGCAGTCCACTTGATACCGGCTGCCAACTAGACATGGAGCCATTGATCACTACCCATCGAGCCTGACAATCTAGCCAACTTTCTACCCACCTTATAGTGCATTCATCCAGCCCATACTTCTTTAACTTGCTGACAAGAATACTGTGGGAGACCGTGTCAAAAGCTTTGCTAAAGTCAAGAAACAATACATCCACTGCTTTCCCTTCATCCACAGAACCAGTAATCTCATCAAAGAAGGCGATTAGATTAGTCAGGCATGACCTTCCCTTGGTGAATCCATGCTGACTGTTCCTGATCACTTTCCTCTCGTGTAAGTGCTTCAGGATTGATTCCTTGAGGACCTGCTCCATGATTTTTCCAGGGACTGACTAGCCTGTAGTTCCCAGGATGTAGGGACTGACTCACTGAGGTGAGACTGACTAGCCTGTAGTTCCCAGGATCCTCCTTCTTCCCTTTTTTAAAGATGGGCACTACATTAGCCTTTTTCCAGTCATCCGGGACTTCCCCCGTTCGCCATGAGTTTTCAAAGATAATGGCTAATGGCTCTGCAATCACAGCCGCCAACTCCTTTAGCACTCTCGGATGCAACGCATCCGGCCCCATGGACTTGTGCATGTCCAGCTTTTCTAAATAGTCCCTAACCACTTCTTTCTCCACAGAGGGCTGGCCACCTACTCCCCATGCTGTGATGCCCAGCGCAGCAGTCCGGGAGCTGACCTTGTTCGTGAAGACAGAGGCAAAAAAGCATTGAGTACATTAGCTTTTTCCACATCCTCTGTCACTAGGTTGCCCCCTTCATTCAGTAAGGGGCCCACACTTTCCTTGGCTTTCTTCTTGTTGCCAACATACCTGAAGAAATCCTTCTTGTTACTCTTGACATCTCTTGCTAGCTGCAGCTCCAGGTGTGATTTGGCCCTCCTGATTTCATTCCTACATGCCCGAGCAATATTTTTATACTCTTCCCTGGTCATTTGTCCAGTCTTCCACTTCTTGTAAGCTTCTTTTTTATGTTTAAGATCCGCAAGGATTTCACCATTAAGCCAAGCTGATCGCCTGCCATATTTACTATTCTTTCGACACATCGGGATGGTTTGTCCCTGTAACCTCAATAGGGATTCCTTGAAATACAGCCAGCTCTCCTGGACTCCTTTCCCCTTCATGTTATTCCCCCAGGGGATCCTACCCATCAGTTCCCTTAGGGAGTCGAAGTCTGCTTTCCTGAAGTCCAGGGTCCGTATTCTGCTGCTCTCCTTTCTTCCCTGTGTCAGGATCCTGAACTCAACCAACTCATGGTCACTGCCTCCCAGATTCCCATCCCCTTTTGCTTCCCCCACTAATTCTTCCCGGTTTGTAGGCAGCAGGTCAAGAAAAGCTCCTCCCCTAGTTGGCTCCTCTAGTACTTGCACCAGGAAATTGTCCCCTACATTTTCCAAAAACTTCCTGGATTGTCTAAGCACTGCTGTAGTGCTCTCCCAGCAGATATCAGGAAGATTAAAGTCGCCCATGAGAACCAGGGCGTGTGATCTAGTAGCTTCTGTGAGTTGCTGGAAGAAAGCCTCATCCACCTCATCCCCCTGGTCCGGTGGTCTATAGCAGACTCCCACCACTACATCACCCTTGTTGCTCACGCTTCTAAACTTAATCCAGAGACACTCAGGTTTTTCTGCAGTTTCATACCGGAGCTCTGAGCAGTCATACTGCTCCCTTACATACAGTGCTACTCCCCTACCTTTTCTGCCCTGCCTGTCCTTCCTGAACAGTTTATAACCATCCATGACAGTACTCCAGTCATGTGAGTTATCCCACCAAGTCTCTGTTATTCCAGTCACGTCATAATTCCTTGACATCACCAGGACCTCCAGTTCTCCCTGCTTGTTTACAAGGCTTTGTGCATTTGTATATAGGCACTTGAGATAACCTGCTGATCGCCCCTCATTCTCAGTATGAGGTAGGAGCCCTCCCCTCACAGACGTTCCTGCCTGTGCTTCCTCCCGGTATCCCGCTTTCCCACTTACCTCAGGGCTTTGGTCTCCTTCCCCCGGTGAACCTAGTTTAAAGCCCTCCTCACTAGGTTAGCCAGCCTGCTCGCAAAGATGCTCTTCCCTCTCTTCGTTAGGTGGAGCCCGTCTCTGCCCAGCACTCCTCCTTCATGCAACACCATCCCATGGTCAAAGAATCCAAAGCCTTCTCTCCGACACCACCTGCCTAGCCGTTCGTTGACTTCCACGAATGGTCCACCCTTAGCTCTGAAGTTTATTATAGTTGGCATTATGGAGGGAAGATTGCTGGAAGTCCATGTCGTAGCCAACTCCTCTTCTTCAGCAGTTAAGGTTTGACCCTGGTACTGAGTATTGAGAATATTTGCAAGAAAATGAGTTGGAGATAGTGCTTGTCCCCTTCCTTTTTTTTTAATGCTTGTAATTTAACTCTGTCATTGCATATTTCTCTTTTTAAGATCTCACTCAGTTCCTTCCAAATTTCAACAGCATCAGCAATAAAACAGCTATTTTCCCTCATTTTATTCAAGGCTACAGAAATAGGCTTCAGGCTACTCAGCATGTGTTCAACATTTCTCTTAAGCCCAATGTTGAGAACTCTGGCTGTGACAGTGCCATCTATTTTTTCACGATTTTGTTCACAAACTGTCATCAGATTAGGCCAGTTCTTGATATAGTGCTCATAACAGTCCACTACTGAGTTCCATTATATGTCTTGTGGGACAGTTAGCTTGGTTCCTCCCACTTTTTTCAGAGCAGCTGCTGCAAAGTGGTTGTTACGGAAGTATTTTGCAGTTTCAACATTAGCCTTTATTTCTGCAACACTGAAGTCTTTGGCTAGAAGATGCATCAAATGAGCACTGCAACCGTATGTTATGAGCTTGGGACTCATCTACATTTCTTCTCATCTTGGATACATTTGCAGCATTGTCTGTGACCAAGCTGTGTACTAGACATTTGAATTTTTTTTCACAGTTTGTTATAGCTTTTACTGCTAATTCTTGTAAGTATTTTGCTGTGTGTGCATTTCCTGATGTATCAATTATTTCTGTAAGGAAGACATTCCCTTCTTCTTTTGTCACACAAGCACATACAACAGGATCATTGTGGACATTGCTCCACCCATCAAGACTCAGGTTAACAATTTCGCTCTTAGACCTTTTGTACACTGCTCAATTTCTCTTTCATATACTTTTTTCAGCAATTTGCGTGCAGCATCTGCTCTGTTGGGTGGACTGTATCCTGGTCTTAATGACTGAACCGTGTTAATGAAGTGTGGGTGCTCAATCATATGGAAAGGAGAGTTTGTTGCATTAACAAACCGGGCAATTTTTTCATCAATTACCTCTTTTTGTAATCTGCTGGTTCTTATCACAAATTTATCCATGGTTGTTTCCGGATGATAGTTTTTTTTTTTTTTTTTTTTTTTCTTTTCGCTACAGGTGATATTCTGTGGCTATGTGACTGAAACACTATCATTGGCAGATAACTCTGAAACTATAGAAAATGATGGTGATCGTGAAGGTGGATAGTCTTCAGGATCCTGTATGTTGAGGATGGATTCTCCTAAATAAAATAAGTCAATGCAGTTATTTAATTATTACCATACTGCTCATTTAGTATTATTCACTGACACTCAGTACTACTTTAAAGGTGAAATTGTAAAAAGAAGATTATTTTTTGTCACAACTGCATCAAAAATGATAGTACCATAGAGTAACAACTATATTTTTCCTCCAACATGAGAATTCAAGAATAGTCCAGAAGGAAGACAGGAATTCTTTAAGAAAGAAGTATGAAATAAAAAGGTTTACCAACCTGAAGATCGTGTATGTTCAGACATGTTCCTTTTATCATCTTCAACGCAGCTTCCTCCTGAGAAGGAGCACTTCTCATGATGTTGTTTCATTTGGGCAGCCAGGCCTTGCATTTCTTTGTTGCACTGTTTGCATTTTGCACGTCTGTCTTACCCACAGGTAGAGGAACTTCATTAAAATATTCCCAAACTGGGTCTCTTTTACGGCCTGCTGCCATTATAGGTTTTCCCTTCCAGTGAGAGAATGGTATAGTAGATCTCAAATCAATGAAGGCTACACTCAGAAAGACCTCAAGACTTCTGGAATATGCTGCTCAAACAGTTTCACTTTTGTTTCTACTGCCTGTCCCTCCCTTCTCACATTTATCTCCAGACTTCTTCTCCTTGTCCAGATCTATTCTGCCGCCAACAATCTTCTATTCATTGAGCTTTTTGAAACTTTGCACTTTTAGAGAGAGATAAGGGATTGACTCGGTGTACACACATTTTCAGAGGGACAGTAGGGTTGAGGTCTGTTATTTCTCACCTCTATATATCTATTTATTTTATTTATTTTGAAACATTTTTGCTGTTAACAAGCATGTTACCTCTGGAAACACAAGTCCACAGTTTGAGAACTGCAAAACTAAGCATCTGTGATGGTATTTTCTAGACTGAGCACTGAGTCCCATTGGGTAGATAGAAAGATTAACCTAAATAATCTCTACAGAAGCCTGTGGAACCCCATGAGATTGGGTCCCTAATCCATGAACTATTGGAACTCCTTTACAAAACTTTTCTTAAACATGACATGAATATATTGTCTCATACTATAGAATTAGAATTTATAATCCCAATTCCATGATGAGATATCTTTGAGCTATAATGTATCTTAATTAAAACTATCTTTAGATATGCTTTTTGAGGAAAAAACCTTTGGTCAAAAAAATCCGATTTAAATTATTAAAAGAATCCAGGTGGTTTTTTTTTTTTTTTTATCCTTGATTTTTATCCACCCTGTTATGGTCGAGCCTGGAGACCCTAACCATGGATTAAGGCCCCATTGTGCTAGGTGCTATACCAACACATAACATAAATACTTAGATCGTAAGCTCTTCTCATTCTAAGATGAGAGACCCTGATACATAGAGGAAGCACAGGGTAACAGTGAGATGATTACTCCAGTTCTTTTAGAATAAGAAAACTCAATTTCTGGTGGTCTGCCTGCAGTCAGTGAAACAGCTTCTCAGTGGTTGCAGCTGACAAGTTCTGGTTTTGATTATTTTCTATAGTTGGACTATCCCATAGTAGTAGATTAGATTCCTGTCCAGCAAAGCATTTGAGCATGTGCTTAATTTGGAAGATGTGAGCAGTCCTAGGAGCAAGGATCTCTGTATGTATCTCATTGCTGGATCAGGGCCTAAGTCAGCACCAGCTTAAGGCATTGAGCATTTGACAAGAAGCACCCAGCATGTGGGAACATGGAGCCTTGAAAGATTAGCTTTATAGTAGTTAGCACATTGACTACGTCTGTGAAGGAATCAATGTAAGGGTCTTTCTTTCCTTCCATCTCATTCAGCTGGGTATAGTACTTTAAACATAATTATACTGTCTTTGTGTATGTGTGAATTTAATGAATTGTTCAAATGTAAGCTTTATTCTGGCTTTTTTAATATTGTGTGCCCGTATGTTAATATTGAAAGCATGTAACATTAAATCCACTGTTCAGTGGAATCAGTCTGTCTTTTATTTTTTTTCTTTCTCCCTCAGTTTAGAGAGAAACTCAGCACATGAATAGAAATGATTGACTCGGTCAAAATAAGGAGACAGAGCACCTTGGATTTTTACTCTCACTATGAATTTCTCTGTGCCGTTCAAGGCTCCGTCCCACTAAAAACTGTGAAAGCTAATGTGAATCAGGGCATTCTTGAGCTAAATGCAGATCGCCTCAAGGCTCCTGACTGGGCACCACTTCTGAATGCTATCAGGCATAATAAGACTTTGACTTCTGTTGTAATAAGAAGCTTTCATCAACAGGGTCTTGGAGAATCAGGTTTGTAATGACCACTTGAGATTGTAATTATATCTAAATTATAAATTATATAATTTAGATGGGAATTCATTACAGGAAAGCTGGGAGGAGGGTTTTTTGGTTTTTTTTTTTTAATGGTTTACTATCATGTCCTCTTAGTTAAAGCACAATAACTCAACTTTCAGCACCAAATTGGTCTATCACAACATAGGATTGCATGGTGTGAATAACATCAGCTGGAGACACTTAGTGGAGCTTTCCTTTTAATGGTCCACTAGGTGGTGGTGATAATAAATCCAAGAGGTATAAAAACGAAGTTTCAGGCATTGCTTCTTGGGGATAGGAAAAACGTTCCCTATGGCCAGTTTATTTATGTCTGTTAAGGTTCCCGCCCCCGCCCTTCTGGGTTTTGGCTTCTGCGGGAGATAGGATACTGGATTAAATGAACAACAGTTCTGATCCAATATAGCATCAGTGTGTGTATAGGGGAAAAAAGGAATAATTCTTCAGATATCACGATCATAAAACAAAGAAATAGGGAGAAATTCTGGCCCACTTACCTCAATGGCAAAAATCCCACTGATTTAGTGGGACCTGGATTTTACCAGTGATTCACTTTTGTTGTTTATTAGGGGCTGAAAGATATAAAACCTACTTTAGAAGACGAATTCCAGCAATTAGATCAAAAGACATGACTACTCAATTATGTAAAGCCATCAGAGGTTGTCTGAATGTGTCAAGTGCTCTAAAAAATTTGGAACTTGAGGGATTGCTTCTAAGAGAGCGAGATCTAATATTTTTAACAAAGGTAAGACTTCAAATACACAAAAAATCCAATGTATACCCTTAGCAATAAAGATGTTGGGTGAGATTCTATTTTGCACTTCTTAAAGGTTCACCACAGATGTAGGTGGAGCTGTGGTAGATTTAAGCTTCTTTTTGCCCTTGATTATTCTCAGGGTTGGAGAGGCCCCTAGTGTAACTTAGACAGATCTGGGGACCTCTCAAAGTTACTGCAGCCTCTTCAGGTTGTCTGGCATGTTGCAGTCCCCCCTCTCACATGTCCTGCCAGCACTACCCTGGCCTCCCCCCTTCACTGGAGTTTAAGAGGGAGTGCTTAGAAGGCAGATTTACAGCTATCTTCCACGGTTTCTGCACTAGGAGACTCCTCCCTCAGACACAAATAAGGCTTTTAGGGCCCCTTTGCACCATTCTGGCCCTTTTACATGCATAAAGGAGCCATAGTGGGAGTGAGGACCACTACTTTTTCTTCAGATATGTGCTATTAAAATGCTTGAATAACAATTTTAAAAAAATGTTTTCAGTGATTTTTATTTTGAAGGGGTTGGCCAAGACGTCATCTTTGGAGAGCTTGTCATTAGCGCATTGTCCAATTGGAGATGGAGGATTGGAAAGTAAGTTTTGAAATTGAAAAGGAATAGCCTAAGGTGATCTGTGTCTTTTGTGGTGTTGCTTTTAAAATACCTTTTAAAAAAAAAATCTCATTGTTCCATCCGTATTTTAATTTATATTGATTATAACAGAAAACAATCATGTTCACTTTGAACATTGTGAAATTTTGCATGTAAAGTGCAAGACTTGTCATTGCTGTGACTATCTATCTTTTTCTTTTTTTGGTGTTTGGTTTTGAGTATTCTTCACACTGAAATAAAGTAGTACCCTACTGGTATGCTGCAAGCAAATAAACTCTTAGGTTGAAAAGTTCCTTTTGTAAATCTTTACAAGTCATGAAATACATTAGCTAACACTGATATCAAGTGAAATATCTAAACTGCTTTAACATTAAATATAAAGCACGTCTGAAATATACCTATTTTAACAATATTTCATGTTTGTATGCAAAAAGTTATGGAACAGTTAAAATATTTTTATTTAAAATAATTAATATACTTCGCTCTTCTACAGTAGTTCTTCAGTCAAGGATCTTGGTTCTTTCCGAGTGCTAATTATGCCTTTATAACACCACTGTACGGAAAATGGTAAGTATTATTCATTTTAATGATCTGACTGTATTTTTTTTTTTAATCTTTTTAACTTCAGCAATCTGTCGAAGTGTGAGGAACTCAGCCAACATCAAATCTATAAATTTTACAGGATGTAGTTTGACCTGGCGGGGAGCAGAATACTTGGCCAATGTCTTAAAGGTAATCTACCTTTTGTAAAGGCAAATATTTAAATGGATTCATGTAATTGTTTGCACTACAGTTTAGCTGCTGTCTACTTTTTGTTGATAAAGAAACAAGCTAAGCTTATGCACATCAGTAGTTCAAGGAAAACTATTGTACTCTTGGCAATGCAACCTCCTCTTCTATCCCAAGAATTGAGGGCCTGATTCAATGCCCATGGAAGGAAATGAAAGTCTTTCTACTGAGTTCAGTGGGCTTGGATCCGGACTGTAGGCCTTATGGGCTGCATTTGATCATTTAGAAACTGTTAAGCCATGAAAGGAAAAACAGATATGCTTAAATTAGAGCTGCATAATTAAAAATATTGTCTAGATGGCTTTCTAGCTGAAATTTAGGCCCAAATCAAAGACCGCCTGGCTCCCAGACTGTCTGAAGTATACACTGAGGCTTTTGTTAAAGACTCTCTACTTTAGTGAATGAATCCCTAGTTTCCGTCAAGCTTTAAGCCTGGCAAAGATGCCCAAGAATGTGCTAGCTATTGCCCAATACCCTTAATGAACTCTGGCATTACTTGTCTAAAATTCTACCTGGATGACTAAAAAAAATAATGAGGAATGTAACGCTGCTTACATAGGATTTTTACAAAAGAGACGTGGGTCAGACAACACTCGTCAGCTTCTCTGTGCTGTCCTACTATTAAAACCCTTCAGAACTGTTCTGTCACACGTAGAAAAAGTCTTTGTTCCTCATCCTACAAAAATTTGGATTTGGTCCCTCTTTCATTTCCTGGATTAGACTTTTGTACTCCAGTCCTAGCTCCCGTGTTGTAACCAATTATATCCTCTCCCCTCCTTGGTACAAGAAAGGAATGTCCCCTCTGCTCCCCCCTGTTTGATTTGGCTTTGGAGTCAAATACAAGTTATATGCCTAGCGTTCCCAAGAGATGAAAATATGCCAACATGCTGATTATACATTTTTATTCACTACCAACCCTCTTCAGACCATCCCCAATATTACAAACTGCTGAATTGTTCAGGAAAATTTCAGGGTAGAAAATAAATTGGCATAGGTTGGTGACTCTCAGTATCTCTAAGGGGTGCTCAACTTTCCCTCTCAGATTATAGTTTTCATTGGCAGCAGGCGGAAATCAGGTAGTTAGGAGTCCTCTTTTCCAGAGACCTAAGAAAAATAGTCAAAATTAATTTCAGTTCTTTTATCACACAGATGGTTTTGGATTTACATAGATGTCAGGCCCTCCTTCTATTCAGGCAGAGTTAAAATATTAAAAACGAATGTTCTCTTGTGACTTCTACTTGTTCTTAGCTCCTTGCTCTGTTTCTTTTCAAAATTAATAACACTTTTAAGAACTCCTTGTGGGGTATGGGCAACAAGCCCAGATTATTCTTTGAAAAAATGCAACTGCCTTTGGTCTACTCAACTATGTATCCTGAATCATGAGTAAGGCAACACAATGGTGTGTCCCTCTCCCCGACACCCAGGCTGTCATACACTTTAAGGCCAGAAGGGACCATCGTGATCATCTAATCTGACCTCCTGCACATTGCCAGCCACAGAATCTCACCCATCCATTCCTGTAATAAGTCTATAACCTCTGGCTGAGTTACTGAAATCCTCAAATCTTTATGTAAAGACTTCATGTTACAGAGAATCCATCATTTACTCTCGTTCAAACCAGCAAGTGACCCAGGCCCCTAGGCTGCAGAGGAAAATGAAAAATCCTAAGGATCTCTGCCTATCTGATATGGGGAAAAAAATCCTTCCCAACTCCAAATACGGTGATTAGTTAGTCCCTGAGCATATGGGTGAGACCCACCAGCCAGACACCTGGGAAAGAGTTCTCTGTAATAACTCAGAACCCTCCCCATCTGGTGATCCATCTCTGACTGTTGGAGATATTTGTTAATAGCAATTGCAGCTGGGCCATCTGACTCTGTAGGCAACCTCATCATACCATCTCCTCCATAAATTTATTAAGCTCAGTCTTGAAGTCAGTTAGGATTTTGTCCCCATTATTCTCCTTGGAACTTTACTCTTTTGATGGTTAGAAACCTTTGTCTAATTTTAAGCCTAAACTTGTTGATGGCCTGTTTATATCCATTTATTCTTGTGCCAGTATTGGCCCTTAACTTAAATAACTTCTCTCCCTCCCTGGTGTTTGCTCTCTATAAATAGATCAGAGGGATAATCATATCTCCTCTTTGCTTTCGTTTGGTTAGGCCAGGGGTTCTCAAACTGGGGGGTTGGGACTCCTCGGGGTCGCAAGGTTATTACATGGGGGGGGGGGGTGTCATGAGCTGTCAGCCTCCACCCCAAACCCCGCTTTACCTCCAGCATTTATAATAGTGTTAAATATATTTAAAAGTGTTTTTAATTTATAACGGGGGTCGCACTCAGAGGCTTGCTATGTGAAAGGGGTCACCAGTACAAAAGTTTGAGAACCACTGAGTTAGGCTAAACAAGCCAAGCTCCTTTTTCTCCATTCCTCTGATCCTCCTAGTAGCCCTTCTCTGGACCAGTTTGAATTTATTTTTCTTAAACACGGGAGACCAGAATAGCACACAGTATTCTAGAGGAGGTCTCACCCGTGCCTTGTATAGTAGTAATACACTTCCATAACTTCATTGGAAATACCTCACTTGATACATTGTAGGATTGCATTTGCCTCTTTCATGGCCACATTGCCTTGGCAGCTCGTAGTCATCCTATAATTGACCAGTACGCCCAGCTTGTTTCTCCTCCTCTGTCACTTCCAATTGATAAGTCTTGTTATTAGTCCCTAAGTGCATAATTTTGCACTTAGTATAGATGCTCCTGGGTTATGCAAGACCCAACTTACACAAATCCGCACTTACAGAAAAAGTTCTGTAAGCTAGAAATAGGAGGTTGTGGGGTGGATGTTTTTTTTTGGGTTTTTTTGGCGTAACGGTCTGGTATACGTTTCTGACTTATGCAAAATTCGAGTTACACAAGGCGTTCCGGAACGGAATGATTGCGTAAGTCGGGCAGTGTCTGTACTATTAGTTTTCATCCCATTTCTATTACTCCTGTTTTCAAAGTCGTCCAAATCTTCTTATGTGATATTCCAGTCCTCCTCCATACCAGCAATACCTCCCAACTGTGTGTTTATATGCATATTTTATTAGCACACCACTTTTTGTGCCAAGGTCATTAATGAAAATATTAAATAAGAGTGGTCCCATGAATGATCCCTGAGGAATTCCACTAGTAATTACCCGCCTTCCTGACAGTTCATCTTTCAGCATGACCCCCTTTAGTCTTCCCTTTAATCAGTTCCTTACCCACCTTTCAATTCTCATATTCATTCCCATCTTCTCCAGCCCCAGTTGTACATATGGGAGGGAATTGTCATCCCACTACCACCAGAATCAGTCCTAAACTTAAACTTCTACCCTTTCTTTAGGGAGAAATCAGTCACAGTTTTGCTGCTCAGAAAGCCTGGTGTCTGGTTGCTTCTAAATTTTAAATATCATTGTCTGTCTTTAATTTGGGATAACTTGAAAAATGTACTGCCCACAGACCTATTCTTTGGCCTGATAGGATTAAAAAGAGATTTTGAGCATAAACCACATAATTAAAAATATTCCTTCATGCCTCACCTATGCAATCTGTTTTAGAAACTGAAATCCTTTGAAAAAACTTTGACCGGGTAGAGCTCGGATCGTAGCCAAATATCTAATTCTACAATGGTAGAAGTTCCAAAGGTGCCCAGCTACCAAAGATTGGTACTCTGACTTGGTTAGCCTGCCGGCAGTGCAATAAATAATGTTTAGTAATATTAACAACCAAAATGAACGTATAGATATATGGTCTGCATTTTTTGAAGTATTGGAATAATCAATTTAATTCCCCAGTGGGTAACCTTGTCTGCAGTGCCCTCCAAGACCCTAGGACCCACTCATCTTCTGAGACTATCCCTTCCATCTCTTGTATCCCCCCACTCCGCCGCCCTTTCCTCTCTGTTTTATCATTTTTCTCTTATTCTTTTTTACTTACCTTTCAAGCTTTTCTTTGGTCCTCTCTTCACTTTCAATACCATTTTTCCTTCTTTTGCCTCTTTTTCCCCCCCCTGCCCCCCTTGTGTTCTTTCCCCCTTTCTAAAGAAGTGATTCTGGACAATAGTTTGATTTTACTTGTATTACCTATCTTATTGTATAATCTGATGATGTCTCTCAATTCCAAGTTAGATATCTTTCTTTTCTTTCTCATCTCTGTTATATTTATTAGCTTTGTTAAAATAATAAATAAATAAATGCCAGTGGTGAAGACTCCGCCACAAACCTTGGTACGTTTTTTCAAGGATTAATTACCCTTAAAACTATGTGCCTTATTTCCAGTTTGGTTTGTCTAGCTTCAGTTTGCAGTTATTGGATCTTGTTCTGCCTTTGTTTGCTAGATTAAAGATCCAATTATCAAGCACCTGTATCCCATATAGGTACGTAAAAACTCTGATCGAGTCATCCCTTAATTTTCTCTTTGTTGAGCTAAATAATAGACTCAAGAAGCTAAGTCATTCTGAAACATGTTTTCTAGTACTTTAATAATTCTTGTGGCTTTTTGAACCTTCTCCAATATATCACATCCTTCTTAAATTATGGACATCAGAATTGGGTGCAGTATTCCAGCAGTAGTCATACCAGTCCCAAATACAGAAGTAATATAATTTCTGTATTCCTACTTGAGATCCACCTGTTTATGCATCCAAGGATCATATTAGTCCTTTGGCCACAGCATTGAACTGGAAGCTTGTGTTCATTTGATTATCCACCGTGACCGTTAAGTCTCTGAGTTATTGCTTCCCAGGAAGAACTCTTTATAAAAATCTTTATTCATAAAGATAGTTGTGGGGCTGGTATCCTTTTACTGATGGAAAAACATCAGTGCTTATCTTTAAAAGTTCTAGAATGCCAGTTCTGAGGCTTAATTGTTGTTTTCCTTTGTACTATAAATTTTGGTTTAAAAACAATAGTAGGACATGATGAATGACACTGTTCCCTGTCTACCCAGCAATGCTGAGTGGTATATGGTGGGTATGTTTGGGAAATCTCTGTCTCTAGGAGAAGGAGAAGAGGCTATAAACTTGCTAGATGGCTTATCTCTTTCTTGCTTTTGCGATTTTTGCATTAGGTCTTTCGTATATATATAACATACCTTTCTCAAAGAGCAGTTACCAGTGATTTTCAGTCAAAGTAGGAGGACATACCAAATGGGGTCCTGCAGGGATCTGGCCCGTGTTTTTGTTTGTAATGTATTTTCATTAATGACTTGATGATGATGGAGTGGAGAGTAACGCTCATAAAATTTGCAGATGATACCAAGCTGGGGGAGGTTGCAAGTGCTTCGGCGAGCAGGATTAAAATTCAAAATGATCTTGATAAATTGGAGAATTGGTGTAAAATCAGCAAGATGAAATTCAGACTGATGTAAGGTACTGCACTTAGGAAGGCAAAATCAAATGCACAAATATAAATGGGGAAAAACTGGCTAGGCAGTTGTAATGCAGAAAAAAGACCGGGGTTATAGAGGATTACAAATTGGATATTAGTCAACGATATGATTCTGTTGCAAAAAAATGCAAGTGTCATTCAGGGATATTTAAACAGGAATTAGAGTAGCAGCCATGTTAGTCTGTATCCGCAAAAAGAAAAGGAGTACTTTTAGTCTCTAAGGTGCCACAAGTACTCCTTTTCTTTAAACAGGAATGTCATCCACAAGCATGACATTTGGCACTGGTGACACCTCACCTGAAGAACTGCATCCATTTTTGGGCATTACGCTTTAAGAAGGATGTGGACCAATTGAAGAAAGTCCAGAGGAGATCAAGAAACATAAGAGGTTTAGAAAACGTGACCTATGAGAAAAGATTTAAATAATTGGCCATGTTTAGTATTGAGAAGGTAAGACTGAGAGGGGACCAGGTAATGGTCTTCAAATATGTGAAAGGTGGTTATAAAGAGGACGATGATCAGTTGTTCTCCATGTTCAGTGAGGGTTGGACAAGAAGTAATCAGTCTCATTTTCTGCAAGGGAGATTTAGGTTGGATATTAGAATAACTTTCTAACTATAAGGAACGTTAAGCTCTGGAACTGGTTACTTTGGGGCTGTGGAATCCCTGTTATTGGTGGTTTTTAAGGACAGGTTAGACAAACATCTCTCAGGGATGGTCTAGGTAGTCAATCTTTCTGCTAGGGAGGGTGAGGTAGATGACCTTTTGAGGTCCCTTCCAGCCCTATATTTCTTGGATTAATGAGCAAATGAAGTTTGCAATTCAAGGCTTACAGTGAACATTTCATGCATAACAAGCTCAATGATTAAAATTATTTAAATATTTTTTCAATAATAGAAGAGAATATGGTAGAACTACAAGGTGTGTTTAAACTAAAATATTGGTCTTTGTGAAAATAATAAGAAGAAAAACATTTTAATGAGTGTCTGTTAGTAAAGACACAAGTGTCAAAGAGGCTATCGTATATCTCTGCTTGATAAAAAGCAGGCAGGGAGATGCTGAAGGAATTCTCTGAACCTGGTTTATATTTTACTTCATGAAATTATCAGTAATAAGCATGTGACTTAATAAGCATATCGTAGGCATAATGTGCAAGAGCATGATTGTGTGTATTTTTCTTAAATTCAGTAACGTAGTTGGGTTTTATTTCATTTCAATAATAGTAATTGTAAATTAATCATTATTTTAATTAATCTTCTTTGCATCAGTGTTGATGGCTTCACCTCACCACTAATGTTAACTTGTTCTGTTTTCAAAGCATCAGGCAATGAAAAGGCACGGTGAAGCTTGGGCTGAAAGCCTACGCTACAGGAGACCTGATTTTGACTGCATGACAGGTTTGAGGCGTATCACTCTCAACTGCAATACACTTGTTGGTGATCGAGGTGCTAGAGCTTTTGCAGAATGTCTTGGAGAGGACCTGTGGCTGAAAGGTATGGTAAAAAATTGTTTTTTGCTTCTAAGTAGGGTGACCATATTTCCCAAAGGTAAAACGGAAGACCGGGAGGGGTTTGGGTGAGCGTCACTGCTCACCCAAGCCCTGCTGTGCGGGGGGGCTGGCATTGCTGCTCTCTTCTTCCCTCCCCCCCGCACCCTGAACGTTCCTCCATGTCCCATTTTTTGGGAAAACTGGGCATTTGTCCCATTTGCTTTTGACAGCTGATGATCAGGTGGCAAGAGCAAATGGGACAAATTCCCAGTTATACCAAAAAAATTGAGACCCCTGGGACAGGGCTTAAAAAGTGGACTTTCCCAACCAAAACGAGATGCACGTTGGCGCATTAGAAATTGTCTTAACAGTAGCTGATTTGCATCTGTAATAAATGTATAGGTAATATTTTCTAAGTTTCAGTATTTACAAGCTGGGGATAACGCTTACAAAATATAAATCTAGTAGCTAATATGTGGAGAGGTTTTATAGAAGAAGAAATAATGTTTTCATGGTGATTAGACACTACTTGGTATTTAATTCTAATTTTGGTAACTGTAATTTTGTGAAACTCCTGAACAAATTTTGGTGGCAGTCTTATAAGGGTCTTCATCTACTGTACATAAACCCTAAGGTGGCTATAGAATTCCAGATATCTTGGCTTTCTTACAGCTCTGTAATCTGGAGTAATTTATTGGTTGTAGAACTTTATTTTACCTTTTCAGTATGTTTGACTGTGGACCACATCTGGGAAAATACTGTGGCTGTACAACATGAAAGAATATTGCAAGATATGGCAAAGCTACAGCAAGTTTAAAAGTATTGGATAATACAATTATCTGCATAGTGATGTGTCGTCCCCCTCCCCCCCCGTGAAATACTGAAGCCAGTATTTAAAACCTAAGTTATTGAATTTATTTGTCTCCCAGCAGCTGTTGATTGGTGTTGAGCACCATTACGTTTAATATTGCCTTGCATATTAGACCTTGCTTCACTGCTGTTCAAGTTAGCAATTTTCAAAACCAATCATAAAGATAACTGAGTGTATGCGATGATGCAGTAGGGATTTTTAATTTAATGTAAATGTTGTTCAGAAATATTGTACAACTGCTATCATTTAGTGCAAAAGAGACCATTCTAGTCAAGAGTATTCTGGATTTAAACATAAACCTTTAAATTCTGCTGATATTTCAGTATTTTAAAAACTTTTAAAAGAACAATCCTCTTTCTATTCACAAATATTTATTTTCTTTCATGTTTGTCCAGCAGCCTAAGTTTCCTCTAAGCTGCGCAGCAGCCTTTTAAATGCCATACAGGTGCTCAGGGCAGTGGCCGGGAGAGATGTCTCTCCCTCGGCCACGGACCTGCTGCAGCTGTGGGAGACGCGCCCCTTCCCCAGCCTCAACCCAGCCTGGTCCGGACCTGCCGCGGCTGTGGGAGAGGCACCTATCCCACGGCCCCAGCCCCGGAACTGCCACAGTGGGGAGAAGCTCCCCTCCCGCCCAGCCCAAGTGCTGCTGTGCGGGGGAGTCCTCTCTCCCCGTTGCAGCCCCAGGGCAGCCTGTACCCCAAATGCCTCATCCTTGGCCCCACCCCTGAGCCCCCCACCACATGAATTTTGTTATGTGCACCAGTATGGTGGTGATGTGTCATACATCACCTCCATATTGGTGCACATCACCTCCATACTGGTGCACATAACAAAATTCATTCCACACATGGGTGGGAAAAATTAGAGGGAACACTGCCAGCAGCTGTATCTTGAAACTTTGATATCTGATAATGACTTAAATGTTAATCTCCATCCTGCATTTAAAATATTACCTTAGCTCTCCCTTGGGTAGAGTTCAGAATACTATTTATTTATGTATTTATTTTGGTTACTCGCAAGACTCTGAGGTACATGCATGTGGATGTTTTCATTATGGATAGATTAATTATTTGAATTATTGGTTTTATGTGATGCAACTGAGTAATGTTTAACCTTTTTAAATATTTCAGCACTGGACATGCAGCAGTGTGGAATTTCCAATGATGGGGCAAAATCATTGTTAGATGCTTTTCAAACTAATACAAGTCTAGTGATATTGGATGTAAGAAAAAATCCATTAATTGGTACGTACTTTTATCTGTCCTTCCATTCTGATTAAAAAACAAAGATATTTCATTTATACCTTTTAAAAAAATGTAGCATTTTCAGAAAAATTAAACTAGATTTTACTGAATATTTGCCAAGTACATTTTAAATAAAGGGAGATGTTGACTTGTTTTATCTCGCTTTATTTCTGTGAGTATTAGGGCTGTCAATTAATCGCAGTGAACTCATGCGATTAACTCAAAAATGTTAAAACTGTGATTAATCAGAGTTTTAATTGCACTATTAAACAATAGAATAACAATTGGAATTTAATATTTTGGATGTTTTTTCTACATTTTCATATATATTTTATTCTGTGTTATTGAAATCAAAGTGTATATTTTTTATTACAAATATTTGCACTGTAAAAATGATAAACAAAAGAAATATTGCACTACAGTACTTGTATTAGGTGAATTGAAAAATACTATTTCTTTTGCATGGAGTGAAAATTACAGATGCAGGCATAAGTATACTGACGCATGAAGAAAAGGGAGCGTGTCAGTATATTTATACCTGCATGTAACTGGGCCCCGGCGGCGCCTCCTGCTGGTCGTCTTAAGGAATTAGCATTCCAGCCTCCGGAGCACTCTCTTCAGGCCGGTGTCTCGCCTTGCTGCTAGCTTCTGTGACCCTCCCAGGACCCTGGTGCCCCTTTCACTGGGTGCTGCGCCCTGGCAGTACCCCACAGTTCTGGGTCTCCCCCTCGCAGGGTAACCCCCCACCCACTATCCCTACCTCGCCTCATTCGTAGGCTCCTGGCAGTCACCAGCTAGCCCCCACGCCCTGGGTTCAGACTGCAGTATCACTCATCACAGGCAAGGTTCGGTTTGGACCTGCTGCCTTGGGCTGTCCCCTGCAACCCCAGTTCCTGTTGGACCAAATGCTAGGCCGCAGCCTGGGGCTTTCCTGGCTGGAGCTCCCCAGCGCCTCAGGCCCTTCCCCAGCCCTGCTCCAATCTAGATACTCTGCTTAGGTCCCTGCAGCCAGGTCCCTCACTCTCAGAAGCTAGAGAGAGAATGCTCTTCTGCTCCTGGCTTCCCTGGCTTTTATAAGGGCCACTGGGTCTGTTTGGGACATGGCCCCCTCCCAAGGCTATCTTAAACCCTTCTGGGCCCGAGCGGGTGTCCACCCCACTACACTGCATCTGTAATTTTCACTCCATGCATCTGAAGAAGTGGGCTTTTTACCCACAAAAGCTTATGCCCAAATAAATCTGTTAGTTTTTAAGGTGCCACCGGACTCCTTGTTGTTTTTGTGGATACAGACTAACGTGGCTACCCCTCTGATACTATTTCTTTTGGTTTCTTTCAGTGCAAATACTTGTAATCAAAAATAAATATGAAGTGAGCGCTGTACACTTTGTATTCTGTGTTGTAATTGAAATCAGTATGTTTGAAAATGTAGAAAACATTCAAAAATGTTTAAATAAATGGTATTCTGTTATTTAACAACGCAATTAATCGTGATTAATTTTTGAATATTTTATAAAAAATAATCTAATATTGAAATTAATTAAATGAGTTTATTTTTGTTTCACTCTAGATCACACTTTGATGAAAAAACTTATTGAAAGAGTTCTCATGAATGGAAACAGTGCCAGTTCAGAGGTATGTTTCAGGCATTCTGGAATGACTTCTGTTTATCTATATTTGGATTTAAAACAAACCATGATATTATGACACCACGTGATTCTGTACAGATTAGTATAACTGTTTTTATTTAATATTAAATAAAAACAATGTTCAGGTTGCAGTTAAAATCACCAAAGTTTAGAAAATGCAAAAGTTAAAGCACCAGCAGCAGCATTAACTATGCCACTCTGAACATCCTGTATGTTGTAAAATACACAAAATATAAACTAATAAAACAGGAATTAGTTACTTAACAAAAAAAAATAGAAATAGAAAACAGTGCAAATGTACAACATAATCAAGTTAAAAATGCTGTTGGAAGTTCTGTGTCTTCTGTAAGCTCTGATGTTTAGTGGTCTTTAATTGGTCAACCTTAATGTCTCAGTAAAGCTGTTCTTTGTGTTCCTAATTCCCTGGGTTAGGAAAATAACACCTAACCTAAAATATATGATAGTTGTTTTTAAATCCGTGAATTAAATTCTTCTTTGAGTGATTGCACATGTCCATTGTGCCCCCTGTGTACAGTTATTGAAGATCTTTTTATCTCACTAGTACCCTTTGGCACAGTCCTCCGCTTTGATGGCCACACCATCTTGTACTGTGGTACACCAGGTCAAAGTCATTATGAGACCCCATCCCAGCTTCATGCCTAAGGTGCTCTCAGATTGGTACCTAGCACAATGTATTTCTCTCCCTGTGTTCTTCTCCAGACCCCATTCCCACCTATGGGAATCTTGTCTCCCGACCGCAAGTGTAAATAGGGTGTTCTGCTCTTACTTGGAAAATACCAAACCTTTTATAAAATCCCCAATAAGTTATTTGTAGCATTTGGGGAGATGTGAGGGAACTAGAGGCTCTCACTGGATTAGGAGATGTATGAAACATTATTACATCTCACGTGGGAAACCAGTACACTCTACTATAAAATACATACTCCCTGAGAGCCAATGTAGCATAATTGCATTAGGCAAGTTCCCTTAATGAAGATAAGCAGAGCAGCATTGTGCTTATCTTGGATTTAACTTATAATTGGATTTAACATTGTGCTCCAGGGCTTAGTTTAGGAGACTTACGCTACAATCCATATTTAACTAAACTCCTAGCTCACTGTCCTGCTGGTGGACCTCACTATATGTTAGTCTCCCACAAGTGGGAAGACTCAAAGACCTTGAAGAAGAAAGGGAGATTACTTACCGGTGACTGTTGTTCTTCAAGAGTTATGTCTGTGTATTTGCTCTTTCTGCCTACCTTCTCTTCTGTCTCATAGTTCTATATAACATCAGGTCTCTGTGGTTAGGGAGAAGGAACTGAGACAGTTGGGGATTGCACACCCTCATATGAAGCATCTCCCAAAGGACACAGCTTTTCAAAGCAGTTCCATATCTCAATGCCAGAGATAGTGTGTCCCACAAATGTGAATACAAGTGTGAAAATGCAGACGTGACTCTCGAAGAACAACTGTAAATGGCAATTAGCCCAACTGTCAGACCTGCAAATTCAACCTGGACTCTGAAAGTCCAACTATGTTCACTCTTGCTTATATTTTGTGGTTAATTTATTAAGCTTCACTTGCAGAATCTTTCTGTTGTCTTATGAGCCAGCTTAGAATCCAGTTAACTTCCCCATAATTGTTGGCTCTGCTGTAAAAAGTAGTAAAAACTTATTTTTGTCCATAACGTATGTAAATCTGACTCTAAATACAAGGAAGGCAGATCAGCTAAGAAAGATAAAGCTGCTTTTACATTAACATTCTTTTCTGATCATCACCACGCTAATAGAGAGAATCATAAAATCCTACCAGAATGCTCTTAATAATTTCATGCGTTGGGGGTGTAGGATTTTCTGATGTGACAAATGCTGTTGTATTGATGCCAAGCTTTTTGGAGCCAGTGTCTTCCAAGTACCATTACATGGAGGCATATGCTTCAAAAAGCAAACAAAACACTGGAATAGATACTTGGAATATAAAGCTAGAAAAATACTGGTCAGACCCAGTCCTTTTTGAGAATCATCTAGAGCAGCACAATGTCACCTTGAAGGAAAACAGTAAATTCAAAGCACAGCATTTCCTTTGATCTCAATACACTTCAATTTTAGTGTGAATTCTTGTGATAAGTGTGCCCTATTGGCATGCCCTATCACTGCAAGCACTGGAAAAAAAAACAAACAAACAAAACTTGATGCTGTTTTAAAAAAAGCTGTATTTTATTTGTAATATAATATCTTACTAGAAAGTCTTTATTACTCTGGAGAACTTTGGCTTGAGCCAGACATTCCAACGAGTCAGCTCTGTAGGGGAGCATGGAAAGCAAGTACCAGTTTTTTCCTTTTTACAGGGCATGTTCTGTTTTCCTTACTATAAAAGGAGAACTATTGCACAGAGGAAGAAAAGTTGGATGGGGGTGCTTCAGAGGTGTTCTGGGAACATTTGCCTGCAGATAGTATGATGTTTATATCCAATTAAGTTGGACATTATTTTCTTATAAGAAGTGATCACACCCTCTAAAAATCTTGAAGATTTTTAACTCATTCCTGTTTATTGAAAACTCAGATTTGTTAACAACGCTACATAAGTTAAGTTTATTAAATAAAATATTCAATATAGAAAAGTAATCTTTAGCATATTAGCTATGAAACTCCAAAGCCAGTGCCTCCGGAAATATCAATTTCTAAAATGAAGTTAACATTTTGGGGGTTTTGTGTTTTTGTTTTTATTTAATGTTCTAGTACAAGTGGCTGACATCTCCTTCAAAGGATATTCTCAAACCTAAATCAAAAAAAAGAACTATTGTCCTAGGAAGTGGTCGGAAAGGAAAAGCTACTATTCGTATTGGTAATACTGCCTTCCCTTTCTCTTTGAAAGAAATCAGAAGTTATTTCTAAGCTTGTCAGTTCTTGCTTTCTACATGACTCCATCTGTCTAGAAAGAAGGCAGTGAAATTGGTCGCAAGAGGATGGCAAATACAAATTGTAATGACACAGTTTTCATTTACTTTATACAAACACTTCATCTCTGTATGATGATTTTACTATACATGTTGTTGATCTCAATAGTGAGAGAAAAATAAATAGAATTTTTTGGTGAAGAACAACAGCAGGTGGGAGGAAAATTAGATGTAGTGCTTTTGGTTATGAAATAACCATTGAAACTACATTCTTAAACCAACAATTAGCCCCTAGCCATCCCACAGATTAAAAATACTAGCTGCTGATCTCTTGTTCTGTTCTTATGTTGATCATCACTCTAGTCATTAACTGGGATACCTTTTATGTTGATGACATTAGACATAGCTAATAGTACTTTCCCTATTAGAACAGAGGTAGGAAAACCTCAGCTGTAGACAGGTTTCAGAGTAGCAGCCGTGTTAGTCTGTATCCGCAAAAAGGAAAGGAAGACCTGTGGCACCCTAGAGACTAACAAATTTATTTGAGCATTTGAGTGGAACTGAATGCATCCGATGAAGTGAGCTATAGCTCACCAAAGTCTCTAAGGTGCCACAAGTCCTTCTTTTCTTTTTTCTCAGCTGTAGAGTTTCCCCTCTTTTAGTTTGGAAAAACTGAATTGAATAGTTTCAGCCCCTCTTGTCAAATTTCACTGCTTCCTTCCTGTTGAGGCATAAGAGACCAGACTGCATTTAGGGTTTGTCTAAACACAAAAGTTTGTAATGCTTTACCTTTGCTGGTATAGTCAAAGTAGTACAAACCCCCTAGTGTGAATGCAGTTTTAACTGTGTAAAGGTTTTTTTATCAGTATAATTTATTTCTCTTCCTTTACAGGAAGCACTGTTCTACCAGTATAATTGTGCCCATATGAGGGGTTCTATTGGTATAATTATTTCTGTAAAATTTGACACCCTAATCAAAATATTTTTATTGGTACAAAAACTGTGTCTAGACCAGGCCTTATTCTTTTCTTCCCCTTTTTCCTGGTGCTTGGTAGAATTAATAACATTCTTTGAGTTCCTTTTCTGTTTGAGAGGTAGCAATATTTTTCAATAGACTGTGTACTTAGGTTCATGCAGAATGAACTGAGAAGCGATCAAAGATACAAAAGCAAAAGATCCAGTAATTTGGGAGCAGCATAAGCAGTGATCCCACATGGCCAGACAAGAACACTTTATGGAAAATCAGGTGAAAATTTGAAGATTAGGATTCAACAACTGAATTCCAATCTAAAACGAAGTAGAATAAACACTTCAAAAAAACCAAAAACCCCAACCCTGAAAATGTGTTTTAGAATAGCTAAAATTTGCCCAGTGTTCTATGTGTTTCCTAAAATACAAAAGTTCTCCAGATTTTCTCATTGCTACCTGAATCAGATTCCTACTTCTGCTGATCCCATTTCACATCACTTAACACACAGTCAGTAGAAAAGCAAAATAAGCACATCTGAATGATGTGTGCTGTATCGGCAAGACCCTTTCCTTCCCTCCTAGGATGACTTTGCCATACTTTACGCACTCTTTGAACTGCTATGGCTCTTGGAGGCTTGGCAGCAGATAGTTGTCTATTTTTTCATGTCTCAGGCTTTCCATAGGAGACTCTCCACTGCCAGCATAAGATAGGATGAATCTGGCTCTGTGTGAATGGCAGTCCTGTCGCTTCTTTACTGCAAGTAAACCTGCTAATTTGAATAAATTAGTCAAAATGTTCTTATTTTGAATATATATCTCTTAAACATGGGCTAATGAATGCAACACATGATAGTCTAAATATTTTTTTAAAAGGTTACTAAAATCCTATTTAATTGCATTTCTTTGGCTGTTTCTCTTGTTTTAATCTTTGCTTCAGTGATCTGGAGACACAGAGGTAAGCATAATAAGTCAAGCTGTGCAGAATCGGTAGATTTCAAAGGGCTTGAAATTGAGGCGGTTGTGAGGATGGGGAGACAAATTCCTGCTGCTGCTAAGTGGTTTTGTTTTTTTTTTTTTTTTTTTAAACCCCTCCTTAATCCTAGTTACTTGCTAAACTGTGACCAGGAATTTGAAATCCCATCAACATCAATCATGTCTTTTTACACTCCCACCAGATTAGCAGGATTATGGAATGTCCTCCAGAGAAATATAACTCAAAGTAAAATAATGTATTTCCATTTTCAGACATTTCACTGAGGTAAATGATATAAACGTCATGAGCACTTCGAGTGTTGCTGGTTCTAACTGATGGAAGACCAAAGGTGGGGTGGGCACTTAGCTATACAGTCAGGAATGTGGTGCAGTCCATACTGTAAGCTAAATCAGCCTCTGGGCTAATGGATATAAGGATATATTCCCACTTTCTTGGTACTGAAGAATACCTGAATTATTTTCACTCAAGCATTCAAAAACGAAAAATTCATTCTTAGTCAGAAACTCGCCCTGAAAAATTTCAGCTGGAAAGGTGTATGTTTGAGAAAGTTATGAGCAGCTGAAAGAGGATCCTTAAAATGGAAATGTCAAAGCAACCTTAACTCTAGCTGTCTCCCCATGTTGTAACTGTAATGAACTCTCTCTCTTCTCTCCGTATTCCTGCTTTACGATACAGGATTAGCATCTAAAAAGTCCACACTCCCTGGAAAGAGTCCATCTGATAAAGATAGCTATTCACCAAAACCATTACCACCAGGTGCATATGGTTTCCTACCTTGGCGTACTGCAGCGCGTGCAAAGAGGTGCAGGTGAAGTATTGAGAGCATGAGGAAGAAAATACAACATGCAGATTCTATCTTGGATTACGGTAGAATAAGTGGATGTGGTTTACAAAGGTCATACTGTAAACAGGGGTGGGAAACTTTTTTTTTTTTTTTTTTTAAATATGGAGTTATAGTATCTCATAGAACTGGAAGGGACCTTGAAAGATCATCGAGTCCAGTCCCCTGCCTTCACAGCAGGACAAAGTACCATCCCTTATTTTTGCCCCAGATCCCTAAATGGCCCCCTTCAAGGATTCAGCTCACAACCCTGGGTTTAGCAGGCCAATGCTCAAACCACTGAGCTATCCCTCCCCCCTAATTCAGCTGATCCATTCCTTTTGTTGAGTCATATCACCTAGCATTAGTGACAACACTTTTTAATGCTTGTTACTCCTTCTGGCTCTGCTGTGCTAACACAACTGAGAGAGGCTGAGCAGGGTACTATTCCTTCTTGTACATCATCAAGATAATTGTTTACTAAGTTCCAATCAGTTTATGCAACCATACAAATAAACGTATAATTTATCTCTTTGTCATGTTTCTCCATCAGTCTGCTTTTGCCACACAGATTCACAAAACAGCCACTTTCTTTACTACTTTCCTACCTGGCTTATTTACCTGTCTGTCTTTTTATTTGCTGTGTTTTTCACCTAATGTGGAGTTAATTGAATTTCCCACATCTGCTCACTTTCTGTGACCTTTAAAAAGAAAGAGTGGGAAATCTTCCACAATTGAGACAGCAGTAAAGGCGCAAGAAATTGACCACTGGATCTGGGTGATGGAGGATCTTTGTTGAACCTCATCATCCAGGCAGGGTAAGGTATGCAGAAGTTTGTAATCCACTCTACGTTAGCGGAATTGAGCAGCTCCTCAGAATGGGAGACTGTGTTGTTTGTAGTCAGAGGAATGATAGAGTTGGGGACACAAACAGTGAAATGGGCCAAAGTTCTTCTCAGGTTAGAAGAGGCTAGCAGGAGGAGGTAATGGCCATGCATAGCTCCTAAGCCTTACAGGAGTTTCCTGACCCTCCTCCTCCCCCACCCCACCTTGGGTGACAAAACTGACTCCAGACAATAGCAGAATAAATGTTAACTTCCACTACCCTAGCATATTCATTTTGGTGTGTTCACTTAATCATAACTTGAAAATTTAATTGGATGCTCATGAGTGATGCTGCATAATTTAATGTGGCTTGGCTACATCAATCAGCATGAGGGATGCCTTGCTGCCTAGTTTTTAGGCCTATTGTGCAACATACTACAAACAGCTTTGGTTACACCTGAGCTAACCTAGTGAAGACAGTTGGTCTGCACAAGTGTTTCAGAGGGCACAGACCAGGCCACAGTGATCTATGCATTCATGACTTCTTTTGCATCTTGTGTCTAAGAGTGAAGCCACAAACATTGAAAAACTCCAGCTGGTACAAACATAATAGCAGTGGTTGCTGTAAACACATTAGTTTGGGACTCTGCTTTCTGCATTAGCTCCCCATTGAATATAGAATACAGTTCAGGGTTTCTCTCATGATACTAAAATCCCTCAATGGGATTGGCCCTACCTACCTGTGATACCACCTCATTTCTGACCATGACCTCCCAAGGTATCAGTATTCCTCTAGCACAATGAAATTGTCAGTTGACATGGCTCCCATCACCATAATCTTTGAGTGCTTCCCAAATATTTAAAGAGACATTAATATTGTTATTTCTTTTTCTTCTGAGTTTGTTGGTGAAATTATTTCACTGGCTTATAGTTGTTTGTTAGGTGGAGGCCTGTGAATGCAGGGGACAGAACTTTCACAGAAGCTGGATCTAGTTTGAGGCACTCCCTCCTGTGAGGAATAAGACGGACCATAGACCTTACCGCTTTCAGAATTAAATACAAAACTTATTTCTTTGACTGACTTTCCTTCAAGTTTTTTTGCACATCCACAAACATAGTCCCCCTTCAAAATATTATAATCAGGATGTTTCTGCTAGAGATTGGGAAGGAAGAAAGAGTAATTGTTGCTATTTCTGGGTTGTTTGTTTGTTTGGTTTTTATTAAGGTGCTCAGATACTAGGGCAATAGGTGGACTTTATAAGGACTTAAAAATACTGAGAGCATAATTTTGAAGGCACTAGGAATGCACAGGTGTAACCGAAGTTAAAATCTGGTTTGCTACAGCCTTTCTTGCTGGTGGTGATGCACAAGAAGGAAAGGATGCAGCTTACCATTATGAGCTTAGGTGCAGGTCTAACTTTTAGTTTACAAGTGAAAATAGCTCTTCTTTTTTTTTTTCTTTTAAGCAATAATTTTGATCTTGCAAGCATTGAGACATTGGAATCCACAACACCATTTTTACGTAGTTCCTGCATGAGCAGGTTTGGCCAAGGAAACGTACAATGAAACTGTACATGTAGTTACAAATAATTTATAAAATTAGAGGCCAAGATATGCAGAACTGGATGCCTAAAGTTATGTTCCTGAATACATATTTAATCATTTAAATGAGACCTGATTTTCAAAACTGTCAAGCACCCAACATATCTTATAAACTCCAAAGGCAGCTGCAATGGTGCCACATTAGGCTGCTTATTTAGGTATCTAAATATGGACTTAGGAGCTTAACTTTAGGCACCTAGTTTTGAAAGCGTGGCCTAAATCTTGATTAGAAAGTAGAGCTACTTTGTTGTACAGAATGATATTTTAATGAGTTTGTTCAAAGAATCCTGTAAAGTATTTTTATACCGTGTTTTAACTTTTATTTCTTTTGAATGTCTTAGCAATGTGTATTTGTAGGATCAAGACCTTTAATCAAAATTATACCTTGAAATTGCAGTGTTGACAAAATTTACAATATTTTTCTCAAAAAACCCACCCTGATTTAAACATATCATTGTAGGGGATTCCCAGTGGATGGTACCCAGGAGTTACCACTGAAGTTTCAGGTATGATTATCAGCTACATATCACTAGGTAGGCGCATGTTGCAGTACTGTAGATAATATGCTGAACAAATAAAAAAAATCCTTTTGTACCCAGAGAGCTTCCGTACAAAACCACAAGCTGACAAAACAGAAGTGGAGAGTTTTTTTTATGGCTTAAATGGTTCCTGGAAGCATGGAAACTGTTTATGTGAAAACACTTCATGGTCACACTTTGGGGAACATTTGGGAAGAATTTTTTTTTTTTTAAGCAATACTTGAGGTTTTATTTTCTTCCTTTGTGTCAGGATTTTTTTTTATTGTCAAATAAGTGGTTTTAATACTATTTTCTGAGTTTGTTTTTTAAATTAAGCAAATCTATACTTGTAAGACTCCAACATAACTAAGAAGAAGATAATTTAAGATGGCATGGCTTTGCATTTTTTATTATCAAGGATGTTTGTGGTTCGAAAACTCCATACTACAGCATATCTTATCCCCCTCTCAAGCCTTTGTAAAGACTAATTCCATACTGACTTAAACTGAAATAAATGTCCATATGAGAGGATTACATTGATTTCACTAAATCAGTACAGTGTTCTCATGTAGACAGGCCTCAGTTGTTGTTTTTTTGTTGTGTTTTTAAAATTTAGCTTAAAAAAAATGGGAATATTGAGTTCGGTTAATTGTTTTATAGAAGATACTGAGGGAAGAATACTAATGAAATCACCAGCACCGATCACCTGCTTTGAGGTTGACATCATTTCATCTGTTACTGAAAGCATGACCATCTTTTTGATGGTAATTTAAAAAAATTGTCTGTAGGGGGCAGAGAACCCTGACAGTTACAGCAAAATTTGCCATTCTCATATTTAGGTGTGACTTTAATGGAATAACGTCACTTTTGCTCTCAACTGGAATCTGAGCTGATCAGGAATTAAAGCAGCTTCCAGCATAACTTTAGTATTTCAGGGAGCTGCTCTAAGTTATGACCTTGCCTGGGGTACCTCTGAGCATCTTTGCAACCCAGAGCTGTGCAGAATTACTGAAGCACTGTGCGCTATAACTCTGCCTCTCCTGCCTGCAGGCAGTCAGGCTCCCATCTGTCATAACAGAACTTAGGAGATCTCTGGGTAAGACAGTGGTTAGGATTTATCTTATGTATTACCTGTGTAGGGGGAATTCTCCCTTGGTCTGCTAAGGGGCTTTTATGGCCCCTATGCACTGTTACAGCAGAATTCAGGGACTGAGGGGAGAATCCTTCCCCATGTTTTTATTTGTACTATTAGGTGTCTTACACACTACTGATGCTGCAGTGTTTCAAAATAACAACTGTCAAACTGTTGTTTTTGATCTTCCTGAGGCAGTGAGGCTAAATGTGTTGTCACTCACAACCACTGCACTGTATGTTCTGTGGAGATGTGCTTACATACAAACATGAAGAACCCTGGCATAATTGTAACAAAAATTTACCATCCAGGCACAACATTTACCTCTGTGCCCATTGTTATGATAATGAAACAATTTAATATTTTAATAGTTTCTGGTGCTTAAAAAATACTCTTCCTGGTTGAATAAAATGTTTCAAGTCGAGTATAAAGAGAGGCTACAAATAAAGTAAAAGCGTCTGACAGGTGATACTCTGACAGGTGATACTCTGCCCCATTTTGGCATAGAAATTTCTTTTCAAAGGATTTATCATTCTCTTTCCACATGCACACTTATTTCTAGATTGTGTGGAACTATTTAAAATGAACATGTTGCAACTGATTCAGAAGAAAGAACTTGGTGGATGACAGCTTCTAATCGGAAGTGTTCACTAATATTATATGACTTATTTCCTTGTTAAGCATTGTTTAATAATGCTCGTATGTTCACTTATTTCGTATAAGCAGACAGGCATTCCTGTGAAAGTGACGGTGGAAAGTGCTTCTACATCTGAAACTGAAGAAACAGAAGGGGCTTTAGAGGACATTATACATGATTCTGATTTGACAAAATCCCCAGTTAAAACTAATGTAAGACGATATCAACAATTAAGGGTAAGAAGAAATAATTTAATTCTTCAGATTTTTCAAAAGATGAGTGCATAGAGCTTCTATTTTTCTAGAAAAATGGGGTTTTAGAATTAGGTTTAAATGGGTAAATAATCACTCAAAGGGAACTCTGAATATTTGCATTCTTCTGTTATAACATATGGCATATATGCCTCAATTCAACAGGGTATTTTAAGCACAACTCCTGTCCTCAGTGGTTAAGGAGAACAGTTTGTCACCCTTCTCTTTACAACAACCTTTTACATGCTTGAAGACTGTTATTCTGTCCCGCATCAGTCTTCTCTTCTCCAGACTAAACAAACCCAGTTTTTTCAGGGTTTCCTAAGGGGTCATGTTTTCTAGACCTCTAATCATTTTGGTTGCTCTCCTCTGGACTTCCTTCAGTTTGTCCATTTCTTTCTGGAAGTGTGGTGTCCAGTACTGGACACAGTACCTTATCAGTGCTGAGTAGAGTGGAAGAACTACTTTTCGTGTCCTGCTGACATTTTTCATGCTAAATAATATGCTAGAATGATGTTTTTATTTTATTTTTTTTGCGACAGTATTACGCATATTTAGTTTGTGAGCCACTGTAAGGTCCAAATTGTTTTCTGCAGTACTCCTTCCTAAGCAATCATTTCCCATTTTGTGTTTTTGCAATTGATTATGCCTTCCAAAGTGGAATACTTTGCATTTGTCCATATCAAATTGCATCCTATCTAATTCAGACCATTTTTCTAGTTCGTCAAGATCATTTTAAATTTTAATCTTGTCCTCCAAAGTGCCTGCAATCCCTCCCAGCTTGGTATCTTCTGTAAACTTTATAAGTGTACTTTCTATGCCATTATCCAAATAATTTATGAAGACATTGAAGAGAACGGGATGCAGGACAGATCCCTGCAGGACCCCACCTGACATACCCTTCCAGATTGACTGACTGACTGACTGACTGTGAATCATTGATTACTCTCGGAGTACATTTTTCCAACCAGTTGCACATCTGCCTTATCATAGGTTTGTCTAGGCCAGAGGTGGGCAAACTGTGGCCCGCGGGCCACATCCGGCCCACGGGAGCCTCCTGCCTGGCCCGAGCTCCTGGCCCGGGAGACTATCCCCCGGCCCCTCTACCCTGCTGTTCCCTCTCCCCCGCAGCCTGAGGTCACTGCGCCGCTAGCACAATGCTCTGGGTGGCGAGCTCCTCTCGGGCAGCACAGCTACAGAGCCGCAGCCTGACCGGGCGCTCTGTCTTGCGCGGTGGTGCGGCTCGCTCCAGCTGGGCGGCGCGGCTGCCTGTCCTGGCGCTCTGAGCGGTGTGGCTGTAGCGCCGCCAGTCAACGGTGTTCCAGGCAGCGTGGTAAGGGGGCAGGGAGTAGGGGGGTTGGATAGAGGGCAGAAGAGTTCAGGGTGGTGGTTGGGTCTGGGGTGTGGATAGGGGGCAGGATGGTCAGAGGGTAGGGAACAGGGTGGTTGGATGGGGCAGGGGTCCCGGGGGGGAGGCAGTCAGGAATGAGAGGAGGGGTTGGATGGGGCAACGGGGGGCAGTCAGGGGCGGGAGTTCCGGGGGCTGTCAGGGGACAGGGAGTTGTGGGGGGTGGGGTGGGGCAGGGGTCCTGGGGGGGGCCGTCAGGGGACAGGGAACAGGTGGGGTTGGATGGGGAAGGAGTCGCAGGGGGGGGGTCGGATGGGGGTTGAGCCATGCCTAGCTGTTTGGGGAGACACAGCCTCCCCTAACTGGCCCTTCATACAATTTCGGAAACCTGATGCGGCCCTCAGGCCAAAATGTTTGCCTGCCCCTGATCTAGGCTGTATTTCCCTAGTTTGTTTATGAGAAAGTCATGTGAGACATATCTAGACTTTAGTAAGGCTTTTGATACTATTACATCTACTGCTTTTCCCCACCCTGTCAAAGAAGGATATTAGATTGGGTTGATGTGATTTGTTCATGACAAATCCATGTTGTCTGTTATCTTTGGGATACTGAAGTTAAGCTGACTGGTCTATAACTCCCTGGGTTTTCCTTAGTGCCCCCTTTCTATAGATAGATACTATATTGCAATTTTTGAGTCTTCTGGGATCTCTCCTGTCCTTCACGAGTTCTCACAGATAATCACTCGTGGCTTAGTGATCTCTTCAGCCAGTTCTTAAGTATTCTAGGATGTATTTTGTCAGGTCCTACTGACTTGAAGACACTTTAAGTAATTCTTAATTTGTTTTTTTCCCTAATTTAGCTTCAGATCCTACCCCATTTACACTGGTACTCACTGTTAGTTGTCTGATCACTGCTAACCTTTTTGGTGAAAATGAAACAAAAATGGCATTTAACACTTCAGCCATTGCTGTGTTTTCTGGTACTGTCTTTCCCTTCTCGTTTGAGGAATGAGCCTGCCTTGTCCTCTGTCTTCCTCTTGCTTCTAATGTATTTGTAAAATGTTTTCTGATGTACGAATCTATAAGAGCAATAATGAGGTGGTTATTTCTGTTTCCTTAAAAATTCATAGAGGGAGTAAATGTATTTTTAACATAGTTTTTTTTTAATTAAAATACTTTAATGTACCTTGTACAAAAATGATTTAAAAAGTAAATTGAAATTAGAGTGACTTTAAAGCTCCATTTGCAGTCGAGCTTTATAGTAACATCTTTTTCATTTCCTCGTTATTCTTCCCAATTCCTTTGCTTGCTATCTATAGCAAAATGAAGAGTGACAGCAAGACTCCCTGACAGCTGCTACAAACATCTTCATACAGAGTGTGTTATAATGATGTGTGGAAGAGAAGGAAAATAAGGGGTTTGTTTTAATGGTTCAGTAATACTGATATGGTAATATAGTTTTATTACTATAAAACACTCCCCCTCAGGTAGAATAACTAGACACTGAAATGCTAGCTGTTGAGAATCTAGTTTGCAAAAGATACCTTGCCACCAAGTTAACATAATTTTAAACCACACACTTGCAGTGGTTTTAGCTTCAGATCACTCCATTTGAGCTATCACTCATTGTATCTGATTGTACTGATTAGGTTCTTAAAGATTTATCCAAGGACATAGATTGTTTTTTATGTAATCAAAATAAATAAAATATTAACTTATTTAGCTTAGTGGCAGATCTATGCTCTTTCTGAACATAGAGAACTATTGGGATATGGAGGAGACAGCAGAATGACTGACTGTACTTCAGTATAGGTTCTCTTGCAAAGGGAGAACCTACTACATGTCTTACTTGAAAAATCCTAGCCTGGGAAGGGGATGGAGGATATGGGGAGTAGGTATTTTTTTATATTTAGAACGAAGCTTCTCTTGGAGAGTGAACAAATTTCAGTGCATTTTGAAACATATCTGAAAAATGCCTTCACAGTGTCCTGCCCTTCCTATTAACTGTGGGCCAGATTCTGATACCTGTCACATTGAGTAAGTAGTTCCTGGTGCAGTGGGTAGTTGGTTTATTTCAATGCAACTATTCAAGAGTCAGAGTACTATTGAACGTGAAAAGGATGACATAATGTGGCGTTTAAATTTATTGCTTCCTTTTGTCCTATGCTTCTTGCCATAATGGCAGCTTACAGTCTCTTTAATTCTTATATTCAATATAATAATAGTTAGTGTAGTTCATTTTTAAAACAAGATAAAGCAATTCTGAAATTTTAAATGAAAACGCCAGTGTCTTTCAAAACTAAATAAAAATAAAAGGAGTACTTGTGGCACCTTAGAGACTAACCAATTTATTTGAGCATAAGCTTTCGTGAGCTACAGCTCAATTCATTGGATGTAGCTGTAGCTCATGAAAGCTTATGCTCAAATAAATTGGTTAGTCTCTAAGGTGCCACAAGTACTCCTTTTCTTTTTGCGAATACAGACTAACACGGCTGTTACTCTGAAACCTGTAAATAAAAATAGGAACTGATATACTCCTTCCCTCCACTAGAGGGAATCAGAAGTGCTTGAATTGGCTCTTATGCAGAGTGGAAAGCCCTAAGGATTATACAGTTGTAAATAGTGATTTAAATGGTGGACTTCACCGTCCAGGTAGTGCAATCTCTAACTTTACATAAGCACTGCAGGTGTTTATCTAATATGTGAAAAGGGTTAGCCTGTCTTTTTCCTTTTAGTTTTTAAAGGCTAATCTGTCTGGTAATTTATCTAGTATTAGCGATCTAATGTGAAACCATAACTGCAAAGGAGTTAAGGACTGATTTTGTTTCCTCCTTAAACCTATCCCTGTAGTATCCATGGAATTCTGTAAGGCTCTTGTGACAGTCTTCTCTCTGTGCTTCACTTTACGCAAGTCAGAAACTGTCTGGAGATATAACTCCCCTTGACAAATTTCAGTAAACGATTTTCTGCATAAGGATTGCAGAAGAGGGTAAACTAATTAAAGGACACATTTCAAAAGTGAGTACCAAGGCTGCACAACAAACCTGGCACATGCACCTGTTTTAACATGACAAATGGGTGCAATTAAGTCAACTACACTTGAAATTTTGGCTTTAATAATACTTAGGAGGAGATTCACCAGAAACTATTTTTTCCTCTCTACAGTGCAGACATTTATTTTCAAGTTCCTAATTACGGGCCTGATCCTGCAAACACTTACTCTCAGTGGTAGTGCCTACCACCTTCAGTAAATCCTACTGAAGTTGATTTTTTGGAACTGTTAACAGTAGTAAGCAGTGTGCCAGTAGTGTTTTCATTATTGGGCAAATGTATAAGACCTAATGTACTTTTGATGGGCAAATATGTAATAATGATAATTAAGAAATCTGTTACATGTGGTATATTAAACTGGCAGAGCCTAGTTAAAGAATTACATAATGTAATAGAGGGGTGGCCAATCTGAGCCTGAGAAGGAGCCAGAATTTACCAATGAACATTGCCAAAGAGCCACAGTAATATGTCAGCAGCCCCACATCCGTTATCCCACTCCAGCTCCTAGTGCCTCCGTCCTACTTGCAGCCCCACCAATCAGCGCCTCCCCCTCTCCCAACGCCTCCCACCTGCCGCAATCAGCTGTTTCGCAGTGTACAGGAGGCTCTGGTGGGGAGGGGAGAGGAGCGAGGGCATGGCAGGCTTGGGGGAAGGGGTGGAGTGGTGGCAGGACCTGGGGCAGAGCAGAGGGTTGAGCAGTGAGCACCCCACAGCACATTGGAAAGTTAGCATCTGTAGCTCCAGCCTCGGCGTCAGTGCCTATGCAAATGAAATTGTTCGACCTAAAGAATTACTGTAGGGCTGTTTGCAGTACCATTTTAAAGTTTATCCTTTTATTTTATTTTTGTTTATTTTTACAAGCCTCTATTTTCAAGGGTTTAACTGTGCTATAAACTTTTGCCCTGGGAAGAAATGTAGTGACTTAGCCAAAACAGCAAACATTAAAATAAATAAACTTTGCCACCCTTTGAATGCTGAACCAAGTTTGTTCCCAGTGCAAAAGTATATTGCTATTTTAAATCCCTAAAAACAAGAGAATTGCTTGGTAACATTAGAGAAAAACTTAAATGATGTTGCAAAGAGCACTTTGAGAATTGGTCAGATCCATAAAATCTATGGCTGACTCCAAAGTTGTTCTTCAAACATTGCCTGCCTGGATTCCAGGATGAGGTGATGTATGCACCTCAGCATGCAAATATGGAACTTTCTGAATACTAGTGTCTCTGTTGCACACAATCTGCATATCTTGTTGTTGTCCTCACTTACCCGTCAGACAGTGTAGAAGGAGATGCAGCCCCAACTGTTATGCAATTTCTTCTGATGTAGGCAAGAAGCAGGAATGCAGTAACATCTGCTGTCTGTTCCCTCAGAAAAATCTTTGAGGGTTTTTTTTTTTATGCTCTTAGGGTATTTTTAATGTAGAGTTACACACTGGCAAAAAGAAATCAGTTTTGGCATTATTGGAATGTTTTCCTGAGCATCTCTGAATTCTCCCCCCCCCCCAGCCCCACAAGTCCCCCTTTTTTCTTGATTTGTGATAGCGAAGACCAAGTCCCCTTTGTGATGGCACAAACTCTGCCATAGATAAGTACCTTTAGCACTTGTGAAGGAAGAAGTCTGTATCCAGCTAGATATGTCTCTAAGATAAGTTTCTGTGAGGCTTTCTACATATCAATAGCTGTCCTTGCATAAACTCGCCTCTGGCTCTGAATACCTGGAGGAAGATGAGGCTGTAGAAGGCCCATTCTCGTATTCTTAGTCTGTGAATGATCCTGTCACTTGAACCACCAGCCTCCCTAACCCAGGATTGCAAGACTTTCCAGAAACTCTTGAGAAGCCTAGCTGAAGTCCCGGACTTGGAGTTGTTTGTAACTTGTTACTGAGTAATTCCGTCAGCACCTTTTTTAAACTAAGTGTGTTCTAGAACTTGCAATAGACCTCTTGCTTACCCCTAGATCCATTCCTCCCACCTCCTAAAAGAGCTGACTTTTTTTTAGGGTTCCACAGGAGTATCGTTTTTAATATTCCTTCGGTCTTGGACACTGATGGGAATTTGATTGCATCAATGTGCACTAACTTCCCTTCTTACCCACTATTTTGACGTCTTACAATAGATTATTGATATTAGAGGAAGGAACTGAATGCCAGTTGGGTATCTGTTCACTAATGTGAACTTGAGTGGTGGTAAATGTAGCACCAAAAGACATTACTATCCAAAAAGTTCAGAGGCTGTGCACAATACCTACATTTTGGATCCATGCATGTAATCATGTGGGAGAATCACAGTTATAAGGACAAGTAACTGTTGGTTTGTTTTTTTTTTCCTTTGGTGCTGCAAGACCACATTAGTTATAGTACCTTAAATGGGATAATGGATGGAAGAATCTCTGTTTCTAAGTGCTTCTAATAGCAGTGTTGGCCAGTCCTGACAGAATAAGCTCCATGTGTGACCTGTCACTTCAGGAGAGGCAGCCAATAGCTTCTCCAGCCCTCGTCATATACATCTTTGCTACAACTCTGCTCTACTTTCCTTTTAGCCTGTGCAGATTTCCATCTTCACTGATCAGTATTCAAGAATCTCTCCTACGCTGGTGGTCTTGGAGCATGGTTTTAAACAGGAGTATAATCCAAAATGTCATATTCCAGTTTAGTCTTGCTTTCTTTATCTGAATTCTTTCATTTTGATTGAGATCTTTATTTTCTTGCCTTATAATAATAATAATAATAATTAATAATAAATATGGTTTATTAACCCTAACAGAGGGCTTGGGGTCCTGAAAAGTAAAAGTATTAAAATAAATAACCTCTTTAATCCAATCAAGTAACCAGTTGAGGGGAGATCTAGTATTGGAGGGTAACACCTATAACTTTGAAATCTTCATATTCCTGTACGCATTCACAATCCTGGATGATAAATACCTACCAAAAGCATAAATGTAGCTATCAAGTAAAAATGCATTTTACTTTTTCTAACCCCACTCTGAGATTTGACCAGCTAGACTTATTTATTTTTAAAACAAGACAGACAAAAAGAAAAACAGAAACGATCCCTGCATTTAAAGTTGGAGACACAAAACTATTGAAAAATGTTGGCAATAACATTTAAAGTTTTAAAGTAAACATTTTATTCACATTTAAACTTTTTTTATTTTAATCTAAATGATGTCATTTTATTAAAAAACAAAAAGTACTTCCCTGTCCTTTGTTCACCATCAAATCTCCCCACTGCCTCAAAATTACATATTAGTAAACCAAAAATGATGTTCTTGCAGTCAACTATATCATATCCATAATGAAAGTGTACATCCAATGAGAACACAAATATATTTATACAGTATATAGGTGTGTCTGATACTTTAAAGATAATATTCTACTTTCTGACAGACAGAGCTGGAAGAATGTCTTTTAAAATTAAAGGAAGAAAGAAGGGCAAGAGTAAAGGCCGATGAACGGATAATGGAGGTAGTTATTGTTTGTTTAATATTAAATATCAGTTCACATTTGCTTTTATAGCTGCATACGTTGTATTACCTAAATGTTTAGTTTGGAGTAACTATCAATGACAATTAGGTGTGCATTAATATATTATATAATGGTCAAGCCAAATTATGTGAACTAATTTTTTAAAAAATCTGGGGTTTGAATTGCTTAAAAATGATGAGTTCCATTATTTTCTATAGAGGCTCTTCGTACATTGATGAGCCTGGTATATCTAAACACTTCCCAGTTGTGTACTAAGTGACGTGACTAACGTCCATCACATGTTTGTTCTCTCACCATCTCCGCAGGAGGAGAAGTGCATACAAGGGAGTGACTTTTTTGGTAGAATGTTGTTTTTTAATATACATGCTGCTATATGCTAGAGAAGGCAAGGTCAAAGAAATGCATATTTCACTTGGCATTGAAGGTGGTGAGGTTTATGATGGTCTTTAGCTCCTGACGGAGTTCATTCCACAGACTTGGATTGGCTTCTGAGGATGTTATATCTTCCATACACATGAGCTTCACCCTTATTATAATGAGGTCCATTGTGGCATAGGAGCATAATTGTTGACCATGGTCTTTATCATGGAGCTTTAGGTGATCTTTTAGATACCCTGGAGCACCTTGAAGATGGGGACAAACACCTTGAACTTGATTTTGTATTCTGTGGGAAGCCAATGTGGAACAGAGGACAGGTTTGATGTCTTCGCAATAGCCTATATTGCTGAGAGACACACTGCAGCATTCTGTACTACTTAGTTTCCTAAATACTGCAGGCTTCATGCCCAGGTATATTGCATTGCTGTGGTCCCAGATAAGAAAAGGTGTGAATAACTAAGGTCAAAGTAATGTGTGTCATTTACCGGCTTGAGAGAAATGGTGACATTTGTATTTAGTCATGTGTGTTTGCCCTCTTGGTCTCTTACTGCTGGTCCTATTTCAGAGTCTTGAACTCCAGTTTTAGCCCAGCTGCTGTTTCAGTGTGCTTTCAGTGTCTAGCATCCAGGCCACTTCGATTAATCACTCTTAGCAAAAAGTGAACAGTCTTTGATTGCTTGTGATTTATAATAGGCAATCAATTAACTATTTCTCTGTAGAGTTACTAGTAAGAGTCTCTTGGCTAGAGAGTAAGAAGTAAATAGGATTCCTTTAAACAAAACTCAGCTTCAAAGAAACAGAATATATGAGTGGATTTGGGTTCTTATATAGAGTTTAGATTGGTGTTAAATGTTGGGGTTTAAATGTGGCAGTACTCTTCCAAGCTCAATCCATGTGAGTTGCCATGAGGCATCACTCCCAGTACAGGATGCAGATGTCCAAAATATAATTGTGTGTACACTCTAGGCGCCATTGGACAGCTTGAGCTTGGCTGTCCCTCAGTAGGTTTGGAATAATATCTGTGGGCACTGCTGAGCTCCTAGGGCTTGGCTTCCCATTGGTGGGGCGCTTAGATGTCTTGCTGGGCTTTTTTGGCTTGGCTCTCCCTTAATGGGGATCAGATGCTCTACTCTGTTAAGTTCCTTGTTTGGGGAGGAAAAAGATAAGTCATGGTACTCTTTCAAACACCACCCGCAGTAGATTGTGCAGATCTGTAAACCCCTCTCCTTACTTGCATGCTTTCATGAACAATGAAATATTTAGGCCATGTCTACACTACCAATTACATTGGCAAAGCTTATGTCGCTTAGGGGTGTGAATAAAACACCCCTCGAGTGACATAGTTTTGCCACCATAAATGGTAGCATGCACAGTGCTATGTTGTTAGGAGAGCTTCTCCTGCTGACATAGCTACCACTGCTCTTTGGGGATGGTTTAATTATGTCGAGGGTAGAGTTCTCTCCTGTTGGCGTAGAGTGGCTACATGAGAGATCTTACTGCCGTGCAGCTGCATCAGTACAGCTATGCTTCTTGTAAGGTCCCTAGTGTAGGCCTAGACTTAGAGTTGACATTCTAATCATCTTCGATGTGCATCTGAAGTAAGACCTTACTAAGAAGTATGAGGGGCAGTTCACAGCTTTCAAAGCTATTTCAAATACAGGAGGACAGTGCTACACTGCAGACTTGCTTTTTTTCTTCAATGAAAGCGAACATTCTCGGTCACAAAAAGGCAGCTGGCGAAAGGTGCCACTGTACTCGCCCAATCTGAGATCTGCTTTAGACACTTGTAACACTAAATATAAAGAGAGTACTAACCTTTGCTAAGAGGTGTCTCTTTGTTGATAATGATTACACTTGGTTGTTTAAAGAGTTTCACGGAACACTTTTTTCACCTAAAAGAGCACGGTTTGAAATGCCGTACTTCCTTTTTCAAGGCTTATATCATCCTCAGTGATAACATTAAGTGATACTTATTTTTTTCTCACCCTTTTTTGTAGCTGGAAGTTGAAAATGCCCGGTTAAGGAATCTAAACTTCTCTCTGTCTGAGGTTCTTCATGCACAGTCAGTAACCAACATGATTCTGGAAGATGAAGGTGTTCTGGGCAGCATTGAGACCTCTTTCCAAAAGTTTCATGCTTTTTTAGACCTTCTTAAAGATGCTGGGTAGGTTATTGTAAATCTGAGTATTTTACCTTTTTCTATTAAATCTTCCCCCTTTTCCTGCCCCCTCTTCCTCCTGATAGGGCCTGCCTACCCTTCAGGTATCTAGGAGGATCTTATGGGTCACCTAGACACCTGGAGGGGAGGCATGCACTATCAGGAATAAATAGAAAATAAACTTCCCCCTCTCCAATTTTTTTTCCTCATTTCACCCAAGCTAAACCAAATCAAGTTTACTTACTTGTCTCTAGGATAGACTTTTAGGATCTCCAACTCCCTCCTCTTTTTCTTTTTCTTAAGAGAAGGAAGTTTCTTCTCCTTCTTTCCAAGCATTCTTTACTGGAGTCACCTCCAATTCCCAGCAGCTCTGGAAATATGGCTCTCAGAAATCCTAGTGCTGAGGGGGAGTTCCCTGTCTGACTGCACATGGGACCTCTGGTCTCAGACTCTGATTAGAGGCGGCAGTCTGAGTTTGTTTTGTTGAACCTTCTACTGTCTTTCCAAGAACAGTTCCTCTCCCCCATTGGCTTTTTTCTTGTCTCAGAAAATACAGTATGACTTTGCAATGACAACCCTGGAATGGAGAGCATGGCCTGGAGGCTTTCCTCTCCACCCTTAAAAGGTCTAAATCAAAAAAGAAAAGCGTGGCCACACAAAAGCTACAGCAGAATTAAATGAACAAGTTATATTTTTGGACCTTAAGATTGGCTCTTTAGTGGTCTTGTCTGAGATGAAGAAATAAACACAGGAAAATCTCAATCCAAAAATCTCCAATGAATTTTGTAGGCTAGATGATTAAAAGTTGACTAATTAGTGGCTTTCGATCATTTTCCCATGTCTTATGAGCAAATATGGCTTTTGTAAGTTCCACTCACACAGCTCTTTCTATCACACAATCCCTGATTCAGCAGTGATAGAGGTAGCTTTCCAAACGGCTTCTACTCCAGAAAATATGTCTATTACCTCATGAACACATTGCACTTGGAGAAAGATTGAAGAACTTTTTTCTTCCTGTGCAGATATCACTTCAGACATGTGAACTCTCCAGTTAAGAAGGGACTGTCCATAGAGCCCCTAGACCAGGGATTGGCAATCTTTGGCACGCGGCCCATCAGGGAAATCCTCTCATGGGCCAGGATGGTTTGTTTACCTGCAGCATCCACAGGTTGGGCCGATCGCAGCTCCCACTGGCCACAGTTTGCCGTTCCAGGCCAATGGGGGCTGCGGGAAGCTGTGTAGGCCGAGGGATGTACTTCATGGGGTCAGTCTTAGTTGGAAATTTTTGTACTCCCCATTGATGAGGGAAATTTCCTACTACTTGCTGCTTTCCATCAGTGCAGAAGTGGTGGATCAGCTTGTAAACACTTTGGAAGGGATAGCAGTGAATAAGTTAAATTAATGGTACTTTTTTTCCTCACTATTGTTTTTCGTGTGTGTGCTTGTATTGCATGTTCCTTTGATGTGTGTGTCGTTTCTGTCATTTAAGAGTAGGATTAATCTGAGACAAGTGAATTATTCTTAGTATGAGTTCTTTGGGAATGAGACTCCTTAAGTCAGAAAGACCTTTGAAATAAAAAATTTTCCTTAGAAAAAAATGTTCAAGAATGACTTTTTTCATGTCTTTAAATTAATTTTTATCCTGTCTTGTATACTTAGTCAATGTTAACAGGGATTTTTGTTGGTCATTTGAATTTTTTCCTCTCAGGTCACTATTTTGTATTCTAGAACCACAAGATGTGTGTTGTAATCCTGTCAGTTGATCTGCTTGACAAAAACTGTAAGGTTTTCTTCTCTCTAGGCCAAACTGTGTGATTTTCTTGCTCACATTGAATATTATCTGACTGCATATATAGCCCCATTGATTTCACTGGGAATCGGGATTAATAGGGAAACTTAGTTTTATTAACAATGAATAATATCACAATCTGCCTCTCTGGTAGTACTGGGCAGAAAAGGTAACCCATAAGATACAAGCATCTACCCTTCCTTTCCCAGCAACCCTTCCATCTCTACTGTTTCTTAGCTTCCCAGTTGAAGTTGTCTTAGTTGTAGTGCAAAAGCATGAGGGCAACTCCTGTAGCTTACAGTAGCCATAATTTTTAATTATCCTTGGACTCCCCAGGCTTTAGAAAAGCCTAAAATTAAAAGGGAAAATTCAAACAAATATTTATTTTGCAACAGCTCTCTTCCTTCCTCTGGTACAGGTAACTACCGCTCATTCCGGAAAGATCACATTTTACATACATTTTTTTTTTTTTTTAACAGACTTGGGCAACTTGCTGCAATAGCTGGGATAGACCAATCTGATTTTGGTTTGTTGGGCCATCCCCAAATGAATTCTACTGTCAGCAAACCTGCTATTATACAAAAGGAGAAATCCTATGAGGAAGAAAGACAGGAACAAACACAGAATAGCAAAGTAAGTGTCGGGGAGAAAAATCTGAAGAATAATTGTGGTAGTATACTTTATTTCCTGGTTATTGCCCCACTGTATGTGATATTCATACATTGGTAAAGGACACATGAACATTTCTTAGAGCCTCAGAATCTCCTATATCGTGTAGAGGGGGCATGTGCAGAAGTGTGTGTGTGTGTGTGTCTAAAATCTGTGTGAATATAAATGTATGACATATTACTGAAGTGTGAAAATCATCCATTAGTAATGCAGGTTATCCCAAACCAGTACAAGTATCACACCTTTGTGGATGTGTCACTCTTTACAGAAAATCATTTTAAATGGTGTATTTTTTGTATTTCTTATACTTAAAAGTCAGGTTTTCTTAGCTAGCATGATTCCTGCTGTAGAAGCTTTGGAAAGGGAAGAGAATTACTATGAATACAATTTAGAAATGTCTGCAGATTACCTAAATTAGTTTTATATATAGGTGTTACAACTTTAAAATCTGATGTTAGAAACAAGTGCTGCGTGTTCCATGGAAAAGTTGGGAATTTCCCCTTTCAGTAGTATAAAGTTCACATTTCTTGCCCTGATGGGCGGGGCGGTTATATTAAATGTTAAACCTGCCATTAATCCTAAGCATCAGGCGAGTATAAATTTGTAATGTGGTGCTGACAAGATAAAGCTTAGCAGCATGTTCTGAAAGTTAGCAAACTTTTTTGAGTCCGTTGGACTAAAGGGAAGTGAATTCCAGAGTCGAGCCCTTCAGTAAGAACACCCATTCTAAAGATGTGCAGATCTGGGGGCTGTCAGCTTGAGTGTTCCAGAGGATCTTAACTGTCAGGTTAAAAAATGAGTGGGTATCCAAAACCTTGTCTACCCCAGGAAAATTTGCTATGCTACAATATCATTGTAACCCTCTAACATGCTTGTAACACGCTTCACATCCACATTAAAAATACTCCAAATGGTTTACAAGCATGCTACCAGCTGCAGGACACTGTGGAATTATGAGGACTGGTCTACACTCTCTGACTAAATCAAATCAGTTTCAATATTAGTTAAGCTGAACGAGCTTTAAAACTAGTTGGAGTGTTACTGTAGATGAGGATCTTGTTGCTAAAACTGTTTTTGTGACTGATTTAGTTGTGGTTCTGGCCTCTGGAGCCTTGTCTATGCTGTCTCCAACTGATTTCAAATCTGGTTTGAATCTTTTTTGAAACTTAACCCAGTATAGGAAGGCCTCATTATTTCTCTTCCCCTCCCCACCCCTTCCTAAACTGAACTTTCTGTAAAAAGTAAAGGATATTCTAAAAATGTACTCTCATCCAATTTCATTACGTATGTATTTTACAAAAATGACTGTGTAAAAGTACAGTAAATTAAATTAGTGGCTTCCTGGCTTCATTAAGAAATTTGATTTTATTTTGAATCTTTTGCTTCAGAATGTTGGTGGAGACATCAAACTTTCTCTTCCTGGCCTCATCCATTCTCAGGTTCTTGTGAATAATACCTGTGCCATTCCCAGAGAAATACAAGAATTTCAGGTCACTGTTCAACAGCAGCAAGACTTATGGGGAGAAACTGAAGCTCAAATGGATAATCAAAGAAAGGAAGAGGAAACATCCAAAAATAGCAGGCCATCATCCTCTGAGAAGAGCGTCAAATTAAGTGAACAGACAAAAGGACATTCTTCGAAGCAATCAGCTATTAGTCAGCGTTCATTCTCTGATTCCAATGTAAATCTGAAAAGTAAGGGTAGCAAAAAATTCAGTGCCACTTCTAGTGAAGACAGCCAAAACCTTTCCTCACAAAAACACATCTACAGAACAAATGAAACTGGAATGGCAAATGTTGCAGCCCAAGGAGATCAAAGTAAACTCCAAACAGCAGATCGTTCTAGAAATGACACAGAAGGATTTGATTCTGAAATACAGGAAAGTATCCATTCCATGAAAAGCATGTGAAATGAGTCAAAAAAGAAAGTTTTCCACATGTGTAGAATAAAAAATGTCCATAGGTTTTTTTTTTTTGAGAGAGAGAAATGTATGCTTTGAAAACTTTCCACGCTCTTTACTGTTTCTGTTTCATATAACCGTAATCTTCATAATCTTTTCTCATTACAGAGTTTTTTTAGCAAAACCAAATGATACATCCTCAGAATGGTACCCTTCAGCGTTGTCTGAGTTTAGAAAGGCTCTGATGTGATGCAGAGGGGTGTTTGATTTTCTGTGCAGTACAAATGAATATAGATTTGTTAAATAATAAAGTTCTAAACAAATAAAATGAGACAGTACTAATTATGATTTGCATTTTCAGTTGATCATATTTAAAGCCATTGTTTAGTTGTAATTACATATCCATTGGTGCCGAAGACAATAGGGTATATGCTCCCTTCATTGTTTATGCATAGTTCCCATTATTATTGGGAAAATCAAGGGTGAGTCTAAATCCCTTGCTAGTCAACATTGTTTATTAAAGTATGTTCATAGTTATAGACAATAGTGGTTTTATATATCTTTGACAGTAACACGTGAATTGAAATTACAGTAATTTTATTTAAGTGATTTTGTTTTCATCTTTTTTTATTATAGAATGTAAGCCATAACTCTTACTGGCTCAATTGAAAATTTCAAGCATTTTTGTTGTTTTCAGACAGTGGAGTGTATCTCTATTTAATCAGCCTATATTAGGTATGGAGATTCTGTTTTTTTGTATTGAGACAGTTATTGATTGCATTCAATCACTAGCATGTCCCACTTGAAATTTAGTTTGAGATGATGGTGATTCTGAAATAGTGAAACCAATTTGATTTGGCTTCATAGAAATGGCTAAGAGGTTTAGTATTGGGATCATTTTCCTGCTTGCTGGTTCAAGACTAGCTAGTGAAGTCATTACTATCAAATGGCTGTTAAATGGTCTTTTTAAATGAATTAATTGTGTTGGTCCAGTTCTTAGTGGACAAGTGCCCTTATCACAAAAATTCATATTGTATCTAATATGTCCTCTTATTGGTAATCTTAGCAGTGATGCCAATGACAGAACGAACATAGAGCCTGAAAAATCAGATTTTGGTGCTGCTGAGAGTAACAAAAATACCTAGGAACATAGAACTACCTCCTTTCCCTAGCGGACCTTCCAGAACCAGCATTGAGGCACTCTGGTTCGGGCAGTCCGTTTAATGAAGAAATATGAAATGTCGGTGATTATGAAAGATTGGCATCCCTAGAGACTGAAGTTCCTTGAATTTAAAAGAACAACAAAATTGAACCTGTTTTCCAGCAAAATTGTTTAACCGTATCATATGGGGAACTGCTTCGAGTGGAAAATGTTTTATCCCACACAAATGGAAAAATATTGAATGAATATGGAAGTCTGGATGAAACTTTTTCCTTTCGCAGCAGAAATCATGAGCTTGTTCTCCTAATGGCGAGAAATAAGATACTGCTCTGTAAGCCAGGAAAATTCCTTATTTTTCAATGAAAAACCCATTATGTATCTTGTGGATGATATCTAGCTTTCTAATTAATGAAAAATATGTAGCATGTTGTTGAAGCAATGGTTTCCTTAACATTTTTTTAGTTTTAAACTATCTGTAGCAATTAACCTTATACTTCTAATTTCTCTGTACCTTCTCTGAGTATGAAACATATAAAACAAAATTACTAATTCATGATTTTGTTCTAGGCTTAAATCAACTGCATAATATTGAAATGAACACCTTTTTTTATTTTATTTATTTAAATTTTAAATAAACTTCTGCAGATACTGAATGGACTGAAAAAAGTCTACTTGATCTCTCTCTCCCTCTCTCTCTGGACTTCCCTCTTGAATTATTTCTGCCTAATATTCTTGATCGATTTGTGGGAGATGAATCCAGAAGAATACTTTAAATAGAAACATAAATGTAAATATTTTTAAAATAAAGTTTGTAAAGAATAAAACATTCTTGTTCTTTTGTCATGAGGTTTCCTAGTGGAAAAAGTGTGGGCTTGTGAATATTAGAATGGACTCCTCTGAGATCATCTAGCTATTCCACCTTCAGGGGACCTCTTGTACACATAATGAACAGCAACTGCTTTATAACCAGAACCATCTGTAATATGTCCTCCTAAAGAGAGAATATGAGCGAACCAAGACGGCTGCTAACTGAAAGAAGTGAAGTGTCCAAAGTATTATTTTTAATTATTCTGTATTCAGTTATTGACAAAAAGGAATAATGGCTGTAATGAAGAGAGATCGAGGCAACTTATGAATTGAAGTGTGGCTTTTTTCAAGATTATAAAACAAGCAATTATTTTCAAAAGTTGGAAATTTTTCTGTGGAAAATTGAACTTTTTTCTTTTTGAACAATGTGCATGCATCTGATAGCTCAGCTGTTCATATTTTTAAAAGAATTCACTCTTGAAGAGTTGGAAGTGATGCTGTTAGTCCCCCAAAACCATAGGGATTAGTAAATTATGCATAGGGCTGGGAGAAAGGAGGTACTAAAATCTATTTCCATCTTGTCACTAACTTTGCTTATTATTGCACATTTAAATAGCACTTTTACAGTTGTCACTTAATTTGCAGTAGGTTGATTTCACTGACTGATTATCAGAGGTTATGGAAAAGGTCACAGAACAAGGTTTAAGCACCACAAGTTAGTCTAATCTGCTAGATCACCAGGGCTCTCAAGCAAATACCTTTCCCTGTTGTTGACAGGGGCAAGTGACTGTATCAACAGAGGATAAATAATGAAATTTCAACAAGACTATAGTGTGGAGAAAGCAGCTGGTCCTTGACCTATGGATTAAAACCTTTACAGAAGAATTGGGCTATAGCTGGCTTCTCTAAGCAGTCACATTTCCCTAAGAAAAGGTCATGCACAAGGTTATGGTTAGACGGAGACAGATGTCTTTGAGTGACAGCAGGTTCTTAAACATGCTTTGTAGCAGGTAATAAGCAGTATATGACAAAACTATAATTTTATCAGATTGTTTAGACCCTGAGTAATACTTGTATACAGAAAATTAACTATTTGAAAATATTATCTAATAATTTCATACTGATGTGTCTACTTCAGTTAATCAAAAGTGACCTGTGGTAGTTGATTTATTGAAGAAAAACTCATATGTCATTGAAGAGAACGTTGTCCTGTTTCTCTGGCATACACCAGATAGTGGTATGAGAGACATGGTAACTAGGTAAAGAAAAGCTACATGCTTGCTTCCAAGAGATGCCACAACTTTTGGCATACAGAGAGTACCTGGGACAAAATGCACATCAGGTAACAGGATGTGGTACTAGCTGTGTCTCGGTTACATTTATTATTTTTCTTTCAATTCAGAGCAATAAAACACTTTTGTATAAACTGTCTGCACACCTTGCCAATTCAAAATACAAAAACAAACAAAACACAAATGTCAATCAGCTTGCTCCATTGGAACAGGTCTAAATACCAATACCACCTAGTATGTAGGGAGAACTGAGATGCTGACCAAACTCTCCTCAAAGGCCAGTTGAAACAAATGGGTCCTTCACCATGCTCTTAAAGTCAGCAGGTGTAGGCTATATTGGAGTAGGAGGATGTTCCAGACATCCTGATATCCTTAGTGTGATCTTGGCAACAAGCCCCTTCTCATATCAATGGGAATTTATAATCAGCTCTTCCACTGACTGCACTTGTAGCAGTATATAAAGAGGTGAGGTGGTCTTAGGTAGGCTAGTACTAGCATGTTAAGGGTTTGATAGATCAAAGATGAAACCTTTAAATCTATCCAGAAGTTCACAGGTCCTAGGTGTCGTGCTCTTTATAGCATACCCCATTTATCTAGTGGATGGCTGCTTTTGCACCACTGCCAGCTTCCAAATCTAACATGTAGCCCCACTTAGGCCTGATCTACACTAGGAAATTAGGTGGTTAGAACAGGGATGTGAAAAATCCACACCCTTGAATGATACCATTAAACTGACCTTACCCCTGGTATACCCCTTACCACTCTAGATCAACAGAAGAATTCTGGTAACCTAGCTACTGCCTTTTGGGGAGGTGGAGTACCGATGCTGACAGAAGAAGCCTTCCCATCAGCATAGTGTCTTCAATGAAGCACTATCGTGGTGTAGATGCAGCATTTTAAGTGTAGGCAAGCCCTCAGAATGCATTGCAATAGTCGAATCTTGATGTGATAAAAGCATTTGACTGCATATCCTGATTTTCTTTCTCAGTCATTGAGAAACATCAGCAGGATCAATGATCTTACAGAATATGAAACAGATTTGTAGAAATATCTGCATACACGTGACTCTACAAAAAGAAAAGGAGTACAAATAAATTTTTTTAGTCTCGAAGGTGCCACAAGTACTCCTTTTCTTTTTGCAAATACAGACTAACACGGCTGCTACTCTGAAACATGACTCTACAGTTAGCGAGAAAGACTTGGGGCATGTCTCCACTGGCAGAGTTACAGCACTGCTCAGAGGGCGCTGAAGGGAAACCACTGTCGTATGTTCACACTGTCAGCTGCCTGCACAATATCGTGTTCACACTTGTGGCACTTGCAGCAGTATTCAGAGCGGTGCACTCTGGGCAGCTATCCCACAGAGCACCTCTTTCTCTTCTGCCGCTAAGACTTGTGGGAAGGCGGAGGAGGGTTGCGGGGAATCCTGGGTCCTGTCCCAATGACCCGTAATGCATTGCTTTGCATCCCAGCAATCTGTGTGCTTCCGTCCGCATTTGGCGCCATCTTTCAATGGTTTCCGTACTGCACACCCTGCCTCTTCAGGCTGCAGGAATGGATCCTGAACGGTTGACCTGTATGCTGCTCTCTCTGACCGACACATCATGAGTGGCAGTGGAGTTATTCCTTAAACTACAAAGGCAAGAGGAGTGAGACATTGATCTCGCCACGCCTAGTAGCTATGACACGAGATTACTTGTGGCATTCCTGGAGGTGCTGACCACAGTGGAACACCACTTTTGGGCTTGGGGAACAAGCACTGAGTGGTGGGATTACATCGTGATGCACATCTGGGATGACAAGCAGTGGCTGCAGGACTTCTGCACGAGGAAAACCACAATCATGGGTCTGTGTGATGAGCTTGCCCCAGCCCTGCGGTGCAAGGACACAAGAATGAGAGCTTCCCTGCCGTTGGAGAAGCATGTGGCGATTGCACTGTAGAAGCTGGCTACTCCAGACTGCTATCAATTGGTGGTTGTTAACCAGTTTGGAGTGGGAAAGTCAACCGTTGGACTAGTATTGACGAAAGTGTGCAGGGCCATTAATCGCATCCTGCTCTGAAAGACCGTGACTCTGGGCAACGTGTATGACATTATAGATGGCTTTGCACAAATGGGCTTCCCTAACTGCGGAGGGTCAATAGATGGCACGCATATTTCAATTCTGGCACCAGACCACCTAGCCACTGAGTATCTTAATTGCAAGAGGTATTTCTCAGTGGTTCTCCAGGTGCTTGTTGATCACTGTGGGTGTTTCACAGACATTAACACAGGCTGGTCCAGAAAGGTGTATGACGAACGCATCTTTTGGAACGCTGGCCTGTTCAGGAAGCTGCAAGCAGGGACTTTCTTCCTGGACCAGAAGATCACCATAGGGGAAGTCGAAATGCGCATTGTGATCTTGGGAGACCCTGCCTACTCCTTAATGCCGTGGCTTATGAAGCCATATACTGGGCAACTTGAACGCAGCAAGGAGCTGTTCAACAACAGGCTGAGCACATGCAGAATGACTGTTGAGTGTGCTTTTGGCCGTTTGAAAGCCCGCTGATGCTGCCTCTGTGGGAAGCTGGACCTGGCTGATGACCATATTCCTGTGCTTATAGCCGCGTGCTGTACGCTCCATAATATTTGGGAAGGGTGAAAGCTTCACTCAGGGCTAGACCGCAGAGGCTCAGCACCTGGAGGCTGAGTTTGAACAGCCAGAGACCAGGGCTATTAGAGGGGCACAGCGTGGGGCCATAAGGATCAGGGATGCCTTGAAGCAGCAATTTGGAGCTGAAAGCCACTAATATTCGTTGATATGCTCTGGAGTGCAGTGCTTGTAATGCTAGGAGGCGATTGGTGCACATGATGCAATATATGGATTTAACATAATTGTATGTTGCTTTGCAGGGTTCTTCCTGCATTCAATTGATAGAATAAAGATTGATTTCAAACCAACACAAGTCTTTTATTAAAAGACAACAACCGGAGGCGTGAGTCAAACAACAAAAACCAGCAGCAGTGAGGGTGAAAGGAAGGGCTGAGGAGGAGGAGGAGGAGGGGTCCCAGGATGGCTAAAGATTTGTATATGTCCAGGGATCATATCCAATCTTCTTTGGAGTACAGTGCAGCAAGTACTGTACTTCAGCAGGGCCAAACTGCAGAGGGATGGGTGTTGAGTGCAGTGAGTAGTGAGAGTCCATGGTTCTGGACTGTGAGGGGGAGGAGTGGAATGCCACAGGTATAGACTGGAGCCAGGAGGTTGATAAGAGTGTGTTGGCAGTGTCTCTGGGAGGCACATGGAAAAGAGTTTTGCAACAGTGACTGCTGGGGAGGGTGGGCGTGGAGCTGCTCGGTTTGAAGAGCTAGTATCTCCTGGAGCATGTCTGCTTAACCTTTAAGAGCCGATCTGTGGCTTCATTCTGGCGTGCTGCATTCCCCTTTTGGTCCCTCTTCTCGCTGTCCCGCCACTTTTCCATTCCTGTTTCTTGGCAGCGGAGTGCATCATAACATCACACACACAGTCCTCCTTGGTTCTTCTTGGCTGCTTTCTAATTCTGCGCAGCCATTCAGCCGCCGATAACAAAGAGGGAGGGTGGGCTCCCATGGTCATCTCCGTGAAGTTTAAACACAACATTTTACAGAAGCAGTATTTGCAACACACACAACACGGATTCAGTGATTTAAAACCCCGCCAGTACACTCACACCTGTCACTAACTGGCTGACCCCAGGCAAGCACACATGAGCCACAAGACCCCCAAAATGGTGAGTAGCTGCAGGGGCAGGGTAAATCACTCTTCCCGGACCCTGCTGTACACTGGGCACGTGGCTCTTGGGGAGAGCCAGCACTGTAGAGGGGGCCTGGTAATCATTCCTATCCCCACACTTTCCACAGGATGTGATCATTATGGAAGATATCTCGCTGCTGAGGGTGAGCAGGGAATCAAGGGCGGGTCTTCTCCAAAACTGTGGCTTCTGCCCTGGCCCCTATGCGGCTCGCCTGTGTGCAGCAATGCTCTCCCCGCCCTTCCGCGCCCCCCTCCCCCTGTGACAGCACAGTGGCGCAGGAAAGTTACAGTTAATGAGGCAAGAAACAAAGCAGCTGTCGAAAAACCTGTGGCAGTGGATTGCCCAGTATCTCCACGAGAGTTTCCTGGAGATCGGAGGGAGATTCCCATGAAGCGAGGGAGTCAAGCAACAGCCTGTTCCGCTGCTCAGAGTAGGCATGAGGTGGGAGACAAGCCAGCTTTCTGCAACCTTCCTGCCCCAAACAACTCGCTTCAGCAATTCCCAAAATCAGATCCACTTACCAGGGGCCTCCTCTCCTGTTTGCGCTCTGCCAAGATCCGACTGCTGTGACTGGCTAGCCTCCTCCGGGGTAGAAAAGAGCTCCTGGCTGCATGCATCTCTAACCTCTGAGTCGTCCTCTGCCTCTGGGTCCCCCTGTTCCTCCCACCCCTCCAAGATTTCCTCCTCCTGGTTCGGTCCACTCTCGACTGGCACACAAGCCACCGAAGTATCCACAGTGGCCTTCTCAGTGGAGGTGCGGTTGTCGCCGAGTATCGCATCCAGCTCTTTGTAGAACCAGCAGCTCGTGGGTGCAGTACTGGAGCAGCAATTTGCCTCCCGCGCCTTGTGATAGCCATTCCGCAGCTACTCCACTTTGACCCTACACTGCAAGGTGTCCTGGTCATGGCCCCTGTCTGTCATGCACCGTGAAATCTGTCCGTAGGTATCATAATTCCTACTGCTGGAGCACAGCTGGGACTAGACAGCCTCCTCTCCCCAAATGCTGATGAGGTCCAGCAGCTTGGCATTGCTCCAAGCGGGGGATCGCCTGGTGCATGGAGCAGGCCTGGCCACCTGGAAAGATGTGCTGAGATCACTGCACACATCACCGAGCAAACAGGAAGAGGACTTCCAAAATTCCAAAGGAATTTATGGGGTGGGGCTGACGGCTGGTCACCTGAGGGCAGGGCAGTAGAGTTCAAACCGATAAGAGAGGTGAGAACAGGCATTGCGGGACACCTCCCAGAGGCCAGTCGCAGCTTTGTAATCCAGCAGGGTGTCTACACTGGCACTGCAGCGCTGTAGCCTTGGTGCAGAAAGCTGTATGCTGCTCGTTGGGGTGGTTTTTTTAAAGCACTACAACTGCTCAGTTCTTGCATGCTAAGTGGCTTGGCGGTGTGTACACCTTGGGAGTTACTGCACAGAAACTTGCTAGCGTAGACAGGGCCTTACTTTAAATCTTCCCAATAGCATTTTGTCCCATTGGGCAAAATAGTATAAAACCTCCCTCCAAATCCTACAATATCTAAGTTCTGTTGCTAAATGTGCTATTACACAGTTCGTTACAATATGTCATCTATATACATTTTTATAATTCTTTACAAAAAAAAATTAAATAAAAATACTTGCTATCTATCTTGAAAGGCCAAGGGAATTCTCCAGCCACTTTTCCCATATGATGAGAAACTCCTAAACAATCAGCTTAGGAAGTACACATATGTGATAGGCTGGTAGAGATTCTGGCCCAAGGTGTCTCTTAGTTTATTACTTTATCTCATGGTTCAATTAAGGGTGTGATTCCCCCCTGTCCCCTCATGTTGGTATTACTGCAGCAAAAACATTAATTGCAAAGATTATTGCTTCACAGTAAAATGCATCTTCACTGAGACTCTGGAGTCTAATATTAAGAGCTGTATAGTGGTGGAGAAAATTACAATTTAAAAATGGTATTTAGATCTGGGGAACTAAGCTTTTGATTCACTTACCTGCACTATAAGATCTCATTGTGAGGTACCAAAGGTATTGTGTATATGTGTATCTATAACCTAGCGGCACAAATACTCTAGCCTATATCTTACAGTAAGTATTTTGGTGTCTTCTTTTAAAGTAGTTTGTACGTTGTGTCAAAGATCACTAAAACCAAATTGACTAAAAATTCTTACAACCTTGATCTCTTTCAAAGGTTTATATTTTGTAGAAGGGAGAAGGCCTTTTTCCTTTAACTAGGACTAAAACACCTAAATGTTTCTTTGTTCACTGTTTTTAAAGGATTTTTAGTCAAGATGAAATAGTCTTACATCAACTCTAGTACACATAAAGCAGTAGCCCTGATAATCCTTTGTTTGCCCACATCTTCATCATTTTATTTCCACACAAGGACATATAAAGTACCAGGTTTTACCTGTAACTATTTTTTATTACTAGAGACTCAGAAAAGACCCAATCTTGTTCTTTTGGAAGTCAACAGTAGCAGGATTGGGCCCTAACTCAAGAAGATAAAGGAAAACAAAAACCCAGACTTAGCCCTTACAGCAGTAACACAGATTTAAGGAACCATTATATTAAAGGGCAAAGTTTGACTCAAGAAGAAATGCCACACTATAACACAGTGATAATTGTCATCCGACCTTTCTGTACTCTTAAATTCTGACACTGAAGTAGTAACTACCAGTGCCACTAATACTGTTTATAGGCTCTTCAGTGTAAGGATCTGTGGGACTAGAACCTGGGTCTGCAAAAATGGGATAGCTCATGTTCCTACATTCGCACTAGGATGGTCATGCAGAGTCAAAACCAATGACCACTGTGGAGTTTAGGTGCTGCAGGAAATATCACCGACAGAGTCCAGGGTGACAGCTCCCTGTGCTCACTATTTAACCCTAGAGGATGCCCCAGGATATGGTCTGGGTAATTATGCAGACTTCTGATCTCATCTTCTGATCTGATCTCCAATTCTGACCCAAGCCTCATCCTGACTCTTATCTTCTGATTCTAGTCTGGCAGCTATCTTTGCTTTCCTGTCTCTGACCCTGACTCTTACCACCTGATTCCAGCCTGGTAACTACCTCTGGTCTCTGACCCTGGCCTGACTCTAATCCTGGCTTTTGCTCATTGATCCTAGCAGAGACACCATCTTTCTTAGTTGCCGGGGTGGGGGGGGTGCTTGACCCCCTCTCTGCTCAAGACCACGTCCCCACTTCACCCCTTCCCTCAAGACCCCACCCCTGAGCATGCCCTGCCTTCCCCCCCCTCTTTCTGCCCCAGCTCCTCCTCCTCCTCTTCCTCCCCCCCAGCGCCTCTTGTGCACTGCTGAACAGCTGATTGCGGTGGGCGGGAGGCACTGGGCGGGGGGGGAGAGTGAGGAGCTGATTGGGGGTGCTGCTGGTGGGTGGTGAGCACCCACTTTTTTTTCCTGTGGGTGCTCCAGCCCCGTAGGACCCATGGGGTCGGCGCCTATGGATCCTAGCTCATGATTACTGTGATTCTGTGCACTGAATACTGTCTTGTGACCATCTGTGAGTTGGTGACACCAGCCCGACTGTGACTGCTAGACCATAGGACCCATGGGGTCGGCGCCTATGGATCCTAGCTCATGATTACTGTGATTCTGTGCACTGAATACTGTCTTGTGACCATCTGTGAGTTGGTGACACCAGCCCAGCTGTGACTGCTAGACCAGCCTACCTATTCCCTTATCCCTTACAACCACAAACACCTTTGTGCTCACTGCCTAAAGGCAGCAAGAGCCAGATCCCCATGATCCACCACATGATCTGTAGTCTGTATAGCAGTGGTTCTCAAACTTTTGTACAGGTGACCCCTTTCACACAACAAGCCTCTGAGTGTGACCCCCCACCCCCCTTATAAATTTAAAACACTTTTTTATATTTAACACCATCATAAATGCTGGAGGTGAACCAGGGTTTGGGGTGGAGGCTGACAGCTCGCGACCTACTATGTAATAACCTCATGACCCCCAAAGGGGTCACAACACCCAGTTTGAGAACCCCTGCTGTATATAATACTCACCTTTTACATGTGCATGTGTTACTTTGATCTTTCTGTACTAATTACGCACTCTAAACTCTTTAAATATATGTTAGTCAATACAGAATTTTAATCTTGCTGAGGCCAGAGCTAAGGTTGTGTGGCTGAGTATAATTGTGAGAAACTAGATGTGTGTGTTGTTGGGCTTGTATGTTGGAACTCTAGAGGAGATGGTGAGTATAAAGGAGTCTGAAAGGTAAATTAAGTGAATTAGGTATGACATGGGTGTCACAGCTGAGGACAACTGCACCTATATTTCCCCCTCATGGTCCAGTAAGGGCACCCGATCTAGGTTCCCAGTTCCTCAGCCATTACCTCTCGGGTGGAGACTTGCATCTCTCTCCCTCCTGACTGGGGTTTTTTCCCCGCCCCCCCCCAGGTTGCAGAGTTCCCTGACTATACTGTGAGTTCCCCAATAAGCTAGATGGCCCAAACAGCCAGTGTCTCCATTTTGCTTTCTGTCCCAAAACTACAAACAGCATAACTGCTCACAGTTACAAGTTACCACACGACCCATTCTAGGTTTCAGAGTAGCAGCCGTGTTAGTCTGTATTCGCAAAAAGAAAAGGAGTACTTGTGGCACCTTAGAGACTAACCAATTTATTTGAGCATAAGCTTTCGTGAGCTACAGCTCACTTCATCGGATGCATAAAAGTGGAAAATGCAGTGAGGATGTTTTTATACACACAGACCATGAAAAAATGGGTGTTTATCACTTCAAAAGGTTTTCTCTCCCCCCACCCCACTCTCCTGCTGGTAATAGCTTATCTAAAGTGATCACTCTCCTTACAATGTGTATGATAATCAAGGTGGGCCATTTCCAGCACAAATCCAGGTTTTCTCTCCCCCCACCCCATTCTCCTGCTGGTAATTCTAGGTGAGCACTTTTGTTCTTAAGGTGAAAGCCTCACAGAGAAAATATATTAAAAATAATAAAATGATGCATGCTAATAAGCTTACCAGAGTCCCAATTCCAGGAATGGATCTGGTAGGTGGTCAGTCCTTCAAGCCCCACACAGGGTTTTTTTCTGTGGTTACAAGTTCATAATCACTTTTTGCTCACAAGGAGAACCAATATATATAGATTAGCCTTTCCTTTATATAAATTGAGTCTGGGATCTTCAGAGACCATGAATATGTAATCAGTTATATAATGGTGCTCTCCTCAGGGCATAGCTTCAAAAGGTTGGATCCAACTGTGGGAATTTGCGTTCCCCTCCTCCCAGGTATTTGCTACGAAACCCACTGAACGTTGTGAGTTCATTCTTGTCTGGTTCATTGATTAAAATGAACACTTCTCATACAATCCCACAATAACACATAAACTTTGCATTTATAGTTCAATGGATTCCAGAGCTATTGAAACTTAATTCAGTAAGATCTCTTAAAGATATTGCAGGAAACTGCTGTATCTGTCTCACGGGTATAAGGAAACTGGAGATTTCCAAAATTTTTAGTAAAAAGTGATTAAGAAATGCAGTTTAGAAACCTTAACTTTAAGTTAACAAAGGATTTTTTTTGTGGGGAGGGTGTATAAAACTATTTATATCGTGAATGTGCGTGCAATTTCATTATGCATTTTGGATTTGGATACAGACTGTCTACTTCAAAGTCTTGCTGGTTGTTAATGTTTTACATGTTTGTAGTTTTCATGTTTGATATGGCAAAAGTCTGAAATCAATACATTGACTTTTTGCCACATATTACTGAACTACTTACATATCGGTCTCTTAAGCCTTTTTGTCTCCTTTATTTGGAATCTGAAGCTCTTATACACATTTCACAACTATAATACATAATACTGGAACCAATAACAGAATATCTGATAAAGATGTTGTGATAAATGAAGCGGGGGAGGTAGCTCCCTTTTATGGACAGCCAGTTAGCTATAAAGTCCCTCTCAGTAGCTCTTCTCTACTTGCTTTACCTGCAAAAGGTTAAAAAGTCTCACTGTGATTTATAGGTAAAAGGAAGTGAGTACACACTGGGCTAGAACTTTTTAAAATTGAGGAAAAACTCTCCCTTTGTCTGCTCTCTCAATTGGAGAGGCGGACAGGGCAGCAGGTATGCTGTAAGAAGCTTGGGGCCAGGTATGAAAAATTATCAGTATCATACCTAGAAACTACTCATTTAAAACCCCAGATATGTAAGTAGATCAGGAAATGTCTAGGCAGATGTGATTAGGTTTTTCTCTCTCTTTATTTCTTTATGGCTTTTTTTTTTAAATAAAATTTACCTTTTTTAAGAACAGGATTGCATTTTTGTGTCTTAAGTGGTTTGTGCACATGTTTTGTAGTTAGCTGGTGGCAACAGCTGATTTCTTTTTTTTTTTTTTTTCCTTTTCGTTTTTCAGCTCATCCCTGGAGGTGGAGTGAAAGGGCTTGAGGGTATCCGACAGTAAGGCATTCCCAAGTGCATCTTTCTGGGCTCTCAAAGGCATTCTGCACTTGAGTGGTGGCAGCATTTACCAATCCAAGGTCAGAGAAAAGCTGTAACCTTGGGAGTTTAACAGAAGCCTAGAGTGGCAAGTATGACTTTTTAGAGTCCTTGCGGGCCCCCACCTTTTGCACTCAAACTGCCAGAGTGGAGAATCCACCTTGACATGGTGTCAGAGAAGTGGGATCATTTTGAACCAGAAGCACAGACCTCAGGATTCTAAAAGGACACATTTTTCCTTTTGGCAGTCTGCAAAGCTAGGGAGGTTTTTCTTTTTCTTTTCCTGAGGGGGAACAGGCATGCAAAGGGTTCAGCCTACAAACCAGGTTGTCCAACAAGCAGTTTGTTTGTTTTTTTTTTTCTTGCTTCGTGGCAACAAAATAGCTAGGCTAGAGTAGGGAAACCCTGTGCATGAGGTTGCAGTCAGGCACCGAAACCCTAGAGCAACCGGTCTTCCCAAAGTGACACGCCACGGAGAAGACAGACCCAGACATGCAGCTCCATGACTGAAATGCAGGAAGCAGATGGGGGACCGGATATTTTGCCAGAGGGAATGGTCAGCCTTCCCCAACCCGAGATCCAGGTGCCAAGATGGAGGGATGCCCTTAACCCATACTGAGTTCTAACTGTGGAAGACAGGAATTTCTTCCTACAGATGGCGCTCTTGGAGGTGGAGGCGGAGTGATTGGAGCTGGAAAGGGCTAAACTAGGTCAACCAGGTAGCCCTAACAATCCTCGTCCAGGTACCATTCCCCATTCCAAGAAATTCCCCACCTACAAGGTAGGCGATGATACAGAGGCCTTCTTAGAAAATTTGGAAAGAGCCTGCCTTGGGTACAACATCCCTGCAGACCAGTATATGAAGGAGCTGAGGCTACAACTCAGTGGACCCCTAGCAGAGGTGGCAGCTGAAATGCCTAAAGAACACATGAATGAGTCCGAACTTTTTAAACAAAAGGCCAAAACTGGGATGGGGCTGACCCCCGAGCATGCCCGTCAGCAGTTCAGAGCCCTAAGGTGGAAACCAGAAGTGGCATTTCCCCGACACGCTGACCAGATTGTAAAAAATTGGGATGCCTGGATATAGGAAGCAAATGTTAAGTCTCTGGAAGATCTGTCTCTCTCCTAATGCAAATGGAGCAGGGCTTAGAGGGGGAAATAGAAAGTTACATCCTAGATGGGAAGCCCAAAACAGTAATTGAGTGGGGGAGATCGGAGCCAAATGGGTGGAGGTGGCAGAGAAGAAGAAAGCTAGTATCAGTTAATGGGGATACCAGAAGAGGCAACCCGAGGTGACACACCGCCATCGGGGTCAGCCCAAGGCCCCACCTTGAAAGGAGGAGCCCTCCACACAGCCAGAGAGACCCCCAGATGCCCTCTCATCCCACCGCTCTACTCTCCAACCACCCACCTTGCCCCAGCCCACAGTCCGCTGGGTGATGCTTTAAATGTAATGAGCTGGGGCATGTGAAGGCCAACTGCCACAAGAGCACCAGCCAACTGCAACTCATCACCCCGGGGTCCCACCGAGAGTCTTCAGGCGCAGATGCCTCACAAGTACCCCCAGAGCCAAAGGAAACTGCGAGTGTGGGTGGGAGGAAGATTACTGCGTGGAGAGACACTGGAGCACAGGTGTCAGCTATCCACAAATCCCTGGTGGACCCCAAATTCATTGACCCACAGGCTCAAGTGATGGTGCAACCCTTTAAGGTCAACTCTTTTAACTTGCCTACAGCCAAGTTGCCTGTCCAGTACAAGGGCTGGTCAGGAATATGGACTTTTGCAGTCTATGACGATTATCCTGTTCCCATGCTGTTGGGAGAAGACTTAGCCAACCATGTGAGGCTAACGAAAAGGGTGGGGATGGTCACCCGCAGCCAGGCTAAACAGGCCTCCACACCTAACTCAATTCCTGAGCGTCCTATAAGGGCCCAGTCTGTGTCCCCAGATACCACAGGCCCGGGGACCCAGCCAGAGGTGGTAGAACCAGACCCTGGACCAGAGTCTATGGCAGCAGTTGTAGATCCAGTTCCTCGGACCCAGCTGGAACCAGTCCAAGGATTGGAACTGGAGGAGCAGTCAGCACCAGAGCCCGTGCTTACAACCCCACCAGAGTCAGCACCAAGGGGAGCCAGCACCAAGGGGCGCCACAGAGCCTGCACCTGCAGCAGCAGCTAAAACGGTGCAAGAGGTTCAACCGGAGCCTGTAATACCACCTAGTGCACCAGCAGAGAGCAGTTCACAGTCGACGGTGACACCCCTATCACCTGCATCGCTTCCAGTGGGACTAAGACCAAGTCCACAATCCAATGAGGAACTAATGTCTCCAGCATCAAGGGAGCAGTTCCAGGCAGAGCAGGAAGTGGATGAGAGCCTCAAGGGAGCTTGGACAGTGGCCCGGAGTGACCCACCACCTTTCAGCTCTTTTAATAGGTCCAGGTTTGTTGTAGAAGGAGGACTTTTACACAAGGAGACCCTTTCTGGTGGGCACAAGGAGGACTGACATCCTCCGAGACAGTTGGTAGTTCCAACTAAGTATAGAGAAAAGCTCTTGTGCTTAGCCCACAGTCACCAAAGTGGCCATGTTGGGGTGAGCAGGACCAAAGACCGTTTGGGGAAGTCATTCCACGGGAGTGAACCGGCAAGGACGTTTCTACCTATATCTGGTATTGTGAGGTGTGCCAGAGGATGGGAAAGCCCAAGACCAGGTCAAGGCCCCCCTTCAGCTGCTATAATTGAGGTTCCATTTCAGCATGTAGCTGTGGATATTCTGGGTCCTTTCTCTCAGAAGACACCCAGAGGAAAGCTGTATATACTGACTTTCATGGCCCCAAGGCTAGGGCCGGTGCCTGAACCATCTAGAGATTGAGGATTCTGCTACACCCTTGGCTTAAGAGGCATGTGGCTTTTGGCTCATACAGGCAAGGTTCATACACTAAGATTCAAATGTCCAAGGTTCAATCCTGCCCGCTGACAACTAGGGACTGTCAGTGTTACAAGTGGGGGCTCGTCCGAGATGTCAACTGCGAAGTCTTTGAAGCTCAGAATGTGCTTAAACATGTCCTCTCCCAGAAGTACACACACTATTGCTATTTACTTAATCACACAGAAAATACACAGATTGGAACAACAATTGTAAACCCTATACACAATTCCCTGCCTCAGTTTCCTCAACACACCAGGCCATTCTATGGGCCTGGATCAGGGTCACTTGGGGTCATCCAACATCCTTCTGTTGCAATGCATCACTTATATGCACAAAAACAGAGCCTTCTCCCCCAGCTCAGCTAATCTGACCTTGGCCAGTTCGCCCCTTTCCACCCTCTTGCCCACATGTCCTATGGGTCTTCCCCTAGTGATTTTCTTTTAGAACCTTTTGTTTTTGTCATCTGACTCTTTGTCAACCTTCAGTAACTTTCACTCCTAACCCCTATTCTCCTTAACACCAACTTGGCCAAACTGATTTCCCAACTCAGGTACCCTATTTAGCATAACGATGCTGTCATCAGAACATAGTTTTAAGTAAAAAGAAAAGGAGGACTTCTGGTGCCTTAGAGACTAACAAATTTATTTGAGCATAAGCTTTCGTGAGCTACAGCTCGCTTCATCGGATGCATTCAGTGGAAAATACAGTGGGGAGATTTATATAGTTTTAAGTGTCCCCCATTGTCCTCAGCCCAGTGAGTACCTGCTGTAGGTCCTGTCCAACGGAATGGTTACATATAGAAAGACGTTTCCAACCAGTTTGGTGTACAGAATGTGTTCAACTTTCAGTTCTAACGTCAACAATACCTAAATCCAACATTTAAAATTCTAGTAATAAACCTGCCGGTTGCATCAGACCTTGGGAGGATCCAACTCTCTACCAAGTTTTGTGTAGGTGGATAGTAGTTCTGAAGAGTTGTCAGTCAACAGTAGCGCTGCCAACAACATATTTCAGCTACAGCCTAAACAGTTGAGACTTATTAGACATTTATGAAAAATGTTTGGCCATTTGTAAACATTTTCTGAAATATTTGTACGTGTGAGTTTTTGTTAGAAAAGAACATCTCTGTAATGAGAAAGTATAACAAACACTCATATAAATACATACTTTAAAGATAATTTTCTCCAGAAAACTTCATGCAGACATCTTGAAAGCAGTTCTGAATTTGAAGGCAACCACCCCGGGAACAGACACAATAGCATTGACTCAGGTGAATGATCATACAGAACAAGTAGCAAATTATGCATAGCAAATACTCATTGGGAAAAGATGTGGCAAGGAGGTCCCGAGCAATCAGAGTGGAATGTGTATAAACCATTTGTCAAATCATTTTAAATAAACACATTAGCACCTTCTGAATTTATTTGTAGATTATTTGCAAACAGGAAAAGGGGCTAAACTAATCTCTTATTTCACATTCAAGTTAAGCTGGCTGACAGAGGAAAAAATTCAAATAAAATTTCCTGCTATTTTCACTAAAATTTAAATATACAGTATTTAATCAAATTCTAGCAAATATTTCACCCAGCTGAGTCTGCATCTAACCTTTCCCAGAAAACAGGCAAATGATTGATGCAAATATGCTGCAAGACTATGTGCCTTTACTTCCATTGCTTTCTTAGTTTAGCTTTTCTTGTTAAGATTCAGATTTTAAAATTTCTCTCTCATTCATATAAATATTATCTCCTGAAGTTTCAACTTGCCAGGAAATGCATGCAGAGAACTTCCCACTGGAGTGAATGTGAGATTGGGGTGCAGAGCCTCTGGGATGACTGGGTCCCTTTAAAGTGATGGTGCATTCTTTAAAGTGACACTTCCAAATAATTTAGGCAAAACTCTAGATTATGATTAAAGAAAGTGCTTGAGGTGATGGGGCAGGGAGATGTAAAAGAAGTGACATGCTTATGTTTTCCTTTTTAAAAATTAATATGAAAAAATTCCTTTTCAATTTTTGGGTTGAAGACCATTCCCCTTCACTGATAGAAACTCGAACGTGACAGCCTAGTGCTATGGTATGAAAATCGGAAAGTGAAACTTTCTGCGGGATGCAAACTTCATTCATCAGACCACTTGAATTTCAGTGTCCAAGCTCAGTGAAATGCACATTGAAAAAAGAATAAAGCTTGAATGGTGAAAAGGCAAACACATTTGAAAGTGACATTCATTTATGTCAGTTGCTCTAGCATATTTATTACCAACCACACAATCTTTTTGGACAACTTCCTTCAATGTCACTACCCTACATCCCTAGGAACTACTCAGAAGTGCCTGAGAAGACAGCATGTTCACACCCTTCAACTGTACCTGTTCCTTGGGCTTTTCACAGCTGGTATCAGGTTCTTAAGTAAACCTCCCAGTTTCTCAGTGCCCTCTGTCCATCCTCTGGTATTCTCTACACACATGGTTTTTCCTCTCTCATATTTCAAATGGCCAGGAAATTGAGTGAGATTAATAGAGACTTGTCTGGCCCTAATCGCTCATAGGAATTTTTTCCATGCTTATCAAATTTTAAGATGTCCCTATAATATTAGGTTGTAAGGAGGGAATGAGGCAGCCAGAGCATAGCAGGGTTTTCTGATTTTGAGTGCAACACCAGTGAGGGAAAGTTTTCCACCTGCTGGCAAAATGAAGGAACGGTAGCTTTACACATCACTCCATCTGGGGGGAGAGGGATAGCTCAGTGGTTTGAGCATTGGCCTGCTAAACTCAGGGTTGTGAGTTCAATCCTTGAGGGGGCCATTTAGGGATCTGGGGCAAAAATTCAGGATTGGTCCTGCTTTGAGCAGGGGGTTGGACGAGATGACCTCCTGAGGTCCCTTCCAGTCCTGATAGTCTATGATTCTATGATCTGCCAAAATTCATTGTTATCACTTAAAAGCATGGTGTGGCATTGCATTCTATGTGATCGTATAAAAATATGCTAATGAGTGTGAATATAATGTAACTGGAATATGCTTCATGCAAAAGGACTCTTGTAAAGTATCATTACAAAGCTGAATCTACGGAGTGTGGTCATCCTATTTGTATAAATGTATCACTCTTGTATCTGAAACTAGAAATATGAAATATAACTCTGAGGTCCTATTGTAGTTATGCAAAGTGTGGGCCATTAATGGTGGTTTGGAATTTTAATGGCTTCCATTAACCAGGACAATTACCTGTAGATGGCTCTGTTTTACTGGTAAGTCTTCCTGTATACCTGTGGACTGGGAAGTGGGTAATAAAGTCTTACAGTGACATATGACCATGTCACCTGAACTGGAATCCATCTTTAACTTGGTGATTTTCCATTGAGAAGAGGGGTAGAAACCCAGAGGGACAAAGGATTCCCGCCTTATGCAAAAGATATATAAGTGGGTGGAACAGAACAAAGGGGTTGGCCATCAGGAGAAATCCCCTAGCTACCACCTGAGCTGGAACAAGGGCTGTACCGGGGAAAGGATTGTGCCCAGACTAGGAAGGCATCTAGTCTGTGAAAGAAACTTATTGAAACATCTCCGAGGGTGAGATTTTATCTGTATTCAGTTTTATTACCGTACTAGACTTAGACTTGTGTGTTTTATTTTATTTTGCTTGATAATTCACTTTGTTCTGTGTGTTACTACTTGGAACCACTTAAATCCTACTTTCTGTATTTAATAAAATCACTTTTTACTTAATAATTAACCCAGAGTATATATTAATACCTGGGGGTGGGGAGCAAACAGCTGTACATATCTCTCTATCAGTATAGGGCGAACAATTTATAAGTTTACCCAGTATAAGCTTTATACAGGTGTGAAGGGGCAAGGCCAGATGGCTACAGTAAAGTAACAAGGAACAGGTAAGTTAGCCCCAGGCTAAACAAATCCCTGGTACCATGGTAACCAAATGGCAGTTGCTCCAGGTTAATCAAGACACCTGGGTCCAATTAAGATCCTCCTGTAAAGCAGTGGAGATAGCTAGCTTGATTGGGATACCTGAAGCCAATCAAGGGCTGTCTGGAACTGGTTAAAAGCCTCCCAATTAGTCAATGAAGCGCATGTGTCAGGAGCTATAGGAGGAAGCCATGCTGTTGGAGGAACTAAGCAGTACAAATCTATATCAGGTGCAAGGAAGGAGGCCCTGAGGTAACGGTGAAGGAGATATTGAATGGGGGCTGCTGTGCAGAATGGCCAAGGGAATTGTACACATCCTATTTCCAAAAAGTCAGCTACCATAGCTGCTACTATTAGGGTCCCTGGGCTGGAGCCCAGAGTAGAGGGTGGGCCCAGGCTCCACCCTCCCTTCCCTGATTAATCACTGAGACTGGGAGACAACTGAGACTGTGCGAGGGAGGGTTGCTTCTCCTCCCCTCCCTTGCTGGTTTATGATGAAAATGGCTCAGTAAACTGTGACTCTAGCCTCTAGAGAGAGAGAAGGGCTAGTTCTTGTGTTATAAGAAGTAATAAATAAGACTTCCTTTTTTACTTTCTCCACACGAGTCATGATTTTATAGACCTCTATCATATCCCATCTTAGTTGTCTCTTTTCCAAGCTGAAAAATCCCAGACTTTTTAATCTCTCCTCATATGGCAGCTGTTCTATACCCCTAATCATTTTTGTTGCCCCTTTCTGAACCTTTTCCAATTCCTATATATCTTTTTTGAGACAGGGAGACCACATCTGCATGCAGTATTCAAGATGTGGGAATACCATGGATTTATATAGCAGCAATACGATATTTTTCTGTCTTATTTATCCCTTAATGATTCCCAATGTTCTGTTTGCTTTTTTGACTGCTGCTGCACATTAAATACAGTTGATCAATATTTTCTGAATGTATTTTTAATAAAAAGATAGCCTTTTACTGAAACTGAAAATTTTTCACACAAAAAATGTGGTGATATGTTTTAATCAAAATATTTATACACGTGGTTGTTAAAATGTCTTGCTTCCTGAAAACTTGGTAATCGGATATTTGGATCAAGAAATGGCAGCCCATGGGCAAAGTTCAGCATGGGAGACATACAGGATAATTGTGAAATTACATGTCAGAATCATAAGTCTCATCTAAGACATCTCCTGTAGCCCTGCATTTGGATGCATTCCCTTCACCTTACTGGCGAGGGGGTGTCGGAGGAGAGCACCGGGGGGAGCATGGCTAGGGCTAGCACTGACTCGCAGACCATCGTCCCAGGCACCTTCCTCGCCTCCTCCAGTTTGCAGGGGCCAAATGTCGCAATCTCTGCTCTACCTTGCATCTGGGGTGGAACGATCACGCTGCGGGCTCGTGGCCATTGGGCCAATGACTGCGCGACTCGCAGCCTGGCGGCCAATCAGAGCGTGGGTATAAACAGACCCATGTGACAGGGGCCAATAGGAAGCCAGGCCGCTGAGTGTGATTATTGTCCCGTGCTCTAGCGGGGTCCGTAGGCGGCCGGAGCAGCGCGGCGGGACGAGGCATCCTTCGGCCATGGACGCTACGAGGCAGGTGGTTAACTTCGGCGCAGGACCCGCTAAGCTGCCGCGCTCTGTGAGTCCCCGGGAGGCCGGGGCCGCGGCGATGGCCGCACCCTGGCGCGGGGCGGGGGGATTCCGGTTGCATTGGGAGCGCGGGGATCCGGGTTGCTCTGGGAACGGGAGTTTGCGCGGGGGCTTGGCAGGGGGAGGAAAGCAGCTCCCCGGGAATGGAACGAGACGCTGTTGCAGCGGGAGCGCTCGGGCTTGCACCGGAGGAGGACTCAGCGTTGCACCCGCGGCGTTTAGCCCGGGGGGATAAACCCGGCTCGTCTGGAGCTGAGGTGGGGGTGATTCAGGCTGGCAGACCCCGGTCCGCTCGCCCCGCCGCCGATCGCTCCGCACGGGCCGGGGGGAGGCGGTTTGCCCTGGGGGGAAAGGGAGGGGTAAGGATTGAAATGCGTAAAGCAGCGGCTGGGTGTTGCTGAAGTCAGCTAAATCGGCGGGTGTGCTGGCACCGGCTGGCTGGCTTTCTGGCTGCTTCCCCTGTTAAAAGTAGGGTGACCTGACCAGACAGCAAATGTGAAAAATCAGGAGGGGGCGGGTAATAGGAGCCTTTATAAGAGGGAGACCCAAAAATCGGGTCTGTCCCTATAAAATGGGGACATCTGGTCACCCTCGTTAAAAGTATCCTCAGCTGGGCACCGCAGATGCAGGCTCAGAGACCTGCCCTGGGAATCGGTGTTACCAGGGGCTGTGGCAGGTCAAACTCCAATTTGAAACCGGGGATCTTTCTCCTGAAGCTCCGATTGTGGTTAAGAGAGAGCTCCCCTCTCAGGATGCTCGCCTCCCGGTACCTACGGTTAAAGCAATGCCTGCATTGCAGGTGACTTGTTTTCCTGTTAGCCCAAGTGGGTGTCTACTATTCCTCTCTCCTTGACTGCTAAACCTGAAGGTGTTGGTCATCTATAATTAATTTTGTTCCAAGGCAAGAGACTTAGCACGTTGCTTTCAGGTATAACTCATGGGCATGTTAGGTAATTCTTGCTGTCAGTTTTTTGTGGCAGTTTTGAGAAAAGGGCAGGTTCCCATTTGGCTATTGTCATTGCAGATCTGCAGACCGTGGAAAAATTAAGTTTAAAAAAAATCAAAACTATTAACACATCAGTGCTGGGGAAAATAAAAGGTCAAAGTAATCTAGTTCTCTTAACTGCAAAGCCTGATAATTTTGTAATTAATTGTTGGATATACCACTTTCAGTATGGGAGAAAAGTATTTGCAGATACGTTAGTGTAACTACAGCAAATTAAAGCTTGAGCGAAGTGAAGGAGCAATCTTTAATCACTTTTATATGAGGAAAAAATGATAATATCTAAAGTATACACTCAATCCTTTGGAAAGTTGCATCAGCAGCTATCAGTTATCCAATTACATCTGGGTGGAGGAGTGGCTCATGCTGAATTTAAAGCTTCCAATTTTCCACACCATGGTTATGTACTGTCAGCATTTTTTGTTTTTAGGACTTCTGTGCCTGGGTTTGTTCTAATATATTCTTGTTATGTAGCTGCTCTCCTTTCTCAAAGTCAGGTGTCCATGGAGCGACATCTAATGTATTTTCTGGAAATATTTTGTAGGTTATATTGCAAATTTGTTTTTTCTAACATAAAGCATTTAGACAGGAAACCACTCTTTCATGGGTGCTGCTCTAATGTCTAATCCTAATCTAATGCAACCATTTAGCTGCTAAATATTAGTAGTCGCGTTATGTATATGGGATTACTCGTGTGACTAAGGACTATTTTTGTGAGCAAGGGAGGACAAGATCAGGCTCTACGATTTGTTTGTTTTTTGCCCCTCTTGTTTGGAAATTACAATACTCTTGCAATGGACTGTTTCACTTCAGTTTTAGTAGGGTCTAATGTTCCTTTCCTTGCATTCCCCAAACTCCCATTGAAACAAAGGATTGCCAGGAGTAGGCTGTTGACTTTTGCAGATTTGTTTTAAGACTAGGGAGAGGAGGATTGTTAATGTGTGAGAGGAAGAAGCATATTCTTTTGGAAAAGTAATCTTCTCCCTCACCTCTTTTAATTACAAATTCCCCTGAAACAATGTTACTAACACAACACTGTTTTTAATTCAATGCTTAAGAAATCTTTGTATCTTGCTTGTCTTTTGATGATTTTTTTTTCCCTTCCTGAGCCAATCTGCATGTGCTGTCCACTAGTCTGAAGTTCAGTCTGCAGATACCAAAAGTGACACTGTCTTTCCAGATCAGTCAGGTGGTGACGACTTGGTACCCACAACAGATCATGTAGATTTCTTACTGGGAGGGCAATTTGCTTCGTGTGACCAGGATCCCAGGGGAGCCAGCTGAGGTCACTCAATTAGGGTGATCTGCAAAGAATGGGGCAGACAATCCCCAAAATACTTAGATTTACCAAGTTTGCACAAAACAGCTTCTTTATTACCTCACTGGTTGCCCAGAAGCCAACAACACAGTTCCCTTAAAGTAACCCAGCCTCAGTCCTCCACCCAGATACCCAAATTGAGAATGATGAGGATTTTTGAAAAAAGAAAAGGAGTACTTGTGGCACCTTAGAGACTAACCAGTTTATTTGAGCATGAGCTTTCGTGAGCTACAGCTCACTTCATCGGATGCATAGCATATCGTGGAAACTGCAGAAGACATTATATACACACAGAGACCATGAAACAAAACTTCCTCCCACCCCACTGTCCTGCTGCTAACAGCTTATCTAAAGTGATCATCAAGGAAGGTCATTTCCAGCACAAATCCAGGTATTCTCACCCTCCCCCCCCCCCCACAGAGACACACATACAAACTCACTCTCCTGCTGGTAATAGCCCATCCCTCTTTGAAATCTCTCTTTATAATGCGCATGATAATCAAGGTGGGTCATTTCCAGCACTAATCCAGGTTTTCTCACCACCCCCCACCCCCACACACACCCCTCCAAAAACCACACACACAAACTCACTCTCCTGCTGGCAATAGCTCATCTTACAATGTGCTCATCTTACAATATGCACTCTCCTGCTATTACCAGCAGGAGAGTGAGTTTGTATGTGTGTCTGTGTGTGTGGGGGGGGGGGGAAGGGTGAGAATACCTGGATTTGTGCTGGAAATGACCTTCCTTGATGATCACTTTAGATAAGCTGTTAGCAGCAGGACAGTGGGGTGGGAGGAAGTTTTGTTTCATGGTCTCTGTGTGTATATAATGTCTTCTGCAGTTTCCACGATATGCTATGCATCCGATGAAGTGAGCTGTAGCTCACGAAAGCTCATGCTCAAATAAACTGGTTAGTCTCTAAGGTGCCACAAGTACTCCTTTTCTTTTTTCTTTTTACGAATACAGACTAACACGGCTGTTACTCTGAAACCTGAGGATTTTTGAAAATCTTATTTCATCATATAAAAAAGAAAAGGTTCTACCAATCCCAAAGGATCGGACACATTACCTCCCAGGTTAATGAATATTCCAGATTGTACTCAAATACGAGCTTACAGCAAATTCTTATTAACTAAACTAAAATTTATTAAAAAATAAAAGTGAGAGCATAATTAAAAGATCAACATACGTACAGACATGAGTTTGGTTCTTGAGGTTCAGATTCGTAGCAGAGATGGTGAGCTTGGTAGTTGCAAAGAGTTCTTTTAGAATTTAGCCCATAGATTATATTAAAGTCCAGTATCGTATTCTGGGTGTACCAGCTTAACTGGGATCTCAGTCTTGTGACTCAAACTTCCCCTCACGAAGCTTAAGCAGATCTGAGATGATAGGATCAGGACCCAGGGGTCTTTTATACAATGTTCTAGTATCCACTTGACCATACAGTCCTGGGTAAACATTTGGCAGTCAGGGTGACTTTGAAGTAGGTTTACTTCCTAAGCATTGCCTGGTACTTATTCACACAGATTAACATAAGGCAATTACCTGTCTTTTCGCCATTTGCAGATTTGCTATACATTTCAGAGAGAGATGAATACAGTGGACATCCTATATTTACAGTTCATTTAAATGTTAAGATGTTCTTTTGATCTCTGAATTAACAGAATACAGCATAGACAGGGACTGTTGATTACATTGTTGACCACTACCAATATATATGTAAATACACAAAAACACCAACATTCTCTTCCCATATGTCTTTAAGGGTTGAATTTGAGTCATTCATCCTTCGGGATGCTTAACCCTTTCTGGTCATGTGTCACACTTAATTTGTGCAATTCTCCAGAGCATATGTTTCCTTGGCAAATTCATAAATGGTGTGCTTATAATGTTTGCCAAGGAGAGCTCTTTGTTGGGTTCTTCACTCCTTATCTTCCTTTGGGGGGAGACAGAGAGAATATTATTTTCATTTTATGAGCTAAGAATTATTCCAGTTGTGGGCAACATGGTTTAATGGTTAGACCCCGAGTACAGCTCACTGGTGTATGATAGCAACAGGAGAGGACATGCTGGGGCATCAAGTCACTTAGGCCTAGACTTTCAAAAGTGACCAGTGAATTTTTTGGGGGGCACATCATTTTATTTATTTATTTATTTTTATTTTTGGGTGCCCAACTTGAGATACCTTAAAGAAACCTGATTATCAGAACGTGCTGAGCACCCGTGCTCTGAAAATCAACCCCCTTTAAGTTGCCTCCAGGTAAGCCACACAGAATTCACAAGTTTGATTCAGGCCATAACTCTCAGAATACCCACAGTGGGCATATGATTTGATTATCCCATCATCTGAGAAGCCCTTAGCTAGTAGATAAGGTGAAGTTGTAGTTGAAATTTCAGTAATTTTATAATGGACTGAGAAATGTCACGTTGCCACAATATGCAATAGTTGGGATGTTTATGCTTCAGCACTGGCACACAATGATGACAAATTGATGATTTGATTTTTTTTTTTTTTTTTTTTTTTTTTTTGGGTAGGTGTTGCTAGAAGCACAGAAAGAATTGGTGGACTATAAAGGACTTGGTATTAGTGTACTTGGTAAGGCTTTTTAAAAATTATTCTGTGTTTTACAGAGTTTAGAAGTTTAGCTGGATTATGAAATAAGTATAAGAAATTTTGAGCTGTAGATTTCAATCAAGTGCCCCATTTCCTTTTAAAATTTCTTACCCCCTTTAACTTCTGGAAGGCGTCTCTGAGTCCTGAGGATCTGTTTAAACATTGTTTTCCTTTCTACACTAATCATCCACCAGAAGGTTATGGAGTGACATGTGAACAGAGATATTTTATTTTATTGATCCTACACTGAGGCCCAGAGGCAAGGAACACAGCAAATCATAGCGAGTGCTTCTGGATCTTCATTAATTTTGTCAGTGGAGAAGAAATGTAGAAACATTCCAAATTTATATGAAGCCATGTTTACCATTAAGAAGGAAATATGGTGTCCCATTTGCTGTCTTTTGTGCCATATGCATGTCTGTTTCATTTTTCAGAGCCCAAACTTGTACCCTCTCCCCACTTCCCCCCCCCCCCAAAAAAAACCAAACAAACAGTTTATGCAATGCACTTAGCAGTCCTGCTGTACAGGATCAGGCCCTTATTTTGTAAAAAGTCATAAACTTCTACAAATAGAGTGAGTACAGGTCTGATCATGAGAATAAATATTAATGATTCTTAGCTCTTCAGTGGGATTATGGAACAAAGTCATCCCTTAAAAACTACACTTTGGTTACAGAGCAGCTCTACTCTGAGGATGTTAAAATGGTAAAAGGGAAAATATACTTGGATTGTTACTAAAAACAAATAAAAGGGAGGGAGTTAGAGCAGTGGCCTGGGAGCCTGGCTGGAGACCTGGGTTTTAATCTAAATTCTGCCACTGTCTGCTTTGAGGTATTAGGCAAATCACTGGTGCCAGATTTTAAATTTAGATGGTTAGCACCATGTTTAGGTATCTTAAAAATTGCTCTGAATTTCAGAGGTGTAGAGCACCCATGTGTGGGATGAAAATTAACTGGAGCCACAGATGCATGTCACCTTTGAAAGTCAGGCCCCTTACTCAGCTAAGCTTCCATGTTTGAATAATTGGGCCTTAACATCTCTGTGTCTCAGTTTATGTTTATAAAATGGGAATAATACATACCAGCCTTTTTAGTGTGGTTCATGTTCTTCAGCAGAAAGGCACCATGCCCTGATTCAGCAAAGCACTTAAACATGTGGATTAGTGCCTTGGAGCCTGATCCAGTGCTCATTGAATTCAATTGAAAGGCTCTCATTGAATTCAGTGGGTTTTGGAGTGGCTGCTTGCTGAATTAGGGATGGAGTTACGAATGTGATCAAGTGCTTTGCTTAGCTGGGAACTATATGTGAGCAAAGTATTATTAAAATATTAAGTATTGTGGTTTATATCGGGGACAGCTGGCTTACAGAAGGCTTTGCTGCTTATCCAGCTGTTTTATAAAGTCAGGTTTGTGCTATGGTTTTCTTTCATATTCTCTCTTTTTTTTCTCCCCCTACTCTATAGAAATGAGCCATAGGACATCTGATTTCTCAAAAATTATAAACACATCTGAAAATCTCTTACGTGAATTGCTGTAAGTTTTGGGTATTTTTAACTAACTCAATGATTAATGTGAAAGCCCTTCACATCAAAGCACCTGTTTTTCAGATCCTATAGCAATAATAAAATATATATATTTGGGACTGAAATTGATCTTCCGTCTGCTATTTTTTTGGCATACTCAGATAAAACAAAGTGTTTTTATCAGGTTAAGAAACTTTTCATATGCTTTTATAAAATCTTATTAACTCAAAATAGCATGTTTTTAAAACTCCAGTCTATCATGGATATAGACCTCATAAAGGACAGCAACCCTGTTAGACACATTTGCACATGCAAGTTTTTAAAATTTGGTCTCAAAGTTAAACTCCACTTTTAAGCTCATTAATTGTACATTTTTAGCATGCATCTACCGTAACCATAGTCCAGTCTGTAAATCTTTGCCTTCAGGAGTCCATTCTTTTTTCCAAACAGATTGTTTTTGACATTGAAATTCTATCTTAAAAGAAATGAGAAAACATTATTTTCTGTGAGACCAACAATAAACAAAGCCATACATGAACGTTAATTCTGTTGTACGTATATGCTATCTTACTTATTGTTTATACATGCTACAATAGAATTAGTACTAGGGGCTTTGTTTATTGTTAGTGTCAGAAACAAGCAAGGTTTTCAGTGAGACTATCTTAAAAGGTTTTGTATTGACCAATGAAATGGCTCCTCATGACTAGACCAAACCAATACCAAGGTGTTAACTTTTTGCTTTAACGTCTTTGAAATGACCCTATCTAAAACTGATATAACTTTCACAAGACGTTTGCAGTGAGTGTAGCAGCAAAGAGTGTACTAAGTCCTGTGCATAGTTTTGTTTCAAATATAAAACTAATTTCCTTCTTTTACACAGAAATATTCCAGAAAACTACAAAGTCATTTTCCTCCAAGGGGGTGGGTCTGGTCAGTTCAGTGCTGTCCCACTTAACCTTATTGGACTAAAAGAAGGAAGATGTGCCGATTATGTGGTTACTGGAGCTTGGTCAGCAAAGGCAGCTAAGGAGGCAGAGAAGTATGCCAAAGTGAACATTGTTCATCCTAAACTTGGAAGTTACACAAGTAAGTTGATGTTTAGCTTGCTATGTCCGATGATCTTGCATGTAGTCACATCTAACAAGATTTTTCGAGTTGCTCTAGCAGAACAAGTCTGCCACATGTGAATCATTCCAGAAATGATTGTCAGGTTACTGAATAGAACCAGTTAAACAGTTGGGCCCCCAACCTTTCTTGAATTGCCAACAACATCTGTACGTTCTTCCTGAGAGTGAAAGACCTTTGACATTCTGCTTTGAGGAAGGAAGGGAAGCCCCATCACTCAGGACTTTTAAAACTAGACTGAGCAGACCCTAGAAACTGTGTGGTGGGGAACAGTCCTGTCTTGACAGGGAGATGGACTGGATGCTCAGATAGGTCTTTTGCAACTTTAAGTTGTGTGATTTGATGAATAACCTAAAGCATTTTAAAAGGTTTCAGAGTAGCAGCCGTGTTAGTCTGTATTCGCAAAAAGAAAAGGAGTACTTGTGGCACCTTAGAGACTAACCAATTTATTTGAGCATAAGCTTTCGTGAGCTATCCGATGAAGTGATTTTAAAAGGTGTAACGCATTCACAAGGGCACTGCTCACTGCAAGTGCTGGGGATTCCCTCTTCAGGCAGTTGGCATAAGAAGGCTGCTTCTGGAACCCTAGCCTTCCCGAGCAATTCCCTGTGTTCTGAAACCATTGGGAAAGGGAGCTGGTTTCCAGAAGCAAGTGGGCCTTGAGAGCCAGCCTGCTAAGTTGGGAAAGGAACAGGCCCCTAGGATGGAGGTGGGTTGGTTGGGAGAAGAAGCTTGAGCAAAGGGAACTACACTGGGACAGTCCAATAAGACTTCTTGGACAAAATGCTGAACTGATTTATGTGCCCTAAACTCCTCCGTCCCCTTGCCTTAGCAGCTATGGACATATCAATTGGCTGGATCTAGATGCAGATCAGTCTTGTGTAAATGCCTCCTACACTGTAAAAGGTATATCTTAGTGGCTTTAACATCATCCTGTTATTTCCTAATTTTTGCCTATAGTGTTATGAACTCTGTTTGGACCCATTAAAGTTAATTGGAGTTTTTCCTTTTACTTCAGTGGGTGCAGACTAGTCTTTAGGGCTGGGTACATTCTTCTTTATTCTTTGGGGAGTAGACTTTCTTTTGTACCTAGCCTAAGGTGAATTTGATTTGTTGCTGGTAAAAACCTTTGTTACCTAGTGTAATAAAACCACTCTCAATAGCAATTTAAAGTTCAATGCCAAAGTAAAGTTGCACACCAGTAACAGTAGAGTGCTGATTCTAGCCATCGTTGGTAACCATTGTTTCTATTATTATTATTATATTTATTATTATTTATTTTATTATCTCTCTCAGAAATTCCTGACACAAGCAGCTGGAATCTTAACGCGGATGCCTCTTATGTCTATTACTGTGCTAATGAGACTGTTCATGGAGTGGAGTTTGACTTTGTACCTGATGTCAGAGGAGCAGTCTTGGTTTGTGATATGTCTTCAAATTTCTTGTCCAGGCCAGTAGATGTTTCCAAGGTACAGTATCAAACACGCTTGCTCTACAAAGTGTAGTCCAATCTCTTCAAACTTGGATTAGACAAAAAAGTGGATGGACTGTGTTGGGCATTCTCCATTCCCACTGAAGCTGTTGGAGCACAAACCTCCTTTCTTTTTTTTAGGTCCCTTTATAAGGAAGTGGGCACTCAAGTCTGAATATTGTGCCTCTAATGTGCTACCTTGTTCACTGAGACTTGGACATGTCAAATTATGTTGAGTGCCGCGTGAGTGCTCAGCACTGTACACCATACTAAAAGAGAGACAGTCATGGCCTTACACTAAGAATCATCTAAGATAGTTGTGTTGTCTTAAGTGATGCTGAAGTGGCTCTTGAGTATTAGCTTTTCCTTCCGATGGTTACAGCAGGGGACAAGGTGTCAGGACTTCTGGATTCTACTCCTGACTCTGCCATGGACAAGCTGTATGACCATAGTCAAGGCTACGTTTATGTCACAGAGACCATGGAAGTCATGGATTCCATGACTTCCAGAGACCTCCATGACATTCTCTGCTTCAGCCCCAGGGACTGTGGGACTGGAGCTGGCAGCCAGCAGGACCCTGGCAAGGTTCCAGTGATGGGCCGCAGCAGCGATGGGGGAGGGGGATTTCTTGCAGGGTTCCAGTGACAGGTGACAGACTCCGGAGGGGACCCTCCTCACGGTTCCAGGGATGGGCGACAGCCTCACACGGGGGAGGGGAAGAGAGATGCCTTGGGCGAGTGGCTGGGGGTGTCCCATTTTCTCTTTGGGAAATATGATCACCCTGCAGCTCCCAGCGGCCTGGGCGGAGGGCCCCTCCCCTGCAGCTCCGAGCTGCCTGGGCAGAGGAGGAACCCCACAGCTCCCAGCCACCATGGTGGCAGGGGAGATCATGGAGCTGCAGCAGCAAAAGTCATAGACCAGTCACGGCTTCCATGAATTCTTGTTGATTGCCCGTGACCTGTCCGTGACTTTTACTAAAAATAACCATGACAAAAATCTTAGCCTTTACCGTAGTCAAGTCATTTAATCTCTGTGCATCAGTTTGTCTATCTGTGAAACAGGGATATAACACTTACCAGTGTGTGTAAAGTGCTTTGATATTTTTGCATGAAAGGCGCTATGGAAATATGAAATGTTATTGATTTGTGTACTTGTAGTGAAACATAGGCACCTGACTTTCCATAGAAACTTGTGCTGGGAAAAGGAAGGTCAAATAGTTTATCTCCTATTTGGGTTTCATTGAGCCTCCTTTCCTTTACTTCCCTTTGAGTAGCTAGAGATTATAGGGTGCCAGTTCTGGACCAGTGGGGGTTTGTTGAAAATGCTGCTATTTGTTTTCAAGCAAATTGTTTTGGGGTACAAACAGATGGAGACAGGCTTCTCTGAGAATAATTTGTGGCTACTGGATGGACCCTTGGTAAACAAAGTGAGATGGTTCTTGAGGTGAACTGTCTCAGATGAAAGAAGATATTTAATTTTGACAGTACAAATAAACAAAGAAACTCCTGAAATCAAAATTGATCCTCTCCTACCCCTCAAAAAATGGGATATGTTTTCTTAGCCATTCAGAAAACAGTGTGTATGTCTTGATATTTATAAAGAGACAGATCTTATAACTATATAATATGCCTGAATAAGTCATTGCTTCTAAGAAAATCCTTTTCTTTCTATTAAAGTTTGGTGTCATTTTTGCTGGTGCCCAGAAGAACATTGGCTGTGCTGGAGTAACTGTGGTAATAGTGCGTGAGGATTTGCTTGGGTTTGCACTCAAAGAATGCCCTATAGTATTGGACTACAAAGTACAAGCCGGAAATGGCTCATTATATAATACTCCTCCATGCTACAGGTAACTTGTTCCTCCAGCAAACTACTACGCTGGCTGCTGCTGTTGTCAGGAAAGGTTTCAGAAACTGAATGTACGTTTGCTACCAAGTCACAAATAGGCTGGAGGATAAAGTACAGTAAATCAAATCATTATGACTTTGAGTGAGGGAACTACTATTGTAAGCCCCATTCCTGTGACTTTTATCAGGGTTGAAGGAGGGAGTTGAAAGAGGTTATTATACAGTATGTACTTTTTAGTGGTGATTCCATGCTGTAGCAGTTTTAGGGCCAAATTTCTGTGCTGACCATAAACTGAAGTAAGTGTAGGTCCAGTGAATTCAACGGTGATGCCTCAGTTGATGCAAGGAGAGAATTTGGTCCTTAGTCTTTAGCTTTAGTCAGTCGGTCCAGATTCATATAACTCCCACCTTCAGCAGACAAACCTAAGGCCCAAGTCATCCCCACAGGGGAAAAAACCTACATGTGGAATTGGAAACTCCCCAAAGCTCCTTGCATGGAGTTTCCCACAAAACCTTCCCTAAAAGGCCAGGGTTTATTCCACTTTTCCTCCACCTGCCAAAGCAGCCAACATTTCAGACCCTAGAGCAGGCAGCTCCCCAGCAACTTACTGAAGGCCTGAGTCATCTACACATAGATCTTCCGTCTCCACAGCACATCCAGGGCCCCCTTTCCCTGCCCATGGAATACCTCAAACAGTGAACCCCCCTGTAGGGTGGAGGGGACCATGCATATCCCATCTCTAGATTGCACCTCCTTCCATCCCTACACTACCTCCTTCCCATGTAGCGTCTGGGAGTGGGGAATGGTACTGTGGAGGTGGCTGATCCCTTATCTGCATGATGGGTGGAGGAAGAAGGGTAGCTGCATGGAGGATCCCTTCAGCAAACATAGCTTTGGGCCTTCCTTTCAAAGTGCATCCTGCACAACTGAATCCATCTGTATCTTCGTTGCTGGAAAATGTTGATGGCAGAAACATATTCTTTTAAATTATTTTTCCTAATACATTTTCTATTGTTGTGACACCCTTTACTGCAATAGCTGTTAAAGTGAGACTATAGTCAAGAGTTTCAAAACTGGCATCTTGGTGATTTTGTATTTATCCTCTGTCAGAGCCTTTCATATTAAATTTGCACAATTACCTCAAGGTCAACCTGGCATCCAAAAATAAAACTCTTCTTTCTGCTTCATAATCATCACCAGCAATCAAGATCATAGAATTGGCATATATCTGGCAATTTTGTGTATAGATGAGGCACTACAGAATACAGCTTTCTCTTCCACAGCTACTGAATAGTGACACTAAACTGCTGATAGCAGTGAAAACTGACTTTGCTAGTGGAAGATTCAAAAGACATGTAGGCCAAATCCTGCCTCATCTATAGTAAAACTTATATTGACTTCAGTGGGATTGGAAGCATTTCCTGTACAGTTTGTGCAATATAAAGGTGATTTAAAAAAAAACAAAACAAAAAACCCCATTGTTCTAATCCAAAACTCACTTTAAAAAAAGTGTATGCCCTTTACCCCAGAATACTGCTTTCTGGCAGAGTACACTGTGCTTTTTAAGGTCAAAATCCTTCAGTGCAAAACTTACGTTAATACAGTTTTATTGCTGGTATTTTCCACATAAGTCAGGAATTTCAGCATTAAGTTTCCAGCATAACCTGTGATTGGGCCATATTGAACATTCCATAGATATCCTAAGGCATGATAATCCTTGTATTTGGGGTCTACCTTAATGCCTTAACTTAGTATATATGTGCAGTGGGTCAAGTTACCAGTGATGTGGACACTGTAACTTTTAATTTCCTGAATTTTGCATGTATTAAATGTGAATCACTGTACTGAAATGAAATAGGACTTTTTATATTGTATTTGTATTGGAGCACTAAATCTAAAGACTGTACATTCATTTCAGACTCTGTGGGTCTGGAGCTGTGTGCTCCAAAGTGCACTGCACCCTATAGAGCATGCACATTTGAAACTGGTGGTAATGGGGCCCAAAGACGGTGCCTCCTGCTGGGTCCCTCCTGAAGTCCTCTTAGAAGTTGGACAGGTTGTTCAGCAGAGGGGGGTTGACCTTGTCAATATAAAGGGCTTTGTACATGTATCTACATATTTGCTCTCCCTGTTTACGTAACTGTGTAACAAAGTGCCATGCATGCTCAGTAGGCTGTCTTTACTGGCTGATAAAACCATTATTTTGTAACCACTTATTTTCCTGCTCACCAGAGTACACATTCTGTGTTGAATACTCTGTATTTGGACATGCCATGTTTTAAATCTAAAGCATTCACGGTTTTTCAAGTGCAGAAGTATTTCCATTTGAAAAACAAAACTCTCACCATATCTTGGAACTCCAACAGCGTTGATTCCACATTGGAGATGCAAACAAAAATTCATTTCTGGGCTGAAAAGAATACTGAGAAATTTCAGTCATTGGTGGTGATTTGTTTCTAATGGAAGTGCCTTTTCAGCTATAACTGCATATCTATTAATAACATCAATTGGAGTGGGAAATAAAGTTATGCTCCAAAGTCTCTTCCTTCTTCCCACCAAGTACTTGGCCAGCTTTTACTACGTGCCAGTGACCCACATTGGAGGATGTTTCAGAATCCAGTGTTTAATACTGACCTAAATTTTGGTAGGATACGGATCTGTTTGGCTTGGTTTTAGGATGCCTGTTCTGTAAGGAAATGGCAAAGTTTCTTTCCTTTCCTTCTGCCTCCCTCTACTCTGTTCCAGGGCTAGCTGGCAAATAGGCAGGAAATATTAACCGAATTTGCATGAGCCACTTAACAGAACATTGAATTAAATTAATGTGATGCTGATAGTCTCAACCTATTGGCACTAAGAGTCTTGACTTTTTGACATTAAGCTCCTCTGCTAAAATTAATAGCAAATTTGCTGGAGAAATCTCATTTCTCAGTTCCAAGGATTTATTTTATATTTAAAGCTTCTCCAAATCCATACTTTTTGACTGGCATGGCAGAAGGGTAGGGGATTTTCTCTTGTTGACTGGTTTAAGAGCGTCACTTAGGGCCCAGACCTCCAAAGCTTACTTGCCTAAGTAGTCCCAGAGACTTGAGTAAGTATGGGCTATTTGCAAAATTTACCCCTTTGTGGAGGGCCAGTGGAAAGGCTATGCACCACTTAAATCTTCAAAATAGAGTTCAAGTGATGTATAGGGATAAATGACACTCTGCTGTCATGAAGATTGCAGGAGTGAGCCCTCAAAGCCATAAGCTGCTATGTTAATTTATAACAGGGAGTCCATAACTTCACTCCTTCCACAATGTGTTTCTGAAGTGTTTAAAGATTTAGTATCCAAGGAGAAATTAAAGGTAGTGATGTTAAAACAACCTCCTGCTAGATCTGTATATGAGAGATTTGTAGGGTAACGCTGTCTAAGCACTTCCTTGGAAACTGTAATGGAAGGATTAATAAAAGCAAACTTGTTGGAAATATGCCATGAAAACTTGTGAACAGTTTATGTAAAGTGGTGTAATCATGGGAAATGTCTGAACTTCAACAAGCAGAGTAATGTAGCCAAAGCACAAAGGCAAAAGTCTTTGGAGATTTTTACATAATACTGGGTAACTGGCTTTAAAATAGTTGACCTGTAGCCATGTGAAATCAACAGGCTTCCAGCTCTGTGCTTAGGATTTGAATTGGAATTAATAAATATAAAATATTTATTGTTACCACAAGGATAATTGTTTAATGTGAAAAATAACTTTTTAGATGACAATGGGGTCATGAATGTATGTTTAATGGTCATGAAAATAAGACTAGATTTCTGGCATAAAGCAGGCAGGTACAATGCAAGATCATCCACAGAGCTTTCAGTGTAGTGGCACTGGATCTATAACACCATCTGCTGTTCCATCCCTGGGTCTCCCTGAGATTTCTTTACTAAAATTGCCAGTTACAATCTGAGTTCTGCAATCCTTACAGAGGCAAAATGCCCAAATGAAGTCTATGGGAGTCATGCCCTGGTAAAGACTGCAGCATCTGTCAATAGGTGGTCCAATTATTTTTATGGAGAAAACTCCACTAGGGACTAGGTTACATCCAGCAAACTTGTCACTTATGAAGTTAACAGTTACTCCAGTTAGGCTCAGAAATTTCACCTGCTTTAAAGTTGTCGTTATTGGGAATGTGGTCCAGATGCTAAATGTGTAAATTATTAAAAACAATAATATATCTCCACTTAATTGTTGAGATATTTTCAGAATGAAACCTGACTATACTTTTTCCCCCCATTTTTTCAATAATATGACTTCATAATGTTTTCTTTTGTTTGCTCAGTATCTATATCATGAGTTTGGTCCTGGAATGGATAAAGAACAATGGTGGGGCTGCAGCTATGGATAAACTGAGTTCAATCAAATCACAAATGATTTATGACATTATTGACAAATCCAATGGAGTCTATGTGTAAGTTGCAATAACTTGTTGTCTTGTTTTTTAATATTTGTTACATTGTGTTCATATTTATAAATTTAAAAAAAAATGGTGAAACTAAAACATTGAGTGCTGCTAAAAACTTTTTCCAAATGCTAAAATCATGGGCAGTGGGAGGGGAGTTAATTAGCACAAGCATTACCTTTAACTCCTTTTCTCTGGTCAGTGTCCAAGGATGAATCTGAATCTGTTGCATTGGGATGGGAAGTTATTTAAATCTTAGCCTGTACAGCTTAACTGTGGAAGTTTATTAAGAGCTCTCTTCTAAACATAACATTCAGTACCTAGGAAAAAGCGGTCCATCTCTCTGCACCTTAAGGGAAGCATGGGCAGAAGCTGTTGCGCTATAGCAGGGGTGGGCAAACTTTTTGGGCCGAGGGCCCTGAAATTGTATGCAGGGCCGTGGCAGGGGGCTGGGGTACAGGAGGGAGTGCGGGGTGTGGAAGGGTGTGCAGGAATGGGCTCAAGGCAAGGGATTGGGGTAGAGGAGGGGTGCACGGTGCAGGAGGTGGCTCAGGGCAGGGGTGCAGGATGGGTGTGGACTGCAAGGGGGCTCAGGGGGTTGGGGTACAAGAGGGGTGTGGGGTGCGATGGGGGCTCAGGACAGGGAGTTGGGGTGCAGGGTGCGATGGAGGTTCAGGGCAGGGGGTTCAGGGCAGGAGGTTGGGGTGCAGGAGGGGTGTGCGGTGTGATGGGGACCCAGGGTAGGGAGTTGGGGTGCAGGAGCAGTGCAAGGTATAGGCAGGGGGCTTACGGCAGGGAGTTGGGGGGGGGGGGTGCAGGAGGGGTTCAGGCTCCAGGGTGGCAGCGGCACACACTGGGGCCAGGGCAGGCTCCATGTCTGCCTGCCTGCCTGCCTGCCCTGGCCCCAAGCTGTGCTGCTCTGGGAAGTGGCCAGCACCTGTGTGGGGGAGCGGCGGGGCACAGGGCTCCAAGTGCTGCCCTTGCTGCGCATCCAGGTACTTTCCCCCAAAGCTCCCATTGGCCGCAGTTCCTGTTCCTGGCCAATGGGAGCTATGGGGCACGGTGCCTGGAGGCGAGGGCAATGCACGGAGCCCTCTGCTGCCGCCCCCCCTCCGGGTTGCAGGGACGTGGTGCCGGCCGCCTCTGAGAGCGGTGCGGGGCCTGCGGCACCATGGGGGGGCAATCCTGCGGGCCGGATCCAAAGCCCTGATGGGCTGGATCCGGCCCGCGGGCCGTAGTTTGCCCACCCCTGTGCTATAGCCTACATTTGGTGTAGATAACCGCTGAACCTGGAAGTACTTTGGCTGATTCAAAATACACATGCCAAAATGGGCTTTACCATTCTAACAAGATGCAGTATGTGCTCTCCCCACCCTATCTCCTCTTCACACCATCTCTTTTTACAGTCTAGAAATGGTGCTAAACTCTCCCCTGTCCTTTCATCCAGGGACCAGTGAGTGACGTGCTCATACTCACCCATAATGCTGAATCCTACCTTTACTGAAATCTATGTCTAGAAACTCCCATTCAAGTTAATGGGATGAAGATCAGGCCTAAAAGAAACCAGTGTAAAAATCATTAATAACTTGCTTACGTTCATCAAATACACCTGCAAGTGTTTTCAAAGAAATTTAACAATATGGCCGATTTGGAGGGTTACTAGTTGTTTATGAGCTGAAGGGACCCAAAGCAATGTTAGACAAAAGCTGATATTTTAAACCAGGGTAGCTGTTTAATAAGTAACAAACTGGCTAGTGAATATTATTCAAACTCTGTAGAAATATTTTGCCTTCAGGATAAAACTAGAGATTCTCAGATTTAACCAGCTTTCCAAGTTAGTTATGATAGGAGAAAGTCAGAGTGGGATTTTCAATGAAAATTGGTTGCAGCCTTCATATGGAAAGGATATAGCATCTTTGTAATATCTGATGCTTTCAGCCTATCCATTTCATTAGTGGACATAATCCTTAGCATTTGGCAGTATGGTAACTGAGGTTTAAGTCTGCTCCACTGAAGTAAAAGGGAGTCTTTTTTTTCCCCCCTTTGTCTTCAGTGAGTACAGGCTCAATCCCTGAGAAACATTTTGTGACACACAAAATGTATGGCAGGCTGGCCTACAAAGGGTATGTCTAAATTTGGAGCTGGGGAAGTAATTTCCAGCTCAGAGAGACAAACCTGTGCTAGCTGTCTGATCAAGCTAGCACGCTTGATATTGGAGCCGTGGTGCAGAAGGGGCTGGCTGGTCTGAATACCTATCAAGGATCTCAGATGGGTAAATATTCATGATGGCTAGCCCCTCCCACCGGTTGTGTTGCTGAAGCTACACTTCTATTCTTAGTGCGCTAGCTTGATCAGAGCTAATACGGGTATGTACCCTTGAGCTGGGAATTACATCCCTCGTTTGAAGTGTAGACCTAGCTATAGTTGTGAGCAGGGAATAGAACACAGAAATGGGGGTAAATAGGCTGTGTTTGAAAGCTGGAGTCACAAATTACATTCATTTCCGAGTTGTATGCAACTTATTATGTATTGCAACATTTGCAGCTAAGCAGCAACATTTTTGAACTGTGCCTTTGATTGAAAGTAAAGGGTTACCAGAAGCTGTCTGTACAGCTGTGATATGCCTCCTAGGCCATGGAATGCCTCACTGACAAACCAGAGTATGACAAGTCTTTCAATGCATTGACAAACCTACCATATTTAAACTATACTGCAAGCCACTTGGGGCATGTGTACTTCCATACATGATGTTATGAAACCACTAAATCAAATGATTTATTATTTTAACATATATACTAGTAACCTGCATTGTTTGATAAGGATGCAATCTTGGAAAAGTTCCAGTGGTGCAACAAGTTACTCAAGTGTGAGAGTGTTTTCAGATTCAGATCTTAAATGATGCATATTTTCCATTTTATATCTGAAGCATATGAGCAACATTCATATACAGAGGCATGTGACCAATCATTCCTTCAGCATGAAGACAAATGCAAAGTAACTAGCAAGTCAGTGCACACTTTCATGAAGAACGTAGAAGATTCCCTTTCCGACCCAAACAAAGTGATAATATTGAAAGCAGTTTAATTTTGAAAGTAATTTTTATTTCATTCCTAAGTGACACCTGACAGAATCCATATAGTGGCTGTGTAGAAGGGAAACTTGCAGCTCCATGTCTTCCCTCCATACCAGGAAGAACTATGCTGCTGGAAGCCCTAAGGTTGAAAGGTTGCTCTTTACTTTTGACGAAGTCATCTATCCTTCTTACAAAACATCTATCCTCCTAATACCTAAGTGGTTCTGTTCTTAGGCTAAGATTTTCAAAGGAGATTAAGGGAAGGAGATATACACATCCCATTGACTTTCAGTGAGAACTGGAAATGGAATTTTCAAAATCACCTACATGACATAGGAGCATTGAAAGTCAATGGGACTTAAGCTCCTAAATCACTTGGCTTCTTTTGAAAATCTCTCGCTAAAGCCTTGTCTACACTACTGTGGTAAATTGACCAAAGTTATGCTACTTCCGTTATGTGAATAATGTAACTGAAGTTGATGTAGCTTAGGTTGACTTACCACGGTGTCTACACCATGCTGTGTCAATGGGAGACACTCTCCTGCCGACTTATCTTAATCTTCTCGGGGAGCTGGAGACTGTAGTTGATGAGAGAGTGCTCTGCGATCGACTGAGCAGGTCTTCACCAGACCCGCTAAATTGACACCACTGCATTGGTCGCAGCAGTGCCGATCTACTGGTAAGTGTAGAAAAGACCTAACTCTCCTATTGCTTTGAAAATCCCAGACCAAGGGTGTGTCTGGGTTAGGAAATGTGGCTTAGGTTGAGGTGCGCTCAGATTAGGTTGAGGTTCGCTAACACATTATATCTAACCTCAATTAACTTTTTCTTCTAGTCTAGATGTAGGGTAGCACCTTTTATCTTGATTTAACTGATCAAGACCAAACCTAAGGTGAGCTGTGACCAACTAAATAAAGGTAAAAGATGCCACTCTGTGTGTAGATGAGGAAGAAGTTTGAAGTTAGACCAAGGTTAACTACAAGTGTGTTAGCTAATCTTGACCTAGCCGTAACCATGTTTTGTAGTCTAGACACCCACTTAGAGTCTGGCTCCATTCGTCTCGCAACTACACTCAACCATGTGCATCATAACTGGGATGATTCGATCTTCACCAGTCCTGTGGCTCCCTGTGTTAAGCAACATCACTCCTCCCCATGACCATTGTGAGAATGCTACAGTCAGAATGGCTGAGAAAGTTCAGGAGAAACCCGAGCCTAACACCCGTTTGACCACCCAAGTGTGTGCTTGTTGTCAAGGCACCCGTTATGGGCCTACTTGCCCTGCCTAGATTTCTCTGTGATGTTGATGTGGTATAGAGGATGGTCTGCAGCTGATGTCAAACTCTTATATTTAAACTCACCTGGTTTTGATTTTCCTTGCCACTCGTGGGCCCTTCTGAACAGATTTTGAATGGGTATGGTCAATGTGCAGCCAGTCTACACACCAGGGGCCAACGAAAGAATCCCACATGCGGCTGTGGCCAAAAACGGGCAATGTCACACATCACTGACAGCTGCCCTCTGACTAGATCTGGTGGTTGTCTGAGGGCTCTGCACTTTGCTGACAAGGCTGCAGCTGCAAGGCAAGCTCTGCATTAAATAAGAAGTGGAGAATACAACAGAATTTCTACTTTAAAAAGGATTTGTTCAATGTTTTGGCACTGAAAACCTGTATGGGCACAGCTTGCACTTCTCAGTGAAAGTTTGTGTGTGCAAGGAAATGCAAGATCAAATCTTCATTTGTTATCACAGCAGCGTACTATTTAAAAAAGAATCATGTATTATAAAATCATCATTCAAGTGACCTCTGGCTGAAATGACAGGGGTGAGTGACTTGTGTGGCTAACCAAACGTGATTACTCAGGCAAATACATCCATTATAACTTCCATAGACGGATTAAAAAAGAACCTAGATTAAGGACAAAATGTTGTAGTAATTATATTTTTCAGATGTCCTGTGGAGAAAAAGAGCCGAAGCAGAATGAATGTTCCATTCCGTATTGGCAATATTAAGGGTGATGAAGCTCTGGAAAAGAAATTCCTGGATAAAGCTGTGGAATTGAATATGATCTCTTTGAAAGGACATCGGTAAGTACAAGCCTGGGATGAATTCATTTGTTATAACTTTTTTAGGTCCCTATGCAAAACGAGACAAAACGGTTGCCATTCTCCCCCAGCGCTATAGCAGCACTATCATCTGAGTGCGAATATTGGGACTGGCAGTCCTGAGTTGTAATAGGAGCTGCTGCTTCTTTGGGCTTGGAAGGTAGGGAAAACATCCTCCCTGTTCTCACCATCCAAGTCCTGTGGCAATTCTTCTCAGTCTGGTTATTCAGGCAGTGTGCTGGGCAAAGGAGATGGCTCTTGAGGACACATTCTACTACTGTGTTGGAGGTACATGCTCAGGAGAGGAAGATTAAGGTGTTAGCCTGGGACTTGAGTGGCCTGCATTCAATTTCCAGCACCACCAGAGACTTTTCTATGTGACTTTGAGCAATTCATGTAATCTTTCTGTGTCTTAGTTCCCTACCTGTAAAATGGGGTTAATAGCACTTCTGTATTAACATAGGAGTGTTGTGAGATTAAATACATTAAAGATTGTGAGGTGCTTGGACACTAGGATAATGGAGGCCATATAAGTAGCTAAAATAGATGCTTGGCTCCTGTTGACATCAAGGGAAGCTGCATGGACATATCAAAAGGTGGAATGTTACCTCTCATTACCATGAATGTGAATTATCCCCATATATTGAGGGGAAGATAGCTGTGTGTAGTTAATGGTAAGGATACTTTTACTGATATGTACAAAAATAACTATTTTTTGCTCTCAATTCAGATCTGTGGGAGGAATCCGTGCTTCTTTATATAATGCTGTGACAATAGAAGATGTTCAGAAGCTTGCAACGTTCATGAGAAGCTTCATGCAGATGCATCAGTCATGAATGTGCATGAATTAGTGCAATGCTGCACATCTATGAAATAAAACATAAAGGGGTTGACAGTTATTGTGATGCTGCATAAAATGCACAACAACTTTAGTAAACAAGAATTTTGTTTTAGTTCATATACCTATTGTAGGAAACTAAATAAGGATGAAGGGCCCAATCCTACAATGTCTTGAGTGCCCTCCGCTTCCATTTAAGTTGAGGACACTCAGTACCTGAAAGAATTGGTCCCTAAATTTGCAAAACAGATAACTTTATTGGCAATCTAACAGTGGATAGTATTGTAATCTACTGTAGCTCAGATTCTGATCTTAGTTACGCTGCTGCAAATCCATGGAAATCAATGTGTTACTATGGATTTACACAGGTATAATTTGCGATCATAAGCTGTCCCAGTTGTGGGGGCGGGGGGACGGGGACTCATCATGTTTTTTTACTCTTTTATGTGTAACTGTAGAAATCAGTTTTTTTTTTTTTTTTTTTTTTCAAACTAATGCCTTGTTCTCATTAAACTTCAGTAGTGCTTGGTTCTGTAAACAGAATTTCATGAATACTATGAACACGCACATGAGGCTAGAACTGATGGTAATTGAGAATACTTGGTTGGTATGTCAAATACATTCCAAAAATGCACCTCTATATAGTCCTTGGGGAAACTGATGTAGACATTTCCTGACTTCAGACCTAGCCTTTAGACTGTTGCTCACCAGCATGAGGTTCATTACCCTGAGGAGTCCCACTGACTTCAATGTAGTAGTAAGCGTTATTGTAGTAAGTGTTTGTATGGTTAGGCCTTTTATTGTTGTTGTCATTTATAGATGTAACAAGACACATACTCGTATGTAGTAAAATCAGTGTGTAAGATGTTTGCTTCTGTGTGCATTTTATATTAAACCAGTGTAGGGTATTTTCCCCTCCCCACAAAAACTGTCCTCATTTTAATTTAACCCTCTGTTAAACTGGACTCCCGAGTTTTACTCGATGGAACACCTGTTTAATGCATCCTCCTCCTTCCTGACTGACGACAATCCCATCTTGCTCCCTAGCAGTCCAGATCACAGCAGCTAAATAGTTTCCCTTGCCTGCTGTTTGGACCATATCTCCTCCTTCTCTTAGTTGCTTCACTTCACTAGCTTCCTTCATCTTCTGCATCGCATCAGCCTTCTCATCTTACACGTGGGGCTCTGAACAAATCCAGCTAGTGTATGTCTTGGCTCCTGTCTTGCTTCCTTCACTCTGCCAGAGAGAACTCCACCCCACTGTGCTCTTTGTACCCCTCCCCCACTCACCTACATGCCTTATTCCATGCTTTCCTGGACACCTAAAACTCCCTCCCTAGCCCAGGCTTCAGGGACCTTCTTTGCACATGCAACTTTTCCTTGAAACTCATTTCTTCTGCATAGCCCACAGTCCTAATCGATGCCAGTAAAAATGCTGCCAGCCGTCTTTTGGTGAAACAACAAAGGAACAAATGATTCTGTTAACGCTGTTATCTGGGACTCCTGATGTAATTGTGTTTGATTTTCTGTCTTGTTCAGACTGTAAGCTCTTTGGGGCCGGAATATGTCTTTTGCTTCTTATATAGTGCCAAGAACAGTATTGAAGCTTTAATAATCTTAATGATGGACCACTTCATCCCTGTGTAACGTCACTGAAATCAAGAGAGTTACATCACCGGTGAATTAAATTCTGATCGATAGGTAGTAGTTTTTTGACTGCTGTTTTAAGAACTCATTGCCAACTTATTTGTTTAATTTGTGGAGAAAATAAAGTCTTAGAACACAGAGCGAACAATGTATCTGTTTTCTTTTGAGAGCTTTCCGACTTTTTTTTTTTCTTCTTAGTGAGGGAATAAGAAGTAAATACACTTTGATAGTATTTCAGTTCCGATCCTGCTTATTGAACAGTTTGAACCTTTCCATTCAGATTGGCATTTGCTGTTGACTGGAGCATTTGCCCATGCCACTCACCAAGTTCTATTTCAGACTTCCTTTTCCAAAAGTCCCAGCATCATCCTCACTCTCGTGCGAACTTCCTTCAATAAGTATGCACTTTCCATCCCTCCCCACCTCAGCAGCCCTTCTCTCCTATCCTAGACCCTCCTCCTGTGCCATAAAATACACTAATATTGCTGCAGGCAGCCCACCTCGGTGGGCTGTTGCTGATGGATTTGCCCACTATTAGGTCCCTCTAGCTCCCCTCCGGATTCATTCAGCACATAGTGCTATCTAGGACTCTTGACTCATGGGAGAGGATTTAGCAAGGACAATATAAGTGGGAGGGAGTCATGGAGATCGGGGAGGTCAGTTGAAAAGGCAGCCAGGTGAAGGATTTTTTGAAAATAGGTGATGGGACTGGGGCGGGGGAGGGGAAGTAGAGGCAGCAGGCCAAGTGGCAGTTATTAGGGATAGAACACCTGTGAAGGGATAGATGGATTAGAGACCATTAGCTGTCATTTGTTGCAGTCTGGAAGATAAAAATTTGTTTTCCTAAAAGATGGTTTTGTTTTGAAATGATACTCCTAGATATCATCCGTGGCAGGGATAATTTAACAGTAGTAGAGAGTTGTGAGGGTCAGAGGTAAGGAAATTCTCAATCCTGCTTTAAGTTGGGGGGCGGGGGGGAGAACAGAATTTTAAGAAGGGGCTTCTGGAAGCCCTGACAATTCCCCTTCCACCTATCACTTGCCACAAACCAGCATTTTCAACACTAAAATGTCATTTCAGTAAGTTGCAGCTCTCTGAGGTGGTGTGTGAGAGACTGATGTGGGGTGTTCTCAGCTGTTGAGAAGGGAAGCAAGGGATCCATGGGGTCTGAGTCTAGCCAGGGAGATCTAGGAATTTTTCTGAACTCTTTGCCCCTGGCCCTCCTCTTCCTTATGTCTGAGGTTCTCCTTCCCCTGTGTGATTATCTTTGGTGATCTTTTGTGAGTTATGCTGTGCTGGAACTTGAAAAGGCTGTGATTAAAAAACATTTACTTTTAGACTTCTTTTTCCCTCAGTGAAAAAATCACAGGTCACTGTTTTTGCCATGGACAGGCAGCCAGCTGAGGAGGCTGTACACCAGATGACCACCCACAGATCACATGGAGAGCATGTTGGCCAGTCTCAGAAAAGGTCTAGACTAGAAAGGGGCCATGCTGTGGTGGTTTTGTGCCTCCTCCCATGTCTTACAAGTTGGGTGTATAACTAAATCCACAGTTTTAAAAATGCAACATCGAAGAAAAGCACTTTTCTACTTACACAGTCTGTCTCATACGAAATCTGAGGTCATTAACTTGGGGCTAGCCTGTATTGTGAGGGCTGTCCCTCTCCTTGGCATTGGGCCTTTCCAGGGCATAGTTGTGGTGGTCTTTCTGAGTCTAGACACACAAGGATTAAGTAGTAGTTATGAGCACACCCATACTCACACAAGGAGCCCTATTGGAGTCAGTGGGGCAATTCACCTAGTGAATGATTTGAAGGATCATGTTCTGTGTTTCAGCTGAAACTGAATGTTCTTGTTTTTCTGGCTTAAAGATAGATTTGCTCCTAATTTTTCTTTCTTCAGCTGGTACTTTTAAAAGTTTTTTAAAAAAGTAATGGGGATCAATTCTTAAACTGAATATAGCAAATAATCCATTTTATACCTCCACCCCTATCCTGGAGTAAATGTTAGCAGAGAAAAGCAGGAATAACCATAAAAAATGGACAGAGTACTTTGAGAGATTAGATATTGTCAAATTATGGTGAAAGTATTATTAGGTCTGGCATTATATCAGCATATGATTAATGTTTGTTGTAGTACATTCTCTGAATGGAAAATAAAATCAGAGTGAACCTCTTCACATTTGATAAGAATGTGCATAATTAAAAAGTGAAATGTTACTAGGTTTTATATGAAATCAATCACTTTAATTGGAAGGAGGTATCTTTTATTTCTGTTGGTAATTGGGCTCTTGATACTTTTAAATCAGAATTCATGACAGTTTGTGATAAATAGGCTCTTTTTAGGCTAAGGAAACTAAGAAGTTATAATTACCCATGGATTACTCCTGAATGGTTGGAAGGGTTTGATCAAAGAGACGCAGGGAGATATATAGAAAAGCTGGTAGCATGTGAACATTTGTGTGTGTGTGGGGTTTTTTTTGTTTTTTTTTTTTTAAGCAGCTAAGGAATAAAAGTGTATTTGATGTGACAGAAACAAAAGCTGCACAGTATTTGAAATCCCACAAAATAAAATGGATCTTCTAGGAGTGCACAGAGCATGGAAAGAGAAAATTGGGCATTTCAGTAAATGAACTAACTGCATACAAAAAATGGAATGGAGAGAATTATGTGAGATGGATTGAAATTTGCTGAAATTGTAGGAGAAATTGCCATTAGGATGATTAGAAATTGTAATTTATAAATATAATTAAGAAATCTGGTCATAAATATTTTGGCATGTGATTCTTTTTCCTTTGAATCTGAAAGTCATTAATAGATAACTAAAACTGAGGGGCTTTTTAGAAGTGCTTAAGTCAGTTTATAAATGTTCATTGTGTGTGTGTGTGTGTGAGAGAGAGAACTGTTTTTGAATTGAAAATAAAATATTTTAAACTGGTGAATTTTGAGTAGCCAGATGCTACTTCTGTAGTTGGACAAACCAAAATTCAAATTCAGAACAATCCTGAACTTTTAGAAAATTCAGGTCTACCCTCAATCTTTGCATCTTGGGGTCCTTCTGTAATGTATATTTCAGACTATCTCAATATCTCACTTGTAGAGTACCTGTTATATATTAACTATTCTCCACAGTTGTGATGCAAAAAGAGTTTAAAAAAAAATCCATATGGGGTTATTTAGGAGCCTATTCTGGCTTGATATTTTGCTTCCTGGTTGACTACTTTGTATGCTGTACAGAGAAGTGATATCTCTATAAAAACCTCACTAAACTAAACCTAGTCCTCCCTTCAGATTTACTGTATAGCCACTGTTAGGTAGACAGCAAAATCTGCTAATAGTCCCATTGCCCATGACCCAGAAGCCTGGGGAAGCAAGGAAATAATTGTGGACAGCAAAGGGGCTATGCAGTAACTTCTAATCCTACAGGGTAGCCACTACAACCCCTCTGTGCCACTTACACAAGGGAGTCACTATGTGGGGGCAAAGAGACGTGTGGCCTGGCTGCTGGAGAAAGTACATGAGAAATAACTATTCGGTATATTCCACTCCCCAGTATTAATGACTGATGGGGTGGAATGCAATGAAAGTTACTGCTGATACAGTTATGCTTACAAATTAAATGCTTTTCCTTCAGCAACACTGTGAGTTCCCAATGAATGGGATGTCAGACAAAGCAAAGCCTTCAAGGACTTCCAGTGCATAAAGATTTTTTGTGTGTGTGGGAATTCTGATATTGTTCAAGGTACTTATCCTGCACTATTCTTAGAATATTGTGCCAACGCATCAGAAGGAAATATTCCTTTGTTAATAACCTTTGCATTATACCATGTATCGGAAGAATGGCTTCCAGCTGAGCAAAGCTTAGCACAGCTGTTACTGGCTTGGCCAGTGCATGGGTTTATTTTTACTCAAATGTAGATCAACTGAGAATCACCCAGTTCTTGCTTCCTGTTTCAGCTGTAGTGGGATATGAGTTTCATATAGAGGGCTACAAGCTACCTGGACTAAAGCCATACAATGTCCATGGGAAACAAATTCAGTGGTGACGTAAGCAGTACTGTAAGTTACATGTTGCATGCATGTAGGTTAGAAAATGGGTATACTGGGCAGTGTAAAACATGCATGATTTGACATTTAATGCAAATGTGTAAAAATGTGTAAAAACAAAGGAACAGACGAGAGGTATAGGAGGAAAAGCAACTGACAGGAGGTATAAAATAAAGGTGCTATGCCATTTTGCCCCTTGATGGGTAAGTTACACTGACTTTGCATGCATGCTGAATGTTGAGTCTATGCAGTTTATTTCCAGCATGTATTTTACATAATCTATAATGGCCTCATTTGTACATATTGCTGCTGCTTTTCTCTCTGTTAAATGAGAAAAGCGATCCCATTGTGTTTTGGGGATACCCTCAAATGGTAGTTACAATTATAGTATTCTTTAGTAAAGGGAATTGCTTGTTTGACAACACTACCTTAACAGGACGTTATTTGTGTGTGTGTCCTAAGTGAGTGAAAAATAAAGCACTGTGGACTGTTAGCAGGAAATCTAAAGACCTTTGTCTTTTCATACAAAAAGATAAACTGGTGGGTATGCTATATCACAGCACTATTTTAATCACTACTGAATTTGGCACAGGGAATCCAATCTGGGATTCCGGTAGATGGCTAATTTCTCCTGTGAATATTCTCTAATTTGCTAATTCTCCTCCTCCCGTCTTCTGGCCATTGGCCATTAGACACGTTGAGTCACATCTGAAAATACAAGTATGCATTTTCAGTCTTGGGAGGTGTGACAACCTGGGAAGATGTCTGTAATACCTTTTATGACTATTATGTGTGACTCAGTTTCCCCTGTTCAGTTTTGTATGCTGCCTGAATGCACAGAACTAAATCAAAGGAGGCTATTGAGAAGTTATGGAACCCAGCCTGAAAGGTAAAACAGTGACAGAGATAGGTCAGCCTCATGTACATAGCTTCATAACAGTTAAGATAACAATGGCCGGACCATCAACTAGTGGGAGAATTTCCCTAGCTGGTTTCATCCAGGATAAACCTGGGGAAGACCCTAGAAAAGGGCTGGGTTTTTTTGGTGAGCTGAAAGAGGCTGCCAAGGATGTGTCAGTGAAAAGGCTGCCAATCTGACTGTAACTCGGGGTATGTCTACACTTGAAGTCTTTAAACCACGATTTGAGGACTTCAGTAGCTCAGACATAGGTCAGGGGTTTGTTACAGGAGTGGGTGGGTGAGATTCTTTGGTCTGCATTGTGCAGGAGGTCAGACTAGATGATCATAATGCTCCTTTCTGACCTTAAAGTCTATGAGCTAGGAGTGTGTTTTCCAGCTCAGGTAGACAGACACACGCTAGCACGTAAAAATAACAGTGTAGCTGGGAGCAGCATAGGTGGTGGTTCAGGAGAGCTACTCAGGTATGTACCTGAGGGAGCCAGGTAGGTCTGTATTCAGGGAGCTAGCCTGAGCTGCCACCCAGGCTATCGCTGGCTACCCTGCTATTTTTAGCATGCTAGCGTGAGCAGAGCTAGTTCGTCTATCTGCCTGAGCTGCAAAGTATGTTCACCGCTTCAGTGTAGACATACCCTCAGAGACAGAGGGACCAGGAGAGGGAATCAGCTGGACCTCTCTGAACTATAGATAGTCTAAGTTTAGGTAGGGGAATATGCATGTAGGCCTCTTTGGGTACATCTACACTGCCGCTGACAGTGAGCTACACTACACTAGAAATAACAATTTGGACATGGTGGCTTGGGCTGGAGCTCAGGCTGTCGAGCCTGGGGGTGGGGTGGGTAGACTTGAGGTCCTGATTTCCAGAACACCTGCTCAGCTATTGTTAGTGCGCTGGCTCGGGCCATGCTAGTATGAGTCTGTCTACCTGGGGAAGCTCACTCCCAGCTACAGAGTAGATGTATGCTGGGTTGTTTTAAATTTACTTTTCTGATTGCTGTATACCTTTTGGGCAAAATAAATCACGCTTTGTTTTGAAGGTGCTATTTCTGTACTTACGCTGTCACAGGCTCCCAAAGAGAGACCCTTGCAAGGACCAACCCTGGCTGGACCTCCTGAATTAGTCACTGTTGGTACTCAGAGGGCTATAACCCAGGTCCTAGTCTGAGTGGGTGAATTCCAGAATTCCACTCCAAGAGAGGCAAAGACCCTAGGCCTGATTCCTATGGGGTGTACTCAGAGAGACTCCAAGAAGGGACAGTTGTAGCTGTGACAGGAGCATGCCTCTGAAAGTTCAATCAGAGGACTTTAGTTACATTTTAACAAGTTTTCATTAATTGTTAAATGTCTAAGGCCCTGATTCTTGTGAAATGTGAGTTTGTGGTCTAGTCATGTTTTTTACATGTGAGTTTGAGATATGAGTTCTCTGGTCAGTATAAGAACACAGACAGACAACTTACAGCATAGCTCTGGATTTAAGAATTTTAAAACTTTGAGCAAAACTTCTGGAACGGATGGTGCAGTAGGTTACTAAACAGTCCTTTCACTTTAGGGAGTCAATGTACAAATCCTAGCTCAGGTCACAAGTGAATCCCTACTTTGCACATTGAAAAATTACCAGATAGTTTAGCATGATTGGTAGCATGATGCTCAGGAAGGGCCTAGGACGGGAATAACAAAGGCAGGTTGCAGATCAGAATTGGTTTGTATCACCAAGACCTGCGTGGAAAAGCTTACATAGCACCTGCTGATATTTATTGGTACAACTCCTCTGAAGAGAAAAGTTACTTCATCAGTTTACACTAGCAGAGAATTTGGCCCACAACATTTAGTGCTCAAGATAGTGCTAACTGTCCTGAAGTTTCATAAGAATTACACTCCATTTAGCTATCGTTTCATTTCACTTGTGGACACTGACTCTTTCTGCACCATCATATAGACTATGTAATTGTGACTCTTTCTGCACCATAATATAGACAAAGCAGAAAACAAGGTCTTTGCTGTAAGGAGTTTCTAAGGTCAGAGGCTTGGGATCGAGCCTTCTTCATTGATTGAAGGCAGGGAGCATTCCGCATCATAGGCATTTGGTTCCAAGATGTAGCACTGGAATCCGCATAATTATGAATTAAAACTGGACGTGATGGGTTGTGACCCAATATACAGAGAATAACAAAGCCGAATTTATATAACATGGTGATCCAAATAGGGCATAAACAATCTGGAGTGGTGACATCCATTAAGCTTTGTATTAATCCTCAGAGAACGTAAAAGGCTCCGTGTTATGTCTTTTACCCACGAAGGGTAGCCTTATATTTAAGTCAGATTACTTTTATTTCAGATTACGGCAAACCATTTAGAAAATACTTAATGCTGGGTAGTCCTCTCTGCCTCAGTTAGTGGAGGAGACACGGATCCAGGCTATATTAAGTGGAAAGAGGTGCAAAAGGAAGAGGGGTATCTCAGTGGCAGATTAATGATTTTGCTGCCCCTAGGCCCAGAAATAATTGCTGCCCTGCCCCCAGCTCACCTCTGCTCCGCCTCCGCCTCCTCCCCATCCCCTGAGCATGCCACCGGGTCCTGCTTCTCCCTGCTCCCTGCCAGTACTTGTGCGTGAAAGAGCTTTGCGAAGGAGGGGGGAAGGGGGGAGAACGTGGCATGCTCAGGAGAGAAGGTGGGGCGGGGGTGGGGATTTGGGGAAGGGGACCAATAGGCACAGGGAGGGGGTGGGGAATGACGGCGGGGAAGGGGTGGAGTTGGGGGGGGGGGCGGGGGCACAGGGTGTGAACTGGCACCAGGGGAAGCAGCCTCTGGCTGCTATTATAAATTTGCCGCCCCTGCAAATTTGCTACCCTAGTCCTAGGCCTTGTCGGCCTAGGCATTAATACGCCGCTGGTGTATCTGCAGATTTACAGCATCACCCCTTCTTCCCCAGAAACTGATTGTGCTGTGTGTGTACGGAGCAGCAGGACAGGCTGGAATCAAGGGTTTGGCACCACTTTCAATGGTACGTAACGTAGTAGGACAAGATAAGTCACCCAGACAGCATGATCTTACATAGCATGTTGGCTGCTGCACAGTCACCCTCACATCCCCACCCTCTGAGGTAGAATTTGGGGCAGCCTGAAACAAGTGACTTCATAGGCACATGGTTGCCATGGGAATTATGCTGTTGTGGGGGCCTAGGGGATGGTGAGAGAGTGCAAAAACACCAGTCTCCTAATGAATAGCCTCCTCTCTTGAGATCTTTGGGTGTACAAGGTTGAACCCTCATCTTGGGGATGAATTCTTGCTAACAAGCATGCGGCTGAGCCTATTGAATATTAATGCACTCATCCCAAAGTGGGAAACAACAGGCAAACACCCAGCCTCTCAGTCACAGCAGCAAAATACAAAGTTGTAGTAATTAATCTGGAAAGTCCATGAGACAATGTGCCTGCAGGCTGTGTCTAATACAGAAAGTATGTTCCTACAGCCAGGCTGGAGCTGCTGAGCTTTCTGAATGTCTCTGTATTCAAAACTCCAATAGGCCTAATTAGCCATTTCCCCCATAACACAATACTCAAATACAGGTCTGATTACTCGCTATATTGTAGCTGATCACAGGTATGATAATGCTCTCACAGGGTCTGCAGCAACTCTGGTGCTGTTGATGCTGGTCTCTTATCATTTGGGCTTGGGCCCAATTCATAGGGGTTAACAAAATGACTGATACTCAAAAACCCAGTCTTGACTGGCCAGCCAGTACTATGCCATACATCAGGGTAAAGGAGAGGGACAATTAATATGGAACACACTGTAAATTCCAGCTCTTGGGCTGCCATATTGTTTATAGTAAAATATACTGATGTATTCTCATATTACCTAAGTATTACTGAATAAGACAAATCTGTACATGAATCTGATCTCAATTACATGACTCCAGCATTACTGCATAAGTAATACTAGAATCATGTAACTGAGATCAGATTCTGGGCCAGAGATGTTTGTGGAATCAGTGACAGAGCTAGGAATAATACTAGAGAAAAGTGGCACAAAAGAATAAAAAATGATCAGCCGTCTGATTCCCAGTCTCGATTGCTCGTAGATGTTGGCAGCTAGCAGTGCTGAAAAATGTGGGCATTTGTGTCCTGGGGGAGAGTATGTCTCACATCACTTTACAGATGCTGTACCTTGTTTGTAATGTCGTTTTAAGAAAACACAGACTCCCATTGTTACGAAAAGGACAGACAAACCATTCATTCCATAACAGCTGGGTGTTTCTATAAGCATACTTAGAAAGCAAGCTCTGTTGTAAGAAACTGTTCCGTGAATGGGATTGTTCTAACATTTTTTATAAACAAATATTTACCATTAAGCATCTTGGTATAGAAACAATCCTTCATAACTTCTCTTACCACATTCCCACTGTTATATTAATTCTAATGGACTATCTGGGCCCAAAGAGTCAAAGGTATTAACATGACCCTGTAACTGTCCCTCCATTACAGTTTTAAATGGGGTTTGTTGGACAGAGATTTCAGCCTGCTTCGTACCATGGCAAACATCCCTTATGAATCCTTTTAAATCTTTTACTAAAGATACAGAAAAACAAGGAAAAACAATTAAAACATTTAAAATATGCAGGATTAAATAAGGCCTTCATTTCAGCCATAACCCTGGATCCCTTTTCCTTTAGCCAAAGAGAGCTTTCAGAAAGAACCACCCCTTGTTTGACAGTCTCTTAGATGGTATTAAAGATGGTAAAACCCGTCCTTTTGGGGAAAAGAGAAAGAAGTTAGTTGAAAGGGGCTGAAGCTGTTGTTGTTAAACTCCAGTCAAAAGACAAAACCAGACACACACACACACACTCGCACACGAAAAGAACAGAAAAGGTAGAAAATGCAGCTTCTGTCTCTGGTGCTGACTTTCATTTTCAATCCCCCTGCTGGAGGAACATAGGGATTACACATGATTTTATTAGCCATGTCAAGATCTGGTAAACTTGTATCACTATTGGGCTGTGTATGACTTGGCTTTTATCTGCCCTTTCTGATCACAGGCTTACAGCAGTGTTGCAAAATATATCGTCTTGGCTGGCTAAGGCAGACTCGTACTAGACAGAAGGAAAAAGGAGATGGCTAAGAAAGAGAAGAAATAAGGTAGGGAAGCAAAAGACACATGGGAGGTGAGGCGGTGACAAAGTCACATACCAGGTGGTGGTTGTGATTTAACCAAAGTGGAAGTGGAAGTGGCAATGTCATCTGGGTCTCTCTCTCTCTGGCCTGGTCTGATCAGGACTTCTCTCAGGATCAGGATGATGAAGGCCCAACAATGTTACGGTAGATCCTAGGAGACAGTAGGAATGGCAGCCGTGGTGGTAAAGCTTGCTGCAGAGGTTGTTGTAAGACAGCTGCTGCTTTTGCTAATTTTCTCTCAAAAGTCTTGCTTTAAAAAAATTTTTTTTATAAGAACCCAAAAGGAAGTGGTGGCTGGAATAGCACATCCCTTCATTATTTTGTTCACTAATTAGGTCTAATGTTTGAGACACCAATTTTGGTCCATTGATTTCCTGACCTACACTTCTCTTGTTTCTCTTTACACAATCCTTGTATTATAGCAGAAGGCCTTTTTGTCTGCACTAATTCAGTCTTTTGGTCTCCATTTTGCACCTTTTACCATCAAAATTTATTGTTATAGATGATTTTAAGAACTTTCACTCACTTTTCACAGTCGAGCTCAGAATTTGGGTAAATTTGTAAGCCAATTATCACAACCCTTCCCTCCACCTCTCACCCTTTCCTCACCCCAGAAATAATACTGGAAACTACATTATAGATAGGGCTGGTAACACTGCCTGTTATCCAGGTTGCTTGACACTTCCCATGATAAGATCCTATATTTAGTTGCTTATAACGTTGCCAAACATTAACTGTTTGAGTTCAAATTTTCCATGCCAGAAGTGTGCCTCAGGCTGAATGTTCTGGAAAAAATGTCAGCCAAACAGTTGAGCCATTTTTGAGACTGAGGCTTGGGAAAAATAGATTGAAAGATAATCTTATCTCTGAATGGTTCTAGAGCCCCCATGCTTTGGAGCAGGGACATGAAAGTTGGTGGGGAGGGAAAGAGAAGGCATTTGTGTCAATTCATGGGTGTGCCTCTTGCCATCCGCATGGAAATCTGCCCAGATTTGCCCAAGTTATAAACCTTTGAAAAATCAGTTTGTACATGCTCAGTAAAGATTTGTGATTTGCAAAACTAAAATCTCATGATTCCATCCTCACTGAACATATCTGAGCTTCTCACAGCTCCTAGTGCTGACCAGACTGTGCATGCACCATCCCATAGAGTGACTGAGCATGCTGCAGTTAAGAGCTATGGGAATGATTTCAGACTTTCTCTGTAGTGGCTTCTCTTGGCTGTGGTGGAGCTGGGTGCCAGAACTGAGAACAGGGAGCCTGTCTTCCCTGTGCTCTCAAAGAATCCCCGGCTGGGCTCATGCAGTGTGGAGAGAAAGTCATCTTATTCAAATGCAGAGGGGAAAATGCAGGAGGGAAAGGAGGAGAGTGGGACAAGGAGTTGGTGGGACTGAAATGCGAGAGGTAGGGGAGAGAAACTGTGACTGGCTGGGCAAGGAGACTGGGGCTGGGAGCTGGAGAAGGAGGGGTGATGAGGCTAGCTTTATGTCTTTTGTGATCCCATTCTTAGGCACCTAACTTTCCCCAAGCATTGTGTGGGGAGCCTGGGCACCTAACTCAGACACTGCAATGCTGAGCCTTTTGATCTAGCTCTTGGTGACTTGTCCAAGGTCACACATGGAGCCTGTGGCAGAGCTAAGTACTGGATGCAGATCCCTAGAGTTCCAACCCATTGCTTTAATCAATAACCATCATCTTCTGGGATATTATCACCTCATACAGATGGGGAACTTTGGCACAAATATGTTAAGTTACACAGGAAGTCAATGGTATAGATGGGACTAGAACCTGTGGTGTTCAGTGTTCGCTCAGGCCCAGATCCTCCAAGGCATTTAGGTGCTTAACACCCATTGAAATCAATCGGAGTTAGGTACCTAAATACCTTCAAGGATTAAGCAGCATGCAAGAGCTATGCTTCATTCAGTGTCCAGTTCCAATTGGTTGCACATAACATCAAAAGCTTCACAGCACCCCGCTCAGACTGTGTCTGGGAAGTTCAATCCTTAAAGGCACACTTTCCACTACCACAAAGCCCAAGTGTTCTGACTCAGGGTCATGCACCTTAATCACAAGACTTGCCTTCCTGTCTGGGGACGTTAAATACACATTAACATACAGCAAGTCTTTCCTAACATTACTTTTCTAGGTAAGCAATTGCTGTAGATGTCACAGGGACAATATACAATCACAAATGGAATTATGATCAGTAGGTGAGGAGGATGAGACCCTGTATTGGAGGACAAAAGGTTAAAAATCTTTCTGAGCAGTAGAAGGCCCCCAGCTGTCTCCTGTCACTTAAGGGATTATAGCAGAGAATGAAACAGACTCCAACTGTGCATGGTGCCTCATCAAGAGGATATAAGAAGTTAGGTTAGCAGAAATCAGGCTTTTTAATCTTTTGAGCAGGGGTAGATATCAGGCAGTATGTGCTAGGATTTCCCTGAGTGTAGGAAAGAAATCTAGACTACAGAAACCTGTATTCCCCAAGCGGGAGACAGTCTCTAGTAGCTGGTGAAAAGGGGACTGAGCTGATGATTGTTCTTCTCAGGCTTTTAAAAGGGGTTGAACTATTTATTTTTTCCTTGCTCCCCCTAGTCTCTATCTTTTGTGGCCCTTGAGAATGGGGATTAGACTAGGTAAAAGGGTTGTTTAGCTCACCATTAAAGAGACCCTTTTTTATCACCTGTGGCTTGTTCAGGAGCCATTGCTTTTGGAAATGCAGAGGTGGCTAAATCTAGAACCCCCTTACGCTGCTGTCCCATCTCCACTACACCTATTAGAGTGACCAAAACCCTTGAAAATGAGACTAAAGGTGCTGGTATATGAAAGTCATAGTAATTTAGGTGTCTGTTATTGTAGATGCCTCTCCTGGCAAAGCTAGGGAAACAGCTTTTAAGATAGTTTTATCCACAGCTGCATCACTTTTATTATTTGCTTTCAAGAAGGTGTTTAATTCTCCAGAAATGGTTTCCTTTGGGGGTTGCTGAGAACAGTGCAAAGTGTAGTCAAGAAAATCACTGCTAGTTTTACTATCTTGCTGTTTCCAGAAATATTTCTACTGTACAATATTTTTTTCTGCAATATGCTGTTGGCCATACTAAACAATTTAACATTTTCTATAAAAATAACTATTAAAAAAATAAAAAGGAGTACTTGTGGCACCTTAGAGACTAACCAATTTATTTGAGCATAAGCTTTCGTGAGCTACAGCTCACTTCATCGGATGCATACTGTGGAAAGTATAGAAGATCTTTTTATACACACAAAGCATGAAAAAATGGGTGTTTACCACTACAAAAGGTTTTCTCTCCCCCCACCCCACTCTTTTGCTGGTAATAGCTTATCTAAAGTGATCACTCTCCTTACAATGTGTATGATAATCAAGTTGGGCCATTTCCAGCACAAATCCAGGTTCCCCCCCGCCCGGCCCCCCCAAACCCACTCTCCTGCTGGTAATGGCTTATCTAAAGTGATCACTCTCCTTACAATAAGAAAAGGAGTACTTGTGGCACCTTAGAGACTAACCAATTTATTTGAGCATGAGACTAACCAATTAGTTAGTCTCTAAGGTGCCACAAGTACTCCTTTTCTTTTTGCGAATACAGACTAACACGGCTGTTACTCTGAAACCTCTCCTTACAATGTGTATGATAATCAAGTTGGGCCATTTCCAGCACAAATCCAGGTCCCCCCCCCCAACCCACTCTCCTGCTGGTAATAGCTTATCTAAAGTGATCACTCTCCTTACAATGTGTATGATAATCAAGTTGGGCCATTTCCAGCACAAATCCAGGTCCCCGCCCCCCAAACCCACTCTCCTGCTGGTAATAGCTTATCTAAAGTGATCACTCTCCTTACAATGTGTATGATAATCAAGGTGGGCCATTTCCAGCACAAATCCAGGTCCCCGCCCCCCAAACCCACTCTCCTGCTGGTAATAGCTTATCTAAAGTGATCACTCTCCTTACAATGTGTATGATAATCAAGGTGGGCCATTTCCAGCACAAATCCAGGGTTTAACAAGAACGTCTGGGGGGCGGGGTAGGAAAAAACAAGGGGAAATAGGTTACCTTGCATAATGACTTAGCCACTCCCAGTCTCTATTCAAGCCTAAGTTAATTGTATCCAATTTGCAAGTGAATTCCAATTCAACAGTCTCTTGCTGGAGTCTGGTTTTGAAGCTTTTTTGTTGTAATATCGCAACTTTCATGTCTGTAATCGCGTGACCAGAGAGATTGAAGTGTTCTCCGACTGGTTTATGAATGTTATACCCCCCTCCCCCCCCCAGATGTTCTTGTTAAACCCTGGATTTGTGCTGGAAATGGCCCACCTTGATTATCATACACATTGTAAGGAGAGTGATCACTTTAGATAAGCTATTACCAGCAGGAGAGTGGGTTTGTGGGGGGAGAGAAAACCTTTTGTAGTGGTAAACACCCATTTTTTCATGCTTTGTGTGTATAAAAAGATCTTCTATACTTTCCACAGTATGCATCCGATGAAGTGAGCTGTAGCTCACGAAAGCTTATGCTCAAATAAATTGGTTAGTCTCTAAGGTGCCACAAGTACTCCTTTTCTTTTTGCGAATACAGACTAACAGGGCTGTTACTCTGAAACCTTTTAAAAAAATATAACTCCACCAGCAATGAGCCAATTCAAGGAGTTCTTTAATTGCCCATTAATGTAGTCCTTGGGTGGCAGAAGCCACTTGGCCTACAGCTCTGTACCATACAGTTTCAATAGGCATGCATTAATAGCCCATTAAAGCACACTTTGTAATATCTTATTTCTTAACTCATATTGTCTACTTTAGGTGTAGGGAAATAAGGATATATATTGGGTTTATCTATTCTTCAGCAGTCTGAATTTTTAAAAAGTTATCTCCTATCCATCACGCATTAACTATGAGACTGAGGGATCCGAATAATCTGCCTTGATCGTGCTTCATTTAAAAATAGTTGGTTCTAATTAGTAAGCAAGGAGCAATTCTACACTGCTGTTGTTTCAGTGTAGAGTCAGCTGCTCAGGAACCCATATTTCCCAGCAGGGCTTGCCCTAATTTCTTTGGGGCTCTATGTGAAGTCATATTTGGGGCCCTCATTCTACGACATTTCTCAACTACTACTGGGTTTCCCATCTCAAAATACCCATGATAGCCCTCTTGTCTTCTACCTGTGATCCAAATACAATTCCTCGTACTCCACCTTTTCATGTTCTCTGTATGTGTATATCTCTCTCTCTCTCTCTTATTATATGTTCCATTCTATGCATCCGATGAAGTGGGCTGTAGCCCACGAAAGTTTATGCTCTAATACATTTGTTAGTCTCTAAGGTGCCACAAGTACTCCTGTTCTTTTTGCGGATACAGACTAACAAGGCTGCTACTCTGAAAACTCCTCCAGTGACACTCCCACCACTCACCCACACATGTGGACCATGAAGTCTAGAGATAGGATTAAAGCACAGTTTTCTAAATAAGGACAGGAAGCGAAGAGATTTATTCTTTGCTGTGGTACAATTGCGCTGGTGCCAAGTTGAAATGCAGACGAAGACTAGAGATGGCACTCTGGCTGGCAGACAAAAAGTGTGCAGGTGGTGCAGGTCCCTACCCAGCTGCAAGTGTTTCATAAAAAGCCACAGGACACAGACAAGACGTGTGCAGAACCACCACAGCAAGCATATGACCTTGTAATTGTAACCCATATCCTCCACCATGTGACCTGATCCCTCTATTTCACTCCTCATTTGTCATGTCTCTTTTTAGATTCTAAGCTCTGAAGGACACAGACCATGTCTTTTATTTGTCTTTAAAGTGCCTAGCATACTTCGGATTCTAAGTCAATTTTGACTGCATTGGATGAAGAATGCCTATCACTTTATTTTACAGAAGACAAAACAGGCATGAATTTTGCCTTCATTCCTATTCAGGAGATGTCTGTTTGCTCCTCTTTAGGGAGGCTGCTAATTCCTTTTGTACACTGTCATCAGGGAGTGATGGCACTTGGTTGCTAAAGATGGAGCCACAAATATTATCATGCAGAAAGGCTATCATCAAGTGAGAGCTTCCTTGTAAGTTGCTCACTGTAGGCTAGTTGCAAGTACTTCTTTTCTCTTATAAATTGCTACATATGGCTTGTTGTTTTTATTTGTACTGTGGTATCACCTAGAGGCCCCGATCAGGGTCCTGTCACGTTAAGTGCTGTGGATACATGTAAGAAAAAGACCCCCTGCCCCAAAGAGCTTAAAATCTATTTCATGTAGCCAATCACCTACTGTGCAGTCTAATGCTTATGCCTTTTGCAAAAGGATCTCTCAGCAGTTGTAGTACACGGCATTATTACTCTGCATCTGTCTTTGATTGTACCTAAATACTCGATATCTAAGCAAAGTAGAACACCAACGTAATAAAATGAAAACAAAACAAGATTGAAAGTTGCTTGAACAAAATTCCACTAGTGCCCCAAAACACTACATGTTCTTTTCAAAAGTTCTACCCAGCAAAACTGCCAAAACATTAGATTGTCTGGAAATGAATAATAGTTAAGGAATCCACTTTGTTTTCCACAACCATATAATCCTATGTCATGCACTGCTGTCCAATCCAACTCAGCCTTACAGCACATTCAAGCCAAGGTTCTCATGGTGCTTAACAAATATTAATGAATTAAACTTTTAAACACTCCTATATGTAACATTCTGGTGGATTTCATTTTTTATTATACATTACGGTCTTCAATGAACAATTGTAAACGATCCATAACCAAGCAAAAAGACAAGACAATAAGAGTGACTATTAAATAGGGATTATTTTTTGCTTTCCTTTCTGCCTGTCTAAATACTTTAAAAAGTCTTCCATTTGATCAACAAGGAAAAATAGAAGATATTATATATTCCTGATTTTATATATCCAGGTGTAAAGTATAAAATATCCAGCAGTGTAGCATAAAAATTAACATATGGTCATAGCACAAATACTAGGCCTTTAGTATTACAAAACTCAATTACACAACAATACATGTATTTGAAAAGAGAATCAGTGTGTTTAGTTATCCTAAGTTGAAGCAAAAAAAGGGGTCAGATTCATTAGAATTAGATCTATTCAAATACCACTGAGTTTTGAGAAGTGACAGGTACAATAAAAGAGTTGGGGAAAAGAATCAGAGTTTCTCTCACTTCTGAAGGGTTTGGGCATCCTGGTGTTTTCAAATTGCTGCAAAATTTTGGAAAGCAGCTGAGGAATGGTAACCATGGCATTTGGAGTAGATGGTTAAGATTTTGTCAAGTTTTAAACATGGGTTCCCAAGGGAGTAAGGAAATTGCTGGACAATAATGTACTTTATTGGTTCAGTTTATATAGTAGGTTTACTGATTCATCAATCCTGGAAAGACTCTGGGATTGACCGTTCCTGCCCCTGTGTCTGAATCTGGGCTAGTCTCTTCTCCCCATGTATACATCACAGAAGTGTGTGATAAGGAGTGGAGTAATTATAGAGATCGATCCCTTATATGTTATGTGCAGCATGTTGGAGCTTTCGGAGTATTCACTTTCTAGATCCCAGTTTCTTTTCTGTGAACCATTCTCTGTTGTATTAAACAACTAAGTAATCAGACACAAAGGTGGCACCTTTTATTCTGTTGTAAAGCCCTTTTAAACCTGTTCTGTGAAGCATTCCAATCATAATGCTAACTCTTTGTTCATTATGTTAAACCTGTTCATTCTATTAGATTCTCAGAACATTAGATCTATCTTCAATATTTTTAACCCTACAGCATTTGCAAAATGTGTATGTGCTGCCTAATTGGAGGCACTCAGATACTACATTGATGAGAGCAATACAAGTTCATGTGTGCAGGCTCTAAAAATAAAATACAATTTATTTCATATACTACAGTAGAACCTCAGAGTTACAAACACCTCGGGAATGGAGATTGTTTGTAATTCTGAAATGTTCATAACTCTGAACAAAAAGTTATGGTGGTTCTTTCAAAAGTTTACAACTGAACACTGACTTAATACAGCTTTGAAACTTTACTATGCAGAAGAAAAATGCTGCTTCCCCTTTATTTTTTAGTAGATTACATTTAAAATACAGTACTGTACTGTACTTGCTTTTTTCACTTTGCCTTTGCTGCTGCCTGATTGTGTACTTCTGGTTCCAAATGAGGTATGTGGTTGACTGGTCAGTTCATATCTCTGGTGTTCATAACTTTGAGATTCTACTGTAGTGTACAGTGTTTGCTGCCTTGCTAGCGACCATTGTTGCTGAGAAGTTCTTTGGCTAGTCTAGGAGTGCAGCATGAGTTCATCAAATCAATGTATATTACAGTCTGCTTCAGAATTTACAGCAGTAGATTATGGACCACTGTAGTGAAAGCACATGCATTTATTTGAATGACAGAAAAAAAATGACAACAAAATGTCCTTGTCAACTTCAAAGGAGTCCAAAAAAAAAAAATCAACCAATTCAAATAGAACAGTCTGAAGGGAGAAGGCTGATTAGAAACTGGATTGTAATTTGGACAGTAAATCCTTTTTATGATAGTCCACCGGTCATTAACTATCTCTGCTGCAAGAGAAAACTGGACATTAACTTCCTCAGACTGAACTAGAGGGGAAAACCAATCATTTCTTTTACAAGCAAAAGAAAAGGCTCTGCTCAATAAAGATCAATTAAACATTTCTCATAAAAAAGAAGGCTTGGTAGCTAATTCCAATGTAAATGGATATGTGACCATCAAAACCTTTCTTAGTGATTTTTAAAGGTCATTACTTACTATTTGCCTTTTAAATTTCTTAAACTACAGATTCAGTAAACTTGTCTGATTTGGCTGTGGTTAATAATTCTGTTGGGTGCTGAGTGGTCTTACCGGACCACAGGATTTGCTATACTGGATGAGACTGGTGACCCATCCAGTCTAGTACTTTGTATCTGGCTGTGGCCAGGATCAGATGTTCCTAAGCAATGTGTAACCCTTCCTTAGAACTCATTAATCAAAGCACACAATCACATTCTTCAGTAGAACTTAAGCATGTGCTTGACAGTAAGCATGTGATTAAGTGGTTTGCTCCATCAGGGCTATAAAGGACAAATGTACATTAACATTCCTGTACAGGACGTTTCCTCCTAAACCCAGGCAGCTGTGGCTGACATGTCTTGAAGCATGTAGGTTGGTCTTCCTTATAAATATTTGTCCTGGCTAGTAGCTTGACATTCTAATCATGTAATTGCTCTGTTTTTTTTTCCTTTTTGTATTTCAGTAAGATCTTTATCTCATTGTTATATTGTGTCAGTGAGTTCCACAGGTTTATTATGCATTACAAAAGAAATGACTTAATTTCATCATTTTGAAATACATTTCCTTTCAGTTTCCTTGGGTTTTCTCTTGTTCTTGTACTATAAAACCTTTTCTGTACCATTATTGCTGTTGAAGGCTGGAAATATTGAAATTTTTGTCTGGATTATGAGGATAACAAGTAATTTTTAAAGAATCTGCACTTATTTATAATTTGTTTCTGGCATGGCCATTACATGCTATGAGCTTTTCAAGCAGAAAAGAATAGATGGTCCTGTCCTGAGGAGCTCACAATCTAACTTCAGACAAAGAGGTAGAAAAGAACAGGAATGGGTACCAGTTAGAAGACGAGTGGCCAATCTTGGCCACACTGTGGTGATATAAGATTGTGTTAACCAGATTGGTCATTTTCTTTCAAGGAAAAGGGTAATAAACTGTTCCCAATCATTCCTCCAATTTATCATTATCAGCCTATATGTTATGTATCATAACTAGTTTGTGAAAAAAAAAGAGAGAGATTTTAAGGGTTTAGTTGATATCTGGGTAGCTGCCCAAAGCTCCAGATCCAGAACATGGAGAATGGATTATTCCAATTTGTTCAAACTATCAGTAGCTGGATATTATAGGAGACAAGATTACCACAAACAATGAAATTACTGGTCCTCTTTCAGTGTGCTGTCTACAATAGTTGAAAGCTTGTCTTGTCTACCTGTATGTGAATTAATACATCTAATGGAAGACAAAAGCTCCCAATTGTGTCTTCCCTTTTTTCAGTAATATGCAGACTGGACCCTATTTTTTATTATGGGCCAAATACTACAGTTCTTACTCAGGTAAAATCCTCAATGAAGGTCAAAGTGTGATTGCTGTAACTGCAGATTTTGGCCCCAGACTTTCAATGTGGGCCATATCTCATATGCTATTAGATGGGCCAAATGAAAGAACTCTGGGAGTCAAAAGCTTTTCCTTGTACCAGAGACAGAGTTCCAAAAGGTATGTGTCTCTCCCCATTAAATATTCTATTATTTTCACTGTCTACATTGGGGATGAGTGAAATACTGCATACAGAGAGGAGAATTATCCCTAATTTCCATTCCACTCAACACAGGTTTAAACATTCAATTGGAACTTGAATGTTATTGGATTTGCCACTCTGCCTAGGAGAGACTGTGAAAAAACAAGGAAGGAAGGGGTGAGAGAGAAAAATTGTAACACAAATACAGTATATAGAGGACATCTGCTTCAGCAAGTCTGGTGAATACGCATTATTCTATCTTTAAGACATGGCGTACAGTTCCTTTTGGCTCCAACCCCTCAGACAGAGACAAACACCTACAAGATCTCTATCAAGTGTTCTTACAACTACAATACCCACCTGCTGAAGTGAAGAAACAGATTGACAAAGCCAGAAGAGTACCCAGAAGTTACCTACTACAGGACAGGCCCAACAAAGAAAATAACAGAACGCCACTAGCCGTCACCTTCAGCCCCCAACTAAAACCTCTCCAGCGCATCATCAAGGATCTACAACCTATCCTGAAGGACGACCCATCATTCTCACAGATCTTGGGAGACAGGCCAGTCCTTGCTTACAGACAACCCCCCAACCTGAAGCAGATACTCACCAGCAACCACATACCACACAACAAAACCACTAACCCAGGAACCTATCCTTGCAACAAAGCCCGTTGCCAACTGTGTCCACATATCTATTCAGGGGACACCATCATAAGGCCAAATCACATCAGCCACGCTATCAGAGGCTCGTTCACCTGCACATCTACCAAAGTAATATATCCCATCATGTGCCAGCAATGCCCCTCTGCCATGTACATTCACCAAACTGGATGGTCTCTATGTAAAAGAATAAATGGACACAAATCAGACGTCAAGAATTATAACATTCAAAAACCAGTCGGAGAACACTTCAATCTCTTTGGTCACTCGATTACAGACCTAAAAGTGGCAATTCTTCAACAAAAAAACTTCAAAAACAGACTCCAATGAGAGACTGCTGAATTGGAATTAATTTGCAAACTGGATACAATTACCTTAGGCTTGAATAAAGACTGCGAGTGGATGTGTCATTACACAAAGTAAAACTATTTCCCCATGTTGGTTCCCCCCCACTCTCCTGCTGGTAATAGCTCACCTTACCCGATCACTCTTGTTACAGTGTGTATGGTAACACCCATTGTTTCATGTTCTCTTTGTATATAAAATCCCCCTACTGTATTTTCCACTGCATGCATCCGATGAAGTGAGCTGTAGCTCATGAAAGCTTATGCTCAAATAAATTTGTTAGTCGCTAAGGTGCCACAAGTACTCCTGTTCTTTTTGCGGATACAGACTAATACGGCTGCTACTCTGAAACCTAGAAAAGAATGGTTTGTTAATTTGGGAAATCTGCAACTTCCTCCCAACAAAGTAGATGGGTTTGCAAACTCTGAGAATGCGCAAAGTCCTGTCATTTGTATTATTTGGAATGGTGGGAATGTAGTAAGGATTGAGGGTACATTTTCATAGAGTTGTGTGAAACTCCATTCAAGTCAATGGGAGTTCACTGTTTTAAGGGAGATCAGAAAGTGGCTCATTGACTATAAGGAAGACCGTACAACTAAAAGCAACACACAATGTTTCGGGAATGTACCCCTAAGTGTTTTATAATAGACTGATGTCTCTTAGGTCACTCATGACAACAAGGTTTAATGTCCATCTTGTAGAGAGGATTGTGTGTGTTAAATAAATCTATTTTCAGGTTGCCTTCAAGATTAGATTGTTTCATACCTGGGGAACTTGTGGTTCAGTATCCAGCTTGGTCTGTTAGGTCAAATTACAAGAGCAGTAATTAACTGGCAGATTCTCCTGGGCTTGCTCTGGTAGTCAGGGAATGGTGAAAGAAATGGGAGCAAAAGTATCCAAGATCTTCCCAGGGTGACAGAGAGATACCCCTGTGATAAGTAGAGTTTCATACTTTAGATATATAGATGCTGGTGGGATTTTCCAGCATTAAGATGTCAGTTTATTAAAATAATTGGGTCAGATTCTGCCTTCAATTATATTTTTGTAACCTTGTTGGCTCTTTTTGACTCAGAAAAGAATTTGGCCTCAAGTCTTCATTTTTGACAGGAAAGGCACATCTAGTTAACAGCAAAGAGACATGGAAGATTGGATTAGATGTTATAGAAGAGGTGGGGTTATAGCAAGTCAGGGAGATATGGATCAAGCTAGATCTCTCTGAAAGACAGATAATATACCTTGTTATGCTTTAGAAGGTTTTGTGCTTTTGTTCCAAGTTTGTTGTAATTTGAAACATATGGTAGCTCAGCAGGAGCCATCCTTCATTATTTCCAGATTGGCTGCATGCTCCTGTTATGTATAATGTTCATTCTTCTGCAATACATTGGGAAAGGTCTCTCTTGTAGAGATTTTCAAAGCTCATCTGAAAAATGTAGTTATATTTAGATATAGCATTGTTACTGTATTTTTGTGTAATATTGTTTTTTCCCAAACCCAAACAGTTCAAAAGCTTGTAAACGAGAAGTTGTGCATTCCAAGTTGGGGTATTTTAGAGATAGAGACTGTGGAAAGCTTGTGTACTCAGGGTTTCTATAAACGTACATAAACAAGGGATTTTACTTTCTGGAGAGAGAGAGAGAGAGATTCTTGATTTTGGAATTTCCTTCATATTGGGGCAAATCAAACCCCATAGAATTAAAAATTAGTTTGCTTTGCACAGAGGTTAGTATTAGCAGACTGGTTAATATATGAAAACAAATGAAAAATAAAATGGGGTTAAATTTTGAGTGCAATACCTTTGGAGGCCCCTCACAATATGAAACAGCTTCATTAATGGAGTTTTCTTATTATTGAATGAATTGAAGGATAGATGACATGCACCACCTCTGTACATCCACCCCTTAATCCCTACATTCTCTTTGGAAATAAAAAAAGAACTGTACTGCCGATGTTTCCGAATTTAATAATTGATTAGTTTAAGATTTGACTTGATATATTTCATGCTACTATTAGTTATATTGATGCTTTGCATTAATCATTTCCTCTTTTCTGAGGTTAATGTTTTTAAAAGTCATTGCTTGATGAGATCATGCAAATTCAGCTATCTGTGAGGCTGTTAAAAGAGAGATCTTGGCTACATAAGTTATTGCAAAATGCATATATCATTTCTTGGTAGCCTGAAATACTGTAATATTTTAGTGGGAGGGAAAAATCAATCTTGAATCTTTTAGTCTGGCAATCACAAAGCTACTGCATTGATTCTGTTCAGTCTGGTTTGCAATTTATTCTGACCTGATCTTATCAGACTTAAATGAATACTTCCCAGAGAAAGTAGAGTTTGAGTTTGATTAATGTTTTGCATTTGGTTTTAAAAACAGTGTTGAGCTCTTTCTGTAAACATTAAATTATAGAGCTTAATCCACTTTTTGCTGTCTAAAGAATTTGGTGTTAAGTATAGGCTAAGGACACAAGAGGGAGACAAACACTTGGTTAAAATGAGAGCTAACTATGCAGGGCACTGAGTCTTCTATTTTCCCTTAGCCATTCAAATATCAGACATCAAAGAAGAGCCAGTATAGGATTAGTATGACTTTATATAACATGGCTACTACAAAAGAAATGTAATTTACAAGTCATGTAGGTGTACTCTTGGTCATGTATTTTATTGTTTTCTAAACTGACAAGAATATTCTCAGAATCACAAAGCAGCATTAAGAAACAACCCGCCTTTTTGACTAATTAGCACCAATGGAGTAAGAGCCAATTTCTTAAACTAGAATCAGAAACAACCTTCCCTCCCACACACTGGAAATGGGTAGCACTGAAGTAACTTTTGCCAGTAGATGAGAGTCACATTCCATCAGACCAGCATTTTTTAATCTCTTATTGCAGCCAGGTCTGGTTATATGTAATTCTTTTGTTTTCAGTGTAACTCTTTGTGTGTGTGTGTAGTGTTTTCCAATGAATATATCTTAAGAAGTCTCAACAAACAGGTAGTGTAGAGATTCACTTTTTAAAGCCCCCCTATATTTTCATGGTATACAACATGATCAAACAGTACTCTCTCTCTTTGTTGTCATTTGCGCTTTTCTGATTTTTATTGAAGGAAGTGCCCAGGAAACTTGACAGATTTCCAGCTCTGAAGACTGACACCCCATTTTTCCATGGAATAGGTCCAGCAGCATGGCAAGCTTTCCCACACTGCTCGGCCAAAGTGAGTCAGTCCTGACTCTGTGGAATATTCCTAGGGAAGTTTACCCTCTGTGCTGGTTCATTCATTTGTTGGCCTTTCTGCTGAGAACAACAAGGGTGCTAATTAGTGATTAGTGATCACAACAACATGTGATGTGGACGCTTGTTTGCTAGGAACTTTGCTGAAGCCAGCCAATTCACTTTACACTGGCCATCAAACAGCTACTAGAGGATGATTGTTATTATTGTTGTGTTGTTGTTCTCTTTCAGTATTACATCATGAGGATTTTTTTTTTAAAAAACAAATAGCCTTCACAACATACAAGATCTTTAAGTATAAAAAGGGGAAAGCTACTGGCTCAAATTCAGTGGTCATAATATTGCATAGTTAGTTTAAATCAGTACAGTATTTGCTTCTAAGGCTCCAGTAGAGACACTTGGTGGCCACATTGTGTTTGTTCATATGTTTTCTCCCAGCCAGGCTCCTGCAGGCACTCAACACATGTTCCACCATCTTCTTCCTTTTTGAAACACATTCTGCAGTTTGTGGAGCCGTTCTTTCAGACAGTTTTGTTTTGAACGAAATTAAGCCTTAAGAACTGCTCTTGTGCACTCATAATGAGGCTCTGTCTCTCTTTTGAATTATCCTTCTAAAAGCCATGAGTTTGTTTACTTGGGATCACCAATGCGTTCAATCTTTCTCCACCACTGTCCTTGCACTGATTTCTGTGCAAATCTTTTGAGCCTGTTTTTGGCTATTTGATTTCTCCTTTCTTTTATGCTTTCTTGCACAAGGATGCACAATTGGTTGCTGCTTGTTATCGTGATCAGATGATCTTTTACTCTGGCTGACTCCTCATACATTTTATTTTTATATTCTTCATTATCAGTTGCTTCTTCCACAGATAGCAAAACTCCTTTGAATTGTCAGATGTACAGCCTTAGTCAAGAGTCCACCTCTTGACTATTAGTTGTTACTCTGTGTATCTCCAGGAGCTTCCTTGTTTGGAGGTCAGATCTTCTCTTCTCCTCTTGATTCCACTTGATCACTCTGGTGGTGTACCATACTACTGGTATCACCCACATATTAATGGTTCGGATGAAAGACTTCTAGTTGAGTTTTGTCCTTAGAATAGTTCTTTTTTGACTTTCTTATATTCTGACTCCATCAGTTTCAAGATTCTAAGCTATTGTAGGGATATCTTAATAATACCTTTGTTAACTGGTATGCCATCTGATGTACTAGTTTGCCCCTCTTTACAGATGCCAATTCACATTTAGCCAAACCAACCCATATCTTTATATCTTCACCAAACTTTTCTACACATCACCAATCTCTGTAACTCATTTTATGACCATTCATATAATTTCAGATAATCTATGCATAACAAGTGGTAGTTGCTCTTTGCTGATATGATAACAACAATTTACCTCACTGAGAACTGGTGATAAGAAATCCCATTGAAAGATTCCTCTTTTAATTTGGACCTCATCAATGAGAGGCCCTTCCAGATAGAGTCAAGCGTTCCAGTTAACTATAAATTGTTGCAGAAAGGAAATGATCTTTGGAGGAAACTTGTGCATTTTCAGTATCTCGATGAATATGGGATGCTGTCATATGCTTTTTGGTCATTTAGCCACCCTATCCCTAAATTATTCTTTTTTTGTTTTGTTTTGCATCTTTTGTGATCTTTTGTCCCTTTTGTGTTTACTGTGCAGCTTTTTTGGTCCATAGGCAGCATTCCATTGTGAGCTAGCGCTACCCAGATCACCTTTGCCAGAATTGCCATGAGAAGTTTCCACATAGTTGGTAAACCCACGATTGGTCTGTAATTCATAGGCTTCTTTCTTTTCTTAGGTGAGGATCGTTCAGGAGAGTTGTTAGGTGTTTCAGCCAGATTCTTTGCAATTTTTCATTCCTCTTAGTATCTATTTCTAATTATTATTTATTAATAACTATTATTATTATTTTGGTAGCACCTGGAAACCCCATTGTGCTAGGCACTGTACAAACATATAACAAGGAGAAAGATCCTAGCCCAAAAAAGCTTGCAGTCTAAGTTTTAAATCAGAGAAAACATCTGGATATAACAGAGATAGAGAGAAAGCACAAAAACAGCAAGACAGATGTGAATAGTGGAATAAGCAGTGGTGATGGTGGTTTCAGCACACCAGTTGCCATTTCAACAATATTTGTGTTTATACCTGTAGACAAAACTTACAGATAAATTGCTAACAAATACTGTTACAAGGAGGGGGAAAATATATACAAAGGTTGCTGCATAGGGTTAATGTTTCAAAGTATGTTAAAGTCTTTGAAAGCGTACTTCACCAAGAGGAATGGGTTCAGCAATTTTTTGTCACTACTGCCTGAGATGGAGTCAAACTTAGGTGAAAGGTTCTATATTCCACTCCCTTGAAATTATCCAGCCTTCCTTATACTACCATTATCTATAACTACAGGTTTCAGAGTAACAGCCGTGTTAGTCTGTATTCGCAAAAAGGAAAGGAGTACTTGTGGCACCTTAGAGACTAACCAATTTATTTGAGCATAAGCTTTTGTGAGCTACAGCTCACTTCATCGGATGCATACTGTGCAAAGTGTAGAAGATCTTTTTATACACACAAAGCATGAAAAAATACCTCCCCCCACGCCACTGTCCTGCTGGTAATAGCTTATCTAAAGTGATCACTCTCCTTACAATGTATATGTTAATCAAGTTGGGCCATTTCCAGCACAAATCCAGGATTTCTGGTAACCTTGATTATCATACACATTGTAAGGAGAGTGGTCACTTTAGATAAGCTATTACCAGCAGGAGAGTGGGGTGGGGGGAGGTATTTTTTCATGCTTTGTGTGTATAAAAAAATCTTCTACATTTTCCACAGTATGCATCCGATGAAGTGAGCTGGAGCTCACGAAAGCTTATGCTCAAATAAATTGGTTAGTCTCTCAGGTGCCACAAGTACTCCTTTTCTTTTTATCTATAACTAGATGAATAACACTTCCACACTGCATCAAGGAGCTATGTAGGAGATCTATATCTAAATCCTAGATGGCTGCATATAATATATGGAAATGTAATAAAACTATAACACTATATCACACTGTCTATTTTAAGCAGCATGAAACATGGCCAATTTTCATGCTATTAAAAAGGATATATTTCTATAGGTTTTATGAAAATACCCACTGGCTGGTGGTACCCAATAAGCTAACTGGACTTGGGGCGCACACGTGCAGCATTCAGGGGACATTTAGAGTGAGCCCTGATAGAATGTGTTGCAGTTGTCCATTCTAGAGGCATTAAATACATAGGCCTTTTTTCTAAACCAAGTATATTTTTAAAACAGAAAATGGTTTGGCCCTAACCTCACTGACCAGCTGAGCTGTGTTAGAAGCCATTTTTGCTGGCACACTACTTAAGCAGAGTTTTAAATAGTTTCTGAAGATGGTTCCCAGCCCAGCAGGAACAGGGCTGTTATGGGTAATTGGCAGATGCAGTGGCCTTGTTTAGACTAGACTTTTTCTTAAAATGTATCACTGTTGCACTGGCATTGGTGCCGCTCTGCCTGTGGTAGTGCTAACATAGACAGGCTGCTGGGGACCTCAGGCATTTTAACCATTGTTTCAACTCAGAGTAGATCTAGACAAAATGATGATGGAAATGCCAGTGGAGCTGCACCAAAGCCATTGCCATTGCAACAGTGGGAAACATTAAAAAAATGCTAATGTAGACACAGCCAGTAGCTGTGGGTCGCATCTTTACTGCAGCTCCTCTAATTATAACAACTGTGCCCTGTGTTCCTCACTCTTCATTTCCCTGGCTACTAGTCATGCAGAAATGAGACAGAAGAGAAGGTTTTAGCAATATAGTCTAAAATTGCCTTAGGAGCACTAGCCCATTCTAGCTGAATGGAAGAGCAACACAATCAGGTTCACTGATATCAGAGTGTTCTGAGTGTACCAGGTGCCTTAGAGATCTGCGGTGTGGAAAAAGATCTCTTGTGGCCTGGAATGCATTATTTTGTCCGATGATAATCTTTTGTAAATGTGAATTTGTTGTATTTGTTGTAGAATTCAGTTAATATTTTGGGGTGGGGCTGGAAATGGAATGTTGCAGCCTTTTCACAAACAATACTTCTGAAACACATCTTAAAAATTTGACATATTTGCACTTTCAGGTTGAGATTGCCTTCCTCAGATAGGAGACTCCTAAACTGATTTCTTATAACTTCTTGTGCAGGAATTGTGTGAATAGTATAATTCATCATATTTAGAACTAGGCAAGAGCAGTCTAAAGCTCTTTTTACTTATTCCTTAAGCAGTTGTCAAGACAGTTTTGGGGATTCCAGTTGCATAAGTCTTTTAAGAGTTTCATCCTGTTTTCACACCCAAGGACATGAATAATATTCAAAAGCCGAGGATGAAGAAATGGAGGTATTAGAATTAACCTCTGTGCTGCTGGAAGAGGTGGGTGGGACTAGATGGCTCACAGGACTGGAACTAAGATACAGAACTCTTCACCTCTAGGCCATGAGTCCAACTCCAGTACAGGTCAGCATTTATCACCATGTTTTGTCTTTTTCTGAGTGAGCAGCTGACTGCAATACCTGGACCATATGAACAAAAGTCATAATCACAGATGCTATAGGATATAATGGGCATGGTGACCGAGTAATTCTCTGTCCTGAGAGGTGGTCACTCCAGGTCATAGTTAAAACACATCAGTAGGATGGCTTAAGAAAATAAGAACATTTCCCTGCTACCTGTATCATTCCTTTTGATAAAAATAGCTCTTCAGTTTCTAGCGCTGTCACTTTTTACCAGCACTAAATCTCTCTCTTAGGATTGTGGGAGTGTTTGGGAGTGAGTCTGAGAATGAATGTGCTTTGCTGTTCTCTCTGTGTTTCTTTCTGTTGGCGCAATGGGATTTTGTTTTTATGTGTTTTAGTTTTGTGGTTGTTGTGGGTTTAACTTCAGGATTTCTTTTGTTTTAGCAGGCTTTTGTCTGCCATCTGGGCCAGCATGATCAGCCCATGGGGATAGAGACCTCATTTTTTGTGGATTCTCAGGGTATAACCCATTGCCATGGATTGTGGATTTTGCCTCCAGATTCTGCCTCTGTGGAGGAGCTGTGGGAAAGGTGACTGGGTTTCAACATGTGAGTTGTGCCTCCCCCACAAGCAAGGCTGCTGTGTTTGTTGCCACCTTAGTCTTGTTGAGCAGGTGTATGGAGGGGATTGTTCTGTGAGGTGATTTTATCCCTGTTGTGCTCCTCTCAACACACGCTGTTAAAGTCACAATATTTACATATTTCATAAAAAAGGAGGAACATTAGCTGGCTAGAGACCTGGCAAGTTATGGTAAGATCATTAGCTCTGTTAGGAGGATTCCTTTGGGTGGTAAAGCCCCGGAGATTTGGCATGTCTTGTCCTTTTATAGGTAGGTTTCTAGGATACAAAATGATGTTTCCAAAGTATTGAAAGTTTCCCTGAAGTAGAGGACTGGGGAGTGTGACTGTATTGTGTTTGTTGTCACTAGGACATGGGCTGTTTTCCTTGTGGGACTCTGACACATTTGGTTAATCAGTGCCCTAAGAAGAGGCAGGCTTCCCTTGGGAATGGTGACCCTGTGCCTGGGAATGTGGGGGTTTCTGAGAGTAAAGTACAGGATGGGGTGGCTGTGGCAGGCTCTAGATGTCACTGGGGATGTTGGTTCGGAGTGGGGTGGGGTGAGTGCCCCCTTTACCACCTGGTGGAGATGGTATTACTGGTTCTGTGGTTCCTGACTCAGCTGTCTCTCAGCCTGAGCCTGACTGCAAAATGGAGTCTGAGCCTGTTGCTATGGAATCCTCAGTCTTGGCTGAGGACTCTGGCGTTCTGGCAAAGCCCTAAAGCAAAAAAATGGCCCTTTAAGACACAGAGGGTGGCAGTTTCTGAAGGTGTTGTGAAGCGGGCTTGTTTGGTTAGTGCAGTTGGGAAGCACACCATTGAGGGTGCTGCTGAGGGTGGTTCTATGGCTGGGGACATGGAAAATTCTCAAGTAGCAGTTTTGTTGTGTCTGTCCCAGCAGTCCCCTACTTCTGGTCTCTCTGAGGTCCTCCCTCTCTCCCCCCTCAAGGTTGGTAGTGATTCTGAGTCTGAGAGTGTGGGGAATGATGAACTCGCAGATTCTCTGGGTCCTGAACACCTAAAGGGGGATATACCCCAGATACTATTAGTAGGTTTCTGGATGAGACAAAGGGGAAATGTGGAGTAGAGGTGGCATATTTGGTTTCCTGATCTCAATCTGTTTTTGTTGTCTGCTCAGTACACTATGAGATATGTCGATTTGCCTGTGTTTGACAGACAGAAGTGGTATAGATTGAAAAAACCAATGACCAAAGTGCGTGTCTTTTTGATTAATGGAAATGTTGGGGGTTAATGGATATAGGAGAAGCTGGTGTTTTTCTCTGAGGTTTTGGTGCTCTCTTTTCCTGTGTCTAGTTTTTTTTTGCTTATTTTTTTCTGACGAGTACTTGTCTGATGGACAATTTTGTATGTGGCTCTCAGAATGTGAATGGATACAGAGACAGTAAAAAACATATCATACTCTTTGAGTACTTGTCCCAGGAAAAAAAGATGGACATTTTACTTTTTTGCAGGAGACTCACACAGAGGCAGGCAACCAAATCAATTGGCTTGCTGATTGGAAAGGGAAGGTTTTTCTGAGTCTTGAGTCCACTGCAAGTGCAGGGATTGCCATTTTCTTTATGGACAAGGTGAAGTCTTATTCAGTGATTGTGCTGGAAGTTGTTGCAGGCCGTTTACTGACTTTCAGCTACTTCTGGGCAATATCTTTTTTTGATTAATGTGTATGTTCCTATTGTAGAAAAGACAGTGTTTTTTCCCCCAGAGCTTGGGTTCTCTTCTGACAAATTGTTTGACAAGTGATATTTTATTTTTTGGGGGGGCGGGGGGGAGGGGAATTTTAATTGTACTTTTAATGAGAGACTGGAGAGGAATCATTTGGAATCTCATTCACGGTCTTGCTAAGTGACTTGCTACTCTTTTACAGGCTTCTGAGCTGATTGGTGTGTGGATACATTTTTACCTGTTTGCTCAGCAGTACACCTGATTGAGTGCGAGTGCCAGCTCTTTCTTTAAGGCCCATTTGGATTGTTTTTATGTGTTTACTCTTAATTTGTCTCACTTGCTTTCTAGTTGTACTGTCACTACTAGAATTCCATATCATGGTTTGGTCTATTTGTGTTGTCTCTTCCTTCTATGCAAGACTGTCATCCATACTGGCATTTTAACACTCATCTTCCACAGGATGTTCACTTTTGTGATTCTTTCAATTATTTTGGGGGAGCCTGGTTTGCTTCAAAGGAAGTTTTCCACTGCTTGAGGCAGTGGAGGGAGCAGACATGCCAAACCCACAGAAAAAATGCAGAAATTGGGCTTGTTTTTAGCTTAATTGGCTTTTGAGATGCTTATTGGCTAGTTTTTGGCTTGTAGCTTGTCGCTGCTGCTGCTTTTTTTTTTTTTTTTATCAGCTCCCAGCAAGCAGGGGTAAGGGGCAAGGGGGGGAGAGAGAGTCAGGGGTGCACAGCAGGCCCACCACAGTCTCAGACTGCACGCCGAGGGGAATCTAGTCACATAGAGTGTTCAGGTTCTTAGGGATTAGCTTGTTTTGAAATGGGATTAGCTTGATTTTTGGCTTATTGTGAAAGTCGGGGTGCTTATTTATCACGTGAAAGTTGGCAACTGTGGAAGGGAGGTGGGTAAAGTTATAATTAAATGTTTTTGTCAGCAATACTCTCAGCAGACAACCCTGGGCCTTCGCTGGAGTATAGAGGAGTTAGAGTTGGGGATTGTGGAACTTGAAAGCCTTTCATGGCAGTAATGATGCTGGATTGCATGAGAACCTGAAATATAAAACACACCTCTTGCAGGACCTGATGGGCAGCAAGGTTCAGAGTGCACTGGTTAGGTTCCAATTTCAGTGCCTTTCTCAAATGGGACCTACTCAATTTTTCTTTGGCCTGGAAAAGAAACACGTGGAGTAGAAGATTGTTGGCCACTGTAAGGTGTTGTCAGGCCTAGTGTTTTCAGATCCTGTGGGGATTAGGAACTTTGCTGTGAATATTTTCTCAGAATTGTATGTGCAGAGCCTCTGTATCTATCTGAAACTCAGTGGCTCCTTGAGGGTCTTCCTAGGATCTCAATGTTGGAAGTGGACAGACTTGAACAGGATCTGACACTCTCAGAATTAACTTCTGCCTCAAATGGATTCCCCACGGAAGGCACTTGGTATTGATGGTTTGCCTATTAAGTTTTGGACCCTTCTTGGGCCTGACTTGTTCCAGATTTTTCAAGAAAGCATAGAAAGAAGATATTGCCACTCAATTGTCATTGAGTGGTTCTTACCCAGTTACCTAAGAAGGACCCTGGGGAGATGAAGAACTGGACACCTGTGTCCCTGCTTTGCTCTGACTATAAACTTTTTTCAAAGGTCTTGGTAAAGAGACTGAAAATTTGTGATTGGTTTGGTCATGCACCCTGATCAGACCTATTGTGTCCCCAACAGGTCTGTTTTTGATAACCATTTCCTATTGTGCAATGTAATTTCAGTCTCAAAAATGTTTGATTTGCATGTTGGGTTGATTTTCCTTGATCAAGAGAAGGCTTTTGATTGTATAGATCATGAATATTTGTTTCACACCCTTTGTGCTTTTGGTTTTGGGCCCAGGTTTGTCTCCTGTATTCAGTTGCTGTATAAAGATATATATATATATATATATATATATATATATATATATATATATATATATATATATATTCTATTTAAGGTGAATGTTGTTTTGAGTACCCCCTTTCCAGTCTGTAGGGGAATCAGATTGGGTTGTTCCCTGTCCGGATTATTGTGTGCTCTTTCCATTGAGCCTCTATTATGCATGTTGTGAAAGCTCCTTTCTCTCGCTGTTCCAGCTTATACTCCAGTGAAAGTTTTTGCATATGTCAATGATGTGATGTGACTATGTTTATTACTCATGATTAAGGCTATGATTTTGTCATGGAGGTTGCTGGAAGTCACGGAATTTGAGACTTCCAGAGACCTCCAGACTTCAGCCTCGGTGGTTGGGAGCTGTGAGGTACCTCCACCAACTGAGGCAGTGGGGCCCCCAAGCTCTGAGCTGCCATGGGCGGCAGGGGTACCCCTCAGCTCCCAACCCCACAGGCAGGGGGGTACCCCACAGCTCCTCACTGCTGTGGGTGACAGGGACCCTGCAGCTCCCCAGCAGCTGCACGGGACAGGGGGGACCCTGCAGCTCCCCGGCTGCTGGGGGTGGGTGGGGTAGGGGGACTCTGCATCTCTGAGCCCCCACAGGTGATGGGGGCCTCTGGAGCTCCCAGCCATCCCGCAGTGCCCAGCCCTGTCCCATTTTATCAAGGATATTTTTAGTAAAAGTCAGGGACAGGTCACAGGTTTCCTTGAATTTTTCTTTATTGCCCGTGACCTGTCCCTGACTTTTACTAAAAACATCCATGATAAAATCTTAGCCTTACTCATGATTGTATGTCCAGGTTTTGATTGAATGTCAGCACTCTTTTGAGCAGGCTTCCTCAGCTTGCATAAACTGGGGGAAGAGAAACACTCTCCTGCTGAGGGCTTGGGTGATCTTCCACCCCAGGACTTTGCTTGGGGGGCTATTGTGGAGCCAAACTGTCTTTAAGGTGCTGGGACTGGATGATCAGACTTGGGATGGAGTTATGGAAAAGTTGGAGGGGAGGTTGCAAAGGTAGAAGTGGTGTTCGCCTTGGCTCTCCTTCTGAAGGCAAGTGTTAGTCATTAATAATTTAATTGCCTCTATGTTGTGGTGTAAGAGAATTGTTTTGGGTCCCCTCCACTCCTTAGAAAAAAGTTCAGAAGTTTCCTTTGGACTTTCTCTGGGATGCCCTTTTGTGGAAGGGGGTCAAGGTCTCATTGATCTTTTGAGCAGAGTTGCTACTTTTTGGTTACGGTCTCTGCAGCAATTGTTTGAGGATGAACATGTTCCTTGGAAGCAACTTGCCTTTGCTTTTCTTTGGTGGGTAGGGGGTTTGGGTATTGATCAAGAACTTTTTGTTGGATCCTGGATATCTCAATTTTGTAGTGTCTCCTGGTTTTCATCAAAGCCTTTTTAAGTCTTAGAATTTTTTTGAAGATGAGGCCACAGGACAGGGAGCTGGAGTTCCCAGGGCTGCTTGCTGAACCCCTTGTTTATAATCCTGTTATGAGGATTCCTAGTTTTGTTTCTAGGAGTTTGGTCTCTTCCTTTATTGCAGCAGGTGTAACAAAACTGGTTCATTTAATTGATTTTACATGGGTCTCAGCTGATATTTTGGCTGTCAAGGTTGGTTTTCGTTCCATTCGCTAGGTTTCTCAGAGGTTTTTATTAGAGGTGGAATCAGCTTTTCCTAGAGGGATTATTGCAAGTGTGGACAGTTGCCTCCTTGAGCAAACCATTCCTGATTATGTTAATGCTTCTATTTTCTTGCCTGTTGCTCCTGCTGTGGATTGGGATGTTGACATGCCTGGCAACTTGCTTGCCTTCAATAGGTCTTCTGAATTTACTTTTCATAGCTTAGGCCATAAATTGTTGGATATGCTTATGGCAAATATTGGTCATTTTCAAATGCTTGTTGATTATCCTGATATGGTGTGGAAAAGACAGCTTCTGGTGTCAGACTCCATCCATCCAGCCTGGATAACTATGTACAAGCCTCCGATTGCAAAGAGAATGGTTGATCTCCAATGGACAACTCTTCATGGGGTTATTCCCATGAATGTGTTTGTTCATAGGTAGACTTGCAGGTGTCCATGTCATGTCCTTTTTGTGACATGAAGACTATTATTCAAATGTTTCTTACTTGTTCCATGTTACAGCCATTATTTGTTTGACTTCAGGGTATTTTTTTGCTATTGTCCATTGATTTTTTCCCTGCTCACTGTATTTATTTTTACTGTTAAGTACAGGTTTACAAATAGATCTGTGGTATGCTTTACAAGCTTTATTTTGGGTCAAGAAAAGATGGCCATTTAAAAGCAGATAACAAATTATTTGGTACTGGGGTTGCCAATGTTCTTTGTTTTTGTTTTTTTTAGATTTTTAGTGGTTTTACACAGTCATTTAGAGTTTAGATATTATACACTTAAGCGATTTGGATCAGTTTATTCAGCGATGGGGTATTAGAAATGCACTTTATGCTGTTTGGGATGGGCAACTGTTTTTGAATCTGTAATTTATTTCTGATATTACTGTGTTTGTTTTAAAAAGTCAAAAGTCTTTCTCTTGCTTTCTCTGTCTCTCTCACTCAGTCACATACTGCTGCTGCTGAAGTAATGTGAGTAGTTGCAGTTCCCTTCTGATTGTGTTACTGAGTGTGTGTTTCATGTGTGTGCTAGAGGTGTATATTAGGAAGTGCCAGGACCAGATTATTGCCTAAAAAAAAAAAAACAACAACCCAGCAATGGAAGAAAAAGTCAGAGGATGGATTTCACACCAAGCATCAGTGTTAATGATTGTCAAGATCGTCACTGTTCACAGTGAATTAAGATTTTGTTCTAGGGCAGTACAACTCATCACATAAGAGTGAAAAAGGATCAAGAGTACTAGTTTCTGCATCACAACAGACATACTTCATAATAATAACCAGAGAGACATCACCACTGTCACATCAATATCAATGATTCCATCATGCAAACCCTGTCAGTGGTATCCCATTATTTAAAATATATAATACTCTACTCAGAGACTGCAACACTAAATACACTGGAGAAAATAATATAAACAAATTTGCAGAGAGCTAAAGAAGATCAGATCAACACACGTTAGCAGTGATTCACTAGTTTTCAGGTGTGGGCTCCCCAGAGTAGGAAGAAAATTTACTGGCACAAAAACTTCAAAAGTGAACTGGCAAGGAGTAAATATGTTAAATGTGTAAACACCTAACTTAACAAAAATAAAGGAACACATAAAATTATAAAATAACTATTGGAAAAGCTAAACATCATTGCCAATAACCAGACTTGCTCATTTGGAGCGTGGTCCAGAGCCCATTGAAATCAATGGAAAAATTCTCATTAATCTCAGTGGGCTTTGGATCAGGTCCTTGTGGCCTGATCCTACTTCCATTAAAGGCAATTGCTGAACAGCAATGTATTACAAGAGAGCAAGCTCAGGCTGTTAAGTACTGAAATGACCACTGGGCAAAGTACTATGAATGACTATTGAAAGAGCATGTTCTTCAGAAGAGTTGAAATTTCAAAGTCATGTAGCTTTCCATTCCCTCTTAGAAGTGTAGGGGGAAAATGTTATTCCTTTACTTCCCTTTGATGCCATACCACTCTTGTCTTCTCTCACTGGGAAGCTGCATGCAAGAGACTGTACAGGGATAGAAGGGGGAAACACAAACTCAGAGGAAAATAAAAAAAGATTTTCAAGAAAGCACACCCATTTTCTGAGATTTTGGCAGGGGAATATTGGTTTGTGTGCATAAAGAAGAAAGCGAAATTGTGTCATCCAATATTCCTGATAAACTCTGATTTTACTGTGTATGAGGAGATACCATGTCCAGTAAGCCTATTTTTTATCATTGTGTTGAAACTTCTGGGGCCCAGTCCGTGGTGCTGGAACTAAGGCTGCTGCTGCACACCTTGGTTTGAAGTAGTAATAACAAACACCAAATACATGGCTCCCATGGTTTCCATCATCAGCACCCCCCAGCATAAAAATTGTTCCAGCATCCCTGTGCCCAGTGCAGTGGGAGTTTATTTAAGGCATAAAGGCAAATGTTTCTGATACCAAAGGTATACTCTGAGACTCCATGAGCCCCATGATTTTTATTATACTTGTACATGTACAACATATATACTATTCAAACGTAAAATATTTTTATAGATTTATTAAGTTCCTATATGAATTATAAATATGTACTTCAATATTTCTTGTTAGCCAGGTTGCTTCTTCAGTCCAAGCCATTTTATGGAATAAGTTTCCGTTAGATGTTAGTGGAATAAAGCAAGGAACACACAGACTCGATATAACTTGGCTGAATTAGATAAAAAGGGAGGAAGGAGCTCTACAATTACAGATTGACAAGTTGGTTTAATATCCAGTAAAAGAGGAATGCAACTCTGGAGCAGCTGGATTAATTTAGTAATATGGCAAAAAAAAAATAAAAAGGGGGGGGAGAAGGATAATTATGAATTTCAGCATGTCTCAGGAGTTTAGTGAGACCTGAAGGTTTAGAGTTCAACTTCTGACCACGCAAAAAGTGCTGCTATCTATAGTTATCTTGGGGATCTTGCTATGATTAGAGAATGTAAGCTTAAAAATAGGAGAAAAAAAAATCTTTAAAATGGGCAGAAGTAAAATATGAAGTAGTAAATCAGTAAGTGGTCTTGAGAAGAGAGTGTAGTAAATGACGTGACTGAGTTTGCTTTTTACGAGCAGTTCGCTATTGCCTAGAGCATTACCAAAAATCAATCAGACAGTTGAAAGTGGGAAGTGAATGACCACCGGATTGTGTTGCATTTACACATTTGTTAAATGCAAAACGTGGAGAACCTGAAAGTAATCTACAGTAATTTCATGCATCAACTTCAGAAGGATATGAGAAGTCCAAATAAATGGTTGGATCTCACAAATCGATACTCAAATTATCCTTACATACACGAATAGTCCTACTGAATTAAATAATCCCATCTGGCCCTTAACCAGCAGTAGAAAAGTTCAAACTCTAACTAAACCAACACAAGAACAGCACTGGAATTTTCCTTAAAAATAGGGATATGTGGAGAAATTGAACCTGGAGGTGAATTCACAAGCAAAAGTTTGGATAAGAAGCAAGGGGAAAAAAACATTTAATGGCACACAGAGCAGAACAAAAATGGATATGCAATACTGATGTCAGTACAAAAAAAAAAAAAAAAGTGATTCCACAGGATCAGGACTTCATCCTGTGTATTTAATGGGAGTTTTTCCAGTGATTTCAATGGGGCCAGGATTTCACGCACATAATTTTGTAAGACCCAGGGAAAAACAAATAAGGGACATTAGAAAACACAACATCAGAGTGACATGGGTCAGTATGTCTGAGCGTAATAGCAACCATAAGAAGATGATGTAAAGACAACTGGCAAAACCATGTTTTCCTTCAAGAACAAACAACAACAACAAAAATAATTACTGGTAGAGATGGGATAATGGGAAGAACTGGAGACATTTATCAACTATTCTACAGCAGCAAAATGAGTTTTGGTAAGTGGTAAGTATTGTCTTCAAGGCCTTAAAACAAGGGGAAATAAGATGTACAAAGATGTTTCTCAAAATATGAGAAACAATAGGCAGTAAAGAAGTTAATCAGTAAAAGTGACCAGGGAAAATGGCATTGGTAGAATAAATTATGGTACCCACCAGTAGAATAGCAGCTTGAATCAGAAAGAAGAGAATCCTGGAAGACAATAATAATAATATTGGTATACATGAGTGAGATTACAAAGGAGATCTCATTTATTCCAGCTTGTTTGTTTGTTTCTGAAGATAAAATGGCGAAATGAATTGTTCACTGCTTTACCATGATAAAGCTAGAGAAAACTATTGTAAATGACTACATGGGGCCTGTCCTGCTCCCATGAAAGTCAGTGGCAAAAATGAAAGACAGGAAATTCAGAATTAAGTTTGAATTACTCAAACCAGTGCTAACTCTCAAAGAACCACCACAACCTTAACTCTACCCTAGAGAAAAAATAAGCAAGAAGTTGTATCTGAAAAAGGAAACAAACAAAAACAGCATTCCAATTCACTAGTAGTAATCAAGAAGTTCAAGTAAAGAGTTTGTAATGCTACAATAGAAGATGGGTTTTCTGTAGAGCAGCTGCAATAAACTTACTTCCAAAAGCAGTCTATCACAGATTCACTTTCCATATATGCATCTAAAGAGGGAAAACCAGTTTCAGATTTAAAGCAGACATGTGCTCTGCTGCTTTAAACAAGCATTAGAAGTTCAAATTCAGAAGCAGTGTACTCTCAATTAACAAATTACATACAACTGCATATTTAAGACATCTTACATTATTAAACTCATTTTAAAAATACAAGGTTTGCATCTATAAAGTACATAATTCATACATCAATAGGAATAGATTATGGTACATTTCCTTTGCTTAAATGCAAATGTTCACAGCTGTCAGCAGTGGACTTACTTATGCTGGTATTTACCAACAGAAAACTATTTCAAATAACCTTTCAGACCTGGCTTTCATGAACAGGAGTTGGACAGTTGGTCCATAAATCAAGTCAACAATTTCACCATTCCTCTCTTAAAGGTGTTTTCTCACTTGAAGAGGTCCTGCTGAACACAGAGACTTCTTTAAGCCAGACAATTAAAATAACACTATCTGGGGCTTTCTAAAGTAGTCTGAGAATACTACATTATCACAATTCTATTGGGGAAGAATGAAGTCTGAGTTGATTACTTGAATTCATCTTTTTGGCTGGTTGTCAAAGGGCAATCTGAATCTCTGAATTTTCTGGGTTTCTGCTATTTTATATTTTTCTAGCTTAGCACTTTTTGTAGCTTAGCTTTCTTTTGCTCCGGCTTGCAGGAGTGAAATCAGGAAGGCCAAATCACACCTGGAGTTGCAGCTAGCAAGAGATGTTAAGAGTAACAAGACGGGTTTCTTCAGGTATGTTAGCAACAAGAAGAAAGTCAAGGAAAGTGTGGGCCCCTTACTGAATGAGGGAGGCAACCTCGTGACAGAGGATGTGGAAAAAGCTAATGTACTCAATGCTTTTTTTGCCTCTGTCTTCACGAACAAGGTCAGCTCCCAGACTACTGCACTGGGCAGCACAGCATGGGGAGGAGGTGACCAGCCCTCTGTGGAGAAAGAAGTGGTTCGGGACTATTTAGAAAAGCTGGACGAGCACAAGTCCATGGGGCCGGATGCGTTGCATCCGAGAGTGCTAAAGGAGTTGGCGGATGTGATTGCAGAGCCATTGGCCATTATCTTTGAAAACTCATGGCGATCGGGGGAGGTCCCAGATGACTGGAAAAAGGCTAATGTAGTGCCCATCTTTAAAAAAGGAAAAAAGGAGGATCCTGGGAACTACAGGCCAGTCAGCCTCACCTCAGTCCCTGGAAAAATCATGGAGCAGGTCCTCAAGGAATCAATTCTGAAGCACTTAGAGGAGAGAAAAGTGATCAGGAACAGTCAGCATGGATTCACCAAGGGCAAGTCATGCCTGACTAATCTAATTGCCTTCTATGATGAGATAACTGGCTCTGTGGATGAAGGGAAAGCAGTAGACGTGTTGTTCCTTGACTTTAGCAAAGCTTTTGACACGGTCTCCCACAGTATTCTTGCCAGCAAGTTAAAGAAGTATGGGCTGGATGAATGGACTATAGGGCGGATAGAAAGCTGGCTAGATTGTCGGGCTCAATGGGTAGTGATCAATGGCTCCATGTCTAGTTGGCAGCTGGTATCAAGTGGAGTGCCCCAGGGGTCGGTCCTGGGGCCGGTTTTGTTCAATATCTTCATAAATGATCTGGAGGATGGTGTGGATTGCACTCTCAGCAAATTTGCGGATGACACTAAACTGGGAGGAGTGGTAGATACGCTGGAGGGTAGGGATAGGATACAGAGGGACCTAGACAAATTGGAGGTTTGGGCCAAAACAAACCTGATGAGTTTCAACAAGGACAAGTGCAGAGTCCTGCACTTAGGACAGAAGAATCCCATGCACCGCTACAGACTAGGGACCGAATGGCTTCGCAGCAGTTCTGCAGAAAAGGACCTAGGGGTTACAGTGGACGAGAAGCTGGATATGAGTCAACAGTGTGCCCTTGTTGTCAAGAAGGCCAATGGCATTTTGGGATGTATACGTAGGGGCATTGCCAGCAGATCGAGGGACATGATCGTTCCCCTCTATTCGGCATTGGTGAGGCCTCATCTGGAGTACTGTGTCCAGTTTTGGGCCCCACACTACAAGAAGGATGTGGAAAAATTGGAAAGAGTCCAGTGGAGGACAACAAAAATGATTAGGGGACTGGAACACATGACTTATGAGGAGAGGCTGAGGGAACTGGGGATGTTTAGTCTTCAGAAGAGAGGAATGAGGGGGGATTTGATAGCTGCTTTCAACTACCTGAAAGGGGGTTCCAAAGAGGATGGCTCTAGACTGTTCTCAGTGGTAGCAGACGACAGAACAAGGAGTAATGGTCTCAAGTTGCAGTGGGGGAGATTTAGGTTGGATATTAGGAAAAACTTTTTCACTATGAGGGTGGTGAAACACTGGAATGCGTTACCTAGGGAGGTGGTGGAATCTCCTTCCCTAGAAATTTTTAAGGTCAGGCTTGACAAAGCCCTGGCTGGGATGATTTAGTCAGGGATCGGTCCTGCTTTGAGCAGAGGGTTGGACTAGATGACCTCCTGAGGTCCCTTCCAACTCTGATATTCTATGATTCTATGAATAATAAAACACATTCAAAACATTGATTTGTGCTGGCAGGTTTAATGTCACCATCATGATGACTTTTGTGAGGTATAAGTCATGACATGAATTTCATTTTTATCTGTTGATCTGTTTACTGCCCTGCTAAAATAGCTAATATGTGCAGTGCTGTTTTCAGTTATTGACCCTTGTAGAGATCATTGGCTAAGCACTCTGGTGAAAATCTGGGGCAACTCCAAAAGAACTGAATTATGTCAAATTTATACTTGTGAAACAGAGTAGAATTTGGCCCCATATCTTTGAATCTTAAGTATCACAAGTTGCATCCTAAATGGTGATATAGACAAAGTCTGTTTTAAACAAACCTCCATATCATTTGTGATCAGTTTCTACAAGTATCTTATCATATATGTACTGATAGGGCTATACATATATAACAAGAGATATTTTGTTCTTGCTTGGGACAGGTGCTCAGATAACAGGTATGATAACTCATTCTGATACATATAACCGTTTCTGAAAAACACACAATAAGACCTGAAGGGCCACGAAATTTGAGAGAGATCATGGGTGAGAAGTGATTTGACTTTGACAAAGAATTCATTACTGCGCCAAATTTAAGGAGTTTTCAAAACTGATTAAAAAAGTAGAATATTGGTGATTACTCATCTCAATTCACAATATGTACAATATGGAAAAAAAGAGGTTTTGAATAGTGGCAACCAACCCATCTGCTCAACTGCAGAATTTTGCAAAAAATCTACCAGTATAACGCATGTCAGAACCTTGCCAAAATACCCACAGAGTAATAGGATGGCCAAAAGAACTATTCAGACACTGAAAAAAATCTTATTTAAAAAGCTGAACATGCCAGTGAAGATACATAATCTAGACTGGCAGCCAGGCAACCGGTCCACCTGTAAGCAGGTAATAAGAACTGACAGCCAGCAAGAGTCAACATCTTCACAGCAGAATCAGGATCGTAGATTGAGGAAATAGACAATCAGAGGTACCAGAGAAATCACTGAAAAGTTATTTAAGTGCCTGAGAATTCCAGATACCCAATTATATATATCAGAAAAAGATGAACACTCAGTTACTAAAGGAACAAGAGAAAATATACCTGTGTCAACACAATCATTACAGGCACCAGTATCACCAAATTTGTTGCATCCAAGCAGCACCTGGTTGAAGCTACAATATAATAAACTTGCCCCAAAATTAGATCTTTATGGGAACAGGTATGTGAGGGTGTTTTAGCTGCTAACCTCTGGCTTTCATGAGAGGAATAATAGCAGTTTTTACGGGTTGCAATGTGGAAGGAATGTGGTGTTGGGGAGGTTGGGTGATGTAGATTAAGTAGGAGCAGAAAGTCAGGAGTGTTGAATTTAATATTTTTTTCAACAGCCACTGGTAGTGGTCTCTTCCCAGGAGAATGGGATGTCTGAGGATAATGACTGGAGAGTACAATCCCTGGTGATGAATCCATCTGTGGATAATTTAAAACTTAACCAGATCACTCCTGATCTGGTTAAGAGAGAGTCTTTGCAAGTATAAGAAATGTAACTGGATGATGCCTCTGGTCTGATATTAGCTTAAAATGACTCCACGTGGGTACTTAATTCAGCATAATCTGAGAGGCGGCTCAGGATTTCAGATGTGTTCTTTTCATCTGGCAATACAGGATGCCTTCTGACCCAAAATTGGATTTTACAGGTTATTTGCTTTTTATAAGGTGGTTTTAGTATGGGAGGAAGATAGGATTAATAGGGATGACCCGACTGAAGGGCTGCAGATGCTTCATTTACTCTATATGGATAATTCCTCTGGGTCAGTTTTCCTGGCCCTCGACAACAGTAGGACTGGCTGTGTGGTTTCTGGCTCAATTCATATATATCTCATCACATTCCGAAGTTTATTTTATTTATTTTTGTGAAGAGATTTGAGCTCAGGAGGAGGAGGAGATAATTTTTTCCAGGCCCAAACATTACCTCCTCTATTTTGAGGCCAGGATGCACCTCTTGCCATGCCAAAGGGCCTATTTTGATGATCATCCCTCAGACGCTAATGGCACTCACTAGGTTTCAGAGGGCACAAAGGGAGAATACTGTCTTACCAGCAGACCATGCTATTGCTGGTTTGATAGAATTTTGTAAAGATCTGGTGTTCCTGACTGCTGATATATGACTCTGAAATGACCTCTTCCTTTCCTTTACCCTCCCATGTGGTGGTAGCATTCAGAAGATCTGTGCCTAAGGAAATGGCAGCAAACACCAGTGGTGAAAGCCTTTCTCTGAATTGGATTAACTGCTGTTTCTTAAAACATAAGCAGTGATTGTGCACAGGTTGTGGTGGAGGTTGCAGCCTCAATAGCTTGATGACACCCAGATTTATATTTCCACCTCTTCTATTTCCTGGCTTGTTGATGTAGGGGAAGAAGTTGCCCCATGTCTCATAAAGATGGAGACAGGGATAAGGTCTATATTTTGAGGCTAAATTTACATAAAACTGAGATAATTCTGTTAGGGCAGGGGGCTCAACTGGAAGTAATGATATAAATGATATCAGCAACTGAAGGCTGTTTATTTCTATGGTCCACAATTTGAGGGTCTTATTGAATCCCCCAACTGCTGCGGAAAGTCCAGGTATTAATGGTTGCCAGTCATACTTTCTATCATTTGTGCTCCCTCAGTGTGTCGGATTGTGGCATTTGTGATCATCTAAGGCAGTGGTTCTCAAACTTTTGTACTGGTGACCCCTTTCACATAGCAAGCCTCTGAGTGCGAAAACCTCCCCCCCCCCTATAAATTAAAAACACTTTAAAATGTATTTAATACCATTATAAATGCTGGTGGCTAAGCAGGGTTTGGGATGGAGGCTGACAGCTCATGACCCCCCAAAGTAATAACCTTGCGACCCCCTGAGGGGTTCTGACTTCCAGTTTGAGAACCCCTGATCTAAGGTTTCAGAGTAGCAGCCGTGTTAGCCTGTATCTGCAAAAAGAAAAGGCGTATTTGTGGCACCTTAGACTAACAAATTTATTTGAGCATAAGCTTTCGTGAGCTACAGCTCACTTCATCAGATGCATGCAGCGGAAAATACAGTAGGGGGATTTTATATACACAGAGAACATGAAACAATGGGTGTTACCATACAACACTGTAATGAGAGTGATCAGGTGAGGTGAGCTATTACCAGCAGGAAAGAAAAAAACCTTTTGTAGTGATAATCAAGGCGGGCCATTTCCAGGAGTTGACAAGAATGTGTGAGGAACAGTAGGGGGCGGAAAATAAACATGGGGAAATAGTTTTACTTTGTGTAATGACACATCCACTCCCAGTCTTTATTCAAGCCTAAGTTAATTGTATCCAGTTTGCAAATTAATTCCAATTCAGCAGTCTCTCGTTGGAGTCTGTTTTTGAAGTTTTTTTCTTGTAATATTGCCATTTTTAGGTCTGTAATCAAGTGACCAGAGAGATTGAAGTGTTCGCCAACTGGTTTTTGAATGTCATAATTCTTGCTGACTGATTTGCGTCCTTTTATTCTTTTACATAGAGACTGTCCAGTTTGGCCAATGTACATGGCAGAGGGGCATTGCTGGCACATGATGGCATCTATCACATTGGTAGATGTGCAGGTGAACGAGCCTCTGATAGCGTGGTTGATATGATTAGGCCCTATGATGGTGTCCCCTGAACAGATATGTGGACACAGTTGGCAACGGGCTTGTTGCAAGGATAGGTTCCTGGGTTAGTGGTTCTGTTGTGTGGTGTGTGGTTGCTGGTGAGTATTTGCTTCAGGTTGGGGGGCTGTCTGTAGGCAAGGACTGGCCTGTCTCCCAAGATCTGTGAGAGTGATGGGTGGTCCTTCAGGATAGGTTGTAGATCCTTGATGATGCGCTGGAGAGGTTTTAGTTGGGGGCTGACGGTGATGGGTAGTGGCGTTCTGTTATTTTCTTTGTTGGGCCTGTCCTGTAGTAGGTAACTTCTGGGTACTCTTCTGGCTCTGTCAATCTGTTTCTTCACTTCAGCAGGTGGGATCTAAGGTGCTCCCTTGCTTTAAATTGGAAACACTGGTGGCAGAGCATCTTTCCCACAGTCTTTTGACACTGGAACATTTTCCTCCTTGGTCTGCTGAAACCTAGATTTGGTGATCTTCAGATTACATTTTCAGGCTCATTTGTTGTCTCAGACTTTTCTGGGAGGCGGTAGAGAGTGGGCTGGGAAGTAGGGGTGAAAGGACTGGTGACTATTTCATGGTTGGGATGATTTATTGCAGGTCAGTTTTTAAAGAGGTTTAAAGGCTTGTTTGATATATATGTTACAAGATTGTATTTTGAAGACTTTATAGTGCATATCATGTTCTGGATAGCTGCAACTGGGAAAAGTCTATATAAATGAATAAAATAATCAAATAAACAGTCTAAACGTACAGTACTGTAGTAGTTGTATACAAATAAGTATACACACTATCTGCTGTGATAGTTCACAGACACTTGTTTATGATAGGACTTAGAATAAATACTACTTTTTGAAAAAGTAATTGGGCATCAGAAAAGGTTGATTTTATTTTTTTTTAAATTAAATATACTAAATCGAATTAAACGCCCAATTCCCAACAGGAATGTACAGTTTGTGTTAAAGATTTTGATTAAAGGATTTGACAAACTCCTTTTAACAAATATTTGTTACAGGATAAGGGAGAGCAGTTGCATAGGGTACAAGAAATATCCATACTGTGTGATATGCCAGTTCTCTTGCATATTTTATTAGTCAACTAATACCTTCACAAATTTCAATAGTGGACATGAAGTTTTATGGAAAAAATGTTTTTGCTCTTCAATCCTGCGTTTCTTGTTTGTGTGGGCCCATCACCTTAATGTTCTCCTCAATCTTCTGTTACTGCACAAATGCTTAACAAGGATTTTTAAAACAGCCCTTTAAATAAAATGGATTAAATTATACAGCCTGCCTTCTAGATTTCTTTAGGAAATTTATGGGACACCCCTATAATTTATCAGGCTCTTGGTATGCACCATTGGGGAGCAGTAATATTATATGATGACAGAGAAGGGATTTGTTTGCAAACGTTTATCTTTAATAATTAGCCATTAATGGGGGGAAAGTAGGCACAAATATTTGAATGGTAAACTGACTAGTCCCTCAGCAATATGCTCCTTCAGTATGACTTAGCATGCAAGTTCATTTTAAAGTAGTAATTCAAATGCTGTAATGGGAGCTCTGTTTGTTTGCTTTCCTCCCCTCAAAGACAGAGCTTTAGCTAAAAAAAACAAATGAAGAAAATTCCCCAAAGAACCTTACCAGGAAACAAGAAAAACATCCATTGTAAACAGCGGGTGGGTCTTCTGACAGGCTTTGTTTGCAAATGATAACAATTACAGGTAATTTTTCATTTCAGTTGGAAGAGCAGGTATTTAAAAAAAAAAAAAAAGAGAGAGGGAGAGAGAGAGATTTCCCCAGTGTCTTATTCACTCCCAGGTCTACAACCTAACAAGAGTGTAGAGAACTAGGTAGTTTCTTCTCATTCCATTAAGTGAGATCTAATTGTGTCTGTTCTGTCTGTTGGCAGATGCGGTTTCTACATAACAACAGCCCAGAGACAGAGCTGCTTGATTAATGCCTCCAGCTGTCATATGCCCCATTATCTGTACATTTGCATAACTTAATGGTTTAGGACAGGGGAGAGAGGATGCTTAATTTAATGTTTAGCAGGCCCTTGATAGCTGAATAATTTAAGAACTGTCAAGGGAGGTCAGTCCTACAGCGATTCAGCAAGACAGCTATGATTTCTGCATATCATTAAAATTCTTACTTAGGATATTTAAAAAAAAAAAAAAGAACAGTGCTGAAAGGAAGCATTGCTTTTCTGTTAACCATTCCTTCCCTGAGGACTATCGGAGAGGCTTTGGGACAGTATATAAACATATGTAACAGGCCAAGAGGGAAAGAGTTAATCATTCTTTTTCTTCTCTTCCCCCTCCCCCTTCACATAGCTGAAGGGGGCAAAGGCAGAATTTACTTAAATTCAACAAACAGCCCAACATGCTTTGAACAGGAAACAATCTCAGTTTCATTAGATACTAATGAATATTATTAAGATAATCTGCCATTTGTTTTCTAATTATGAGTCACAAGGCACCACAGTGGCAGCTCAGGCAACTGCCAGGGTGCATTTATTTATCAATCCTGTGTTTACTGAGTGAGTATGGCAGGGAGTGATTAGGGTGAGTTGGAAAGGGGTAAAAATATTCTCTCAATAGATATTTTCTTTCAGGTTGGTTAACATTTTCTAGTAGCACCAACTTTGGAATTACATTTGGCTATAAATTGGGCATAAAAATACCTCCTCACAGAGTGGCTTTAATGTGTGTAAAATGCAGTGGCTCTTTGGATGAAAGGTGCTCTCATGTACAGTGCTGACCCTGGTTAATTTTATATCCAAAGCAAGGTCTCATGCTGTTTTTCTTAAGATCATGAAAGAGTCACAATACCATGATCCATTATCTCCATTGTACTTATTGGAGCCCACCAGCCTTGGAAGCAACATAATCATTAAAGCAGGACTGATATGCTTCCTGAAATCTGGGATTTTGGGGACAGAGTGGTTACTATTTCAGCAGTTTCAAAAATGCCCCTGGCTGATGTTTGGCATGCACAGTGAGAATGCTGTTAGCGCAGATGTCTCATGTGTGTGCGCACGCGCACACACACACACACACACACGTGTCCATCTTGGCCCGAGCAGTTGGGCCTTGCAGATTGTTTCCATAAGGGGAAGAAATTGATGCTATGGGTCAGGTATTTATTTGGTGCAATCCTGTTTATTTACAAAGGATTTACACCATGTCCTCCCTCCTTGAACACAACAGAAACAAACAGGAGTAGGCAGTTTCCTTGCTTGTAGTTTCCAAGCCTGCCTTTCCAGTCAGCACTTTGCTCCAACAATGCTCGCTCTCATGGCTTCTTCTCAGGGCCAGACTACTTGTCCTTCTCTGGTTTTCTCCTGGCTTTTCTGACTGCTTTCCTGTTCTGACACACACAGCCGCAATCCAATCAGTTGCCAGAGAAAACTCTTAGTCTCTCTGAGTTGGTTCTTTGCTCATGTATATAAGTAAATATCTGTGTGCTTGTGTGTGTGTGTGTCTCTAAAGGTTGAAACTGATTTTTTTTTCTGGATGCACCTGCAGATTGAAACAGCATCTGGCACTAGGGCATCAAGGTTTCATCAAAGGTAAAGGTCTGGGGAGACTCCACGGATCAGACTAGAGTAGTAGGTTAGGGAGGGAGAAAAGAGAGGATCAGGCTAAAGGACAGTAAGCTGTAATTTCAAAAAGGATCTGGTCTAAATAGTGAGGAACGGTAGCAACATGGAAAAGACAGGAGAGGGATTAGTTGGAGGATACAGAGGAGGTTTTCCATGCATGAATACCAAGGCATGGGTAGGTTGAGAAAACCATTTACAATACATTTAAATTCTTATCTAGATGGACATAAGCCTTTACAAAGTGTTTCCAATAGATAGGAAGGCTGTGGTTTGGGCAAGATCATGTTTTTTTCCTAACTTGTGCATCCGTGATAATTACTGAATTTGGGACACATGCACATATGCAAAATAATGCACAATTCAAACTGATAAGATATTTCTTGTTTTTCATTTTTTTTTGGTATTGTGTACTATGCAGTATAGTCAATTTTTCCTGAAGAAGAACAGGAACAGGCACTATGGGGGTAGCATTAAAGTTTAAATAATAGGGTTGAAAGCCTGCCCCACTGAAGTCAATGAGAATTTTGCTCTTACTTCAGTGGGATCAGGATTTCACTCTAGATATTTTCACTAGTTTTCAGTAGCTATTATATTAGATATGTAAATAAAAAGACAGACCAAATTAATAATGCCTTCAGTTTTGGATGGAGAACCCATGTAGAGAATTATTCTGACTACCTCACTGACCAGTGCATATGGCATAGAAAGAAGCTAGTCTTAATGATCATAATAGAAAAAAATCATAAAAAAAAAATAGTATGCGTTACTAACATAGGGCTAAATTCTCAGAAAGGTGTGTGCCAGCCCCCAATTTAGACAACGTAAATATACATGTGTATTTGTGTACACTCTTCTGAAAAGCCCAGATTTGGCCCACAAACTTATGTCTACAAACTATGGGAAAGTCACACATGGGTGTTAGTGTCCATGTCTTACTGATTTTTCAGTGGGAGGTGCCTTATTGCTTTTGGACCTTTGAAAATCTCCCTCTATATCAGGTCTTGCTTCAAATTTTATACACACAGAAATGTGGTAATTGTCACTAGAACCAGTCATTCAAATGACAGTGTGTAAATAATAGCAAGGAGCCTTGATCTTGCAATTCTTACACTGGCCAAACTTGCATTCAGTGGGAGTTTGGCCTGTACAAGGACTGCAAGGATAGATTCTGCAAAAATATTTTATTAATTTTGTAAATTTTTAAAAGGAAATATCTGTAGCTCTTTTCGTCCATTTCTACTTGTATCCCTTTTATCACCTTCCGCCGAAGCAAATTTTTACCAGGATAGGATGCTGGATTAGATGGAACATTACATTCAGAACCAACCCATGCTAACAAATTCTTGGATAACACTAGCTCATATTTTCAAGGAATGGAAAGGTGACACCATTAACAGTGGGCTTTTCTGTTGTCAGGCTTCATAGATATTTCATAGTTATAGATTTCTAGTTTTCAGTTTCTGAAAGAACTTTAGTGTGTGTTTGGGGATTTATTTATTTTTTTAGAAAAGGAGAAAAGAGACAGAGAAATGTGCTTTGGTAAAGCCCAGTTCTGAGAGCTAGATTTACAACATGTCTGTTCTTGGCCATCAGCCTTTTGCTGCTTCCTGGTGTGAAATTGATTACGCATGGTGTGGAGCTCATGTGAAGCCAAAGTAGAAAATGGACTCTGTAATTTGGCAGTAAACAAGTATTTCCAAGTTGTAGACCTCCCTTTCATTTTGCCAGGTGCTTACTAGTGACTATTGCTTTAAGTTAAAAACAGGAAACCCATAAAGACAGGATTTTCTATCTTTATGTTTCCGCTAACACAACAAAGATAGGAAACAAAAAAGGAAGGGAAAACCCCCAAACTTTATGCAGTCTAACATAAATCAGTCCAATTGTTCCAATCCGCACATATGGTACAGTAACGTTGCCCACTGCTTTGAGACCCTCTAATGGAAGACCATATGTGCTACTGCAATATCAAAACACAGTGGGCCTGTGTTTAGGACTCCACAGCGGCCTTTGTTTTAGAACTTCCTTGCTTTTATTGGTTTGTGTGTCTGTGTCAACATTATTTCTTCCAACATGGTGTTTTGTCTTTCATTTCTTTGTATTAGTGGGAGTTTCTTGTACACAGATAATTAAAAGCATTTGCCTGAGCTTTTTGCATTTTATGCTATTGTCTTGCATACATTTTAGACATTTCAAGGTGCCAGAAAATGGTAAGAGTACATTATTAACTGTGTCACCAGGTCAGAGTAAGTTTGTAAAGAGAGAACATTTTCTTTCTTTGACATGTTTTTGAATCATAGCAGTTATTAGGGAATCACAGAAATTAAGGCCCCATTTTGAGAATACTGAGTACCCACAGATCCAACTGGAGTTACCGTGCGCACCTCGCAGGAGGCACACTGTACCCATAGAACTGGGTTCTTTTTATGAAATGGACTATGCATTCTACATATTTTAAAAAGTGTCTTTAAATGCTTGCATTGCAAAGTGTTAATATAACTGGGACACTGGATTATTATTTTTGGTAATAGAAATAGAGGTATGACCACTGCTGGCATAGTGGAAGTGCCTTGTACTTAGATTGGCTCAAAGAAACTCTCTGGATCTAAACACTCCCTTGCGCGGTCAATATTTTAACAATTAATGCAACTCTCCCTGGAGAGAATATTCTTTCCCCCCCCCTTCTCCTAAAAAAAAAAAAATCTACTAATTTACCATATTTTCCATTATCCCACATTCCTCAGTCTCTGATTGTGTTAGTCAGCACTGCAGGTGACCTATGGTTAATGACTGTGCAGTGTTTAGTTGGGTGGGGAGCAAATCCTATTATTATTGTGCCTAAGGGATCAGTCAGGGATCAAGGCACCACGGTGCTTGGCATTCCACAAATACATAACAAAAAGATGGTCTCTGCCCTGAAGAGCTTACAGTCTGTGTATAAAATGGGAGACAACAGGTGCATACATAAAACAGATGGGGAAAAGTGCACGATATCAGCAAGATGACTATGAACAGGGTGAGAGAGTGGTCACTCTGTAGTGCAGGGGTGGGTGAACTTTTTGGCCTGAGGGCCACATCGGGGTGCGAAACCATATGGAGAGCCGAGTAGGGAAGGCTGTGCCTCGCGAAACAGCCTGGCCCCTGCCCCCTCCCTCTTCCCACCCCCTTCAGAACCCCCAATCCATCCAACCCCCCGCCCTGCTCCTTGTCCCCTGACCCTGCCCCCTGGGACCCCGCCCCTTATCTAACCCCCCTTCCCCTGCCCCCCCCAAACCTCCGCCCTATCCAACCGCCCCTGTTCTCCATCCCGACTGCCCCCCACCCCCGAACCTCCACCCCATCCAACCGCTCCCTGTCCCCTGACTGCCTCTCGGAACCCCCTGCCCCTTATCCAACCCCCTGGCCCCCTTACCATGCTGCTCAGAGCAGCATGTCTGGGAGCTGCATGGCCTGGCCAGAGCTGCACATGTTGCCGCTCTGCCCTGCAGGAGTGCGCAGCCCCGCTGCACAGAGCGCGGCCTGCATGTTGGCGTGGCTGCAGGGGAGGGGGGTCAGCGAAGGAGGGGCTGGGGGCGAGCCTCCCCACTGGGGAGCTCAGGGGCTGGGCAGGACGGTCCTGCAGGCCGCAGTTTGGCCACCTCTGCTGTAGTGGTGTGCTGGATGGTCCATTGGGGAATCTTCTTGAAGTTTCCTCTGACTACTGGACGTCTTCCCGAGCTGGCATGAGTGTGTGTGGGGAAGGTGAGAGCACATGTTCTCAGGCTGGTGAGTGGGAAACAGAGCTCCAGGCTCCCCAGGTGATAGCACGTCAGAACTCAGATGGTGGTTGGGCCCATCTCTACTTGCATATTACAGTGGTTTGAGAGGGTACCCAGGGGACTGCAGTCTCACATGGCAATGGATGTAGCCAGAAGAATGGAAAGTCTGGTAGTTTATATGGATCTTAAAGACAGCATACAGTAGGAATGACAGATGTTGTTCGATATTGCCAAACTTCACATAAACGATTGCCATGAAGCAGAAACACTGAACTTTATTTTTCAACTTCCATTGCACAAAGAATCGTGGTAGGATGCCAGACTCTTAATACACTGGTTTTAAGCTTTTTTTTATTTGCGGACCCCTAAAAATTTTTGAGTGCAGGTGTGGACTCCTTTGAAATCTTAGGCATAGTCCATAGACTCCCCTGGGGTCCAAGTACTACAGATTGAAAACCATAGTCATAGTATGACCTTATTCTTTTCAGTCCTTGTGAACAGAACACTTGCACAAGTTTAGCAGTCTAGTCTAATTCATTAAACACACTATTACATAACATGTTTTAATAATCTATTTGTGCTATCAGTAATTTTATCATGAGTGGGGGATTATCATGTTGCATGAATATGAGGTGTCTTGTATTATTTGGTACTATTGTTTAACAATACAGTAGGAAGCAAGTGAGGCCTCTTAATTATTTTTTAAGTGAGAAAAGAGTAGGAAGGGGTATTTTTGCTACATTCTCTTGATAATCCCAAAACTTTACTATTCACAAGAATTTCATGCTCTTTCTTCCGACTAGAACCACTGCTTCCAATTCCATGTCACCTCTCTCAGTTTAACTAAACACAAAGATGTATTTTCATATTTGGATTTTAAGGTTTGATTCAGTTCAGATAAACACTGAAGCTATTTGAAGTTCTTGGTTCTGAAAATCTGGGCAGAAATTCTGTGAGAACTGGCTTTCTTGCAAAATGTTTAGTATTTCCTACTTTAGGCCAGGCTTCTTCTAAGAGAACATGTGTACGTTGACACTTCTGCCAACACTGACAGAACGAGAAAATGGAAGGATGCAGGAAAATGATCCCCCCCCCCCATATATATATATATATATATATATATATAAATAAAAACTGAAGCTTTTCAAATCTCAGCAGTGTTTTGGTTTGGTTTTGGGGAAAGTCTAGTCAGTTTTTGTTCTTCCAAATAAGTTTGTTCATCCCGAATTCCTATAAAAAACTGACCTCATATATACTGTGACAAAGCTCCGAGCCTGTATTGGTTTGTCCCGCGCTTCCAGGCAGATTCAGTGGCCTCAGAAGCTTGCTAAGACCCTCAGAACCCCCCTTTCCCAGTATAGCAGCAAAGGTCACAGCTTATTGAGCTACTTTCATCACAGGCCAGTATGAAAGGTGAAATGCCCAGTCGCTGTTGCTCCTTAGAGCCCAGTAGGCTCAGTTTGGCTTCCTGCCTGGACCAAAGCCTGCTTTCCCCTCTCAAGGGGATCTCTGTAGAGCATGGGGGAAGGGAGGAACCCGGGCCCGCCCTCTACTCTGGGTTCCAGCCCAGGGACCCTAATGATAGCAGCTGTTGTCGGTTTTTCCGTTCACCAGTGATGCTGCTTCTATTCTCTGGGCCACTTCCCCATGGTCCCCTTTTCCCAAGCTTCATCCTTACCTTAGGATTCAGTAATGCTTCCTCTTCTCCAGCTTCCTTCACCTGGCCTTCTCTCAAGAGAGGCTGGAAAGGAGAGCTTTTAAGCAGTATGAGCAGGACCTTAATTGGTTCCAGCTGTCTCTACTAGCCTAACGGCCTTAACTGATCCTTTGCCAGTTAACTGAGGTCAGGTGCTGGCATTAGCCTCACGACCTTAACTGGTTAATTGGCATCAGGTTTCTTGACTGGCCTGGAGTAGCCTTTGTTTGACTATCCAGGGAACAGGGACCTGCTCATTCTGAGGCTGATAGACCTGCCTTCCACTACTCTCTTATATCCACTAAGTCGCGGGACCTCCTGGTCAACCTCCTCCTGGCCCTGGCTAAAGTGGCCATCTATAAAACCAGGGTGAGGAGGTTGGCCGATGGAGTCTCCTGCGACTGTGGGGCCTATTTCCAATCTCTGTCCATTCATGCCTCCGGGCAGAGTTCCTCTGGGCGGCGTCCACTGATTCCCTTGACGCCTTTGAGGAGCAGTGGGCGCTGTCCGGGGTCCTCTGCTCAGTGTCCCCGTCCGGTTCCCTTCGTTTGACCCTTTGACCGCACTCCTGTCCCTGTTGTTCATTAGTTGTCCCCCGTAATTGTTTGGTTTTCCAGGTCCTGTGCCCCCCCCCGCCCTTAGGCTGGGGGGGGATCCTTTAGCAGTGGGCGGGCAAAGCCCGCCCACTTCCTGGATCCCAATAAGGACTACTCTCTTATATCCTTCTGGTCTGAGTCCGTCACAATACATACTCATATATTCAGAAACACTTCTCTGTTTCTGTCTCTTTCACATACACAGAAAATATAGATAAGTTATTCAGTCTTGATTCACACACTCTCTCCCACTCAGACACTTGGTGAGAAACAGTATAAATGCTCTTTTGCTGCACTAGATGTCACCTCATTGGAAATGAAGAATAAAATATCTTCTTCCCTCTGTTTCTAGAGGCGATTAGGATGACAAGTTAATCAAGACTTCATCATAGCCCTGCATATTTCCATTCATCATATCACAGCACTTCTAATGTAGCTGTCCAGTTCATTCAAAGCAGGATTTTAAAAAGTGCTGGGTATGTTACAGCCTTATGTTATTGAAAAGTCCTTATGTTACTGAAAAGTCCTTTAGTATCCTTACTTTTTCCTTAACTAGCCACATGTGAATAAATACAGATATACTACCTTCAAAAATAGATGTTTACAGAGATATACTAGTAGGGTAGGGAAGTCTAGCAGAAAGAGCACTGGACTGGGACTGAGGAGTGCTGGGTTTAGTCATTGGCTAAGCCACAGACTTCCTGTGTGACCTTGGGCAACCCACTGAATCTTTCCTGTGCCTAAATTCCCTATTGGTAAACAGGGAAATACTTGTGGACCTCACACGAGCTTTGTGCAGATAAAATCCATTAATGATAGCTTGGTGCTCGGATACTATGGTCTGTTGAAAGTCAAATAAATACCTAGCTAGATAGTGTGGTAGTCTATTATCACCTTCTTAGCTCCTTGAGGTTGGCATGTATAGGGGATAATATTTTCCTATAGTATCTACCCTCTTGCATATAACTTCAATGGAATGTTTAAATACATGCCCAAAGAGCCATACAGGTACATTTCAGGCCAGACATCCACTTCACATCCATATCCCGATGTGGTTAAGGATAATCTGCAAGAAATATGCATAACCACTTTCAAAGCTCTAGAAATTTGAAAGCTACCCATGAGTTTGGAGGGGAGGATGGTATAGCACCCTCCAGGTACTGCTTAGCCGTGTCCTTGAATGCTCGGTAATTTGAGTGAAAAGACATGGGTATTATCAAGTATATGTCAGAAAATTGTTTCTGTCCTTCTGTGGTCATGATTAGGTAGTTGTATGTGAAAGGGGCATCCATTTAAAAGTGCAAGGTTCCTCTTCTATAGTGTCCATGAGAAACACATTGAATATGATGAATTTCAGCTGTTTGCTCTGTGAAGTTTCAGCTTTTAAATGGATGAGCGTGAGGACTGTAATATCTGACTCTGTTTTACACTCCGCTCCGCACACCCCAGCATTAGTGTTATGATGGAGCATGTCTCCTTTCTCAGCCATCAAAATAAGGAAAACCTGTCTATGGACATTTTCTAAGATGTTCTGTCTGGAGTCTTTCTCTTAGAAATGATAAATTAAAGGGACACTGTCAAGGCTATTAGACTAAAATGAAAGCTACTACTCAAGCTTGATCTGAACTGAAGGTACCTGTGTGTAAGTCACAGTTTCTCCATGTTCAGATTTGTGGGTAAAGGCCAGACAGGAATGTAATTATACCTTAAATATTGTGGCAACCATTGCGACTGATAGCTTTTCAGTGCTCAGGAGGACAGAATAACTGAAAATGTTCTTCTTTTAATGCAAATATGATTTTGAGTGTATTGACCTTAAAAGTCTTCCTTCAAGGGACATTTGCAGGGAACCTAGGAAAAAAAAAACTGGAGCCCAGGAAAATCAGTGTTCAAAATCAGGGGCAGATCTGTGAAGGGATCTGACATCTATGTGTCAATCAACAATAGTCTGGTTAAAGGGTTATCAGGAATGAAACTGTTTAGTCTTTTGCTCTCTGTGCAGCAAATGCAATTTGAAAGAACCACATAGGTACAGTGGGATCCAAATAACTATGTTACTAACCAGCAAGTCCCACAGTGTTGCTCTGGCAAGGTTCTGATGGCTTTTAAAAAGGTGCAAATTATTTCCTTATGAGTATCTAAATAGGCTTGAACACTATTTCATTTAATGGTCCATGTGAAATGAGCTGATGGTCTCAGAGCAGTTGCAATCAGATATACATTCATATCACAAAAGTAGCACTATCAGAGCTGGGAAAAATCAGCAATATTCTTGGTAGTCTGATCAGAGCAGCCAAGGTTTGAATGAACATAGACAATGAAGTTTCCTTTTGTTCCTAGAGTTACTCCTTCTGTGTCCAGTTGGTGTAGCTGGCACACTGATGAAGTGTAGGAAAGGTTGTACTTTTGCTATCTGTATAGTGCCTGTTCAATGAATAAAGAGAACAGTGTCTTGGGTGATGTCAAGCCAGCACCTTTCACAAGCACTAAATTCAGAAGGAACTGGAAGTTAAAGAGAAGCCAGTACTAAATGGCTTCTGTGATATTTCACTTGTCTCTTAAGAAGAAAGTGTTACATGTTAATTATTCTGGAAACCTGGGGAATTTGTTTTTCAGTTGTGGATGTTTGTTTCTCGTTTGTGCCTTTACTGAATTTTAGAGACATAGCACAATAAAGAATGAAATAGTCACTCTGTCACCTCTAGCAATAGAGCACTCTGTCATCTGTTCAAGTTCTGGCTCTAAAGACTCAAAGAAGTATTACTGGAGGAAGCAGACCTCTCCTTGTTGAGTGAAGCAAAACGTCCCTCCATTTACCTGCCATTGAAATTAGGACTGTGAAAGCACATTCGGTAAAAGTGGAAAATGCTTGGTTTATGCGAACCAAATAGAATTGTTTGAAAAGTTCTGGTACTCAATTGTCCAGCATTGGTGCAGCAGTGAAGGATTCCTAAATAATTGCATGTTACCAAATAAAGAGCAAAATCTTGAACTGGTATGACCCTCTCCAGCACCCCTTCACAGACACACAACCCAAGCATATGGGATTAAGGAGCACTGCACCCCTGCTTCTGTCTGCAGAAAAAAGGAGTTGGGAGCATTGTAAATGTAGCTAATATTTCAAAAAAGAGTACACCTGGTGTCATCTCCCTGAAAATGCCCACAGGAAGAGAGAGTGCATCACTTTAACTAATTAGGCTGCAGTCAATATTGGGGCTCTGTTGTGCTAGGAGATGAAATGAGAAAAATACAGGCTAGGAGATAGTCTCTTCTCCAAAGAGCTTACGGACTAATTTAAGACAAGATGCAAGAAGTGAGAGTACAAAGAAGGGAGAAGAGTGGTGGAAAACGGTCGGAGTGGTAGGAGTACTTGATCCCACAGTTGGTCAATGGAGATATTCCTGGCAGTTCACACTACAGAAAAATGTGTGCCTAGTTAGCAGGTTTTAAGTCAATATTTTTCTTCTCATATGTAAGTAAACAGGAATAGTAATGATATCCGTAGTCTTTGGTGGTCACAGACCTATTATTAGCTTGCAATTTATCATAGGCATCACAACTTGAGTGTCTCTTGAGAAGGGATATGAAAGAGGACCAGGCAGTATTTTTTTACTGATTAGTTCTAGGAGGGACACCACATGCAAAGGGTGACATGGAAGAAAGCACAAAGATGATTGTGGGAGTAGCAGACAAACATATGATGGAGGCTGGCATGGTTGGTAGAATGGAAGAGGTCATTATAAGTTCCACTCGTTTCATAAAGCTCCATGAAAGAGGCAGACCAGAACTCAGTAAGTGGGTGGAAGAAAAAAGGAGGATGCAGCAGCCAGATGCCTGGGATCCTGTTCCTGTTTTCTGACTTTTCTTATGTCCATCCCTCTGAAGATAGGGAACTATAGCTGAGCAATATGAGAATAGGGTGTGTGTTTGTGTGTGTGTGTATGTGTGTGCACGTGCACAATGTTTCAGTGGGGATATTCCTGGCAGTTAACACTGCAGACATATGCTCTGTCAGCCTGTTTCCAACAAGCCATGGTGTGCCTGCCACCTCTGTCCCGCTAGTGTATGTGGTTTTTTTAAGGAAGGAAAAAGTCACCCTGTTTGTGACCCAAAATAAATGAAAAATCTCCATCTCACTCTTGTGAAAAGAAATGTAAATGCTTTTATTTATGTTGTTTATCTTCTAAAATGGTCAAATGTTTATATTTTAGGGACTGATCCAAAATCCATTAAAATCAATGGAAAAACACGCATGGACTTCAATGGGCTTTAAATCAGGTTCTTAGAGCAACACTTCAGTAGATCTCAGGCTTGCAGCCTCCTTCTCAGGCTGGATCCCTTGGGGATTATCTTTGGCTTGCTTACTTTAGGGATTCCGTTGTCTTGATTTTTAAGACTTGAACAGAAGCTGCCCTGACATATGTGCATGAATACAATGGCATTTCACAGGTTATGAATCAATGCTGAATCTAACCTTCTGATGCTAGTCTCTCTCTCTCCTTTTCTGATCTTAGGTTTCAGAGTAGCAGCCGTGTTAGTCTGTATTCGCAAAAAGAAAAGGAGTACTTGCGGCACCTTAGAGACTAACAAATTTATTTGAGCATAAGCTTTTGTGAGCTACAGCTCACTTCATCGGATGCATTCAGTGGAAAATACAGTGAGGAGATTTATATACACACAGAACATGAAAAAATGGGTGTTATCATACACACTGTAAGGAGAGTGATCACTTAAGATGAGCTATTACCAGCAGAAGAGCGGGGGTGGGGGGGGAGAAAACCTTTTGTAGTGATAATCAAGGTGGGCCATTTCCAGCAGTTAACAGGAACGTCTGAGGAACGGTGGGGAGTGGGGGAAATAAACATGGGGAAATAGTTTTACTTTGTGTAATGACCCATCCACTCCCAGTCTCTCTTCAAGCCTAAGTTAATTGTATCCAGTTTGCAAATTAATTCCAATTCAGCAGTCTCTCCTTGGAGTCTGTTTTTGAAGTTTTTTTGTTGAAGTATTGCCCATGTTTATCCCCAGCCCACTCCCCACTGTTCCTCAGACGTTCCTGTTAACTGCTGGAAATGGCCCACCTTGATTATCACTACAAAAGGTGCTCTCCCCCCCACCTGTCCCCGGCTCTCCTGCTGGTAATAGCTCACCTTAAGTGATCACTCTCCTTACAGTGTGTATGGTAACACCCATTGTTTCATGTTCTCTATGTATATAAATCTCCCCACTGTATTTTCCACTGAATGCATCCGATGAAGTGAGCTGTAGCTCACGAAAGCTTATGCTCAAATAAATTTGTTAGTCTCTAAGGTGCCACAAGTACTCCTTTTCTTTTTGATCTTAGGTTCACTCTCATGCTGGCTTGCCTTTTGTTTTTTTTCCCTCCTCTTCTTCCAGTGTCCTCCCTCTTTTATTTCCCTATGTCCAGAGGACTGTCCGTGTCTCTATTGCTCAGCTGCTAAATCTCTTTCTCTCTCTGTTCTGGGCTGCCTTTTCCCTCTGAGCTGCCAGGTCTTTCTCTGCTCCAGGCAATCTCCTTTCTCTCCTCAAGCACCATAGTAGCCACACTGCTATTTAATTACATATGCAGGATGCGTGCACTCACGCACTGTCTCCCAATCATCCTTAAATAGGTAGCATGATAAATGCAACCCAAATCTGAGCACTTTCCTCTGAGAAATCTGAAACTCATAACAGAGTGTCTTCCAATTCTCCAAAATAGCTAGTGCCAGATGCTCAGCTGATACAAACTGGCAAATACAAATACAAACTGGCCATAGTACAAATGGAGACCGTGATTCACATATATTGTAAGAAGGTAAGTAGATGTATGGCAAATTAAATAGCTGGTATCAAATTACTGTAAGCATCGGAATTAGTGCTGCTTAATATCAAATCTTAAATTTGTACCTGATGTCAAATTAAAATTACCATCATTTCTAAAGGAAATAGCTCTGTGGTATATCTTTGGTGACAAACCACTAATGTCTCCATTGTGCTGAATAAGTCCAGCTAAAAGTACATATATCTGGCAGCAAAAGCTCACCTCCTACAGAAGACAATTTGAATACTGCTATGTATGGGACAGATCTCTAATGAGAGATTCCTACTGGATATACTTTAAATGTACAAAAGTCACATATATAGTATAAGCCAATGTATGCTTTTTAAATTTAAACTTTATTTGCATTTACTGATTTTCATAGGCTGTTCCGCACAGCTATTTGTAACTAAATATTACTTATAAATTGAATGTTACTTATTAAAAAAAAACAAATAGCAAAAATGAATTGACTGTAAGGATTTTAAAATTTACAGTGTTTTTTCTAGGAGCACCCACATAGAGGTCTGTTCCTTTGACATCAATCTCCATTGACAGGTGATGGCAGAAACACTCCCTTGGGAAGACTAAAATGTTAATTTAATAACAAAATGGCTACACTGAGGCTGGGGCAATTTAGAACAAGAAGGGTAAAATCACAAAGAAAGGAAAGGGGTGAAACATATATTACATGGGTTGTGTATTTATATGTGTGGAGGTGTGAGGATGACTCTTTAGATGGATTCCAGATGGATTTAATCACCATGACTACAAATGAATAATTCTGGCTGTCCCTTAAAGCTGTTTTACCAGTGAGAAGAATTGAAGGTTTGTAAGGTTTTTGTGAGGCAGGCCTGTCTTGGTAGTGAGACTGGCTGGCAGTAATGTATCCAGGTCTGTAATCAAGTACTATACAAGTTTCCTCCTTATAATAAATCGCTGAATACATCAAAGCTTATGCTTGATAATGAAATAGAAAATGAAGGAACAAAACGAGCAATAATAATATGAACATTTCCAAGCTTTAAGTTTATCATAAAACTACTGAACCATTGAAGTGGCTAAGAACATAAGAATGGCCATATTGGATCAGACCAATGATCCATTTAGCCCGGTATCCTGTCTTCTGACAGTGCGCAGTTGTAAGTCATCACTTTTGTGGATGGTTTTGCTTGATCACAGTCCATCATGCTATATCATCTCTGCATGAACAAGAATCAGGCTATGAAAACTTGATGCCTGGTTTGAGAACTGTGAATTTTGGCTCAGCCCAGTGTTTCTACATCCCTGTGCCTGTAGTGACAATTCACTGGCACCTCTAATATTGCTGTGGGTATAGATGTGAAGCAGGTGCATGCTGGTGAGGAGGTGGGGATAAGGCAGTAATGGAGAATCATTGTGAAAGGCTGTCAAGGTGGGAAATTAGAAAGCATCATCAAATGTTCACAGGTGATCCTAATCTGGTTGGAAAGAATCATTTGTTTACATCAGAAACATTGGGTCAGATTCTGTCATCTTTGATTATAGTGAGTGAGTAGTCTCAGTGAACTTGTTATCAGCATAAACCCTAATTCCAGAGAACCCTTGAGATGGACAAAGCTGATGGGTGTAATGAAACCTGTTTGTCCTCACCTCATTCCAGGATTTTGGTGTGTGTGGGGGCGGGGGAAGCAATTGAGTTTTAAAGAATGTCCCTCTTCTTCTGGATCTGAAGGAAATTCTTCAAAGGCAGAAACATTTACATGTAATGTCTTGCAAAGCTCCAGGGAACCTGAGAAGCCACAAAGTAGATAAATCATCTTTTATGCAAATAAACTCTTCCACCCCCCCCCAGTAGCATGAATCTTGCAAGACAAAAACAATACTTTGAATTTACATACCACCTTTTACCCAAAGATGATAAAGCATGTTTGCAAAGGTTAATAAATTAAGCTTCACATTCCCCCATGAATATCTGACATTTAATTTATCATAGAAGAGTAGATTGAATCAAAAAAGAGGAAAAGTGACTTCCCCATAGTCATAGAGGAAGTACGTGGCACAGAGGAATAGAACCCAGCTGTCAGGGCCGGGACATAGGCAGCTGGTGTGAACTGGTCAGTTATCAAGATGAGGTCAGGAGATATTTAGCGAAGTCAAGGCTGAGCTGAGTCAGTGTACTAGGAAGTCAGGGTCTGGCACTGAGTTACAGGCAGAAGACAGTAGCAGAGTTGGGAATGAGCCAGGACAGAATACCAGGAAGTCAGGATCAGGCACCAGGTTACAGAGCGGAGGTAAGTAATGGAGGCAAGTAGCAGAACTGGGGACATACGGGGGTCAGCAGATGGAGTGCAAGGTTCACAGGAAGGCAAGATCTGGATCAGAAGCAAGCACGTAGTCTACGTCATTGCTCAGACAGCTCCCTTAATGGCTTCTGGTTTATGTACTGGCATGGACCAATCAGTGAGTTTCAGGGGGTTGCCACTCAGGGCCTGCCTGGTGATACTTTCTGCAGTGTCTAGCTTCACAGGGTCTCCAGTAGAAACCTGGCCTGGGCTCCTAGTGGTGATGTGGAAGCATCAGGATCCCATTACTTCCACTATCACAGGTTCTAGTCTACCAGGTACTCACTCTAACCACAAGACCCATTTCCTCTAAGCCAGGTAAAGCAGAATTGAAATAGTGTATGGGAAAATCCACAGAGGGCCTGATCCAATTGCAGTAAATGAAAAGACTCCTATTGGCTGCAACTGGAATTGGATCCAGCTGAGAACCAGAATCAACATCTTTCATTTGGAAGAATCCAATTCATCTCCAAGCTGCGGGACAACTTTCAGATGACTATGCAGAACATGTACAGGGCAGGTGGGGGTTTCCACAGGTATTTTAAATTAAATTAAGCTGGTGGAGTAAGGAATTGCTAAATACAGTACATAGGTTTATATTGTAGATATTAGAAATGGTGATTTAGTCCATCCTTCCACCTATGGACCTAGCACAGTGTTTTGCTAATATATATTTACTAATGCTTTGTCCTATCTGACTTCAGTTGTCCCAAGTGATAAAGTTTGCATTGCTTCCTTTGGGAGACTATTTCACAGCCTAATCAATTTCATGTTCAGAATGTTTTTCCTAGTATTCAATCTAAATTTGTTCTCGGTTCTATCTCAGTACTCCTAGTTATACCTCATGGACGACTCTGCTAATTTCTTCTCCCTCTTTTTTACATCCTTCAGATATTTGCAGTCTGTTATTATGTCTCCCTACCGCACACTTAATCGTCACAGCCAAAGCTACTCATGTAGTATTTAGCTCTTTTAATCTTGCCTCATTATTCACCTCTGGACCCCTAATCTTTTTGTTGTTGTTGTTGCTGTTCTCTAAACTCCCTCCAATTTCTTAATATCTTTCTGGTATTGATGGACCCAGACCTGAACACAATATGCCAGGTATGGTCACAGCAGAGTTGCACAAAGGAAAGACTATTATATCCTAGCTCTTTTACATGATACTTTAGCCCTAATTTTCCTTATTTAGCTGCTCTATCACACTGCAAACTCATATCTAGTATGTCCATCATCACCTCTAGGTTTCCTTCAGCATTGCTACTCGCCGTGCTTTCTCCCTCTGACTGAATGTATTTCTGAACATTTCCCCCCAAATATATTATTCCAAGTCGAATAATATTTTACTTTTTCTGTCCGTGTTTCCAATCTCTCTTGGTGCTTTTCTATTGTTTCTTTCTCTGTGCTAGTGTTCACAGTGCCTAATTTACTACCATCAGCACATTTCATTAACAAATGCTCTCTCCCACCACAGTCTTTCACTGTTGCACTGCAGTACAATTTGACTGTTTCAGAACTATTTTATATATATCACGCCATCCCTCCGCCATTTCTTTCTTTCTGTCTATCCTATATAGATTGTAATCATCTGTACTGACATTCCAATTATAGGAAGTATCTCACCAGGTTACATTTATGTCCACTAAATCACAATCTCCATTAGGAGCAACCTATTTTTCTTGGAGAAATCCACTCGCAATCTACATGTCATTCCATATGTTGTGAGAAGATTTGCTCCCATTTTCCTAGGACTTTGGCTATGAATCCAGTGTGTGTGTGTGTAAGGTGGGAGTCCCTGGTGGTTCTTTCAAATACACTGTACAGTTTTCCCTCGAGACCACTCTATTTTCTGTACTGTGAAACTGCATCGTGTGGCAGGGGGAAAAAACCCCATGAAGTTTCAGCCAATATTCAACATTGTCATCTAGTTAATTATGGAGTGAATGGAGGGAGCTCTGTATCACAGAATGAAAGTCTCTTGTTTACATCAGGATTGAAGAGTGCCTCGACTTAGATCTATCATTGACACGATGATCACAGAAACCTGCTCCGAGTCAAATTCAGCTAATTATATCACCAGAATTTTTTTGAAAAAGGGAAAGAAAAAAGGGTTGGGGGTGAGAAGTGTGGCTACACAGGGACCATATATTCCATAACTCTTAGAGAGACATTTAACGGTCTACTTCCTGGCCTCATTAAATGAACAATGTCAGAGCTTTAAAAAAAAGCCCTTTGCGATGCTTGCATTTGTCTGATAATATATGTCACAACAAGTATATATAAAAAAAACAAAAGAGCATAGAAAATATACTATGTGATTGAACCCCAAAGGAAAGAGCTAGAACATTTCTTCTTTCACCCTTTACTCTGAAGCCTTGCAATAATTAGCCAAAGTAAAATGAATATTAGCTTATGCTTAACTGCCTTTCCAGCATGTTACCCTGCATTGACCCAGTAGTGCTAAACCAATTATTTTTTGAACTTTATGGCTTTAAATAATCTTCTGCTCTAAAACTCCCTCTACCCCTCAGCTACTTAACCGCAGCCCGACTGCCCTAAATCCTTTTCTTATACTTTGTAGCTTTTTAAGCAAGCCCCCTCTTTAAGTAGACATAATCCCTTCTCTGTAGAAAACATGAAAGACCTTGAACAAATCAAGATTTCTCCATGGAGAATTCAGTTAATCCTGTGCTTAGCTCCTAACAATGAAATCCATCTCTCCACCAAGCACCCCATTACTAGGACTAATGCCTGACTTGAATAACAAGCAAATTATTGTGCTTTAATTGTAGCGCTGCTCTGTCACATGGAGAACTTGAGAGAGGAATGTGACTAGGCTCTTCCAGGAAAGACAGGTCACGCCTTTTCGTTGTTGTTAAGGTTGCTATGATTTAAAAACAGACTAAATTAACTATGAATATGGACTGTGCATGCTTCAGATTAGATGAAGCAGCAACAGTACATCTCTGCAGTTCAAGTTATTTTAGGATGATTATTATAAGATATTACCTTTTTTTTACATTGCCTTTTATATGTTGCCAAATTTATATTCTGGGCATTGGGGAAGGGGCATAGTTACACACTTAAAATTAGTGGGGCCATCATCCATTTGGGCACAGACAAGCATGTAAGTGTAAACATGGTTCACAAAGTAGCCCACAAAGGCAGGTACATGATTGGTGGTATATCATTCCCCAGAAAAGTGCTCAAAACAGCATGCGTTGGTTAATGTTAGGATGGACTCAGCAGGACCAAACAGTCTCAGGGAGAAGGTCCAAGTGCTGCTATAAAAGCTGGGCAGAACATGGCAGAAAGGGAAAAGAGGTTTATAAAGAAGCCACCAGTTGCTAGGCAGCCATATCACAGAGAACCAACACATGAGGTTCTGACCTTTAGGTAGTGGCAATAACATATTGGGACCCCTGGGTAGATGAGTCTGGGTGGATTTGTTAGCCATGCACTATTTATTTTTCATGAACTGGAGATAGCAAGAACACACTTGACATGGGCATTGGGATAGATACGTTAGATGACATTACACTTCTTCCTTCTTGTTGTTGCTCATGCTCCTCTTGGTCCTGGCAGTCTGACATGCAGCTGAAAGTTGCATGTGCATGGGATTATGGGAAATATTGCTGTGGGCATTATTCTGTGCAATTTATGAGCATTTTTAATGGATGGTGCATGGTTTACACTTTTCCCAGCTTGCACTGGTTGGGACACTGGTGTGCATCAGATTTCAACATCAGAAGTAGATGCAGAAATGTTGAGAGGAGTAGCTATGTGAGCAATGGTTGGACTCCGACCTTAAAATACCTCTCTTGATTGATTTGTTCAAGCAACGTCATGCTATCTCTGATCTAGTCCCTTGATCAACTGCATCTGGGTGATCAAAGTATTGTATGGTCATTCTGCTGATTCATTAGTCAGATTTCTGAAGCTCCATTGGGTGACCCAATATGTTGTGATACTGCAGCTGGTTCCCCCAGCCCATTTGGATTAAGAAGAGAAAGTTTATTAAGAGAGGTGTGAATGGAGGGGTTGGAACAACTAAAGGGAGGATCTTTCAGACAGTTTGGCAGCATAGTTAATCATCATGGGAGTAACAGCCTGAAACTGGCAGTGCGACACAATAATATTTCCATGCGTGGTAAAGGCATGCAGGTGCTATAACTGTAGGCAGCTGGGGAGAGAATGCAAGGTGCCCCTCATACTGTGATGAAAAATAAGGATGAAATCCTTTTTATTCAGGCTTTGTTTGTTGTCCAGGGTGGAGTACCTAGGATACATTTCTATTCCCTTGTCCACCCTTTGCTTTGCTAACCAATAATTTCCTCTGCTTGTAACACCGGTTAGCTGCTGCTGCTGTAGTCATGTTTCTAGATCCTGAAAAATAGTATTAGGAGGTGGGAGCAGGGAGACAAGCAGCAGCATTACATAGATTTAATGTGACATTAGGCAAATATTGAACAAGATTTTAATTACAGAGGTTATGGCAAATTCTCCTGCTCTGGTAGATGTCAAAAATCCTCCTATTTTTAGTAACCTGAATGCAAGGACCTCATTCCCTATTCTTTCCATCTCTGGCTGCATGCAAAGAGCATACTAGTTGAGAGAATTAACGGGTTGTAGTTTTACGAGAGTTCCACTAGATGATGGTATAAATCTTCATAATGAGCAAGCCCCAAATGGGCAGTTTAAACAGGAGTCCAGGAGAAGCAAAAGGGCACATAACCTTAGGCACGGACATCCCAAGTCTAAAACTTCCCTCATGTCATTAGAATGATACTACAGAGAATTATACTGGTCTTGCATATGTAAGCAACATTCAGTAACATTATAAACTATTACAGAATTACTCAGGGAAAATGAACCAAGCAGCTGATTTACTTGATTTAAAATCAAGTAACAATTTGCTTAATTTATTTTGCAAATTAGAATGGGCTAACATCAATTCATTTTTTAAACTGATACTATAAATGAGAGTAATTGTGTAATTAGTAGTGAATTAATTACAGGGTAACACAGCCATTTACATGAAACTGAATTGAAAAATTAAAACTGGGTCTTACGTTCCTCAGGCTGGGAGGTGCTGCAAATGCAGAAGCCTCAGCTTTCCCGGCAGAAAGGGACAGTGAAGCGCATCCTGTATCACTGTGTAGCAATTTCTATGGCTGATTCAAGGATGGTACTGAAGAACTACAAAGGGAGTCCCATGGAGACTTTCTCAGCCAGCAGGGAAGTTGTTCTGGGATATCAGTTAGGAGGTAAGGGCCAGTGGGGGAAATGATCTCCTGTAGAAAACCCCTGGGGGAGAAAAAAAACCACACCTTAGAATGTATCGTTAATATCGAGTTTTCTTGTCTTCCTAACTCCCATAGGATACATTAAAGGATATGTCACTTTTTGCTATTTATTTATTTGTATTATGGTAGTCTCTAGAGGCCCAGCCCATTGTGCTAGGCCCTGGACAAACCTATAACAGAGGTGGCCCCTGCCCTAAAGAGCTTACAGTCTAAATATCTCTTTGTGTTATTTATTGGGTTTTACACTTTTACACCCATGAGGCAGCAGGCGGCTGGGGTGTTAGCACATCACAAACCTTGGGAAAATGTGAATAATGGCAATATAGGTAAATGATGAATGTTTATAAGGATGGGAGGGATGTAAGAATGAGGAATAGTAATTTATGCATTCAAAGCCAAATTCTAGGCCCATTGAATTATAAAATTTACATTGATTTCTATGGGATGAGACTTTAGCCCTTCTACAGTAGCATGTTATTCAAATTTGACTTTTCCTCAGATCAATTTCTCGTTCAATTTTGATTTATACTAGTTGCATTAAGAAAGTGCTAATGAACTTTGCAGTTATGCTCTATACATCTGAGAAGCTTGGAAAACATAAACTGGGCCTCACGAAACAGCCAGGCAACTATTATTATATAAATGTTGTAAGGAAGTGAATAAGGCAGAATATGACTTGCTCATGGTCACAGAACAGGTGAATGATTGAACTGGCAACAAAACTCCTGAGTCCTGATTTACAAGTTCCTGGTCTAACCACCAGAAAGAAAATTCACTGTGCTCAAAAACTCCTCTAAATCCCATAGAATAGTATAGCAAGTAATACCTTGTTTCAAAAAGAAAAGGGAAATGCAGAGTTTCCTATAATGTAAGATCTGAAATGTCCACCCCAGACAAAGTCCAGATATGTATTGCTGTCTAAATGTAAGGTTATATTACAGGAGTAATCTGAATGGGAATATATCGGTTATTGGACACATCTAAGAAGTAGTAAATATAAGTTGCAAATCAGAGAGGTTTTTTATGCAGAGAATTTCCAGTCAAGTATCCTTTTTGGCAGCAGCTGGGAGAAAAGGGCCATGTTTAGCAAAGGTACAAAAACTCTGTATACAACACTTCATCTGCTAAATCTTCCATTTCAGCTGAAGGCACTTGTGATAACAATTTCTTGACTGTTGCTTTTACCAGGAATTGTGCATAGATGCAATGCAATAGTTTCAATCCATCCCCCCCTGGGCATGTTCATAAAATCTGTGATTCTGTAAGCCCTTGTGCAATGTGCATAGGGAGTGAAAGGTTATGTGTGAGCAAAGACGATGAGGAAGCACAAATAAAATCAAGCACTAGGCTTGGCCCCTTCTTTCTGAGCCCAAGTAAGTCAAACTCATATTGTGCCTGCTCTCTGAAACTCAAGAAAAGCAGAGCAAAAAGGATCAGGCTGGTGGAGAACAGGGGTGTCTAAGGAGACATAGATTTAATCCCTATCACTGCCGCCCTAATGAGGTATTGAGCTATGCACTGCTGTCTTTGGCCTTATTCTGCTACTAGGCAGGAGTAATTTGGTCACCACAACTACAGTGCTCTCATTAGCGCAGGATCATGTTCCTTTGTACTCACTGACCTGCTCAGCACTTTTTATTTTGCACTTCTGTGCTTAGCACTCTGCATCTGTGCTGTGCAGGATCAAGCCCAAAGCGTATGTGTGTGAGTGCAGGGGAGAGGATTGTTAATTTGACCTCAGTGAATATAAAACCAGAACTGAAAGCTTTTCACACATCTTTCGCTGGCTAATGGACCTTCATTTTCCTCTCCCCCAACACCAATCATCTTTCTAATATTTCCACAAAGGGCACATTATGATAATTTCTGTGGTTTTCCCATCTCCCATTTACTGTAGGATAGTAAAATCAGTGCCAGGAGTTTGCTGTGTATAGGGTTTTAATGCTTAGTAGTTCATAGATTTTTTTTTTTTTTACAAGCCCTGGCAGTGACTAAAATAAAGAGAGGAAATCTCACAACTTGACATCTGAAATGTTCCCAGGCTTCAAAGAAGTTTCAGCTGGTCAGGCAGCTTCATTTCAATAACTCAGAAAGAAGGTGTTAGGAAACCAGGGAGTGAATGAGTTCCCATCAGGGACAAAACAGTGGAGAGCATGAAAGAGGAGCAATCCCTTCTGGTAGCCCTGGGGTTGAAGTGTCACGGATTTGGAGTGCTAGAGGGGACAGTGTGAACTTTAGACTGAGCCAACTCTGAAATATTAAAGCAACAGTTGTGGTTGGGAGATGATAAGGAACAACCTTTTGAAACTGCTGAGGATGCTGCTGATGGCTTTTTTTTCTTTTTTCTTTTTCTTTTCTTTTGGTAGAACCATTTATCACTTACAAATCAGCTAAGAGAAGAGGTTTTCATTGTCTCTACTTGATGAGAAGGACAGCAGCTCCTTTCTGGGTGGAAAGGAATCGTGTTTGAACCTCAGGTCCTTGAAAGGATTTGACAGTTCAGCACGGGATGGGAGTCAGCCTGACTTTTCGTGCACACTAGTGAGCAGTACAGCTAATCCTCCACCTTGTGAGGACAGCTATTACTACCTATACTACATGTGTGTCTGAAAACACAAGCATGACAAAGGATGATGCAGAGAGAGGCAAAATGTCGGCTCTCTCATTGTTACCTTTTGCGGGGCAAGACAGGTCTGTTTTCATATATCAGAGAAATATATGTTAGAGTGCTCAGTGTCTAATTCTCATGCTTGTTATTACAAATATTTAATACAGTATTACAGTATTGTGATGCTCGACAACTATGCGGCTTATTGATTCCAGTGTGAGAGAATCTCACAATTATGCTATGAATCCTACAAAATAAACTATATGGAGTTTATTACCATAGGTTAAATACACAGAGTTAAACATTTTTCCCCTCAAGAGTGAACCTATAGAACACCACACTGGGGGACTCTTTCATAAATACGAGAAATGCGTTAGGAACAAAAAAGGGAATCATAGAAAAATATGTAGTGGGGGGAAAAAATAAAAGATAGTTAAACCAATCTTAGAGGAGTGTGAAAATTTCAAGACCAGGAAAATACTGTCAAGGGAATCAGAAGCAAACTGGGACATTCACAACATCACTCTGTTATATAGCAAAACATAAATGATGATAACTTTTGAGAGCTTGAGAGCAGTTGATTATGTCAGTTTTGTAATTTTCTCTCATAGTTGGGTTTTCTGTACATGTGCCTTTTACTGGTGCTAATGCAGTTAACCCCTGTATACTAAAACTGATTAGAACTCCAGCTGTATTTTCTCAGATTCACTCAGTAGCTCAAGGTCATCTGAAAATTAGGGATTTGGGATTTATAAATATCTCTGATGAAACTGCACATCTTTACAATAGAAGGTTAAGACATCAAACCCCAGAAGAGATTCAGTCCTTTAGAATGACATGTGGCTCCTAGAACAGCTTGAATTTCTTTCCAGTAACAACTGAGGGATTTAACTACAGTATCTTTTATAACATTTTGTACAGCCACACATTGCTTTATTTCCTTGCATTTCCTTCCTCTTGTACATTTCTCGTTTCTTCCTCTAAGCTACAAGAATTGCAGCAGATCTGAAATTTGAGTATGTATACTTGATATAAATGTGTATTGTACATTGGGAATAATGACTAACTTTTTATAGACCTCTCGCATTAAAAGTCACCTTCAAAAACACTACTCTCCTCTGCTTATAATCAAATGACACCTCATAACCACCTAACCATTTTTAATATCCCCTAGACTCCATTGTATTATGCCAAGGCTCAGACACTGTCTAGCTAGTCAGGGAAAAGAGTATACCATCATATTTAAAAGCAGTTATTGGGACAGGTTTTACAGGCAGTGGGCTAAGACAATTCAGAAACAATTGCTTATGTGATAGTTTGAGGATTTGTCCCTGTCAAACAGTTAATATTGCTTTAATACATGAAGTAGGCTGTATAAGACGGCAATAATGAAAAATGTCAGGAAAGACAATATCAATTGTTATTCAACATCCACATCAAAGATTACTTTTTTGTCAGTAGCTTTCAGAAAATGTATTTTCCATCAGATCTGATTGCGTTCCTCTTTGAAGTGCTCCATCCTCCCGGTAGATTTAATGTGACATCTAGGCACTTTTTAGTCCCTGGGCCTCTGAGGCGATTCAGAGAGGCACAACAAGCCATCACAGGTTTATCCTCAAAGGCCGACACTGTCTGTCTGATTTATTGTAACTTTAAGAATCATCTCCAGCAAAGCATGAGCCTTCCTACCCATCCGCAGCTTCAGACTTTTATCAATTCATTTGTATGCAGCCTGTACTTTCTGGAACTGAGAGCCCTATAGCCACTCATGGAAAATGCATTACCTGCTACTAATCCTTTTTATCTTTAAAGTCTGTATTTTTTATGTATAAGTCATTTTGGGTTATCATAAAATATACATAATTCTCGCCCCAAAAAAGACAAAATGAAAAGAGAATATATAATAAGTTATGAGCTTGAGGTGTCCTTATCACCAAGGATTCTAAATAAACAGCTCTCTTTATGTAAACACAGAGGGATATGGAGCTCTGATTACTTTCAATAGGAAATAGGAATGCTTCCATTTTTTGTTCCTCATTTCAAAGTGAAATAGTGAAATGAATCATTCTAAACATATTTGGGAGCACTTTTGTTTTCCACTTCATTGGTTTGGGGGCCTGACAGTTGTAGGGTTAAGTTGCCTATCAAACTTCTTCTATCATATATTACAAAGCTCTGGAAGCATCTTAAAGTTTCACATTCAGTCAACGTTTTGCTTCCAAATCTGTGATCAACTTTAAGTTAATAGCATCTCTTTTTGTGTTCACAGAGGATTATTCGAAGCATCTGCATGGCAGGTGGTATAAAAGAATGATACAACTGGGAAAATGATACACGTCTTCACAAGGTTTCCAGTACCATTACAAGTCTGAAATCTGCTTGCCGCAAATATTCTGCATTCTTTGCTTTCAATTTGCTGTTTTTGTGAATATTCCTGTCAATAACCTCACTTGATGACTCTTTCAAATATTCGTAATTTTAGATGCAATGTTAATCCTGAGTGGAACCCATTGAATATTAAACTTTAACTTTATCTGTTCATTTCAGCCTTGTATCTCCCATGTGTGCCATAAATCTTAGTTTAAGATTTCGAAAAATAGGAGCCTAACGTTAGGCACATAAATCTATATTTAGGAACCTATATATAAAAAAATGGTCTGGTTTCCAGCGGTGCTGAGTCAATGCATCTCCAATTGACTTCAATGGAAATTTTGGGTGCTCAGTGGATGTCCCTCTATATCCCTGATTTATAGAGGAGCTGAGTCTCTTACAGTTCTTGGGTGAGGTCCCTGTCTCCTTAGCTCAAGCTGTAGATACCTTTGCTCTGATGATCACATGGTTCAGTCCCTGCCATCAGTCAGTATCAGGCGACTTTTATTTAGCTTCCTAAATTTGTGCACCAAGTATGATAATTTTGATCTTGTGCCTCTTTCTCCTCTCATGCAGATATAAACATGAACATTATATGTTAACAAAAAGAAAAGGAGTACTAGTGGCACCTTAGAGACTAACCAATTTATTTGAGCATAAGCTTTCGAGAGCTACAGCTCACTTCATCCGATGCATTCAGTGGAAAATACAGTGAGGAGATTTATATACACACAGAACATGAAAAAATGGGTGTTATCGTTCACACTGTAAGGAGAGTGATCACTTAAGATGAGCTATTACCAGCAGGAGACCCGGGGGGCGGGGAGGGAGAATGGGAAAGAAAACCTTTTGTAGTGATAAGGTGGGCCATTTCCAGCAGTTAACGGGAACATCTGAGGAACAGTGGGGGTTGGGGGAAATAAACATGGGGAAATAGTTTTACTTTGTGTAACGACCCATCCACTCCCAGTCTTTCTTCAAGCCTAAGTTAATTGTGTCCAGTTTGCAAATGAATTCCAATTCAGCAGTCTCTCGTTGGAGTCTGTTTTTGAAGTCTTTTTGTTGTAATATCGCAACTTTCATGTCTGTAATCGCGTGACCAGAGAGATTGAAGTGTTCTCCAACTGGTTTATGAATGTTATAATTCTTGACATCTGATTTGTGTCCATTTAATCTTTTACATAGAGACTGTCCAGTTTGACCAATGTACATGGCAGAGGGGCATTGCTGGCACATGATGGCATATATCACATTGGTGGATGTGCAGGTGAACGAGCCTCTGATAGTGTGGCTGACGTGATTAGGCCCTATGATGGTGTCCCCTGAATAGATATGTGGACACGGTTGGCAATGGGCTTTGTTGCAACTACAATTACAACTACAATACCCACGTGCTGAAGTGAAGAAACAGATTGACAGAGCCAGAAGAGTACCCAGAAGTCACCTACTACAGGACAGGCCCAACAAAGAAAATAACAGAACGCCACTAGCCGTCACCTTCAGCCCCCAACTAAAACCTCTCCAGCGCATCATCAAGGATCTACAACCTATCCTGAAGGACACCCATCACTCACAGATCTTGGGAGACAGGCCAGTCCTTGCCTACAGACAGCCCCCCAACCTGAAGCAAATACTCACCAGCAAACACATACCACACAACAGAACCACTAACCCAGGAACCTATCCTTGCAACAAAGCCAGTTGCCAACTGTGTCCACATATCTATTCAGGGGACACCATCATAGGGACTAATCACATCAGCCACACTGTCAGACTGGATACAATTAACTTAGGCTTGAATAGAGACTGGGAGTGGATGGGTCATTACACAAAGTAAAACTATTTCCCCATGTTTATTTCCCCCACCCCCCACCGTTCCTCAGACGTTCCTGTTAACTGCTGGAAATGGCCCACCTTGATTATCACTACAAAAGGTTTTCTTCCCCCTCAACCCCCACCCCGCTCTCCTGCTGGTAATAGCTCATCTTAAGTGATCACTTTCCTTACAGTGTGTATGATAACACCCATTTTTTCATGTTCTGTGTGTATATAAATCTCCTCACTGTATTTTCCACTGAATGCATCGGATGAAGTGAGCTGTAGCTCACGAAAGCTTATGCTCAAATAAATTGGTTAGTCTCTAAGGTGCCACTAGTACTCCGTTTCTTTTTGCGAAGACTAACACGGCTGCTACTCTGAAACCTGTCAATATATGTTAACGTACATTAAATCCATTGACAATAAAATTATCCCCATGTAAAATTGGTGTAACTGCGATGAGGACAAGGCCTTTTTGTTTGAAGGTACATAGAAAGCAAACACAATAGGAGTGTGGACTCAGATCTAATTTGTTTATAACTCTGAGAGAATACTCATGGACAACTTTGATCAATATTTATCCAGATCTAGTGGGCAGCTTACTAAATTATTAAAGGAATAAGTAAGGACAGCACTTACAAAAGGAAGAATTACTATACAAGGAAAGAAATTATTAAAGAATAAGTTATAAAACACTGATAAAACATATTGCTGAAAACAAAATGACAGTGAATATGACTACCTAATATTTTTGAGATATCTTTTGCCTATTTCTTGTAAAATTACATGCCCAACATCCATACATCTCAAGGCACACAATGCCTAATTTTGAAACATCATGAAATGTAAACATTCCTGTTTTGAAGTCATTCCCCAAACCAAGCATAAAACCCAAATCATATATTGGCGAGTAATATAACAATTCTTAAAATGGAGTAAAGAGAACTTCCATTGGGCATGAACAACTAATATATTAATCTCCTTATATGCCATAATAGCTCCAGAGCCACCGTCATGTGTTACTTCACTCAGCTGATGTACAGTTAATAAATGACCTTGCAATCTATTAATATGTAACTAGTATGTCATTCCCAATATTTTACCCATTCTACAATATCATTCCCAGAAACAGCACTTTTAGACATTTGTATTTTGGAAATAATAATATTGAAGTAAATCCCAGGCATGGAGGGAACGCAAATAATTAAATACCTTTCTTTTCCCAGCAAGCTATATAGTGGCAATATAACTTCAGCACAGTGCAATATAAATTAATCATTAAAAAGTTAATGTTTTCAATGATTACCTTAAATGGTATTTGGGATATTACAATTATCTCCTGTTTTAAGTACACAGCGGTATCTCTAGGCAAAGAGGGGTACTTCTATTTGTTTTAAAGCATTCTGTAGAATAACAATAAATGAATAGGAAAAGTATATTACTGAAATTGTTCTGGAAGTCAGGCTTCTTTTTAACATGATAAACATGTGTATTGTCACAGCTCATTTATTTCTGTAACTCTGGTTTGTCCTCTAAGTTTGATTAGAACTTAATAAATGAATCACCAATTTTGTCCTGTTCAGACATAGAGGTGTAACTACTGTACAAATTAAACATTCCCTCTTTTTACAAAAATGAAGATTTATTAATGGTTATTAAGCTAAAATAACCATATTAATCACTGAAGACTGGCCTTCTAGCATGTATCTTAGTTTTCTTAATGTTTGCTTATCTGTTGTTTCTTTTCTTCAGTCATTCTAATAATGTCCTCAATTTTGAGGTAAGAAATCCTAGTTAAAGATGAGTGTCCAGATCCTCAGGAGCTATATATTGGCATAGCTCCATTGAAGTCAGTGGTAGTATATGAAGTTGTACCAGCTGAGGATCTGGCCCATGATAATTTGTTGTGACATGAATTCCAGTTAATATAAAACCAGAAATTTATCTTTATTCACTGCAGGCCCCAAATATTTTCTTTTGCAATTGAAAAAAAAATTAAAGTCCTGCTCCAACTATCTCTGAAGTCAAACTCTTATTGTCTTCATTGAAAATTGGGTCAAGGCTTAAGCAGATAAATATGTGCTTGGCTAGAGCATATACATTTAATAAAGGGTTACAGTATGCTACATATCTATTTCTTTACTTGTGCTGAAATTCTTTTTGTTTGTTTGTTTGCTTGCAAGTAAAACCTCTAAAATATAGCAGGCCCCCTGATTTCTCACCGATGCCACTAAACTATCTTTTCTAGGAACACTACTACATCGAGTGAGTGGTACATTTACAACTGCTGATTAGCACAGCCAGGCCAAGTACATTTCCCTAAGCAGGTCAATAGTGAAAGTTGTAGCAAAATGTCTCTAGTAATCAGATACCATGTCAGTGGGGACAGTCATGATATAGGAAGATGTAATTATTGGTTGGAGGGACACAAGCCTTCTACTGAAGGTATAAACTTTTTTTTTTAACATTGTTTTATTCTCAGTGACTTTTCACATGGAAGATGTTAGTCTATTTAAAGCCTTGGAGACTGAAATAATTGATTTCTTTAAAAACATAAAAAAAGACCGTGATGGAGCAAGTTGCTCACACTGCCTGAGCCTTCTTCCAAGGAACTACCTGTGAGGGTGAGAGGATAATTCAGGTTCCATGTGCAGGGGTGCTAATTATTGCTAGTAATGAGATGAAATGAATCTTCTTAGTGTGTAATGATTTGGCTAGGATGTGCTTTCCCCAATCATTTTGCAGCAATACACACTATTTTTTCATACCATGCAATGATTGCCTCCTTGCTTGAAACAAAAAATATAAAGAATTTATCAATTCTATAGGCAAAAGTACTGAAAAGCTTTACGTAACTTGTGGCAGAAACATCAAATTAAGCAATTAAAATCCTTGCATCATCAAACCAAAGATTTAAAAGTGGTATTGTTACCAACATGTTGTTTGCCAAAATGTTGTGTTCTTATAACAGTCCAAATCTGCAAATGAAAGAGAGAGAATTAACATTTTATAGAGCCTCAGCTGAGGGTAATGGGAGATGTTTGGGGTGGATTTATTCCAAATTCTTTTCCTTACTCACATTTGCCGTGTTTTGGATTTTTTTTAGTGTTTGTAAAAAGTGTCAGATTCTCAGTGCTGAATTTCTTTAATCACAGAACAGGTACAGCAGAGACACCAGCAATACAAACTTCTCAGTACAGCTCTACCAATGTGACTCACACTGGATGACATCCTCATTCCCACTCTCGCCCCTTTACGTTGTGTCAAAAAGCTGGAGTGTGTAAACATGTTTGAAAACCCCTGGTGGTGGCTCAGGTGGGATTCCTTGGGCATAGGCACTGTGCCTCAGATTTCAGGCAGTGTTATCGCCCATAGGGCAGTCCTAGGAGGCTGCCATAAGTTAGAGAGGCTACCAGGGTCATTTAAATGACTTCAGAGGCTGGTCCAGCCCGTTGAGCAGCCCAGGACCAGAAGGGCACAAAGATGGCTTTAAAAACCCTGCAAGTTCTGTGCTGAGCTTCTAAAAGCATATAATCTCATCCATTATTCTCAAATGTCCATTCTGCCTTGGCTTCTCTTTTTAGATGGCCAACTAGGGTGCCACCTATTGCCATCTATCATGCTATTTGTGTGATGTGGACATGTGTCCACTGCAAACTGGATTTAGATCATTTGACAAGAATTTTCAATTACTATCGGCCCTGGAACATATTAACAATCTGAATTTTTCAGATTTTACTGTTAGGTTTTGCATCAAAACCAGAACATGCAGAAAAACAGAATGATTTTGCACTCGCTACACCTAAGTTATATTGATTTTAAGATTATTAAGTGTTTGTGTAACTTCGGTGTGATGGGTACATAGGAAACAAATGAACATACAGGTAGGCCTCAGCATTTTTTCAGTGTCTATAACTTTAATGGGATTTCAGGACATATTTGGAATTTAAGGCATACAGTTTGTGTGACCAAAGCTGATCTTTGGTGATCTACATTCAGTTCTTATCATGCTGTCTAGTTGCTAAATTGCCACTAAGCAGAGGCCACAGCATTTTGTACAATTTGGACTCTTATCAAAGAGACAGATTGCAGTCGTTCTGTCTGGAAGCAGCATTCATCTGAAAGTAGTCTCTTCTGCTTGAAGTAAAGATTCTGTGTTGCTTGTGAATTTTATATGCCTTCCAGTTCTGGGAGCCACTACAGCCCATTCCAGCCAGGGAAGGAGATTCAACCCCTTCCCTCCCACCCCCAAAGAAAACAGCACTTTGCCCAAATGAATAATAATAATAATTAATAATTAATTACTAATAAATAATAAAAATAGATTACAAAAATTCCCATAACGTAGCAGTTAACATAGAAAGTCTTATCACAGCCCTTTTATATGATGCCAAATCAGGGTCAGTCAGATCATTTAAAGAGAAATTTCTTAAGCATTGGAGAAGTGTTACAGGTCAATAAACTAGACTACCACCTCTGGAGAACTGGGTTCAAATCTTGGCATAAGTTTATGAAGAGAAAACATATTTAGGTTCTTATTGTAGTTTATAATGTACCCATCACCAAATGACCATGTTCTTTGGCCCAGCTTCCATTAGATGGAGCCGGGGAGAGGGAGGTGGAGTTTGGAGGTCCAGATTGCAAGGGTGTTGGCAGAGTTGTATAGGAATAGATTGAACTCTGTTTATTACACAGTTATTATAACAGTCCTGTTATTAAAAAATTAACAAATACTCAGCAATATCATAAGGAAACATCAATTATTTAGAAGAAGGAAGTCCATTTATTCTGATATTTTTAAGGAGTTGTTTATTGTGTTAAACTTTTGTTCATATGCTTTGAACCTGTTGGGTATGTGGATTTAATAAGATGAAAAAACCCTCCATACTAGTGTTCTGGTCATATGACCTCCAATCTCATGTACTGTGATATTTCCCGCACCTCAGAAAGGAATTATATTATTGCATTATACGTTGCTTAACTATTATATATAGCAGCATATACATTAGCGGCTATATTGTGTATTTAGGCACAACTCTGTGCAAGGGGTGGTGCATAAGATCATCTTCTGGAGTAGCCTGGGAAACATTGTGACTCAGATCCCGCCCATGAGCGCAACTGGAAAATAACTGCTTTAAGTGGCTCTGGCTGCCTATTGACTGTTTCAGCAAGCAGGTGCTGAAGTGCATGGGAGCTTCCCCACACTGTAACTATGATGGCTCTGCACTGCCTTGGGATTTCACCTACCAGAGGGAATCCTCAGGAGGCTGGTTAAGGTGGCTTTATGACCACTTTACACCACTGGAATGGTGCAAAGGGGTCATAGCAGGGCTGAGAATCTGACCCCAATGTAGTCCACATAAAGATATATGACAGGCTATGAGAATCAAGAGGAACAGCTTTTTCTGTTATGTGCCTATGGGGTAATGGTTACACATAAACCAAATGGCATGTTCTGGATTCCTATGGTAATATGGATTCTATATTACAGTCAGACACAAGAGATTGATTGAAATATCACCATCAGAAATAAAGTACAATCCAAATATGGACCAGAACAAAGGCCAATTCAAGGCTGAAGTCTTCAAATAAAATTGGTATCGTGCAGGGGGAAGCATCAGAAATATACTGCAAATTGACATGGCAGCTCTTGGCTGGCATTGCATGTATTGTGAATGGAAAACTCTTGTAGATTAAAGGAGCATGGTGTAGTCAGCTTAATGGTGTAGTCAGCTCATTAATGCTCAATGGCCTTTGCAGAATTGCTGTGAAATGCTTGATCTTAGATGGGTCTTGATGGTTTCCCCCTAAGTCTTCTCAAGTTCTGTTGTTCCTGTTTACACTTTTACCTTATGGGCTTCTTCAAGGAAAAGCATTTTTGAGCTCTAGAAAATAATTTTCCCCTTGGACACATTCAAAACGTGACAGTTTAGACAAATATAGTGTCTTGTTTTTGTGCATGCAGACTGTTTTTTTCCAAGTTGAAATATGTATTTTGTCTGCGAGTGTCTTAGTTTTGTAAACTAGAGTTGAACAGTTTGAACTTTTTTTCATTTTTAGAATGAACTGATCTTTTGTCTGTGCATATATTGAGAAAATGGAAGTTACTGGCTTTTTAAAAGTGTAATTTTACTGAAGATTTGTTTTTAAACTATCGTAAGTCAAATTATTCACAGGATGATGTAATAAAGACAAATATTCAACCAATAATGAAAAGCTAAGTAAACGGTTATGTTTAAGCTCTATTGTATACAGATCTAAGAGATACTTTAATGGAAGTAATGTTAGCAATCAGACCTGGACTCAGTATAAATCAAATACCACTGCATTTCAGTCTAATGCACACCCACTCATTCATTAGCACCATTCAATGTAGATTATAAATATTAGTGAAGAAACCTCCAGTTCTTGAAGAATCTTTCCACAGACACAGCAATAATTAAACAATCATGATGACAGTCTTATTTTTATGAATCACTAAGACTTACTATTATTGATTGGCACTTTGGGGCTTGAGAAAGCTTTCTCAGCCTGTATGCAACAGGAAATGGTTATAACATTATCAGATAAGCTATTTTAAAAAAAAAAAGAGAGAGAGACTGTCATAGAAATAATGTTGGGAATCAGCTAGTTGCTAATGTAAGCGCGAAACATTCTCCTTGCCAACCAACAGTATGAAATACATGCAACTTAAATTACTTAAATTTCCACATACACTCACATGCATACACCTCTCACCTTAAAAGAAAGAAAAATACTGACACATTCATTTTGCATTTTGTTCTCTTCATCTTCAAAGTAAAGAACAGACTGGAAAGAAACATGGATACTTTATGCATTGCCTATGAGTGTGGGTGAAAACCCAGGAGGATGGGACTTTGTCTGCTTCCTTTGATGATATACAGCTCCTAAAAAGCAAAGACAATGTAAGGTTCTGAAAATATGTGATCCATTGCTATGAAAAAGAACAGAAATCTTGATACCTATTCTATCTACCAGGTGTACAAGATATACTGGCATTTGTTAGCAAACCTTTTCCTACCCCATATCTCAAAGTGGCAGTGAATTGAATACCCTATAATATCAGTGTACAGGAAATAGTGACATAGATCCTTGTTTTGGGGGAGTACGTGCGTATGTGTTTTGTTGTTAGATTTTTTTCCTTCCTCATTTTGGTGAGAGATAGCAAAAGTCCGATTTCACAAACACAAACTAAAATGACAAACTGGAGTTGTTCATGCATTTATTTCACTGAGATTGCACCATTACTTGTAGAGAAGTCAAAGCTCTGGGAATCCAACAGGAAAACAGAAATTCAGTTCAGTCTAGCATTATAGTCTTTTTATAGAGCAGTTTGACTTTTTTGTAAAGTTGATTTACATAATTCCTGCCAGGAATTCTTTACACTAACATTTAACAATCTAGCAAATACTTATTTAAAAAAAAAGACCCTCCTTTATTGATTTTAAATTTGCATAATTTTTCTCAGACTGATTTACTGAGACTTATTGAGTCCAGATTCTGAACCAGATTAATCTGTACAAAGGAAGCTTTCACATTCAAAAGTTCATTATAAAGCTTTGGATTGATAAAAGTCTACAGAATTCATTAATAAGCATAATTAAATTACAGCAGTTTTTTGGATTCAGATGTACTGCTGGGAACCCTGAAATATTTAAGTATGTAATATAATCCAGTAAAACGTGGATGTTGTAGGAGTCTTTAGCTGTGAATAAAAATGTCAAAAGTATTATTTTTATAGGGTTGCTAATTGTTTTATAGTGTATGATCATAAAACCACATGCTGCAAAACATAATTACAAAATGCACTTGAATGTGAATTACAAGCAGCATTGATTAGGTTAATGTGGATTGTAGCACAGATGCTGTAAATTACAGTATGCACATTTTGTACAGTAAATATATTTAAAATGGATGACCATGAAAGTACCTCAGCTGTGGGCCCCCTGCCAGCAGTTTGCAGGTTAACAGAGGGCCTTGTTGGACGAACAGTGAGATAACAAGAAAAACCAGTCCTGGGCTACATCGCCCTCTAATGAAATAAAACAGCTAGTGGAAGCAGAGTAGCCAGAAACCTCAGTGAGGATCCTCTTAGAGTGTGCCGGGGAATCATCCCTTCATGTTGGAAGGTTTGGGGGCAGGGCATCATTTCAGAAAAATTCTGGAGTGTGTGTGTGGGGGGGAAAGTTGTGTCAGCATATAGAACACTATCTGTGATTATATTATATCCTGAAAAGTAGGGGGAGCAGAGGGCAAAAGGTGGAAGACATAATAGACCTAATATAATATAGAATCATGAAAAGACTGAAGGAGAAAAACCAAAGTCGGGGAGAGGCGGAAGCTGCCTCTCTCCCCTATAGCAAATGATGCCCTGTTCAGGGGCAGCTGAAGAGTTGCAGGGACAAAGGAATCAGAGCCTCACTAGGTAGAAATGTTCCATCAGCAGAGGCAGGGACAACTCTTTACCTTGCAGAGATGACTGTTCGAGCCCCAGTTTCCCCCTTCAGGAACTGTACTTCTATTGGGTGTATCTTTAGGCTGCTGTTCAGCAGTAGCTGTGGAAGGGATTCTTTAGGAGCTTATTCTTCAAGCAGCATTAACTCCATTTGGAATTTCCATATAAAGATCCCTGAACTAAGTGGAGGACAACTAACAAACCCCAGCTCCTCCTCCTTCTGGAGAGCATCTACTCTTATAGACTTCCTTCCATGTGAGCGGATGGTAAGATCTAGGTTCCTGTTATTTAGTGTATTCGCATTCTATCATTTTACAGTAGAGACCCATAACATGGTATTAACAGCGATCCGGGATCAGTTCAGCAAGGGCCAGATTTTACAGAAATTTGGCAAGCAATTATGTGGCAAATTTGTATATGTAATTACTGTGGCTGGATGTGCAAATCCAGGTTCAATGGAAAATTATGCCTATTTCCATGTACATTTACCTTTCTTCTGTGTGCAATTACAGTTATTGTATGCACAGATAAGGCTCTCAAATGCACATGCATCTGTATATCTGACTTTAAAAAACAACTCGGGTCCTAGATATCTTATTTGGCATGCAGAGTAAAAGTGAGGAGCTAAGAGGGAGGTGGGATTTTAAGGAAGTGACAATAGGATATAGATTGTTTCAGCTCTGGGTTGCCAGTTCAGAGATAGCTCTGGTGTATAGTATTCAATAGTCATTAACTGTCCTATCTGAAATGAATTGATGATCTCCGTTTAGGTCCTAGTGGACAAGTGTCCAGATCACAAGGCTGTGATCACAAGTGACATTATTTGGCAACCATGTAGCAGGGTCAGCTGAAAGGCTAAGGATTATAGAGACACGGAGAGTGATCCACTTTCTCAGTCCCAGAAGTGATCCCTTCCAGAACAGGATGGAAGAAAAATGGCAGGGAAGTATAGGAAAATTTGCACGGCTTAATTTGTAATGAAAGAGGTGCTGGGCTCAAGCAATTAGGTGCCAGGGCTCAAGCAATTTTTTTACATTTTTTACATTTTTCCATTCATAACTGATGCAGCAAGCCCAGAGGTGCTGGGGCTATGAACTGCCAAGCCTAGAGGTGCTGGGGCTCAGTCCTGATAAACCTTGGCACAAATAAGCACTGGTAAAGTGAAAAAGATATTTACTGACAATAAAAATGATATTTGATTTGTTCCTGGATTATTACTATTAGTTGTAGGAATGCCCATTGAAAATAACCCCTATGACTCTTCCTTTCTTTGTTTCTCTTTATTTAGGTTACTACCTCCTTCTTGAAATGGATTTGTAAAGCTTTTCTTGAGTCAAATACATTGCACCTTGATGATCAGTCCCTCAGAACTCTCTCTGTTATAAGGCTAACAAATAATACTTGAGATCTCAGATCATTCACTATAACCACTACAATTTTCAACTGCTTCATTCAACAATAGTGCCCAAAGTTGCAAATGCAAAAAAGCAAGAAGTATAATTTTGTCTGGAAATCAATGTAGGGGGATAATCATGGTTCAGAGAACATATTATGGAGCTATATCATAATATCAGCATTATACATGATGGCTGTACAATAATTAAATCTTGTATTGACTGCTGGAAGCTAAATTATCATGATTATAATAGGATTGATCATTGCTCACTGGCAGGGATGCTGTTCCACTGAGAAGTTAAAATCAGAAGTCATTTCTGAATCTGAAGGGCAGCAGGGAGCAATTTCTCAAATCCCAGTCAGCAAAAATGTAAAAGATGGATGGATCTGTGAGCTAGTCTTCCTGCTAGAGAGACTAGACTACATTTAAAAGCCCTCCCACAGACCACTCACGTATTAACTTAGTGCTAGAAAAGATCAGAGGTACCGAGTTTACTTGTAATTGTCTTTAAAGCAATAAGTTATTGACACCAAAAGTAGTGATAACTGTTTCAACCATACATCAACCATACTGTAGGCCAAATTTTGCTCCAAGTTAGATATGCACATATCCCATCAGCTTTACTTGTATCTGAGGGCAGGTATAGCCCTGTTTTTCCAAAATGATAGGGGAAATTTTAGTGTAAAAGGATGATGATAGCTGACCAAAATGGAGTGTGCTACTGGCAGGTTCTGCTTTCCTTATGTGACAGACCTGATGGAAAAAACAGCATGATGATCACATCACTAAGTCAGATAGTTTGCTGGGAATTAAAATTTGTATATATTCCCTTGGGAACATACAAATCTCTAATGGGTCCACAAACAGGGTCGGCCACAAATAGAGCTGGGCAAACTTTTTTGTCTGAGACATTCCCCCTGCACTCCCCAATGCAGATTAATTTTGATGGAAACATTTCACAAATGCATATTGATTTTGGAAAAAAAAAAGTTTTTTTAAAAAGGAAAAAGAAATGTTGACTTTTTAAAATGAAATGTTTTGCTTTTTGAGCTGGATTCACAATGGGACTGAGGCGCCATTCACAGAACCGAGAGAAGGTTCTGAGTCGGGGTGGGAGTGGTGTTGTGTACTTTTTTATCTAATAGGTAGGGTACTAAGCTGGGATGTGGGAAACTGAGGTTTAAACCCCCTCTTTGGAGCAAGGACTCCAATGCAGCTCTTGTGTATATCCCAGGTACACGTCTAACCACCACACTATTGTCTGTTCTCGGGTGGGTCTCTCATTCTCTCCTGTTGAAGCTGTTCCACTTTGTATAAATAATTAAATCTTCATTGAAGCAGGGACTAGAGTCCAGGTGTCCCCGCACCCCTCACAGGTGAGAGCCCTAACCACCAGTTACTAGAGTCATTCTCCCTCTCTGGCCCATTGAATATTTAATTAGTGAATACAAATTGGCATAACTTCAACAACAGATCATGAGAAAGCCCGCCTCCCTCCAATACCCTATAGCCAGGCAGTTAAGTCGCTAGTATAGAACACCTATGTTCAAGTCCCTGCTCCGGAATGGGGAAGTGATTGGGGAAACTTCTTTGAAGTTTAGGGATGTGTGGATGTAGAGAGTTGGTTTAGGGCCATTTCTACTAAAAAGCAGATTATTATCTTGGCAATGCTTTAGCTTTGTTAGATGACAGTGTAGGAAAAAAAATGAAGGTTTGGGTTGCTTATCTTTAAAGTTTAAAAAGGGTACCAGCTAAGAAAAAGATATTTCACACAGTGATGTGACAGGAATACAAAGTTTCAGATACCAAATCTGTTATCTTCCAAGTCTTAACCCTAGGCAGAAAGAGGTTTTTAGTTTGTTCAGCCACAGCTTGCTTTTCTCTTATTGAAAAGGTAAAGCGTTTGAAACATGACCTAATGGAAACTGAAGCCTTCTGTTTCTAAAGTCCACAGAAAAGGTAAAGCATGGACAGAAGCAAAGCAACCTCCCCATACTAGTCTGCCAAAAGTGACTTGAAGACACTACTTTTAACTCATTCAGCCCATGACTTATTACTTGGGATTGCCAAAAGGTGTGCCAATTGTACTATGCTGTTTTTGGACTAAGACTGATTTCACATGAGGAAAAAAACACAAAAGGCCATTGGATTACAGTGACTTTTGATCACTACTGACCTAGGAGGGATTTGAGCTGGAAACCTAGATATAAAAGGATTAATGTCCCATAACCAGTTCTCTGTGCTATGTAGTCCCTGTCATTTCTATAGTTAAGACATTCACAGAACCACAAGGGAGAGCCCAAGGTTTATCTTGATCAGCCAACATGTGTTAAAATTGCAACTTGCCTTGTTTATAGTAGGATTTTAACATGTCAGCTAGCAGGTGTTAAAACACATCTTTTTTTTGTAATGAAAGCAAGGCCTAATAGACTTCACCTCCTCTTGGGATACTCTTGAACCACCCCTGCCAAGGGTTACGTCAATGATCATGGGAATGAAGAGCCTATCTTACAAGATGAGACTAAGGGCTGGTCTACACTTAAAACGCTGCAGTGGTGCAGCTGCATTGCTGTAACTCTTTATGAAGACATTACTGCACTGACGGGAGGGCTTCTCCCGCTGGCGTAGTTAATCCACCTCCACAAGAGGCAGTTGCTATGTCAACGTGAGAAACCCTCCCATCAACATAGTGCTATTTACACTAGGGCTTAGGTTGGTATAATTGCGTTGCTCAGGGGTGTAGCTTTTTCACTACGCTGAGTGATGTAGTTATACCGATGTAACTTTATGGTGTAGATCTGACCTTAAAGAGTGTGGTGCGGTTAGCCGAGCAAAAGGAAAGCTGAGAGGAGACATGACTACTCTCTATAAATATAAGAACATAAGAACGGCCATACTGAGTCAGACCAAAGGTCCATTTAGCCCAATATCCTGTCTTACAACAGTGGCCAATGCCAGGTGTCCCAGGGTGTATATCATGGTGTAAACACCAGAGAGTGTGAAGAGCTGTTTAAGCTAAGGGACACTGTTGGCACAAGAACAAATAGGTATAAATTGGACATAAATAAATTTAGTCTGGAAATTAGAAGAAGGTTTCTAACCACCCGAGACAGGTGAGGTTTTGGAGTAGCCGCCCACTGTAGAGGCAAACAACATAAGTAGTTTTAAGATGGTGCTTGATAAATTTATGGGTGTATATGATGGGGTAGCAAGGGACTGGACCTGATGACCCAGAAGATCCCTTCCAGTCCTATGTCCTATGACTTTTATTCCTGCAGTTCATCAAAATATTTCAGAAAAGCAAAAGATTTTGCCGAACATTGCAAGTATTTTCTCAAAGATCTTCACCTTCTACCCACCCCCACTATACTATCAATATATTCAGTGGGCCAGATTCACAGGTACAGTGTGACTGCTTTGCACTGCTCCAATAACACAGAGCAGCAGTAAGCTCAGTTTACCTGGGCAGTTAAGATTCATAGATTCCAAGGCCGAGACCATCATGACCCTCTGCATAACACAGGCCACACGTCTTCCCCAAAATAATTCCTACAGCAGATCTTTTAGAAAAACATCCAATCTGAATGTAAAAATTGTCAGTGATGGCAAATCCACCATGAAACTTGGTAAATTGTTCCAACGGTTAATTACTTTCACTATTAAAAATTTATGCCTTATTTCGTGTCTGAATTTGTGTAGCTTCAATTTCCAGCCATTGGATTGTGTTATGCCTTTCTCTGCTAGACTGAAGAGCCCATTATTAAATATTTTTTCCCTATGTAGGTACTTATAGACTGTAATCAAGTCAACCCTTAATCTTCTTTTTGTTCCTTTGCTCCTTGAGTTTTTCACTACAAGGCGTTTTCTGATCCTTTAATAATTCTCATGGCTGTTCTCTGAACTCTCCCCCCGTTTATCAACATCCTTCTTGAATTGCGGACACCACAACTGGACACGGTATTTCAGCTGCAGTCTCACCAGTGCCAAATACAGCTGTAAAAAACCACTCTATTTTACTCCAGATTACCCTGTTCTTATGAATCCCAGGATTGCATCAGCCCTTTGGCCATAGTGTCACAATGGGAGCTCATTTTCCACACTACCCAATTTTTTTCAGAGTCACTGTTTGCCAGGATAGAGTTTCCCATCCTGTAATTACGGCCTACCTTCTTTGTCCTAGATGTGTACCTTTACATTTAGCCACATTATAATGCATATTGTTTGCTTGTGCCCAGATTACCAAGTCATTCAGATCACTCTGTAGCAGTGACCTGTCCTCTTCATTATTTACCACTCCCCCAATTTTTGTCTCATCTGAAAACGTTATGAGTGATGATTTTATGCATTTTCAGGTCTTTAATAAAAATGTTAAATAGGGCATGGCCAAGCTATTTAAACTGGGTTAAGAGCTGTTCAGTATCACTGGAGCAGTGCAAAGCAGCCAGAGCATACTGAGGAATCTGGGCCAAGTATGTTTTCTAGGAACAAAATATAAAACTTTTCCAACAAGGGCACTTACTATAACCTTGATTGCCATGTTATATTGCCTCCACCCTTAGCTATGACAGATATTTCTGTTTAAATAGGAAAATAGATTCATCCCTCTGTCTGGAGAACAAAAACAGTTACATTCAACATTTGTCTTACTTGGGTTTGACAGGAATCCAGCCACTGCCAGGAATGATGGTGTCTGGTGGGACTGGGGCTGGTTGAACTCCAGCAAGTGGGAATGGCAATAGAACATCTGTCTGTAGAAACCTATGTGAATCAGCTTAATTTCTGAACCAGAATGCAGCTCTCTTTTTACAGTGAGGGCACATTTCTTGTCAGATAGTTGCGGGGGGGGGGGGAGTATTGGAAGGTTTATTTTCTTGGTCTCTTTATTGTGAAAATGTTGACAGTGAGCCCCTGACAGCCTTTCTGCTTTTGCTCTGGCACCTCTCTCTCTCTCTCTCTCTTTCTGTCTGTCTGTGTGTGTGTGTCTTCCTGACTGCATCCAGTTCTCCTGTCAGTGGATACTGTCCTTGAACTGAACAAAATCCTCACAAGCTGTGCTATGAGTTGAGTCACTTACCTTTCTCTCTAGAGGAGTTTATCTCCCTTGACAAGGTTTTGTCTGGTTTTAGTGGCACAGTTAGTGACAATCCATGCATGCAGCAGCATGTGACCCAGGCTACTTGCATCAGAGTGTGTAGTCATCAGAACTGTCACACAGTCAGAACAAGTTAATTCAACATGAGGAGAGGTGCAGGTTGTAATAATATCAGGCCTCTAGAGAGGGTGCTGTCATACAGTGTGTACCAGCAGCTGCCCCAGCTGCTCCCTCCCATGTACAAGAATGCAAGCTGACAGGCAGCAGATTTCTTCACATAAGGTTGGCAAGTGTGCATGTTAATTTCCTGTCCGTTCAACAGAGCTGGTAATGTTGCTTGCCATAACGTTTGGTAAAGACACTTTTTGCCTTTCACCTTAGTAAATTATCTGGCAAATCAGAATGTGTTTGTCAGAATGGGTCAATGTTCAAGGGATTGTAACAGGTCATTGGCCTCATACTACTCTGCTGCTGCTGGTATTGAGCTGTCTGTTTTTAATTTTCTGACAGTGCTGTTCATCACTAATGAAGATTACTACTTTTTGTCTGAGTGTTTTTTTCTTCTACAGGAGGTAATTTCCTCTAAGCTACAGGTGCCATTAAAGAACATTTTAAGAGTGTTGACCTTTGAAAATTTTGCTTCTCTGATGCCAGGAAACCAATTTCTTGGAGACAGAGGGTTTCCAATTCTAGAAGGTAGGGAATGGCTGTTCTCTCTCTCTCCCTCTGTGTGTGTGTGGTTTCCCCATAATAAACAGAAAACCAATTATCAGTTTCAGGCAGATATGAAGTCTTTTAAACTCTGGATTCAAAGACAGAAGGCCATGAGTAAAGAATGGGTAGTTTCAGACCTGAACAGTCAAGGGCTTTTCGGGTGCAACCATTCAGGTATGATTAAAGAAAATAGCAAAACTTAGGATTTGGGCCTATATCTTTAGGAAACTAGAATATGAAAATTCTATGTGTTATTTCCATATAGGCCAGTTTTCTATATATAGAAAACAGTGATTATAATTACTAGAGCTCTTCATTAAAATTAAAAACATAGTTCATGAACAGGATATTTTGTTTAACAAAATTTACGCATTTACCCTTTTCGTTTAAATTCTCTGCTGCATCCAGCTGCTGGATACAGATCCTTGAGGGGTTATCTACATGGGAAAGTTTTAACAATTATACTGGTAAACTGATAGTTATGCTGTATAGCTCCCCCTGTGAACGAACTTACTCCAGTATCAGAGGGCCTTTTTCAGTTTAGCTTAAACCTCTTCCAAAGAAAAATAGCTATTAATTAAAAAAAAAAAAGACCCTTATATAGGAGAATTAAGCTTTATCTACACAGGGAAATTGACCAGTATAGCTATTGCAGAATAAGTTATTCTCTGATAGCTATTCTGCGATAGTTTGCTATGTGGACACTATTCCAGAATAAAAGTCACTTTCATTGCAGAATAATTACGCCACTTTGTGAGCAGAGTAATTATCTGAGAATAAAGTCACTTTTATTCAGGAATAGAGTGTTCATCTGGCGAGCTATTCCAGAATATGGAATATTCTATGCTGGTCAATTTCGCTATGTGTCCACACAGAGGGTTATACCATTATCATTATATCAGTTTAAATTTACACCCTTGGCTTATACTGGTGTAACATCCTAGGTAGACACTGCACACACAGCAGCTACATGCCCTCTGTGTACCAGGGAGTTCCATAAGGCACGATGGTAGCAGGCACAGTTAGGGTGACCAGACATCTTGATTTGGGGCTTTGTCTTATATAGGTGCCTATTAGCTCCATTTCCTGCCCTGATTTTTCACACTTGCTGTCTGGTCACCCTTACTGGAGCCCTGGTCATGGTGGTACGGCACACTGGTGCCAATGTTGGACAGTACCTGTAAGGTCCCAAATATGTTCGTATACTCTAATCGGAAGGCATAAAAAGTGTACGGCTCAAGCAGAGCTATTATTTATTCATAATAGTAATAATAATTATTATTTCTGATTTCACCTTCCTCTGCAACATGGGACACGGGCCTCTTGCTGGTCTGAACCAGAGTAAATTATGGGTTCTCTGTAGCTTGATATCTTTACATCAAGACTGGAGGACTTCAGTAACCCAGCCAGAGGTTTTCGACCTATTAGAGGGTGAGGTTCTGTGGCCTGTGATGTGACAGAGGTCAGAATGGTCCCTTCTGGTCTTAAAGTCTATGAGTCTAAGCTTCTTCACACAGTTCTGCCAGCGTACCTCATTCTTGACCTGAAAAATACAGTTATTTCTATTTCATTGGATTTAATCCTGGTGTACTGTACCATCTCCTTCATATCTGAGCGCCTTTCCCTCGTATATTAAACAACTTTCTGCAGCTTTCTCAAACAGGGACCACCAACTGTATGATATGGGCAAATGCCCATTGAGGACTAAGAGGAATCTATTAAGCTCATTTTTCCTTGTGACCCAAGCCAAAATTTGATTCCAAGGCTTTGGAGATGAATGGTGTGAGGATATGTGAACTGGTTCTTAAAATCTGAAGCAGGAATGAGGCTGAGTGAGTTTTTATGCAAAGGCTTAACAGACAAGCTGATCCTGAGTGAAAGCAGCATTAGGGATAATATTGTTTTATAAATATACTTTATTCTATTTCTTGTTCACTGTTAGAAGAAAGTAGCATTCTGTGATTCCTAACTATTCTCACATAGCAAAAGGCAAGTGCATTAACCCACTGTGATACCTAGCTTCTTTCAACATGACACAACTGTGTGAATCCTCTCCTGCTGTGTTTGTGTTTTAGATGCCTACATAGATATACCATTTCAGTATCCAGAGAGGCTGTTATGTTAGAGTACATGGGTAGGAACAGGAAAGTGAGGACAGACTGGAACTCTTTGGCATAATGAAGGCTGCTCAGGACAGACTTTCCTTCTTGCAACAGAATGCTCAGTTTTGGAGGGAAACCTGGATGGGAACACTAATGAGACAGTTAGTTTTCCTCAGCTATCAAATCCTTTCCACCAGCCATGTAAGTAAACAGCTCATTTTTTCAAATAGTATCAATTTTGCCACTGAAATTGCATGAACTTGTAGTGGATGGTTTAGTTTTATGGTACTCTTCCTGACTGTAAAATATTTCCACTCAGTTTTGTTCCCATCTCTGTTTCATCAAGGCCTTCCTCCTAAAATGTGGTTCCTGGGTTGTTTGGTATAAAATCAGAGCATTTATTTTTCATTTCCCCTGCTGTTTGATCAGGACATGTTCACCCGAATCAGAGATGAGCTGATCAAATCTGGACAGATGGCAGGTCTCATCTCAGCCCCCAGAGCAGCTGCCTCTGCTGACAAAGATACTCTGTGTCTCCTTAGATGAAAGAACAGGAGAGGGCTGGGAAAACCATTGAATATTTCATCCAACATGAAGTGATGAAGTGATTTTACAACATACTTATGGTGATTAAATTAAATTGATTCCCGTCATCTATATTTTATTCATTGCTCGACTCTTTCTTTTTTCTTAAGAGGAGTGGCAGCAATTAGTGTAGTCTGACGCATACAAACAGTAGCCTTTAGCCTTTTTCTTTTCTTTTCTTTTTTGGTGGGGAGAGAACACATAATTCTGAGTAATATAACAGTATATCCAGGTGTTTGGTATGAAGCTGGGTGAGAAATCAGAGTAATGCATTTTATATTATGTGTTGTTTTTCCCCCCTTTCACCCCTAGACATGTAGGAAGCACTCCTAAGGTGTGGTGGAGTTCTGATAAAAAATGCTCTGACATTTGCTCACTACTGCCTTGTCAGTGTAGATCAAGTTCTGGCTGATCAAAACAACCCTGCAGGCGAGATTGAGATAGCTCTTCACTTCACCCTAATGCTGAAAGGCTGTAACAGACTGGGAGCCAGTAAATTAGCACTGACTATTACCAGGGTATATGTGTGTGGGGGCGGGTTGTGTAACAATTAGCAATTTTTGCAGTCGTTTAGTTTGGACTTTTTGTACTGAGAGGGTGGTGAAATGGGTACTGAGCACGAGGAGTGCTGCTGTGTACTTCACATCAACATTTCCTTTGTGACTCAGGGCCCCCACCACTGTTATGATGTTTGCCAGCGGCTGATCAGTTGTGCAATAGAAGCGGATGTAACATCTGCTCATGCTGTACAGACAGGGAGTGCTAGGTGGCATGTATGTAGCTCCTAAGTCATCTTAAGATTGCTTCCTCCTCCGTACAGTTGTGGTGGGGAAAGAAGAGAATTGGCATCACTGAAGTTCTAATTACCTACCCAGATCCAACAAAGGCTGGAGGTGGGAGGAAAGAAAGAGAGAAAGAAAAATGAGAGTCACTGACTGCCTCTCTTCGTGGGGAGGGAGAATTAAAAATGTGTCACATTACCTCCACTCCCACATGCACAGGCGGATTATGGAAGAAAAGAGACTCTTGTCCATGATGGCCCTGGGCCTAGCCCTCTTATTTGTGATAGGTTCAGGCAGCTGAAGGGCTTGGTGAGGTGGGAGGGGTTCTGAGGGAAAGTGAGCAGAAAGGAATTTCTCTGGGGGAATAGTGAGGACAAAAGAGGGTTTCTGGAAGACAGAATGAGTGGAGAAGAGGAGATTTTGGTAGAGATTGAGGAGTGCAGAGGATGGTCCTCCTGAAGAGTTACTGAGAGGGAGGGAATACTATTGGATGTCAAAGTATGAGCAGATTTAAAGTAATATATACTGGGATGATGGGAGGAAGCCTCACAGGAGAGGATTCAGGAGAAAAGGAGGCTATGTTGCTGGCTGGGGAGCCTAGTGGGATAGCTGGCTTTATCCCAGCAAAGAAACTGGCACACCTAAATTTGTTTCCTCTGGAAATCTGTGTGACCAACTCCAGTTGTCCCAAAATGCTTAGCCAAGTGGTGGTTTAGATCCCACTAATTTAGCAATTACGTAGCAAATGGAGCTCAGCAGTGTGCTCAGCAGTTTCTCATACACAACCACTGTCAGTGGTTACCGTTTTTTCTTGAGAAAATTTGGATGCTCACTGTGGGAAGTACAGCAGTGGCTGAGGATTGAAGGGGCAAACATGAATGTAGAGAAAACCACATTCTCAGGGCATTATGCCTTTCATCCTTTGGGGGAATGTGTGAGGTTTTAGTGTACATGCACACACAAGAGGAATGAGGGGGCTTAGGCACACTGACGGTTAAAGGGAAATACCTTTATAAAGGGAAGATATAGTAAAAATAGTCTGTGTACAAAGCACCTTTTCCAGTTTGCTGTACATTTTTGAAAGTATTTGAGGCAAGTGGTAAATACCCCATTGTGCCTAGAGGGACTGGGATACTCTCCACTAAAGTGAATGGAGGTTATGTCAGCAACTGGAGGTGTCTACACACTAACAGCCAATTTTGTATAGAGTCACAGAATCATAGAATATCAGGGTTGGAAGGGAGGATGTCATCTAGTCCAACCCCCTGCTCAAAGCAGGACCAATCCCCACTTAAATCATCCCAGCCAGGGCTTTGTCAAGCCTGACCTTAAAAACTTCTAAGGAAGGAGAGTCTACCACCTCCCTAGGTAACGCATTCCAGTGTTTCACTACCCTCCTAGTGAAAAAGTTTTTCCTAATATCCAACCTAAACCTCCCCCACTGCAACTTGAGACCATTACTCCTTGTCCTTAAACAATCCTTAAACAATCTATGAATGTGTAACTCCCACTAATCTCAGTGGGAGTTGTCTGAGGCCATGTCTATACTACGAAATTAGGTTGAATTTCTAGAATTTGGTTTTGTAGAAAGCGTTTTTATACAGTTGATTGTGTGTATCCCCACACAAATGCTCTAAGTGCATGTAGTCGGCGGAGTGTGTCCACAGTACCGAGGCAACCGTCAACTTCCGGAGCGTTGCACTGTGGGTGGCTATCCCACAGTTCCCGCAGTCTCCGCCACCCATTTGAATTCTGGGTAGAAATCCCAATGTGTGATGGGGCAAAAACATTGTCGTGGGTGGTTCTGGGTACGTATCGTCAGGCCCCCCTTCCCTCCCTCCCTCCGTGAAAGCAACGGCAGACAATTGTTTCACGCCTTTTTTCCTGGGTTACCCAAGCAGACGCCATACCACGGCAAGCATGGAGCCCGCTCAGCTTACTGTCACCGTATGTCTCCTGGGTGTTGGCAGATGTGGTACTGCATTGCTACACAGCAGCCGCTCATTGCCTTTTAGCAGCAGACAGTGCAATATGACTGGTAGCCATCGTCGACGTAGTCCAGGGTGCTCTTTTAACTGACCTCGGTGAGGTCAGGGGCCCCTGGGCAAACATGGGAGTGACTCAGCCAGGTCACCTTACCCTTTTAAGTTTCGTCTCATGGCAATTCAGTCCTGCCAGCTGTCCCGCTGCACTGTCTTTTAATGAGCAGCCAGGAGACGACAATGGCCAGCAGTCATACTGCATCGTCTTCTGCCGAGCACCTAGGACATGACGATGGCCAGCAGTCATACTGCACAGTCTGCTGCCAGCAAGATGTATAAAGATAGATGAAGTGGCTCAAAACAAGAAATAGACCAGATTTGTTTTGTATTCATTTTCTCCCCCCTCCCTCCATAAAATCAACGGCCTGTAAACCCAGGGTTTTGAGTTCTATCCTTGAGGGGGCCATTCTGTTTCTCGTTGGTGCAAAGCCACCCCCTTTGTTGATTTTAATTCCCTGTAAACCAACCCTGTAAGCCATGTTGTCCATCTATAGTCGCCCCTCTCTCTGTCAGAGCAACGGCAGACAATTGTTTTGCGCCCTTTTCCCTGGATTGCCCGAGCAGGCGCTGTAGCACAGCAAGCATGGAGCCCGTTCAGCTCGCCGCAGCAGTTATGATTATTGTAAACACTTCGTGCATTATCGTGCAGTTTATGCAGAACTAGCACTTGAGAAACCAGGCGAGGAGGTGACGGCAGCACGGTGATGAGGACATGGACACAGAATTCTCTAATTCCGCAGTCCCCAGCAATTTGGAGATCATGGTGTTACTGGGGCAGGCTCATGCCGTGGAACGCCGATTTTTGCCCTGGGAAACAAGCACAGAGTGGTGGGACTGCATAGTGTTGGGACGATTCCCAGTGGCTCCGAAACTTTTGCATGCATAAGGGCACGTTTATGGAACTTTGTGACTTGCTTTCCCCTGCCCTGAAGTGCAAGAATACCAAGATGAGAGCAGCCCTCACAGTTCACAAGCGAGTGGCAATAGCCCTGTGGAAGCTTGCAACGCCAGACAGCTACTGGTCAGTCGGTAATCAATTTGGAGTGGGCAAATCTACTGTGGGGGTTGCTGTGATGCAAGTAGCCAACGCAATCATTGAGCTGCTGCTACCAAAGGTAGTGACTCTGGGAAATTTGCAGGTCATACTAGATGGCTTTGCTGCAATGGGATTCCCTAACTGTGGTGGCGCTGTAGATGGAACACATATACCTATCTTGGGACCGGACCACCAAGGCAGCCAGTACATAAACTGCAAGGGGTACTTTTCAATGGTGCTGCAAGCACTGGTAGATCACAAGGGATGTTTCACCAGCATCAACTTGGGATGGCCGGGAAAGGTTCATGACGCTCGCGTCTTCAGGAACTCTGGTCTGTTTAAACGGCTGCAGGAAGGGATTTACTTTCCAGGCCAGAAAATAACTGTTGAGGATGTTGAAATGCCTATAGTTATCCTTGGGGACCCAGCCTACCCCTTAATGCGCTGGCTCATGAAGCCGTACACAGGCACCCTGGACAGTAGTCAGGTGGTGTTCAACTATAGGCTGAGCAAGTGCAGAATGATGGTAGTGGGTGCATTTGGATGTTTAAAGGGTCGCTGGCGCAGTTTACTGACTCGGTCCGACCTCAGCGAAACCAATATTCCCATTGTTATTGGTGCTTGCTGTGTGCTCCACAATCTCTGTGAGAGTAAGGGGGCGGATGGGAGGTTGATGGAAATCGCCTGGCCGCTGAATACGCGCAGACAGACACCAGGGCGGTTAGAAGAGCACAACGCATCAGAGAAGCTTTGAAAACCAGTTTCATGACTGGCCAGGGTACTGTGTGACACTTCTGTTTGTTTCTCCTTGATGAAAACCCGCCCCCTTGGTTGTCTCTAAATTCCCTGTAAGCCACCCGCTCGCCCCTCTTCGATCACAGCATGCTTGCAAAGGAAATAAAGTCACTATCATTTAAAAAACATGTATTCTTTACAGGTTTCAGAGTAACAGCCGTGTTAGTCTGTATTCGTAAAAAGAAAAAAGAAAAGGAGTACTTGTGGCACCTTAGAGACTAACCAGTTTATTTGAGCATGAGCTTTCGTGAGCTACAGCTCACTTCATCGGATGCATAGCCTATATAGGCTATATAGGCTATGCATCCGATGAAGTGAGCTGTAGCTCACGAAAGCTCATGCTCAAATAAACTGGTTAGTCTCTAAGGTGCCACAAGTACTCCTTTTCTTTTTTCTTTTTATGTATTCTTTATTAATTGATTATAAAAATAGGGAGATAATTCACAAGGTAGCCCGGGTGGGGTGTGGGAGGAGGGTAGGAGGGAAGGAAAAGGCTACTTTAAAACTTCTTGAATGACAGCCTTCTGTTGCTTGGGCTGTCCACTGGGGTGGAGTCGTTGGGTGCCCGGAGCCTCCCCCCGCCACGTTCTTGGGCATCTGGGTGAGGAGGCTATGGAACTTGGGGAGGAGGCAGGACGCTTAAACAGGGGCTGCAGCAGCAGTCTGTGATCCTGCTGCTGTTAATGAACCTCCACTAGACGCCGGAGCATGTCCTATTGATCCCGCAGTAGCTCCAGCGTTTTCTCATGCCTCCTCTGATCTTCCGGCCACCACCTCTCCTCACATTCATCGGCCACTTCCCCGTACTCTGCTGTTGTGCCCTCCACACATTCTGCTGAGCTCTGTCAGTGCCGGACGACTGCATGAGCTCAGAGAACATTTCATCGCGCATGCATTTTTTTTACCGCCTTATCTGAGATAACCCTTGGGACGGAGGAGGGAGGCTTGAAACATTTCAGCTGCTGGAGGAAAAAAAGGGGAGTGAAGTATTTTAAAAGATACATTTTACAGAACAATGGCTATACTCTTTCACGGTGAACAACACTATTCACATTACATAGCACATGAGATTTTGGTATCGCATTTTGCATCTTATATTGAGTGACTGTGGCTTTGGTGTTAGAGATCACACACGCAGTGCCGGGCAACGGAATTTGGCTTGCAGGCGGCCATGGTAAGCCATAGTCTTTCGGCTTCTGCAACCTTCATAACAGCAGCGCCCTTCTCTCCCATACCAAGCAAAGCACGTTGAGTTGGCCATTTAATGCTGCAGTTTTCCTGTTAACGTGCAGCAGCAGAACCCAAACTAACCCAGCCCCCCAATCCAATTCTCTGGGATGATTGCTTTACCCCTGCCCCCATCGCGTGGCTGGTATCAGGGAAGATTCCTGCTAGCCAAATGCGAACAGCTCAGTGCCAATGCCCCCCCTCTCCCTCCCCACTGCGTGGCTAACTGCGGGGAGGATTTCTTTTCAGGCACAGGCAAACAGCCAAGTAGATGTCCCCTTAATTAAATTCCCCTATCTCAACCAGTTTACCATGAATGATATCACTCTCCTGAGGATAACACAGAGAGATAAAGAATGGATGTTACTTGAATGCCAGCAAACACTGGGACCATACGCTGCCATGCTTTGTTATACAATGATTCCAGACTACGTGCTGCTGGCCTGCCGTGGTAAAGTGTCCTACCATGGAGGATGGAATGAGGCTGCCCTCCCCAGAAACCTTTTGCAAAGGCTTTGGGAGTACCTCCAGGAGAGCTTCATGGAGATGTCCCTGGAGGATTTCCGCTCCATCTCCAGACACGTTAACAGACTTTTCCAGTAGCAGTACTGGCCACGAATGCATCCCAAGTCCTCAGGGCTACTTAATCATTAAAAAATGCTTGCTTTTATAACTTGTATTATATTTAAAAAGGTACACTCACCAGAGGTCCCTTCTCAGGCTTGGTTGGGTTGGGAGGGTATTTCATTTAGGGTGATAAAAAGATCCTGTCGGGGAGAACGGTGTGCTGTGTGCTCTCCTCAAGCTCGTCCTCCTCCTCCTCATCTTCCCCATCCGCAAAATCCTCAGCCATGGCAGAGAGTACCCCATCATCAGAGTCCACAGACGGGGGTGGGGCAGTGGTGGCGGCCACCCCTAGAATTGCATGCAGCTAAGCGTAGAAGAGGCATGTCTGGGGCTCTGTCCCGGAGCATCCGTTTGATTCTTTGGTTTTCTGGTACGCTTGTCTGAGCTCCTTAAGTTTCACGCGGCACTGTGTTGCGTCCCTGATGTAGCCTTTGTCCCTCATGGCCTCTGAGATTTTTTGAAATGTTTTGGCATTTCGTCTTTTGGAACGTAGTTCTGATAGCACGGATTCCTCCCCCCATACAGCGATCAGATCCAGTACCTCCCGTTCGGTCCATGCTGGAGCTCTTTTTCGATTCTGGGACTGCATGGTTTCCTGTGCTGATGAGCTCGCCTGGCCAAACAGGAAATGAGATTCAAAAGTTCCCGGGGCTTTTCCTGTGTACCTGGCCAGTGCATCCGAGTTCAGAGTGCTGTCCAAGTGGTCACAATGGTGCACTGTGGGATAGCTCCCGGAGGCCAATACCTTCGAATTGCGTCCACACTAACCCTAATTCAAAACGGTGATGTCGATTTCTGTGTTAATCCCCTGATTGGAGAGGAATACAGAAATCTGTTTTCAAAGCCCTTTATGTAAAAAAAAATGGCTTCGTTTTGTGGACGGGTGCAGGGTTAATTCAATGTAACGCTGCTAAATCCAAATAAACTCGTAGTGTAGACCAGCCTGAGTGTACAAAAGGACAGAATACGGTACTTGTGACTCACTGTACCCCAAAGTAGCACCCTGTAACCCCTATATTTATCATTCATATATGGTTGTGATATTTCGTACAAAGCAGGCCATATAAGATATAATATGAAAGGTCATTATCTGCTTAAACCTATGGTTCTATCAAAATATGTATGTCGTTAGTGTGTATGAAATTATGAGATTTTGCAGTATGGTTGTTATTGAAATATGTTGTAAGTCTGGGAGTTGTTCACTGCTTGTTCTCCAGTGACAACAAACGAGGTGATCCACACCCTGGATCATTAAACGACCATTAAGCAGCAGGGGAGTTGTAAACCAGGGATTTACAATTATTGCTCAAACCTGTGACTCAGCAAGGCTCACCAGGCATGCCTTGGGTAGTTTCTTTCCAGTGACATGGACAACAGTATAAAATAAGGGACAGTGGCATCAAGAGGCCACCTTTCTTCTCCCCCACCTATGTTGAAAGCAGCAAGAATTCTGGGAAGCCAAAGACCTGAACTGAGGAGACTGGTCCCAGGCTTAAAGGGAAAGTCCGTATATTAAGGACTGAAATTTACCTGCAACAACCAGTGGGGTAAGAAAAACTGCTTGATCCAAATACTGCATAGTCTAATAAGGTTTAAGATTTAGACTGCATGCCTACCTTTTATTTCTGAGGGGTGTTTGTGGACTGGGTAATGAACTTATACTTATGGGTGGCATATCGCACAGGCTGGGGGAGGCTGTGCCTACCCAAACAGCCTGGCGTGGCCCCGCCCTTGCTCATCCCTGAAGCTCTGCTTGCCCTTCCCTGCTTGGTCCCAGCCCAGTCAGGCTGCTGCCTGCTCCTCTTCAGGGAAGCAGCATGTTGGCGCTGGGGCTAGAACTGCTGGGACTTGGGGTGGTTGAGGCCACCCAGTAGTGGGAGGCCCCGGACGCTAGGGTTGCACTGCCCGGCACTGGGGGTGGGGAACTGGAGGCACTGGAGCTACCCATCCTACATTGTGGGCTGCAGGGGGGCATACACTGCCTGCCCGCCCTGTGCTTGGGGGCTGGGGAGAAGGGCTGAGCACTGCCCACCTGACACTCTGGGGCTGGATGTGTGGGGGCTGGCAGCCGCGGGGAGAGGGGGCAATGGTGGGGGAATGGGAGCGGGTCCTTGGGTGTGGAGGGGGGCAGAGCTGACCGGTGGCTAGCTTCCCCCAGCCAGTGGTTCACCCGCCGCCCATGCTTACACTGATTAGGCTTCTGACCAGGGCAAGATGGTGCAGTTCTGGGATGCAAGGCTGGGGGCTTGGGAGATATGCTGGTGCCCCTCTCTGTGTGATTTGTGAGTGGCTCGGAGCATTCATGCAATTTAGCTGGGTGTAGGACTCCACATGCTGTTGTACTAACAGGGCCTGGAGAGGTTTGCTGCTTGTCAGTAGCAAAGCATTGTGTGAGAGAGCCCAGTCTGGAGTGTTAAGGTGGCACAGTGGTACCCCAGTGCCAGGTTGTACCTCAGGGATCCCATCACAGTGCTCAGTTTAGTGTTCCTGAAAGCTTGTTGGGTAAACTGTAGGAGTTAGCTGGAAGATAATAAACCTTCATGTGGACAAATATTTAACAAGATATATTCCATTTTATTCAAGAAAGCACAAGGTTACACAGTTGTGGACCTGTCACAGGCTTTCTGCGTGGCCTTGGACAAGCCATTCAACCTCTGTACCTCAGTTTCCCCAGTTATAAAGAAGGACTAATAATAGCTACCTCACACATTAAATTCATCAAAGTTAGCAGAGTGTTTTGGAGTGCTTGGTTGGAAAGTACTACAGAAGAAGAAAGTATTATTATCAGCTTCCAAACATGAGGTTAGATTCTGGCCATGTAAATACAGAGTTCAAAATTAAAAACAAAACAAAAAAACTCCACAGCAAATAAATGATCTTAGGGCACTGGAATGAGCATGACCCTGAGATGAACATATGAATCTGTGAAAATTGTGTTGAAAAGAGCAATGGTAGACCTCTCAGTTTACTGTAAGGCAATAAGTGGAAATAGACACCAGAAGGGCAATAAAGGAATTCGTAATGCATTCCTGATGAGACTTGTCTCTTATAAAAGATGCAAGTTTGTAGTAAGTAAATTAAAGAAGATTTCCAATATTGAACAAATACGTCAAGTGCCCTTTTTCTCATAAAAGTTTTGCTGATGAACCAGTTTTATGCTGATGTTTTTTTTTTCCTTCGACACCTACTGGTCTTGTTTCCTGTCCATGTAACCTTCCTTTTTGTCTCAATTTTTCATGAATTAAAAAACAGATATTGCTTTGACGGTTGCCAGGAAAAGTAAAATGGAACTAATGATCTTTTCAGTGTTTTTTCATATTTGCAATATGACTTTTTTTAAAAAAAGGCAGAGAGGGAGGGAGAGAGAGAAAACATTTTCTACAGAATTTCTCAGCGACCTTGATTGTCTTGGGTTCTCCAGGCTAGGTCCTCCAGTCCACGCAAGATACATTCAGTGCGGGACTGGAGGAGGAGGGAGGGTAAAGTAGCTCTCTGGGGCTGGCTGGGTATCCGATGAAACTTACAGTAGTGTGAGGACTGCTTTAAATTGTGTGTGGCTGCTTGTAGCTCCACAGGGCTGTTCAGAGATCATTAGAACACAGAGATCTGGCTGTGGTCCTTCTTCCCTTGGCCATGAATCCCACTATAGATGGTGAAATGTGGAGTGGCAAAGTGCCACTACTCCAGCTTTATGCTAATAGAGGATTGCTTCCATGCTGACAGAATCCCCAGATAACCTTTCAAGGCAGTTTCATGGTCTCTTTACAGATCTAAAGCAGAACAAAGGGCTGTAATAGGCCTCAGGGTTGCTAAATAGCTATTAATGATATGATGTAAGTCCAGGTCCTGAGACATTCTGAGCAACTGCAATTCCCATTAGGTAAATATTAAAGTTACTGGTGGTATTTCCCTTTTTAACTATATGGATTACCTCCAGATTCTGGGAGCAATATACAAATACACAAAGGACACTTTGGTATCAACATTGCATTGTAAGTCTATAAAAGTTGGGGTCTAACTTCAATTTGCATCTTTGAAAATCTCCCCCTCTGCTATTACCTCACCTAGTATTAGAAAGGTAAATACATATTTTTAAAGGTGCTTATTGACTGGAGGCAGGAAGTTCCAGAAATCTCATAAGAATGCAAGAATTCTAGCCCAATTTAGATAATTTTAGTTGCTTATCTTTGAATATCTTTTGTCCAGTCACTGATTTAAAGAACTGAGTGAAAGGGGAAACAGATGTGCTATTTCCACAGAAAAAGGGTGTATTTATTAGACTACCTAAGAAGCAGAAAAAATGGTTTTGGAAGGTTTCATACAACATAAAATTGTTCTCGGTGATTTTCTGCTACCGTTACCCATAGGAGCAAGTTATTGAAAAAAAGAACAGACCTGGTTCTGTATATTTGTCAGTCCTTTCTCTTATAGATGTTTGCTTCATGACATTTCATTATATATTCTTTACCAGTTTTGTAGAATTAGCAGGCATTTGAGACATCATATGTGCAGACTATAAAACAAACTAAACTGTAATTTTTATAATGGTTAAAAAACTAGTAGTGGTAGAAACTGCCAGACTGATAACAATACAAACTAAAGTTTCTTTTCAGCCACACCAGAGTTAGCGGCAGAATTCCACATTCTGCCTCATCAGTGTGTCTCAGCATTTTAATAGTTTTAAGATGTAAGAGGACAGTTCAGTTTATATTCCCATGCAGTTTACAGCTTCTCTGCTGAGATTGCTGACAAAGGGCCCACATGTAATAGTAGGTTTATTTACTTGCTTTATTTTGTTTTGTGGATACCTGCTCTCTAGGAACTGGACTAAGATCATCAACTTAATATAGGATATAATATATCCAGCACATAATAATGATCTCTTCAGTGACTAAGAGGAAAAAAAGCTTTGGAGCTGATTCTTCTTTCAACTTTGTCCCTTTTATGCTGCTCCAGTAGTATAAAAGAGCTTATTAGGCTGGTGTGACTGGGCCATATGGAACTCTCCTAGTGTAAGGGGGTTTCCTGGGTGTCACAGAGCAGCCCATTGCATATTTGGTGTGGTCTGGAGGATAGGGAATGGCTGTGGTGCTGCTCTGTTCCATCATTCTCGGCTCCCACAGCGACCCCTTGGCCACCCTAAATCTGCTCTAATTTCTGTGGGAAAGTCAGGCAACTCATGGGCAAGCACAAAGGTGGCTAAAAGCTACTTTTGCCATGCTTTTTGATCTTGCACCACAGAAAACTGGGTAGAATGGAGAATGTCTTTTAAACAATTATATATTTTGTCAGGTGCATTAAGTTCAAAAGCTGTATTAATAGCTTGGACACAGATCCTGGAGAACTAAAATACATAGATGAAATGGAGGTGAAGCAAGAGCATTTTACTCACTATAGTTCATTGTTTGAAATATGTTTCTGGTTGAAAACAATAACATCATAAAAAACTTACTAAGAATAGGAAGTTGCTACAGGAATGAAACTCCCTTTCTGGCTAACAGGGCTATGTTTTCCTATGCAAATGTAGCAAAGCCCAGAAATTAGCAATGACTGCTAAATTAACACACTTGAAGAGCTTGGCTGGTTCTAATAGGCAGTCAAATGGTCTTGTTACATTGTAATGGTGCCAAGCTAATTGAAGTGATTACTGTTGCTCATGAGCAGCCCTTTTGAAGTAGAAGTCTTTTAAATTATCTATAGACATTAAATGTCAGACACTATTGTGTAATTATACTTTGTAAACGCTGAATGTCATAAGGCATCACAGGTAATTGAGGTTTACAGAGAAGAGCTTTATCTAAACCTAATTGGGCATCAACTCTTTGTCACTTTTTCTAAACCTAATTGGGCATCAACTTTTTGTGCCAAGGGACACTTTAACGCCTCACAGCAGCTCTCCCCCTACCCCATTACCCTCAGCTGGGAGCCATACATTACAGAGATTCTGACCCATCAAGCCCAAAATGCCTCACAGTCCCATACAGAGTCTATTACAAGGAAAAGCAGGAGACTTGATGGGTAAGAGCCCTCTTTGATGAGTGGCAGAGAGATAACGTATTTTAATGGAGACCACAAAGGGTCTGATTCTACTCCCTACATATGCAAAGCTCCCACTGTAGTCATTGGTAGTATGGGGTGCGAAAGGAAGGCAGTGTTGTATTTAGAATGTCTTGTGTGATTTTCTGCATGCCACACGTGAACACCTGGAAGTATTTCAGTTATAATGCCATGCTTTCTTTTATTTGTGACAGAGTACCAGTTTTAATTTTCAGCACAGAAAAAGAATTCCAGCAGAACCGTATCTTTGTTTCTGTTTTCCTAATGGCAGACAATTTTGTTAAATGACCCCAGCTACCAAGTACTGAGCTGTGCATACACTGCATTCCTAGCAGGAAAAGCACAGAAGGGTTAGATATGGGACTCTGATGTACATTGGCCTGTCCTGCGGATGTCTGTGACTCCTCAGTCTGCCTCTCTGAGTGTGTGTTATTTCTGGATTTTTCTTAAAACAAAATATGGCAGATATGTAGGCATTTTCTGTTCTGCTTGGTGCTGGTATTTAGAAGCTTTAGCGCTATATGAGAGCTAGGTATTATTATTATTATTTGTTATTATTATTCTGCTTCCTAGCTGTGTGCTTGATCCCACAACCTTTATTCGGTCTCATCCAAAGCCTAGTGAAGTCATTGGGAGATTTTCTATTGACTTCAGTGGGACTTTTCATGTAAGGGGTAAAGGTCCACAGATTGTTTAACAGTCATTTCTTTCCATGTACTCTAACTTAGAGGCAGTTTTCCTGTTGTATGAGTTCATCAGATGACAATGATTATTTAAAATGCTGGCTTATTGTTGTTTTTATTTCTGATTTTTATTAATACTTTTATTAATTCTAATGTTACATTATGCTTGGGGAAGAAAAGTTCTGCAGATCCACATGGAGTAACTGTGCAGGGAAAAGGGCACATAGATTTTCTGAGCCAGATCAAATCCAAGAGTGTTTGAACTGAGAATTATCTTCAGAATCTCAACACTTGGATAGCTCTAGCTAGTCAATCTAAATGATTGCACTGCAGTTTGATTTTAGTAGAAAAGCTTGCATTCTGATTAAACCCCCCCCCCAAATGTTTACATATTTGGAAAAAAAATATTGTAATGTAACTTTCTTGTTTGGTCAACTCACACCCCTTTTAAAATCGTCTCACTGTTTTATGTGTTTATGTGTATTTCTCTCCAGCCTGCACAAAGCACAAAATGCAATTAGTTTTTCAGATGGAAGGAGAAAAGGGAAGAATATAATTTTCTCACACTGTTGGAATGAGACTTAGGCAGTTCTTTCATTTACACTGCACTAGAGGCTCAGATGTGTAGGTGGACTTGTAAGACACTTAACTGACATGGGAATGTGGTCCTTAAGATGCAAAAGATTCTGTTTCACCTGAGGTGATAGAATTCCCTTTAGCTTCATTATACATTTGCATTTTAGAAAGATAAAGAAATATTGACTTCACTTCTAGAGACACGTACTGAATTAAATTGTGCCACAGAGTTTAGTCAAAATGGAAAATAACCAAGGGAAACACTATGAAGTGTAGCAGTTGCATATCCAGTTACATTTGAGATTCATCACTTTGATGTCTGATTTAGTCACATCATCCAGGTGTACAATAGGCTTGGACACTCTCTCATAAAACTGTATGTGTCCTTGCCTGGGACATGCTGAGACTTGTCAAAAAGGCATTTCATTCTCACTTGTCTAAAGAAGTCTATGCATGATTGCAAAAATATCAGGATATGAAATTAAATCTGGCTGTGCTATCCCCATAGGGCAGAAAATCTGATTTCACCAGAGACAGAATGCACTATTCCACTGCATTAGCAATTTACCAAAGAAAGAAGAAGATGAGATGCACATTTGTGTGGTGGGAAGGACAGACTTCAGCATAAAAAAATTAGTGCTAAATTGAAGCTGCTAACAATTGTCCACATATTGTAAGAGCTGAAAACAATTGGAAGAAATAAAGCAACGGGAAAACGTTATTTGTTAAATTGATTGTTGGGATTTGACTTTCTTTTGAGATTTCCATTTAATATGAAACTAAACGTTACCTGATGGGTGAATACTGAAAAAATGCCAGTGAATTTTTTTTGACTTTTTAAATAAATTCAGTTAGACTGTGATCACTACCTTTATTTGTATTCCCTTTTCACAAATATTCTAGTGAACACGTTTGCTGGGAGGAGTGTTCACAGAAAATGTATTTTATACAAATATGATAGGATAGCCTCAAAATTAATTTTGAATTTATAATCCCAAGTATTCACACAGGAAACCTGATTCTACATTATGAGAATAAGGTACTATTTATTCTACATTTTGTCAAAATGTCCAAAAATTGCATTTTTTGGCTTATAAATGGCTGTATCTGCAAAGCCTTTCTCATGGGACTAATCCATATTTACCCATGTAGATACTGATATGAGTTCAAGATATCTGAAAGTATCAGGGATATATTCTCAAGGTCACTGATTCATTTTTTGCTATTCATTTTTGGTAATATTAATTTAATTAGTATAAATTCTCAGGGTTGGAGGATGGTTGGGGAGTTGAAATCCACCCCAATCCAGCTGTGGGTGCTTAACATGCTGAAGGAAGTGCTCTGGCTGATGTAGATGAGACAATGGTAGAGATAATTTTTCACCTGTAATATCATGGATTCATATTATAGCAAATGGAATCTACCAACCAATCAGATTATTATTCTCTTATAAAAAATCATCTATAAAATGAAAACAACCCCCCCATAATGAATTCATAGAAGTAAATAATTTTTTCTTCCAAAAACTATCAGTAAACCAATAGAAGCACAGAAAATTTTACACTTGTATGAATATACCTATCTCTGATTGTCTGAGGTAGTGAAAAGAATCTTGATGATCCAGTCAGTGATCAGCTGCCACTGTACTGCAAACTACATTAATGTCTGTTACACATTAACGTCCACATCTCAACAGAAATTACTCTTATTTACTTTAGCTATTTCCTCTGTTTCATATTGACTAATGTAATAAATGTAAGCTGTCCCTCCATTTCTCATCAGAAGCCAAAGTTCTGAAGGTGACACTGTAGCTGATTGGAGGCTCCCGGTGGAGCTTGCGACTTTTGGGGCATCTCCATGACTGTAAAATATTTAGACAGAGAATTTCACATTTTAGAAAAGTTATTTCTCTTTCTCACACATTCATGAAAAATATTTATTTTGAATGATTTGCCCAGCTTTACTAATTACAAAACAACATTGGTCCAAAAAAAAAAAATGCAGGTCTAACAGATGCTTGTAGTGACATTTGTCAGAATTGGTACTGAAGTACCAGCTTTGTTCACTGTTCCACTTATTAGCTGAATTTAAGTAAGTGTACACTTGACTTCGGGACTTTAACAGTTCAATTGCTAGGTCACGCACATGGCTCATAGTAAATGAGGTGAGTTATATACTGTATAATTATTCTGGCATGGCTTGTTCTTGCTTCTGAACCAGAAGGTCATGAGTTCAAATCATACACAAGGTTTTAAACTCATCCATGTTCTTTAGTAACACTTCAGATTCACACAGAAACTTAAATAGAAATGTTATTTTAGACATTTACAAGAGTATCCTGGGTTGTCTGGTGTTGGCTTTGCTGTGAGTAACACAGCAACTTTTCACTCTCACAATTCCATTTTCTTTTTCAAAATGCACACTGCATCATAAAACATACAGGAGCCAAATACCTGTACCAAACAGCATTTTAAAATAGGCTAGATAAAACCTGAACCCTGATTGGCTCAAGAAGCTTTCCACTAAGTTTGGATGAAACTCATGGAACTAATAGTTTTGGGAATCTCTTCCACCATTCACAGGGTATACAAGATTTGCAACATTAGAGCCTGACTATGCAAGTATTTACTACCAGCCATCCTGTGTATTATCCTGAGTATTGTCCACTGACTTGAACATGACTCCTCATGCTGTAACAATTATACCTACTTGTATCGAAGCATCAGGATCGTTGTTCATCATCATTGTTCTCCAGTAATTAAACCCATTTAATTGAAAATATCTTTCTAGCTAAAGAGAAGCCAGTGCTACAGTGTGTATTAAGTATAGGAGAATCTCCCCCAAAAGCTAGGCTGCCACAAGCTGAGAGTCTGTATATATTATATAGCCTGTACTTGTTTATTTTCATTAGAATTTCTCTCTCCTGATCTCTGTCCCATTTTTCTCCATCTCTCTGCACGTGTTTTTCTCACTGATTCCTGCTCCAGTTTCCATCCAACTTTTCCATAGGATTTGTTCAGTCTCTTTTTCTCTGATCATTTATTCACAACTGGAATGTGAACCCAGTAATGTACAAACATAATTCTAAATATCGAACATTTGGTATTTGAGTGGGTTTGAAATTAGACAGAATGAGTTCACCCATCCTTTACTTTCAGACCTTGTAATTGTCTTCTAATGCATATGCAGGACTATACAGCTTTTACAACAGTCAGATTCCTCCTCTCTCTTTTCTTTTGCACTCTGTCTTCTTCCTCGTTTCTCAGAAGCAATTGCGTAAATGGGCTTCACCAGGTCTTATTCCTCTTGGTTAAGCTTCAAGAGGAACTTCAAAGAAGTAACTCCCATTAATGAGCTGAGGGAAGTGGGACCAGAAAGAGGCAGAGAGGAAAGGAGAGAGGGGTGTTAAAAATGGGAATTTAAACACTCTCAGGCACAAGTGTCCATGCCATCTATATTTTTCCATATATACGTACATAGGCTGTGACAATCAAAGCAATTGCCATAGTGGGGTTAGGTTCAGAGGTGCACACTCCAGTCACAGTGACTGGAAGCATTCTTCCTGCACAATGCTGAGGCACACGGAGGGCCTCCGGGGTAGTGCTAAAAGAAGCATGTCTAGGGGTGGCTCCCACACCTCCTTTTTCAAAATGCTCCCTACCCAGTTCTGGGCTGAGACTGCACAAGAGTAGAGTAATGGCTACAAATACCGTGTCCTACCCAGCAACAGTCTCTTGTGAGTATCAAGCATTGTGATGCTCAAGAAGCACAATCACTTGGATTATGGTTTACTGTTTGTGCAGTTGTGTGTCAAGACACAAGTGTGGTAGGGAAGAACCCCATGTGCTCTTCTTTCTCCCTCCCTCACGCAGTTATGTAGAGACAACCAGAACTTGTCCTGTGTATGCATCCTTTTTCTCTTTATCATTTGCTACTTTATTTGAATTTAATAATTTGTTTTTATTTTATTTACTATTTTATAATGGAATTTTTTAGACACATGAATATTTCATAAATGAATTACATTTAAATATTTGGTTTGCTGTTTCAGTAAACAATTTAATCAGCACAATAACACAGTCCAGAGTATGTGTTTGTGAACCAGTACACCCCCCCACCCCCAAGGGTATATTAATATAGGGATTCTCAGACATTTCAGACAGTGGACCACACTTTAACAGAAAGCTTTCAGAGTAACAGCTGTGTTAGTCTGTATTCGCAAAAAGAAAAGGAGTACTTGTGGCACCTTAGAGATTAACCAATTTATTTGAGCATAAGCTTTTGTGAGCTACAGCGTGTCTTGTGGATCATTTCCTGTCTCTCTAACAATTCTGTGGGCCACCTGTGGTAATATCCAACATCTCCGTTGTGCCATCCCATTGGCAACCACAGCAGTTGCTTGTATAGAAAAAAGTACTGGTCTCTGGTTCCTTATGGGCAGCTTATGTTTCCTTTCCTCCTCTTGTTAAGTACCATTGGACACTGGAAGCTGCAACTAGGCTAGCTTCTCCTCCTTATTTCCAGCTGCTTCTACAGATGTCCAGGATTCGGCACCTGGATGCTTTTTGAAGCAGCTGAAAACATGGGATGGAGCCAGTTTCATGTGAACTGCTAGCTATCTTACACATCACCAGCAAGTGTTCCACAGACCAGCAATGACCCATGCACCATCATTTTATACCTATGGCAATGCTGTAGTTCCCCCAGGTAGCCTGATTCTCCATGCACACAAAAAAAAATAACTTGTATTGACATCAACTCTTCTCCTGCGGAGGAAGAGTAGGGCTCAAAGAGTACATATATTTACTGATGGATGCCCACCCTGTCAGGTATCATTTCTTATATAACATTAAAACTAGTGGACGGACCCAGACGATTCTAGTCCAGTAATAAGGTGTGGTATATTGCTAGAGTTGCTGTCACTTGGGTCAGGTGTTAAACTGAAATCTTGGGGAATGTCCAGGTGGAAGTTATAGAACTTGTAACATTTTTCAAAGAAGGGCAGAGTCCTCTTGAGTCCTGAAGATGACCAATCACACTAACATCTGCTGTGGTTTCTAACATAGCTAATTGCTTTGTGAAGTGCTGTGATAGATACGGAGTATGAAAGGTGCTATATTAAACCAAACTCTTTTCTTTTCTGTTAGAAAGGGTGGGCTGGATTTCACTGGTACACATTAAAACTTCACTTCATGAAGGCTGAGTGTTATAATAAAATCAGCAACTGCTTGTCCTGAACATGGGTAAAATTATAGTACATTCCAGTATTATTAATTAGTAAATATTTTAAATTATTAATTGGTCTCCAGTTATCATTTGGTTGCTAATTTAGAAAGCTCACGGGAACTAGTAGGATTTGATAGGACTTGGGGTTTTAAACTTGACTTAATACCATAAACAAAGAGGGAGAGAACAGATGGTTTATATCTGACCCGACTGAAATCAGTTTCCTGTTAAAATGAAAAAAAAATAAGTTGAGGTATTAGCAGGGTAAACCATAGCCATCTGGGTTAATTCTTGTGGCAGCTATAAAGCAGCCACACTATACATCCTTGGTTTATCCTTCCTGTTTCCTCACTTATCAAATATTTATTGTCAACAATGGGCAGTTCTGTTTGCACACAATGAAATTGGTTAATGAGATAGTTAGGTTTACTCCTGTTATTGAGGTTGAGTGCTGATGGCATGAATAATTTCCTGTTTTTATAAGTGGGAATTTAATTATTGATACTTCATTTAGGTAGTGATAAAGGTGTTAGCAATGTAGTGCTACAGCTGTAGGGCTGTAGTGGCAGCCAGGATGATAGTTGTAGTTGATGGGCCAATTCTACTCTCTGCTACAGAGGTGTATATTGGAAATAACTCCACTGGCTTCATTGAGTTATGCTTTGTCTACACTAGAGACTTATGTCAGTATCACTACGTTGTTCAGGAGTGTGGAAAATCCACACCGCTGGGCGATGCAGTAATACCTACCAAAATCCTGGTGTAGACAGATCATATTTTGCACATCCAAGGAAAAAAAATTGCAAAAAAGGAGAGAGAGAGAAAATCACTGTGAATAGTTGGAAGCCTCACTTTACCCCCACTTTCCAGCCTCTGAATACTTAATACCACTTTTGACATAAATCTTTTCTATTATTGTTTCAGGATATGCTGTAGATAGAACATAGGCTGATCTACCTAATAAAATTAACCTCTTGGAGAAATAAAAGTCCCTTCAGATGGGTATTTTTTTTGCCTATCTACAAAAGATTCTAAGTAGATGTTTCAAACTTTCTGAGTTACTAAAATGATGAATGATGAATGGAGTAATCTAAAAATTATGGACAGTTAGTGAAATTGGTGCTGGAACTAGGGGTGCTGCCACACCCCCGGCTTGAAGTGCTTTCCATTATATACAGGGTTTATAGTTTGGGTCAGTGGCTCTCAGCAGCCCCAATATGCAAATTGTTCCAGCCCCCTGGTTAGGCAGCTGCAATTATTTCTAGAGGGACAGTTTTCATAGCACACCTGTCCCCTGGCTTCAGCTCAGTGGCACCATTTCAAGTCTACCCTTTCCCATATGAGAGCCTCAACCTCATGGAGTGCCTCCCTTGGAATGCTGAGACAACAGAGAGAGAATTTCAACCTGCTTCTGTTCAGGCCAGGGAGATCCGTGCATGGAGGCTTCCCTCTGTGTGCAGGTCTGATAATCCAACCCAAAGTATCCAAGTTACACCCAATCAGATAGCAAAGAGTTGCAAGACACACCTCAAATTTTGAGAGTCATTCTGTCATGAGCCTGAAGTGTGTATCCTGCTCTTCCTGTTATGAAAGTAAGCCTTTTGGGAGAGGGATTTCCTATTTATATGTCTGTGCAGCACCTAGCACAAATGGGGCCCTGACCAATAATTACTTCTAAAAATGAGGTGTCATCAAGGCTGAATCCTTTCTCCCTTAGGAAGCAGCATTTAAAAAGTGAGTTATGCCCATGGCAGCAGTAAAGTACTGGTCTTGCCCCCCATATATGAGACGCATTCAATAGAGGTGGCACTGTGGCATCCATACTTCCTGGGGGACACTTAGTACTTGCAGGATGTAACAGTTTTGTATTGACAACACAGAATCTAATAACAGCCTGTATGGTTTTACATTTCAACTGGTTGAAGTTCCATTTTGAGTTAGCAACTGTTGGGAACTGTGTCTGCGGTGGATTATTCTCAAAACTGGCAATATGTTTCTTATGGTTATTGCATATAAAACAAGGAATATTAATAAATACACTTATAAAGACAAACTTCAACAATTGACAGAAATGGGTCAGATCTGCTGCAGCTGGTATAAGAGAGCACAACACCATGTCACTATATAAACCACGGTTAGAAATATTAATGCAATTGCTTTATATATTTAAGTCCACATAAAATAACTATATCAGCTGGAAAATTTTAAGAAGCCATACATTAATCTTGGTAACTGAATGCAAAACTTTGGTCTCAATATCCCATATTATTCTATATTTGTATGGGCCCTACCAAATTCATGGCTATGAAAAATGCATCATGGACCATGAAATCTGGTCTCCCCCTGTGAAATCTGTATAAAATAGGGTAAAAGTACAAAAAAGACCAGATTTCACAGGGGGAGACCAGTGTTTATCAAATTGGGCGTCCTGACCGAAAAGAGAGTTGCGGTGGGGGGGGAGGGCGAGGTTGCAAGTTTATTTTAGGGGGGTCGCGGTATTGCCACTCTTACTTCTGTGCTGCCTTCAGAGCTGAGTGGCCGGAGAGCCGGCAGCTGTAGGCTGGACCTCCAGCTTTGAAAGCAGCGTTCCACCAGCAGCGCAGAAGTAAGGGCGGCAATACCATACCATGCCACCCTTACTTCTGCGCTGCTGCCTTCACAGCTGGGTGGCCAGACAGTGGTGGCTGCTGCCTGAGGGCCCAGTTCTGCAGGCAGCAGTGCAGAAGTGAGGGTGGCAATACCCTACCATGCCATCCTTACTTCTGCGCTGCTGCTGGCGGGGGCTCTGCCTTCAGAGCTGGCTCCCAGCCAGCAGCCGCCGCTCTGCAGCTGCCCAGCTCTGAAGGCAGTACTGCTGCCAGCAACAGCACAGAAGTAAGGGTAGCAGTACCGCAACCCCCCTACAATAACCTTGCAACCTGCCCCGCCTGTCCTCCCTGACTCCTCTTTGGGTCAGGACCCCTACAATTACAACAGCGTGACATTTCAGATTTAAATAGCTGAAATAATGAAAGTTACGATTTTAAAAATCCTATGACTGTGAAATTGACCAGAATGGACTGTAACTTTGGTAGGATTCTGTGGCTGCATACTGAGCTGATATTTGCTGCACTGTGTTCCCACTTTCTTTAGCATAACGCTGACCTCTCATATTAGAGCTGATTTCTGTGGGCTAAATGTGGTATGCTGCATTTTGGACTACTGGGGGGAAAAAGCATCTGCTCTTACTATAAGTAAATAAACACTGCTTTTCCCATACCACTGAAACCACACCCTCTGCTACAAACTCACGTAGATAGCATGGGATGGTAGTGTGCATTTTATGTAGCATGTGTAGCTTAAAACATAGACATTGGGATCTACATTCTCAAAATACAGGTTTCAGAGTAACAGCCGTGTTAGTCTGTATTTGCAAAAAGAAAAGGAGTACTTGTGGCACCTTAGAGACTAACCAATTTATTTGAGCATGAGCTTTTGTGAGCTACAGCATGCATCCGATGAAGTGAGCTGTAGCTCACGAAAGCTTATGCTCAAATAAATTGGTTAGTCTCTAAGGTGCCACAAGTACTCCTATTCTCAAAATAGATTACCTACATTTTCAAAACTGACTCTCGATTTCAGGTGCCTCACAGTTTAGGGTGCAAATCTTGTGGCACCCTAAAGGTGCTCAGCACTTCTGCAAATAGGGCCCTTTCTAGATGTCTCAAGTTGGGCACCCAAAAACTTGAGGCATGATTAGTCATTCCTAAAAATATACAAGCTATATTCTAAACACAGAAAAAAGTTACTGTCATTTTTCATGTTTCAGTAGAAGACAGTCTACATGACAAGAAGTTAGAATCCAGTTCTAGAATTCAAACACTTGATAGAAAGTCTCTCCCACCAAATTTAAGAAGTCAAATGGGAACCTATTCCACCAACCAACACTTTCTTTATAATCTGCTTGCTTCATGCTCTCCCACAAAGTGAAGCTAGTCTATCAAATCATCAGTAGGTTATAGAGGCCTCTTACTTTCCCTCCTCCAAGGCATTCCACCACTGGAGGAGACAGAATGCCTCCTCCGTTGTCTGCTAGTCTCCACATGGAGTGAGCCACTTTCCTTAGGGAGAAGGCAGGAGAATGTGTTCAGTAAAGGACACAATGAACATTTCCCTTCCCAAACCACAGTTAATAAATCCCATGCACATCACGCAGATTTAAAATCCCTTTAGCTGTTCTCTGCACGTGGAATTGTGGGGTGGTGAGGAGGGGCTGTAACTAACTGGTAAGCACTGTATTCTGGATCACCAATTACAGAAAAGATCATTAATGTAAAAATGAAAAAAAGGGAAAAGACCTCAGACCAATTATTTTTCTACAAAATACTTTATGTGACAACAGAAGCAGCCCCCAAAGGGCAGCATGTAACAACAGAACCTAATTAGAATGATTTCAGTGTAATCATTAACTAGCATCTAACACCTACGAGAATATTTCTGTTTAAACTAAAACATGACCTGCATGGTGGAGAGGCCTTGTAAACTGTCTATGAAATAAAAAATGTGACAGTAAAGGTCAGAGCAGTGCTCATTTGAATTTCAAGCAGGAAGCAGACTCCACAGTCGGCATGTATAGCAAGAGTGGTGGCTTTTTTCCTGAGCTTTGCTTGCCAACAGTAGCAGTTGGAGAAATCCTCCAGGACTAATTACTGGGGCTACAAAACAAGTATTATTCTTTTGTCTCTCTCCCCGACCTGGTGAAATGCTAGGGTCCTAATTATATTGTGTCAAAGACCTGGTTTTGTTTTTTGTTGTCATGTGAGTGAAGGTCATGATTGAAGAAGGCAAAGTGGCACCTTACATCTTGCTCCAGCCACCTACAGACAGCTTCCTCGGCATTCCTTCTGATCACGTCTCCTTGCCAGTAAAGCAGGGGAGGGTTTGCTAATAAACTCTCTTCCCAGCAAGACTGATACTAACACATTGCCTTCTGCTGGGCCATGTAAAAGCAGCTATCAAATCAGCAAGATTCAACTTGATTTGCAAGTCTCCAGTGAAATTTAAGAAGGCAAAACTGTAAAATGTTCAGGGAAAAAGAAGCGTGAAAACATTTTTAAGGAAAGCATTTAAAAAGTCAGAGACAGACATCATAATAAAAAAGTTGGGAGGTATGGTTTTATTTATTCATTTTGAAACACTGCAAAGAGCTCTGTTAGCGGCATTTATCTGCTCTTAAAAAAGTGCAACACAGAAAGCAAGTGCATTGAATTCATTTCCTATTTCCTTTTGTGACTTTTAAAGTGCTATATACACATAAACAGCTTTTTGCACTTTTGGGAATTTATCAAGCTATAACATTTAATAGCTAAGCCTTGCTACACTAAATCCATCTATTTTTCTTCTTTCCATCCTCTCCAATTCTTCATTTTTCTTCCACATGTGCTCAGATCTGTATTCCTCCTTTTCCCCCCCTCACACTTACTTTCCCATCCCGTTCATCTCTTTTAAGCTTTCCTTTTCCTCTTTTTTGTCTAACCCCAGCTCTTTTCTATCCTTTCTTTTTGGAACTTTTGAAGTGGATTTAGTGTTCATGGGGCTGAACAGCTCTGACAACTCTGGAGTCCTTGGTTTATCTCCAGAAAGAGAGTTAGCACAGCAGAAGCAAAGTCCATGCATGTTTCTTCCACCTCCTTCACCCACCGAGACACAGTGATATCAATGTACCTCAGGCCTGACTTCAAGGAAGTATTTATATGTTGTGTATATGTTAAATGACAGTTTATTGTCTTTCAGAGAACCAGTCACAAGAAGACACAGAATGTAAACAGGTACACAGAATATACAGGGAAATTATTATTATATATTTTGATTATGGAAGCACCTAGGGGCCCCAATCGTAGATCCAGACCCTTTTGTTCAAAGCACTGTACATACAGAGAATAAACAGACTGTCTCTGCCCTGAGGAATTTACAATCTATTTAAATAGGAAATAACAGCGGGGTATTAACAGGCCATTTTTATACTAGTAGTTGGAAATTACACTGACTTTTGTGCATATGTGACCATACATTTTGGATCTGAGGAAATCTACACATGGAAATTAATCTGGAATAATATAGGGGTGTGATTTTAAAGTGGAATAGCTATTCTGGAATAAAAGTGGATACTTTTATTCTGGAATAAAAGTGCCCTTTTCTGGTTTAGCTTAATCCACTTCCAAAGTGTAGACAAGCCCAAAGAAAATGTGTGTGGTGACTGTCTGTCTGCAGCCCCTCCAGGAGATTGGGGAGGTTTGGATTTATTTTGTTGTTTATAAATGGCAAATAAAAGAAACTGGTGATTAGTTTCCACTGGAATTCTCAACAAGATGGTAAGGAGGTAGCAATATGAGCCATGTGAAAATTCTAAATTTTAGGGGAGATTTTTCTTTTAAAATTGGCCTTGTGTGAATGTGACTTTAAGTGCCTGGATTTATATATGTGTGTATGAATGAATAACTATGATAGTACATATAACACCCATACTGCTCAAGAATCACTGTTCTTGATGTTTAGGAAGGAGTTCCTCCACAGCTGTGGAGAATTTTCTCAGGTGAAACCAGTGTGGTTCTGTTGCTCAAAGGAAACTCAGGGTTTATGAAACCTTTTTGATACAGAGGCCTGCTCCTTGGTGGCTCCTTGTCTGGTAGTGTGCAAGGTGGTGTCAGGTGGGGACAGGACCAGGCAGTGATGGGTGGAGGCTTTTGAATTCACTATTATGTTTAGCCTCCTGTCCTCAATCTCTAGGGGAAGAATCCTTTCTCTTCATGCATCTGCCCACAGCCTGGCCAATTTATTCCTTAGGATACTTCAAGCCATATCCTCAGCAGGTATAAGGTGATACAGCTCCGTTGAAGTCAGTGGAGTTATGCCAATTTACAGCAATTGAAGATCTTGCCTTTCTAATTGCAACATGAACTAAGAATCCAGATCTGAGGTGCAGTCACACAGTATGTGTAATACTGTAAACATCCCCTGCTGCAGTTTCTCAATGGCTGGCTATGATATCCTTAATGATGTATTATAGTTTTGGGTGTAATATCTGCTTTTGATGGATCACAGAGGAGCATGAAAATTCATAAGGAAAAATTAAGTTGTATTTCAAAAGAATCTCTTTTGTGTGTGCCTTGTTTGTAACCCCATTACAGTGTTTCAGCCATATTATATCTTATTGCTCACAGAAAGCATTAAATTAGTGACATTTGGCAATTCATTTTACTCAATTTATTATTTGCCCAAGAATTCATTTTCTTAGCTTACGGATCATTTTTTCTTGTTCTGTTTTAACATTTTCTGTCACCACTTGTTTTACGGTACTTTGATATTATAGAGATACTACATGGGGTCAGATTCTGGTCTGGAGTAAAATTGGAGTAAATTCACATAAATCTATGGAATTACTCCAGATTTTCACCAGAGTAACTAACCCTGGTCCACTGCATGTTCTCAAATTGCAAAGTCTTGTTCAATATTTCAAAAGCAAATAGGAGAGGAGCCTGAGGAGTAAAATTCTAGAACAGGATCCAAACTTTTCTAGTATTGGGGGATCTTTGTTTCTGGGGTTTTAGTTCTGTCTATTATAGATGTGGACCCAGTAGCTTAGTTCTGGATCTGAGTTCTCTGAAAGCTTTGGAGAATTTGGATCAGAGTTTTAGATCCAAATTAGTTTTACTATCAAATGGTTTAAGATGGTTTGCAATCTTCATCTGTATTTCTCTAATATTGTTCACTTCTATTTATTAATTTGTATGCTTTAAGTGACTGTAGTGCTTCCAAAACATACAGGATTGACTGGAAACGTCTGTGTGAAAATACTGAAAAATATTTTGTGTGAAAATTCACTTACATTTGTCAACTCTGAGGATTTTTTGGAAGATTTTTGCACACTGAAATTTCATTTTGGGCTAACGGTACATTAACAAATTGCTGAATAGGCTCTGCACTTGCAGGTTTCTGGGCTTTTTGGTGTTTGCCTGAACTTTAAAATAAATTAATAATAACAATAATAAAGAAATAAAAACAAGTTCTTGCCTGAGGCTAATTTGAATTTGTCTGAAAGAATTCATGAGGAAAATCTTCCTGTTTCATCACAGTGTTTTATTTGGTTGTCAGGTGAATGCATATGATTTGCTGATACAGCAGCCATTCTAGAGTTCCTGAGCAGAGATGGACAAGCCCCGTGGAGTTTGAGATTGCCTAATTATTATCATGCACGAGTTAAACTGTTTCCACAGCTTTAGTCTGAATGAGGAGGAGCTTTAGCCACTGCTTCTGTTTTATAAACAATGTGGGTCCAAATTCTACTCCCCATAGGCACACAGGTATCTTGTTGTTTTTATTGGAGCTACTCACATGGATATAGCAAGAAAGATCTGGCCATTGTGTCTCATATACATGTTTTCATTCAGCCCATATGAAAAAGTGCTATAGAATGTAAAGGACGAAATCAATGGGGTGTTCTAAAAATATCCTAAAAACTAGAATTTAATAAAGAATGATATTTTCTATGAGATTTTCAAAAACCATACTATAGAATTATATAGAAAAGATTCAATGACCTTTTGATCAGGCCCATAATTATCTACTAAACTCTATATGATAGTTACTTAAGTGGGCCCACCTCCAATACAATAGATACAACTCAATCAGCCTCCTGTGGATGTGCTGGGCATGGAACTCTGTAATATGGCCTTCCAGAGTCTGGATCTGATTCTTCTCTTGCAATGGTGAAAATTAATTACACAATGGACTATGTAAATCAATGTAAAACAATTACTTACAATGGAATAACTCATCTGATGTCAATGGAATTATACCAGTGTGTCAATGTGAAGAGAATCTGGCCTTTGCTGATTAGACAGAGAACAACATTTAGAAGAGTCATATGCTACCTTCATTGTGTGCATGGAATGCCATTGATATCAATACATATAGCCAATAATTTACAAATTTGGATATCTAAAGTTAAGCTTCTAAATCTTGACCAACTGAAATAAAAGTGGCCTGATTTTTAGAGATGTTGAGCTCCCACAAATCCTATTGAAATGAAAGGAAATGGCCAGCACTGGTGTGTTTTAAGAATGTGAGGTGAGGCTGCAGATGTCAAAGAGGTGACCCTCCTTATTGGATAGTGGGGTCCGGACTGCAGGGACAGTGAGTGAGTTGAAAGCTGCAATGAGAACATGCTCTGGTTTCTGTGTTTCTCAGTGCTTAAATCGGAACAATACAATTGTTAAATACAGCCTCTTACTGATTTAGTGTGGGAAAAAAACACTGCACCTTTGAAAATTGGACCACTTTTATTCCAGTACCTAAATATGGATTTAGTCACCTAAATTTAGGTGCCACATTTGAAAATTTTTGCTCTTAGCCTAGATTTTTGCTTGCACTGTCACATGTACAAGGGCTCACTTTCTGTATTGCAGCAGCACATCCGTATAATGGAGTGTACTACATTTTTGCAAAAATGTACCAGCTACAGTTTATTAATAAAAATCAGTTTAAAATATAGTGATGCCACACTGTTTTTAATAAAGCTTTCTAAATTTTAGGTATTTTTGCATTTCTTTTAATCATATCCTCTTTTAAGCACACAGAATAGAGATAATGGCCACAGTCTTTGTCATTAGTCATATCAAAATGTAGGTATAAGAAACCACCCAACCAACTCTTTCTTTTCCTCCCTTTCTAACATTCCACACGTCTCCTGGATTAACAGATTCTTGCTGTAAAAGAAATTGATTTTTCACTCCAAAGCAGGCCATTATAACAAAGGTTTTAAATCATTTGGTCCTCCCATTTGTGAAATATAGACTTCACTTTAATCTTCTCTGCATTACTAGCAGTAAAAAAAAAGCTCATAATCTGTGGAAAATGAATTTTTTCTTCAATATGTTTCCTCTCCTTACTTATCTGCCCCCACACACCGGATAACCAGACAAGCTAGTATTCAGCTTACATGGAAGATGCCATATTTGTCTTTGTTACATTACAATGACAAGGTTAAGAAACGTAACAGAGTTACGTCGATAACCAAACTGATAACAACTTCCATCTCCAGAGTGACCAGCTACTTGTTAATTTAGTCCTTATCTTTTATCATCAATTGAAGAGAGATTGCGGGTATTAGCTTTGATGTTCATTCAGCAAAGGAAGAACTCAGCCTCACATTAGGATATCAGAGGGATCCCGAGTATTCTCAGCTAAGGCTTCTGACACATAATTCCAAGCTGGATGGATTCAGATAATCTATTTTTTCTCTTACTTACACTTACTTATGCTTTAGCTGGTGAATGTGAGTGGACAATTAGGCCTAGAGACTCTTCCTAAAAAAGGTGAAGCATTTCATGGCTGCTCAAGGCAGTGGGACATTTTCCTCAGTAGAGGAGGCAAATTTTTCCCAGATCAGGCCCAGTGCTTTTCACAACACTGCTGCAAATTTACACTAATAGAAACATCTATTTTTTTTTAAAGTATGTTTGTCATTCTAAACAGGTTTTACAATATCATGTTTTAGAATTACATTCAGCTCCTGTAATCTTTATTTAAAGCAGTAAGGATGACTAGATTAAATTGCAAATTAGGACTGTTCTTCTATTTTTTGTTTTTATGTTTTATTTAACGCTGTAATCAGAGCTGGAAGAATAATGTAAAAGAAGTGATCAAATAATTTATTTGAAAAATATTGATGAATATTATTTTACCACCTCTAATTTTGTGACTTATAGATTCATAGATACTAAGGTCAGAAGGGACCATTATGATCATCTAGTCCGACCTCCTGCACAACGCAGGCCACAGAATCTCACCCACCCACTCCTGCGAAAAACCTCTCATCTATGTCTGAGCTATTGAAGTCCTCAAATCGTGGTTTAAAGACTTCAAGGAGCAGAGAATCCTCCAGCAAGTGACCCGTGCCCTATGCTACAGAGGAAGGCGAAAAACCTCCAGGGCCTCTTCCAATCTGCCCTGGAGGAAAATTCCTTCCCGACCCCAAATATGGCGATCAGCTAAACTCTGAGCATATGGGCAAGATTCACCAGCCAGATACCTAGGAAAGAATTTTCTGTAGTAACTCAGATCCCACCCCATCTAACATCCCATCACAGGCCATTGGGCCTATTTACCATGAATATTTAAAGATCAATTAATTACCAAAATCATGTTATCCCATCATACCATCTCCTCCATAAACTGATCGAGTTTAATCTTAAAGCCAGATAGGTCTTTTGCCCCCACTGCTTCCCTTGGAAGGCTATTCCAAAACTTCACTCCTCTGATGCTTCGAAACCTTTGTCTAATTTCAAGTCTAAACTTCCCAATGACCAGTTTATATCCATTTGTTCTTGTGTCCACTTAAACCCAACTGAGTTATAACGATATATTAAAAAAACCAATAATATATATCTAAAGCTACTTGAAGACTTATGAAAAGACAGACTTTTTGACTGTTTACTTGAGCTATATAGAACGGCAGAAGTATATTAAATCTAAACAATACTAAAAATATACTGTGTTGTGAAAGGTCTTGCAGTGGGGAAAAATCTCATTCCATAAAATAACTCCCATAGTACTAAGACTGAGGAGTACTTGTGGTACCTTAGAGACTAACAAATTTATTTGGGCATAAGCTCTCGTGGGCTAAAGCCCACTTCATCAGATGAATCCCATAGTGCTGTTCTGCATATACATATCTCCATGTCCAGTGATGCAGGCTGATCACAGAACATTTTAGTTTAGTACCATTCAAACACTGAAAAAAGGCATTTCAGATACTGGCAAAATGATAGTGTGATAGAATCTATGAAAAAATGTAGTATGCAAGACTGACAACAGCAAACTAGTTAAGGGTGATGCTGGGAGGTGGGGTGGAATACATAAATGATCTTCCAAAAGAGGCATTTGTCAAGAATTGAATTCTAATCCTGTCCTCTAAAGTGCTAACAACCCCTCCTATCTTGGTGTCATCTGCAAATTTTATAAACTTCCCCTTATCCACTCGGCCAGTAACCCTGTCAAAGAAGGAAATTAGGTGGATTTAGCCTGGTTTGTTCTTGACAAATCCATTCTAGCTATTCCTGATAATCTTGTTATTCTCTAGATGCTTACAAATTAATTGTTTAATAATTTGTTCCTGTATCTTTCCAGGTATCAAAATTAGCTGACTGGTCCATAATTCCTGGGATCTTCTTTGTTCCCCCTTTTAAAGATAGGTAGTATATTTGCCCTTCTCTTATCCTCTGGGACCTCACCGATGCTCCATGTGTTCTCCAAGATAATTGCTAATGGTTTCGATATTGCTTCAGCTACTTCTTTATGTACCCTAGAATGAATTTCATCAGGCCCTGCCGACTTGAATACATCTAACTTATCTTAATATTCTTTAACCTGGTCTTTTGCTATTTTGGCTTGTATTCCTCCCCCCTTGTTAATATTAATTGTGCTGAGTATCTGGTCATCATTAACCTTTTCAATAAAGACTGAAGCAAAATAGGCATTAAACACCTCAGCCTTGATGTCATCAGTTATTAGCTCTTTTTCCCAATAAATAGAGGACCTATACTTTCTTTTGTCTTTCTCTTGCTCCGAATGTATTTAAAGAACCTCTTCTTATTTCCTTGCTAGCTATAACTCATTTTGTGCCTTAACCTTTCTGATTTTGTCCCTACATGTTTGTGCTATTCATTTGTACTCCACCTTAGCAATTTGTCCATGTTTCCACTTTTTGTAGCATTCCCTTTTGATTTTCAGGTTATTAAAGAACTCCTGATGGCACTATATTGGTCTCTTATTATTCTTCCTATCTTTCCTTCGCATTGGGATAGTTTGCAGTTGTGTCTCTAACATTGTCTCCAGCTCTTCTGAACTCCTTTTTCCATTTGATTTTCTTTCCATGGGGCTTACCTACCAGTTTTCTGATTTTGTTATAGTCTGGGGTTTGTGTGTTTTTGTTTTTTTTTAAAGTCCACTGCTCTTATTGTGCTGCTCTCACTCCTTCCTTTCCTTAGACTCATAAAATTTATTTCATTTTCATTTTGAATGACAGCAACAAAATACAGGCTGAAACAGCTAGGAGCCCCTCTTAAAACTAACAAATACCAGCTTGCGCCTTCACCCAGAATTTCTGGGATAACTAAATACCTTCCCTGTGTGTCCTTAATTATAGAATCATAGGACTGGAAAGGACATTGAGAGGTCATCTAGTCCAGTCCCCTGCCCTCTGGCAGGACTAAGTATTATCTAGACCATCCCTGACAGGTGTTTGTCTAACCTGCTCTTAAAAATTTCCAATGATAGATTTCAGAGTAGCAGCCGTGTTAGTCTGTATCTGCAAAAAGAAAAGGAGTGCTTGTGGCACCTTAGAGACTAACAAATTTATCTGAGCATAAGCTTTCATGACTTACAGCTCACTTCATCGGATGCATGTAGTGGAAAATACAGTGGGGAGATTTTATATACACAGCGAACATGAAACAATGGGTGTTACCATACACACTGTAACAAGAGTGATCAGGTAAGGTGAGCTATAACCAGCAGGAGAGCGGGAGTGACGGGGGAACCTTTTGTAGTGATAATCAAGGTGGGCCATTTCCAGCAGTTGATAAGAGTGTGTGAGGAACAGTGAGGGGCGGAGGGGAGGTGGAAATAATCATGGGTAAATAGTTTTACTTTGTGTAATGACACATCCACTCCCAGTCTTTATTCAATAACCTCCCTAGGCAATTTATTCCAGTGCTTAACCACCCTGACAGTTAGGAAGTTTTTCCTAATGTCCAACCTAAACCTCCCTTGCTACAATTTAAACCCATTGCTTCTTGTCCTATCCTCAGAGGTTAAGAAAAACAATTTTTCTCCTTCCTCCTTGTAACAACCTTTTACGTACTTGAAAACTGTTATCATGTCCCCCTCAGTCTTCTCTTTTCCAGACTAAACAAACCCAATTTTTTCAATCTTCCCTCATAGGTCATGTTTTCTAGACCTTGAATCATTTTTGTTGCTCTTCTCTGGACTCTCTCCAATTTGTCCACATCTTTTCTGAAATGCTCCAGTTGAGGCCTAATCAGTGCGGAGTAGAGCGGAAGAATTACTTCTCGTGTCTTGCTTACAACACTCCTGTTAATACATCCCAGAATGATGTTAGCTTTTTTTGCAACAGTATTATACTGTTGATTCATATTTAGCTTATGGTCCACTATGATGCCCAGATCCCTTTCTGCAGTACTCCTTCCTAGGCAGTCATTTGCCATTTTGTATGTGTGCAACTGATTGTTCCTTCCTAAGTGGAGTACTTTGCATTTGTCCTTATTGAATTTCATCCTGTTTACTTTAGACCATTTCTCCAGTTTGTCCAAATCATTTTGAGTTTTAATCCTATCCTCCAAAGCACTTGCAAACCGCCGCCCCCCCAGCTTGGTATCATCCACAAGCTTTATAAGTATACTCTCCATGCCATAATCTAAATCATTGATGAAGATATTGAACAGAACTGGACCCAGAACTGATCCCTGTGGGCCCCACTTGTTATGCCCTTCCAGCATGACTGTGGACCACTGATAACTGCTCTCTGGGGAACAGTTTTCCAATCAGTTTTGCACCCACCTTATAGTAGCTCCATTTAGTTTGAATTTCCCTAGTTTGTTTATGAGAATGTCATGTGAGACAGTATCAAAAGCTTTACTAAAGTCAATATATACCACGTCTACTGTCCCCCACCCCCATCCACAAGGTTTGTTATGTTGTCGAAGAAAGCTATCAGGTTGGTTTGACACGATTTGTTCTTGAAAAATCCATGCTGATTGATACTTATCACCTTATTATTTTCTAGATGTTTTCAAATTGATTGCTTAATTATTTGCTCCATTATCTTTCCGGGTACAGAAGTTAAGCTGACTGGTCTTTAATTCCCCGGGTTGTTCTTATTTCCCTTTTTATAGATTGGCACTATATTTGCCCCTTTCCAGTCTTCTGGAATCTCTCCTATCTTCCATGACTTTTCAAAGATAATTGCTAACGTCTCAGATATTTCTTCAGCCAACTCCTTGAGTATTCTAGGATGCATTTCATCAGGCCCTGGTGACTTGAAGACATCTAACTTTGTCTAAGTAATTTTTAACTTCTTCTTTCCCTATTTTAGCCTCTGATCCTACCTCATTTTCACTGGCATTCACAATATTAGACGTCCAATCACCACCAACCTTCTTGGGGAAAACCGAAACAAAGAAGTCATTAAGCACCTCTGCCATTTCCACATTTTCTGTTATTATTTTTCCCCCTTCATTGAGTAATGGGCCTACTCTGTCCTTGGTCTTCCTCTTGCTTCTAATGTATTTGTAGAATGTTTTCTTGTTACCCTTTATGTCTCTAGCTAGTTTGATCTCGTTTTGTGCCTTGGCCTTTCTAATCTTGTCCCTACATACTTGTGTTATTTGTTTATATTCATCCTTTGTAATTTGACCTAGCTTCCACTTTTTGTCAGACTCTTTTTTGATTTTTAGATCATTGAAGATCTCCTGGTTAAGCCAGGGTGGTTTCTTGCCATACTTCCTATCTTTCCTACGCAGTGGGATAGTTTGCTCTTGTGCCCTTAATAATGTCTCTTTGAAAAACTGCCAACTGTCTTCAGCTGTTTTTTCCCAGTTATCACAAGTATCAGCAATACTTACCACTTGCAAGCACTGAATCCATGTATGAAGCAAAGAAAACTGCATTGGGGAAAAGGGAACACAGCATCACCTTGGAAAAGCACAGCAACAATTTATTGATATGAATGATAGGCAAAACACTCCTTCATAGTAACACCACTACTATGAACGTCCAATGGGCAAATGTCCCTTTACATATCAATTTCCCCCACTCCATTTGTTAACCTCACTCACAATTTGGTGTCAGTGCGTAGTGTAGCCCCAGAGGCCTCAGGTGCACTTGGATAGGCCTGTCTCCATTCACATGGGACGTGTAGCCTGGTCCTGTCCTGAGGCTCCACTAACCTAGTGGTAATGATTTCAGCTTTATTTAATGGCTGGGTCGGAAGGGCATCACGAGAGTTCACTCACGTCTGCTGCTGTCCTTTGTGGCTCTAGCAAAGAGCTTTTTCTGCATTGCACCTCTATGTTAAGTCCTCAGTCTATGGTGCCTCCTGCCATGAAGCTCTCAAGAGGATCCTCAGGAGAGGAATAATCTACAGGACCTTTGAGCAGACACCTTGCCACAAGCTCGTACCTCCCCCCCCCTTCAGTTCAGTTCCACTACTCAGCAAGTACATTATAAGTCTCTTTTTGATAAAGATTATGTTGAGTATAACATGCCTGAAGGTGACAAGGTCATAGCTACTTTGGCAGGGGATTCCACAAAGATCTTCAGAGATGTAAGACAGATGTTCTTTAAGTTCATATGCTTCCTGATTCTCCTTGTCCTTTTTTCCACTCCTCACTGCACTTTCTGTATTTCATCTTTTTTTCTCTCGACTTCTACTTTTGTAAACTCAATCACCTTCTTTCTTCACATTACTTCAGTCCCAGTGTCTCTTCCTCCTCTTATCCTCTCATTGTGCACACAAATCATCTTGCTTCAGGTGATCTCTTTCCCTTCTTGTTGCCTCTTCATATCTATATTGTCTCTTCTCCTCCCACTCTCATGCTCCCTCCATACTTGCCCCTTTTGTTATGTACTTGCTCATCTTATTTCCATTTCCCATATTTTTTCTGCACTCCTTTTATTTCACTGGAAGTTCTTGCCCCATCTAAAAATAAAATAATTATGATGAATGATATTCTTCTTCTGCTCCCTCGTTGATACGTGGGTCTTTCCCTGTGGCTTGGATTCTGTTGTTCTCTCCTTCAGGGACCTCTCCTCCACCTGCTTTGACCCAAAGTCTTGGCTTAGCATTAACTAAGCATTAACTAACAACTCCTTGTGTTGATTTCAGCCCCTTTCCCTCCCCATTCTCTTTTTCAGCTCTTTCTTTTGAAGTCCATTCTATCCAGCAGTTTTCTCCTCTTCCTCTCTGCCAGGTTCTTATAAAACACTCCAGTTTCCCTTCCCCTGTTGTTTTTACTGAGATGACTTTTGCCTTCTCAATTCCCTACACTTATCTAGGGTGACTTCACTTTCTTCATTAACAATCAGTCTCATCTGAGTGCTTCTTACTTCATTTCTCTTTCATCAGATGCTTGCAATCACTGTTTCTGTCATGCTCTTGTCCTAGTCTTTACTGATCAGTTCTTTTTCTGATCTCTTGGTCTCCAGTTTCTCTCTCTCTCTGATCATCACTTGCTCTCCCTTGATGTCTTTCACTCTCCCTTCTGATCTCCTCCTAGTTTAGTGAAAGAGTTATTTTTTCTGTTTTTATTCCTCTTGATTTGTCTGCGCTCTCATCCATTTCCTCTCTGCACTGCCAGTACTTGTCCTACTTTGCTGACCAATTCTTCATCGTCTCTCTCGTCACCTTCAAAGCTCTTTATAACCTTACCCCCAACTACATCTTTAAGCTTGTCTGCTTCTGCTTCCACTTTTGTCCACTCCCTCCCTTCAATTGGCCCACTTTTAACTTCACACTTCCTATTATGCAGCCCATCTATGCCTGATAAAGTCCGCTCCTACATATCTGCCATGCCCCTTCTTCTTCTTAAAAGTTGCTTCTTACAATCCTTGTTCCCACCAATAATCTCCTTTACCTGAACTGTTATCATGTCTTGTCTATTTTAGTTTATAAACTCTTCAAAGTATGGAATCTTTCTTATTCTGTGGTTTTGCAATAACATAAACATGAATTGTAGTAATAAATACTACCACTACTATCTTAATATACAATGCTGCTGGCAGATTTCTTGCTTCATGACAGATTCAAAGACTGTTCTTGCTTTTGAGTGGTGAAAGTCCACTTTGCAGGCCCTTCTTGCTGAAGCTGCTGCACTGGCAAATTGTTTCCTGGACTTCTTTCAACACACCATGTGCTGTTGGAAATAGTCTTTCATTTAGTTAGCACTAAAAGTTAAGTTAGCACAGGAAAGGAAATTCTGCATCGGAAGATTAATGAATGGATGAAACAAGGAATACAAGGAAAAATATCGTTGTTCAAAGCACAGGCAATGTTGGCATTTTAGTTGGAAACAACTAATTCCATATGGAAACTCACAGCAGAGCCACATGCTCCACAGAGGTATAGCAGCCCTATACATTTCAGGGAAAATTACAATAAATAAATAAAATTACTGTTTGAAATTTCATAATACAGATCAAGTACTTTAAAAGACATATAAAATATTTTCCTAATCTCACATGTTATGGTTCTTCTTGTAAGGTTGGGATATTGGGCTTGACAGTGTTTCTAGAAATCTCTTCAAAATTAAAAGAAAGTTAATTTTGTTTTGTGGGTTTTTTGTATGAAAAAACTGGCTTACTTCTATGGCTTCTATAATTTCCCATAAGCATTTATTAGGCATACATAATAAGAAACAAAACAGTAAGTCATCACATTACCATATCTTAGATTTAACCCACATATTTCACCCAATTATTCTGACTTCATTTTTTAATGGTTTTTATCCATAATTTTTATATAACATGATTGTAGATAACTGCAAATTTCTGCCATTTTTTATTCATTCTGGCTCAACAAAGCTTTTTTAAAAAAAGCTAACAAAAATGTAACGCCTCCCTTTCCTGATAGATTTTTAACACCATGTCTTTTTATTTTCACCCTTTAAAAAAATAAAAAATAATAGATAAAACACAGTAAGCTGTCTCAGTCTCAAGCACTTAAACTACTGTTTGGTCCACAAAATTTGGGGGAAACTATGTGATGTATTTGGTAATAGCCCCAATTTCTAATTTATTTATTAATATGTATTTATAATAATTATTAGTCCTGGACCAGGACCCCATTGGGCTGGGTGCTGTACAAACACAAAACAAAGAGGGTCTCTGCCCCAAAGAGTGTACAATCTAAGGATAAGAAAAGAGACAGCCAATGGATACACACAGACTTGTGAGGGGAGTACAAGGGGAAAAATGAGATAATATTGGTCAGTATGACATGTAGTTTTGTTGTAGGCATCGCAGTGAAGGAGAGTTTTAAGTAGTGATTGGAAAGAGGATAATATAGTAGCTTTGTGGATGCTTATATGTAGGTCATCCCATCCCCTTCTGGGCTTTTGAAGGAGAGTCATGAACAACTGGTATGACTCCTAAGTGAAAAGCCAACATGTCATTCAGAGAGGGGATCTTCACTTTCTCCTTCAAACACACAAAGGCCTGACATGCACTGAAGAAACCCAGCTTGGTTACCCTGGTTCTGCACAACTATTGCCCAGTGTCAAACCTCACATTCGTGAGCAAACTTGTAGAGAAGCTAGCCTAAGGTCAACTACTAGCTCATCTAACTGAAGCTAACATTCTAGACCTGGCGCAATTTATATTCAGGCCAGGACATGAAACTGAAACTGCTTTAGTGGCACTGATGGATGACCTCCTCCTGTCCATGGACAGAGAGCAGACATCCATTCTTATCCTCCTATGCCTCACTGCAGAATTTGATCAGGTACTGCTATGTCGCCTGAGAGAGGTGGCAAGGTCCCAGGGAATGTGCTAAAATGGTTTGAAGCCTTTCTGGAGAGGTGCATTGTAAAAGGACATTCTGCCACTTTAAGGGCCATGGGGCCCACGGAGCAGACAGCTGTGTTCTGGTGAGAAGCCCAGCAGAGAGGTGCTGGGAATCAGCCAGCCTAGCTGGACAGCAGCTAAGGATTGGATCTGATTCCTGGCTGGGGAATATAAATGAAGACCCAGCTCCATGAGGGAGTTTGGGATCAGGAGAGGGTTGAGAGAACACTCTCTCCTATGGCTGCAGCAGAAGGCTGTGAGGGGGCAAGCAGGTCCTATGGTCTCCCTAGGCTGGGGAAGGTCCAGACCATTTAGATACTGGAGACCAGAGGACCCCACAATTTCAGTCGAGAACAGGACTGTTGCTTTTTGTTGTTGTTCCACATTTCCTTTTGTTTGTGTTTTTGAGAAATAAACAGAACTCTGAGAAAAGGGGCTGCAAACTGAACTGGGTGTGGCTGATTGTCTCAGGCTGGTGACTGGGTCCTCCTGCCTACATGTGGTGGAGACTGCAGACAGTGTCTGCAGGATCAGCATGGATCCCGAAGCACTAACAAAATGTATGGGAGAACCAGAGCGGCAACAGCAGCTGCAGCAAATTTTGGTGCAGCAGCAACATTTCTAGCAAAACGAGCACTGGTAGGTGCTGTACCTTTGGGCCCAGAATAACCAGCTGTTAGGGGGCTTATTCCTTCACCCCCTCACTTCCCTGGTCCTTCTCGCACGAACAGAGAGCAACAATACCCAAAGTCCAAAGGTGTAAACAATTCGATGTTTATTGGGGTGAACTTCCAGCAAGCATGATTCCAGTTTCCTTCCTTAGTGTCCCCCTTCCCAGCTCTGACACCACAGAGCCTTACACCTGTGTCCCTGTTCCCATTCCTGCCCTTAGCCAAACATGATTCCAATTTCCCCACCCCCATTCCCTGTTCCCATTTCCTCCACCCACCCCCATTCCCTGTTCCCATTTCCTACCCACCCACTTCCTGATTGACTGCAGACTATATAGTAAAACTTGAGTTCAGCTTAGCTATACCTTAACCAATCATTTTCCTGAAATTTAACTAACCAATCCTAACATATTGTTACATGATTATGTAACCAATTATATCCCACCACCTTAATTAGTTTACACCCAGCAAAATTAATGATACAGCAGACAGAAACAATCACAGAACCAGACAGAGATTATACAGACAAACAATAGCAAAGTTGGAACTCTAATGACAAAACAATACAGAAGTGAGGATTTCACATCCCAGCTATTGATAAGTGAGTTCTTGCCAGACAGGATGCTATCAAACTAAGTTTCCTTTTACATTTTCTAGGCACTTCCCTCTCTCTGGAAACGACAGACATTATCAGGACAGGATTGTATTCCTAAGAGCCCAATAGCACCTTATTTCAACGTGACTAGTTTGGAACGTGAGGATGTGACCATTCGCTTCCCAGCTTATGGCTGCCTCTGCGGCTTAGCCAAAGACCTAGCCTAAGAACAGGGCCTCAGACTGTCACAGTAAGTGAAGGACCTTACACTGGCAGACAGTGATTTTGATTCTTTCTTTTATACCTCTATAACTAGCCAAGTGATAAGAATACACCTAAATTCTTAGAGTATAGGCCTTTACAGACAGGCCTGAACATCTATATCCTAACACCAGCATTCACAGGTTGGCGCGGCAGCATGGTTACCTAGATGACAGGGAGATGTCCTCACTAAGACAAGGTCATGAGAGGAACCTGAGGCCTTCTTAGAAACATTTGAGAGGGTGGCTGAGGCCCATCAGTGGCTCTGGGAGGTGTGAGCCACCAAGTTAGCTCTGTCAGGAATCCCAGGTGGCATATCATGCTCTGGACATGACTGCAACAAAAGTCTATGGGACAATCCCGTTCACCATCCTGGATTGTCTGGGGCAAAGAAGGGCATCACCTGCGATTCAGACAGAAACCATGTACCCATCTAGGTTCCCAGCCTAGAGCCTTAGCCCAGCAGCCCTGGAGCTTTGGCTCCCCATTGGTACAAATCAGAGATATGCTCTTCAGTGGAGACAGGAGTTGACATCTTGATGTTGAATGAGAGATGATAGGCAGGGGAGGGATAGGCCATGAAGGTCCTTGAAAATGAAGAAAAGTAGCTTATGTTTGATCCAATAGAGAACAGAACCATCAGAGGGATGCAAAGAGAGGGGTGATGTGGTCAAAGTGATGGGCTAGAAAAATGATCCTTGAAGCAGCATTATGAATGTATTTGTCAACATCAGAGAGAAGAACATTGCAGTAATTGAGACGTGAGATGTTAGATGAGTGTTTTTAGCTGAGTGGGCGGACAAGAAAGGCCGTATCTTACAAATGTGATGCAGAAAGATGTAGACTTAGCCTGGATGTCAGGACCTAGAGAGAGGTCTGAGTCAAAGATGATGAGCAGGTTATGGATCTGAATAAAAGGCAGGATGGTGGCATGTCCACAGTGATCAAGAAAGTTAGTTGAGATTGTCTAGAGCTGCTTCTATTTAAAGTTCAATCCTGTTTCATCCCAGGTTGTGTTTGGGGTTCATCTGGAGCCTGTAGAAGGGGGTGTTGTGATAACTGGGCTTACATTTTGTCCTAACTATAAGCTCAACTGTAAAATGTATGTGAAAGTTCATAAGCTGTCACAACAACAAATGTTAATGGGAAAAAGATATGAAAGGTAGACAGACTGAATTAGTCCAAATAAGGATTATGTTAAAATCATGCTAGAATACACAAGAATAGTGTGGACCCATAAATAAGTGAACCAAAATTGGTGGGCAGTCACAGAGGTCAAGTGAGGTTAAGATTTCAAGAAGATCATGGTTGGTGGTGTCAAAGGCAGGTGACAGCTCAAGAAGGATGGAATAATGGTTCTGAGTTTTGGTTAGGAAAAGGCAATTAGAGACTTTGGAGAGAATGGTTTCAGTGGAGTGCAAGGAGCAAAAGCCAGATAGAAAAGGATTTAGGATGGAATTGGAGGAGAGGAACGCCAGGCAATGATTGTAAACAGCATGTTCAAAGAGCTTAAAGACGAAAAGTAGAAGGGAGGTGGGACAATAGTTGGGGACAAGTGTAGTCTAGGATGGGTTTTTAAGGTGGGAGAGACTAACGCATGCTTATATTGTGAGGGGAAAGAGCCAGAGAAGGGTGAGAGTTTAAGAAGTGTAAGGGAGGGGAGGGGATAAGAGTGGGGAGGAAGTGCAAGATTCTGCTCTCCTGGCCCCCCATTGGTTTGTTTCTTTCCTTGATAGCATCTGTGTCTGCATTATAGCTGGCCTTCCTCCTAGAACTGTTCCATGGATTATCCGTAAATTCTCATTTAGACATAACAAACCAACCTGTTCCTTTCCTTTCCTTCTCCCTCCACCTCCCGTTCCTTGGCTTCTTGTCCTTTGGCAATGCGTACATGTCAATTGCTTCATTTGATAGGATCAGAGCACCATAGGATACAGTGAAACACTTAGGAAATATGCCAGGAATTGCAGCAACATAGGCTAGCAACTGAAGTAGATATTTTTTAAAATTCTGGCTCAGCATTGCAGCTCTCCCTAGGGCTTTGATTTTCCTCTGTACTGCTCTTTTTTAATAATGGGTTTCTTTTTTGATGGTGGCAATCTTTTGTTCCATATATTTTTACCTTCTCTTTTCTCCCTGTCAACACGCTAGTGCATATGTGCCTCAAATTATGAGATTGTTTATGTTTGACTTTAGTGCCATTAAAAAGTTATTTTTAAAACAAATAGATGTGCTGCTTAATGTAGTCAACATATCTCCACATCCGCATCCCCTGGTCCTTAATGTATAACTTTTCTTTAAGTGTGTATTAGAAGAGTAGCTCCCCTCCAATGTTTGTAACTGCAGTGCCTGAGTTACGACTACCTGTCAAAAATGAAATATTGCTATATTAAAAATGACTTCTTTTTGTTTTAAAGGTGACCTGCAATTTCTATTTTTTAAAATGAACTAATTGGACCAGCTATACGCTGAATGTCCCAGTTTGAAGAAAAATATGTGTATTCAGCACCTAAATCAGCCAGATCCTAAGTTAGGGTAAATCATCATAGCGCCATTCATTGAATATATATGAATTTCCCCAGCTCTAACTTTTAAATGCTTTGGCAACTAGAGCTTGTCAGAAAACGGAATTTCTGTCCCATGGGAAATTCTGACATTTTGAAGAAAAGTTGTTCTGAATCAGAATGAAAAGCCAAAATTTGGAAATTTCTCATAGAATACAAGTTTCTGAAAAGAAATTATTTAGCACCTTTGCAATATTTTGTTTTGATAATGTGGAATTGTGACATTTCAATAATGTCAAAAACTTATAATGTAAAATATAAAATATATCATACATATGTCAAACAAAATGAATTGAAACGATAAATGAAAATGAAACTTTTATCTTATCAAAATGCAATATTTCAATATTATCAAAGTGAAACAAGGAAGTCAAAACAATTTGTTCCAACTTTTTCCCATTGAAAATTGACATATTCCTGCAAAACACTTTGGTTTTGACTAATTGCTCTTTCTGATGGAAAACTGTTGTAGAAAATTGTTCATCCACACTGTTAGCAACCTCTTCTCATTATGAAGTTGGATCTTATGCTTAATATAAAGTGCCAGTGTTTTTGTTCTTAGGTACTACTGAGCTGCCTCCTTGCTCATATAATCCTAGAAGTCAGAGATAAAAAATCTAGCTTATCCCCCTGATGTTGCAGTATTGTTCTGAATTGTGTATTCTCAAGTGCTTTATCTAGGCTGGGTCTAAATGACTATGGCACAGTTGACTCGACCTCACTGTCAGGGATTATTTCTGCCGCTCAGTCCTAATTTTCCTTTGCTCTCTTTTTTTTCTCATAACACCTTAAACAATTTCTTTCTCTCCACAGATGTGTCATTCTGCTCAAAGTTGCAGTAGTCACAAGTCAGTTAAAATCCATATATGCTTTTGCATGTCTCAGGAAAAAATGGGCTTCAACTATCCTTGACCTGTCTTGTATCTACCAAGGGATTTATTCTCCTCTTACTCACATTGGTATAAATCAGGAGTGACTCCACTGAAGCCAGTTGGGTTGCACAAGTGTGAAGCTGCTGAGAGGAGAAGAAGGTTCCATACTTTTAACATTCTTTTCAAATTCTGGACCAGTTTGTCTGGTGGTGTAATTCTGTTTAACTCCATTGAAGTCAATAGAGCTATGCCAATTTACGCCACCAAAGATCTAGTCCCCTATATATTGTACCATTTAAAGCATATTTTTACAATAACTTTACATCATATTTATTTCAGAAATAACATTGCATTCTGGGTTCCTTTTCCTTTTTGTATAACCTCTTCTGGCACTGTTGTCAAGAACATCTCAGGGCACCCCAGATCTAGAGGGCAAGCCATAGCTAAAAATATGCTTGTGCCAGTAACAGCATCTGCTGTTTGCTATTTTCTTTGGATTCAACTTTGAGCCTGAAGAAATTTACACATGCTAATCTATTTGGATATGGGCCTCTGAACATATCCCCCCTTGGGTTTTGAATGGGGGACCTTTTCAAGGAATGCTCATATTTGCTATGTGTTGGTATTCTTTGGAAATTCATATTCCCTGTACTAAATCAGGATTTTACACTATATGATGCTGATTCTTTTCTCACTTTTTCTATTTTTACACCAGTGCAGTTCCATTGATTTCAATGAAGTTATTCCTAATTTACACTAGTGTGAGAGGAAATGCAGGGTTTATGCACTTCCTTACACGGAAGGAAAAGAAAGACCAATGACTCTGATGCTCATATGGTGTAAATCAGCACAGTTCCAGTGAAGTCAAGGAAACTACATTGATTTATACTATCTGAAGATATGACCCATTACTTCAGACCTAATTTGTTTAAGAACAGGATTTGCATTCCCTAGATGTTCATAGATTCATAGTGTCATAGATTTTAAATCCAGAAGAAACCATTAGGATCATCTTGTCTGACCTCCTGTTTAGCACAGGCTATAAAATGTCACCCAGTCACCCCTATAGTGAACCCAACAATTTGTGTTTGACTAAAGCATACCTTCCAGAAAGGCGTTCAGTCTTGATTTTAAAGACATAGGGAGGTAGAACATCTTCACTTCCTTCAGAAAGGAGGACTGGAAATGGAAGAAGCAAAAGAAAAGTGGAAGGTGAAACACTGGATAGATGTATTGAAAAATAGAATCAAAGGACCTGATCCTCCTGTACCTTCCACCTTCTGATTCACTTTGCACAGTTGCAAATGACTATGCAAGGTGAAAGTGAGCAGACAATGAGTTCCAACATGTTCAAAAGGGACAGAAACAATGTACTGGGAGTACTAAGAATACCCTTCTCACTCCCATTGCACCGTGCTTCTGAAAAAGGATTTTCAGCAGGGAAAATGGCATAAAGTCCCTACATATCTCACTTCTTTAATTAGACTTGTTTCTCACATCAGGGTGCCTATTACTTAACCTTCACCCACTTCTCGTTTTCATGCCTTCTAGTCCTGGATTAAATTTCAGACTGATAAAATTGCTTTTGCTAAACCACATTAGTGCAATAAACAGCAGACTGTCTTCTATCCATGCGTACCTGTATATCATTTAGAAAAACAACTGGAAAACTCAGATGAAAATTGTTTGGAGAAGAAACAGAAAAAGGAAATAAATAAAAATAAGAAAAGCATATTGCTGCAGGCAGTCCCTGAACTAGGGAAAATCACAGGGAAAAAGACTAAATGTTTCCTGTGTTTGATTCATACCTTATGAGAGGTTTCTTTAATGACTGCTCTTTTGTGTCGCCAAAGCAATGCTCATTTATCAGTCTGTGGTTTAATCCAAATGCATCAGGATGAAAATTCAAGGAGGATGAAGGTTAAGGATGACAGACACATACTGACTTATAAACTACAGAGTTGATGAATGTCTAAGAAAGTTGACTGAAAAGGCTAAAAGAAATCTTACTCTGAAACTCTGAAAACAACAACAAAAAGGAAATGAGCATATTTTATGTTAATAGTACATTTAACTAATTCTGAATTACTGTGCAACTCTCATGGAAATGTGTTTCATAGATGCATTAATACTAAATGAATTCATTGTGACCAATGTTATTACAGTGAATAATAGCAAATGAATTAACATAATTATGGGGCAAATAAAAATGTTAGCACAACAATTTATTCAAGTAATTCCTCAGTGTAAAACTCCCATTTGTTCTCTCTTGTATTATGGTCTCTCTCTCTCATGGCTAGGGACAGAGTTAGTAATTCTGGTGATTGAAATGCAAGGTACTGTACTGTAACTCCTGTGGGCTTCTAGTCACTGATGCATCTCTCTGCACACATCTCTAGATTTCCATGGCAGTCTCAAGGATATCTTGGTGAATTCCAGGGAATGAACTGCCTTTTGCTGATTCTGCTAAGTTTTGCCAGAGGAGGAGGAGGAGACTCTGGAAACCTCATCAATGCTTGAATTCCAAATACTACAATATGAGTGGTGCCTGCAACCCAAGAGACCCACAAGCTTTATATTCTGCACATGACTTTCCTTTAACTTTCATTGGTGTAAATCAGGAGTAACGTCTTTGAAGTCCAGTTGAGTTATACCAGTGTAAAACTGGTGTAACTGAAAGGAGTACCAGGTTCTCTGTAGGTACTTCTCCTAGGAGACCTCTTACTGGATTATCAAGTCAGCAAGAGAAGCAGTAATTTTGCTTTTTTCGGGCATTAAATAAAATAACTAAAGACAAGCTCCAACTTATTCTGATTTTTTCAGTCAGATCTCCTTCAATCTAATGTGAGTGAATCAGATAGAGGGATCCTGTACCTGTCTGAATCTCCTCCTTGTGTTTTCAAATTCCCTCAGAAAGTAGGCTAGTGGGTTCTCTAGTGTGCTTTGATTTATTCAAAAAGGAGTAGATCAAAGCTCACTATGGAAACTTTAGCACTTGAGAGGAGGGTACACACAGACAGTTTGTGTGCGGCATGCTAATGCATTATACCCCAGCTTACTGCACACTAATTGTTTTCTGTTAGGGTTTCTTTGTATGAGCTGTGGTAAGCAGCAATGGACTTTGCTTACTGCCTTTATCTCTCTAATTAAAGTTAATTCTTGCAGCAGATTTGTACCCTGGGAACTGGGTATTGGTATTCAGGCTGAGATCATAGAATCATAGAATATCAAGGTTGGAAGGGACCTCAGGAGGTCATCTAGTCCACCCCCCTGCTCAAAGCAGGACCAATCCCCAACTAAATCATCCCAGCCAGGGCTTTGTCAAGCCTGACCTTAAAAACCTCAAAGGAAGGAGATTCCACCACCTCCCTAGGTAACTCATTCCAGTGCTTCACCACCCTCCTAATGAAAAAGTTTTTCCTAAACCTCCTCCACTGCAACTTGAGATCATTACTCCTTGTTCTGCCACTACCACTGAGAAGAGTCTAGATCTATCCTCTTTGGAACTGTCAGGTAGTTGAAAGCAGCTATCAAATCCCCCCCTTATTCTTCTCTTCTACAGACTAAACAATCCCAGTTGTTTCAGATCCCTGAAAAGACTATTAGCATGTTGTTTGTGACCACCTGTGTTCCAGGACTGTGGTATATATAGGGTAAAATGAATAAATTGCACTAAAAGTATTCCCAGACTCCATGTCACTGATTTCTCCTCTGACAGGAAGCTGATCTGCAAGGCCCCAATATCTGCTTCTATTTGACAGAGGGGAGATAATAAATTTCCCAGGAGTTATACCCTGACAGTCTTCCTCCAGTAGTTCTTTGGCAATGGTGTGAGTCAGTCTCTATTAAAGGCACATACTGTAGAGATCTTGAGTTTGGTGTTAAGCTATATCAGCCCATTGGAGAACATGGAGAAGCACAGTGCAGCACCAGTAGATTCAGGTTTGGGGCCAAAGTTTCCCAAAATGTAGGAGTGTTTGCTTTGGGTCCATCTCCAGTTATACTAGGGAAGTGCACGAAACATTTTTAAACCCTATAACAGGAGTCATGTTTGGATTTCAGATCTGAGCTACAGTTTGGGGTGGCTTTTATTTCACTGGAACTAGCTTGCCCATTGCTACCCACCTCCTCCTCATATGCTGCTAGCCTAGAAAGGCTGGCTACAAGTCAAAGTATAGAGACTTTTCATAAAAAGGCTTTGATAGAGAGGCTTCTGGGAATTCTTGTTGTCCCCTTTTTTTAGCCGTACAGGTAATTGGTGTTTGGCAGCTCTTTCCTGCTCTATTTCTTTGGCTTGGCTGTGCATTAATTACCTAAATTCACTCATTTAGATTAATCCCTGCATGTGGTTTGGCAAGGACATGTTTTCCTATAGAAACTTTCATGTGTGCTTTTCCGCCCATGCTAGAAGCTCCATTTACTATACCACACTTCATAATGTTATTGTTTGCTTTATTTAGTGAGATAAACAAATATTATGATAATAATGAACAGAAAAGCCAGTGAACAAATGGTGACAACAGTAGAGCACTAAATATAAGAATTAATTAACAAGAACAGTCGGCTATCCCAGATGTCTGATGCAATTTTGAACAGAGAACTTGAAATATGGAAGATGTTCAAAGCAGCACTTAGGAGGGTGAAAAACACCCCTGCACTTTAATATTTATATTATACGTATGATCTATATCTTATCTACTTGCTTCTCTATTTTTCTCATTAATAATATTTAGGTTAGAATGACTAAAATTCATCATTTACAGTAAATTCAGGTGGTGCTCAATCCCAGACAGTGTTCAGCTTGTGCAGTTTTTCTGTGTCTTGGAATTCTGAACACCTCATCTAGGACCTGATCTAGAGCTCAGTGAAGTTAGAGGAAGGATTCCCACTGACTTCACTGAGCTTTCGATCAGGGCCCGAAAACTAACCCCACTAAACTCTTTAATGCATGTCTTTCTGGTCCAGAACCTCTGATTTAATATGCATTTGACACTCAGTTCTGAACTCAGTTCCCTGTTACGAACTGATCCAGAGCTCACTGAAGTCGACAGGAGTCTTTTCTTTGACTTTGGTGGGCTTTGAATCAGTGAGCTAAGCTGTTTGGACTTTAGTAGTTATGTCTATCAGTTTGTAATATGCCCATTTCTGTGGTATCTACCTGACACAATATACATTCAGTCTTACCCCTGCTAAGCTGCCAGCAATCCTAGTTTGAACCCATAAATGATTTAGGCCAGATCCTTAGTACTGGTTTTGTGTGCATGAGGCCCTGTGCAGCTCTGGCTTCAATCTGCCTTTGCAGCTCCCTGGTCTTCAGGCTGTTGGGTGATAATTCTACGGAGCAATTCAGATAGATCTAAAGACTGCTCTAAGGCCTAGCCTCCATTCAGATTTGAAACTAGTATAACCTGCCCCAGTACAAGTCTTGGTTTATACTTGGAGGACTACACCTGTGCAAACCCCCTATATAGACCAGGCCTAAGTTGAAATGGCTGCAACAGCCCCCCAAGGAGCCACTCCTGCAGCTGGATATCACAAAGCCATGGCCCCACTCCCTCCCCACGTAGATATGCTCCTTTGGGATCTGCTTGCCACCTCCACCCTGAACTCCCTAGCACCACCAGCCATGTTAGGGTTACCCCCTCCTCAGCTGTACTGGGACGGCTTTTTGCATCTTCACCTTCCTCTACTGCACTATAATTTGCTCCTAAAGAAAAAACTATATTACCTTGAAGATCTGCTCAGCTCAATCTCTTTCATGCATCTCTGAGGTTTTTCAGTTGTTATCAGAGCTTCCACTAACTTCCTTGCCTCTCTTAGCTAACTTGGGTCTCTGGCCAGACAGTGTTTTCATCTGACAACATCGGCCAACTGTTAGTCCAAATGAAGACACGGGGAGTTTTGCCATTGACTTTAGTGGAAACAAAATTTGGCTCCATGTGCTGAATCTGATTTGGAAAACAAGGAATTATTCAGAAAAGCAGAGTACAATAGCATATTTTCAAATTAACATTACATTGGAAATCTTTCCTTAGAAATGAATACAGTGCACTCAGTAGTTATTTAACTAACTAGATAGATATGACAAGTTCTATCACGTATAACTAACAGTGGCAGCCTTTTGATCTCAGTACAATAAGAAGGAAGACAGAGCTGCTGGATGTCTTAACAATGTTGATTTTGTATATTCAATAAAAAGTTCCCTGACTTGCAAATATTTATAGTGGGTGTCCTTTCTGCTGTAGTAATTTTTTCATGGCTAGGATCTCTCCATTTTCAAGAAGACTGCTTTCTACTGTTCCTGCCTTCCCCTCAGTGCAAACCATTCAGTTGCTTTTTCTCTTTCATAATAGCATTATTGAGATGCCTGGCAAATAAATAACTCTGCCCTGTGTCAGTCCTTCCAAGTGGGAATGTGCTGACTGTACTCTGTAAGGTTCTGACTCCTGGGTTTCTCTTATCAGACAATTCATTTAAAGGGTAGCCGATCCTTCCCTCTGTTTAGTTTACTTTTTAACAGTTTCTTGTAGTTTCCCAAAATAGCTCATCAGCCACTGTCTTCTGACAGCATTTGTGGAATTCCAGAGCCCCAGCTGTGATGTAAAAAGTGTAATAATGGAGGGAGACCCTTGTTAAAATGTTGCCCACCAGTAGGAGCCTTGTATTTCTTCTGCATGTGAGAGACATGTTTTGTATCAAAATCCTGCTTCTCCAATCACCAGGAGTGCTTTAACTTCTACCTCACCAGTGTAGCCCGCCAGAGCTTCCTCTGCAATTCTGCTCGCTCTCTTCTCCTCTGTAAGATGGGCAAGTAGGGGTGTATGAACACATTGGCCCCTACGCCCCAGTTGAAAGCACAGCAATTATGTGGGTGCTGCTTCAAATAGGTGGGGTGGCAGCAGTGTGGAAAGCTGTGTGGGCAGGGGCCCTGAGGAGCTGATGGTCAACTGGAATGTATTTTAAAGCTGCAGTTGTCCTGGATGGCCTATGGACGTAAAGAAGAGAGGCGGTGATGCATGCTGGCTGTGCACAGTGGAGGAGCAGTGTGGCTTGTAGGGATGAGTGGAATGAAGAGGCAGGTTTGGAGGGAGGAGGCAAAGTGGGCTGAACTGCAAAGCTGGCTTAGCAGAGTCAGTCTTGAGAAAAGAATGAAAGGGCTGTACCCTGGCTACAGCAGTCACCCTGAAACCTTTTCATCTGTGAGTTATTCCCAATGCACTACTCCAGAAATTAGGAGATGGGAGACAAATTTTAGGGCTTAACACTCCTTATAGGTTTGTTTCAACCTTTAATGCTTAAGGGTATAATTACACTGCAATGTAAGCCCAGGTTTAGTGGGACTTGAATCAGATGACCCGTGTTAGGGAACTCTGGGCTTGAGTCTCTACTTTGTATTTTAATCGTACATTAAGACTTTTCTAACCAGTGCCTGACGCTAGGCTCTGGCATCCACACTGCAGTGAACAGACCAGAGTCAAAGTAACTATATCTCAGTCTGCCCTGCACGTTACCAGGAAGCAGCTCACTTTGCAAAAGGCTTGATCAGTTCACTCTCTATTGCAAATCCAGGAGGCTCTCTGACTACGTGCTTGCAGATTGGTGATCAAAAGAAAATGGGATAATGCTGATTTGAGCTGCTGCCGTTCACAAAGGGGGTGGGTGGCGTCCATTTTCAAGACAGTGGATTGCAGATTGTTGGGATAGAGATGACTAAGGAAGTTGTCTCATGGAATTGTGGGATACTTCTGGCTGACTCTTGGGATCCAACTCAAGCAGGGCCGTGAGTACGTTGCAAAGCACTAAAGCTTGGACCCTGGGTCGCAGCTTACCTCGAGCTCGGACCCTCCAGCCTTGCAGGTCCTGGGACCCTGAGTCCAAACCCTGGGTTAGTGCAATTGCAGTGTTGACAGAAGGTGGGTTACAAAAGGCTTACATTTCAGTGTGGACATACCCTAAGTGATTGGAAACCAAGAAAGGCTCCTGTATTGGCAAGTGTTTTAGAGCCCCAAAGAGAGGAAGAAGGCCCAGGGGAGAGAGAAATAAATGAGACAGACTCCAGGGAGAGGAAAGAGAACCTGGGGGAAGATAGAAGAGGAAAGAGAGATAGAGATACCAAGTAAGGTTGTTGTGTGGGGAGAATTAGGAGACAGACATTATAATGCAAAGGGAACCATCTGGGGACCAGACAGATTTGAACTGTGGGGGAAAGAAGGGAGGAAAGTGGAGAAAAGATAATGACTATATGAATGTGGCAAGGAATGGGAAAAGGAAATGCTGTTTTTCAAAGAAAGAGAAAAAGAGATAAACAGGTAGAAAAGAGGAAGTAATGAATTGAAGGGAGAAAAACAGACAGGAATGAGGGAGATGATATGGAGATTAATAGAATGAGTTGAAGAAAGGAAAGAAAATAAAGAAGTGGAAGAATGGGGAAATTACAAGCACAGAATTTTTAGATCAGTGAATTTTTGCTTCTGATCTAGTATTTTATTGGCAGTTACCTGTATCTCTGAAAGTTTTTGGGAAAGAAGTTGGATGGATAGCTCTTCTGAATACTTAAATTAATATTGCTTTCTCTCCTTCTCTGCGGTGAATACTGTGCTTAAATAACTGGGTTATTTTAGTTATTGGTTACTGTGAATTCTCTAGTTACATAATGGGAGTTGCCTTAATTATCAATGGTACCTATTTTTTAATTCTGACTTTTAATGTTGGTCTTTCATCCCTTTGGCAATTTTGACATGTCCCCAGAATAGGCATTGTTTGACTATTGCTTTGTGTAGAATCACACTTAATACACATCTAATTTTAAATTTGCCAAGTAACTTACTACAAATATCACTTGGGGAAAGCTCAAAGAGCAGCTCTAGGATATTGTATATGCCCACATCATTAACAGGGTTAAAAATCAGCAGCAGTGTTGGTAACTCACATGATGTTATTGCTGATTTCATGATATTGGATGTTTTTCTTAAAGCTTCGACTCCTGGAGTCATGTAGTTACATGAGAATCTCAGTTTTCATTTAAAAATAGTAAGTAGTTAGCCCTCATCATTGCAGAGAAAATCTTGAAGAGTGAGTGCACCCAACAGCCTCAGAAACCAGAAGACAACTAAAAAGAACCCAACATTTTAGTATTTTTTTTTAAAAAATCATGATTTTTAATCCAGTCTTATGATTTTGGGAGGCCTTATTCATGATTTTATGCACTTGGGTTGTCAGTACTACAGCAGAGTCAATATAAAGACAGCCTGCCACTTTATGGATAGTTTATGATAAGGACACAGGATGGGCGTGATATGATAACAGTTGAGCAAATCAGTATAGCAGTGTGTACATTCAGAATGTCTTGCACATCTTCTTAGAGGGAATTATAGTAATCAAATGTTCCATCAGTGACTATGAGTTGCTCATGTTAAGGACCTTATAAACTGAGATAAACCACAACATGTTTGGAAAAGGGTGTTTCCAGACCTCTGTGGCTGTTCGTATTGTGGTTATTTTGCATGGGAGGTGCTGTCAAGTCTTACTAGTGTGACTGTAAACACTGCCTCTTCAGTTTTGTACTTTCATAGTTGAAGAAAACTGTTTGACTAGAAATACCATCTTCTGCATTCAGCTTTTTACTTCCAGGGGTACTGACTTATGGGTGTTCCCTCAGTACAGTATAGACACAATGAAAGGTCACAGACCCTGTGTCTAATCTCTAAATAATTCAAACATTTTTCCCTCTTCTCCCCCCTCCCCCAAGTTTATAACAAATATTTGTTTCATTCCAATTCTCACTGCCTCTACAGTGTCCCTTGTTGGGAGGAATAACCTTCACTTTGTCCCTCACATCATCTTCTCTGCCCCACAACATACTTGGGGAATTGGGAACCAAAATTAATGCTAACCTCCAATGCTGCTACCAGCCTGGTCTAGCTCAGATAGCTTTATAAGATTCCAGTTTCGCAATCACGTTACATGTCATACACTTTGATTTTTTTCATTTTTTTATTTTAAATGTTTTATTACAGTGGGCATTGCTGGGTTTTTTTTTTCCCAAGGAGAAAATATGGCTGTAATAAACAAGGCCCAGCTCTCCTCTCATGAAATCTCTTTTTCACTGAGGGGCTCAGCTGTTCATTACTGAGCATTCTTCACTGTTACAGTGTTTCTGACTTAAACTAGAAGACATCTCACCCGTTTTTCTCTCTCCTTCCTCTGTTAGTATTTATCCATTAAATATGAAAAAAAACTATAATAATTGTTGGAGGAGGACAAAAGAGAAAATCTTTCCCTATCTCATCTACCAAAATTAAAATCCATTTATTTTATATGTTACTAGGTGTCTCAACAGAGAACCTATCGCTGGCTGTTTTGTTGGTGATAGTTTTTTCTTTTTTAATGCAGGGGAAATGATGTATATCAGGAAGCCAGAAACAATTACAAGCCAAATGGAATGTTGAGAGGTGATTCTAGCAATATGGTTAACTCACAGTATATAGAACATTCTCTAGAAATTCTTGGAACTATCACTTGAAATAAATTCATTGTCGCTAAAGCATAAAAGAGAGTCAGGAAATTAAGGCTCTGCAACAAACATCTGGAGTTTGGGGTAAATTATTTGATCTCTTTGTACCTCAATTTCACCATCTGCAAAAAGTGAGGTAATAATACTTCCCTCACAGTGGTGTGGCAATCTTAATTTATTACTGTTTATAAAGCACTTGAGATCCTTAATTGGAAGGCCTATAGCAGGGGTTCTCAAACTTCATTGCATCATGAACCCCTTTTGACAAGAAAAATTACCACAAGACCCCAGGAGTGGGGATTGAAGCCTGAGCCTGTCCAAGTCCTGCTGCCCCCAGGCCGGGGAACCAAAGCTGAACCCCAAAGGCTTGGCTCCCAACCACACAGTTTGAGAACCACTGGCCTATAGAACTAAATAAATATTATAGGTTTTATTTTCCATTTTGACCATTTAAGAGTATTAATAACTTCAGTTCTAGGCATTTCCTTGGTATTTAGTATGAATTGATATAAATGGCTTTGGTTATGCATCCGATCATAATCTCCTCCCAGGTACCCATTAATCCTGAAGAAATGTCCAATACCTGAACCATTGTTGCTTTAGCAAGGAGCATTTTTAATGGGAGTAGAAACAAGCTATCAGTATATTAGTATACAGTACGCACTGGTACCTGCAAGTTCTGCATTATATTTTGATAATGTGTGACTCATTATCATTCCTATATGTATTGCTTTAGAAAAGTCAGTCACTGTCAATTAACATGTTAGCTGCTGCAGTGTTATATTGGGAAGCACTTCTTTTGTTTGGGAAGTAAAGGAAGAATCTTTAGATGATAATCTAAAAAACACATTAAAGCCAACCAGGGCTGAGAAGGAGCATGCGTAACAAAAAAAAAATTAATAGGGCAGATTTTGCTCTCAGTTATGCTGAAGTTACTTGAGATTTACGTGTGTGCAAATGAGAGAGAATTTCACACACTGTACTAGCTCTATCTATAGCCTTCCAAATACCTAAGTACTTACTCAAATTATTCATAGCCTACTCGACCCATCTTTAGACAGCAAATATGTTTAAATCAGGATACCACATGTTGCTGTTTCATTAATATTTTGAGAAGAGACAGGGTGGAAACAATGTCACCATAAATGCTGGTAGTACTATTCTTCCTACAATGAGTTGTGATTTATTATTCACAACAAGCCATTCATTTAAGAGACAACAGCCATCAATACTCATTAGAATTATTGGAGCCTTACAGTATCTGTAGAGCTACTAAAGAATCAATTCAAAAAATGAATGCAAGGAGGTAAAAAGTAATCTTCAAAAATACACACATGCACATATATACACCCGCATGTACACATACTGCTTTAAAAGACTTTCTTTTCTGGCCCTCCCGGTGATATACTGCTCTCCTAAAATACATTAAAGCCCATTATCTTATAATTACTCTTGTTGGACAAAACATCTAATTGTCACACAATGATTGCTATGGATGGTATCATTAAAAAATGACAGTATGTGTCTGTCCATAAGTGTATGTTTTACAGGGTAATCATAATGATAATCCATGAGTTCAAATGATGCCATATTTTAGTTTTCGGGAGAGCCTGGCTTTTGAATCCCTTAAATAGGCTAAGATTATAAACACTATTCATGTAACTTTATATCTTGCAAGTCTCCTTTAGTGCTCTGTTATTAAAATATTACGAAAATGAAAGAGCGCTGATTAAATATGCCTGTGCGGATAAATTTACATTAATGTGTGATGATTAGTTATAAGTTAATATCCTAATTCAGGAAAATTATTTTGGGTGGCATAATGAAAAGAGTGTGATGATAATCCTGGAACAGCTCTCTGCAAAACCCAGACGTGAAGTGTTACACATTTTGGAGCTGTGCAGATAATAATTACCATTCTGATCTCTCTGATGTGTCATGTTCTTTGTGCACCACAAGATGTCACTAAATAATCCATTATGACTTTTGCTTTTTTTAGGACAAGGTGAGCAGCACATTCATTTATTTGCAAAAAGAAAAGGAGTACTAGTGGCACCTTAGAGACTAACCAATTTATTTGAGCATAAGCTTTCGTGAGCTACAGCTCACTTCATCAGATGTGCCACACACTCATTTATTTGATACTCTCTCAAGAATAAATTAAACTCATAGAATGAACTACTCTGAAGAACCACCCTGACTTTTAACTATTGTGGTGGGTACAGAAATGATAGGATAAGGCAGATACCAATCATTTTGTCTTTTACAGAATGTCCTAGAGATACTGACAACAGCCTTTATGAAATTAATGTTGACCCTTAGCAATTCTACAGACATTTTTATAAGGGTCATTTCTAAGTACTATTTTTAAGAAGGTTAGTTCACTGTTCAAAATCCCTGCTTCATCCTCCCCCTGACAAAAACCCTATTAATGGGGAATACTCTGATTTACCCCACCACCACCATACACATCAAACAAGTTTGTAAGAAAAGTCTATAATACTATTAAAATGTTAAAAAACTGTACCAATGCTTAAAAAAATCACTGATCTCCTATACTCCAGATTGCATTTAAGCAGTCATAGTATAGCAGCCTCTGGATGCCAGACCCAGAAAAAATCAGTTGAAAAAATAATCACTGACAAAGGAGATTTGATTCCTATATCCCTGTTTTAGTGAAGAAATATATGTATTTAAGTCTTTCTTTCTTTGATATATTTTTCAGGAGGACAGTGATCTTTTACACATTTGCCCTGGATTTGTTAACTCTCCTCCCTGTCCCCCCCAAAGATTAGATAAGGACATGCTGTCTCCACATATGCTTCTTTATGGCTACTGCCTAAATAATTAAAGTACTGTAACTTCAAGATAGGACCAACAACACAGTCAGAACATGTTCTCTATGAAAACCCAGGGCTAATGAACACTTCTTCAACTCTGAGATGGGATGAGGAAATTAATTGTTCCTAAAACATGTTTTACAAGACTTTATAGGCAAATTGTCTCCCCATTTTCTAAATACTGATTAGAGGTGAGCTAAAGTGTTATGAATTTAGATTCAGACCAGTCAAAACATACTGACTTATTTACGAGGTGAATTTAAAGGTGTTTTACTTGCCTGGCCCTGAGTTTTAGGTTATGTATGTCTCCTGATGAGATAAAATACCTACTGGAATGAAAGGACGGTGGGTTCTTCCTCTATTGCTTTATGTGTCAGCAGCATTGTCTGCCACAGAAGAAGCACAGATCCTTCAACTCAGGTCTTGGCAGGCAAGTAAAGGAGGAGCTGATTTTTAGACACTCTTTACTTTATCTCTGTTTGCAATGCTAAGGCTACATATATTTTCTGTTAGGACTGGATTTGGCTACCCTTACTCACATTCAGTAGTAGCTTATTCTTTGACATGAACCACTGATTGCAATTGGACTGTTTGTGGAGTAAGGTGTCAGTCAGTGTAAGTAAGGGTGGCCTAATTTGGCCCTTAATGATGAGGGATCTTAAACAGCTTTTCATCATCTATATAATTTTTAAGGAGGCCATTTCACCATTAATGTGACAATGTGCAAACTACTACTCAGGGATATCAGGAAGAAGAAAGTACTTTTGTAATAGGATAAAAATTATACTAATGCTGCCTCGTCAACCTTGAAGAGGGTTAGGATTTTTAATATGACCATTTAAAGGAATAATACAACTGTCAGGAAGCCTTACTATTCACAATGTATTACTTTGCTGGAACCTGACTGGAAAAGATGGTTATGATCCTGCATACAAGGGCAGAGATTTTCTCACTAGAGAACTACAGATCATTGCCTTCATTGCTGTTTTGTAACATTGCAAGCTAAATGTCTTTTATGTTCCCAAAAGGAGAAGAAGAAGAAAAGCATTTGAGGAAAAAAAAATTTCCAGTTACCCCCATTAACGACAGGGTTCATTGTGGCAAAATGAATGGGATTATAAATCTACTAAAAGCTTCAGTATAGGGTATGTTGTGACTGACAAGCCCTTCACTGAGTAGTTACAAATGGGACTAATGGTTTAAACTTGTTAGCCATTGTCAGATACTCTGTTCCTTGAGTCAGCTATGGAAGCTATGGAAGAAATCGATAAGGCATCACTTACAGAGTGAACTGCTAGACCATATAGATTGCCTGGAGGGAAATGCTCAGTTCCTCCTGGTCTGCAAGATGAAGGAAGGCAGCTGATCTCCAGGAAGATTGACCACACCACCCTGGGGCAAGTAAATATTTCACCACTTTGAACAACGATAAAGAAATGAAGGAAAATAAAAAGGTCCGGCATGACAAGCTGTGAGTTGTAATTCGATTTCTGGCATACAATGATCATGTCCATTGTGTTTTTCTCCCATTCTCTTTATTATGAAGTGAAAGTCCTGAGTCTCTGTTTGCCGCAGAAGTTACAGAAGAGAATATAATCAGTATCATCATCAGCATGAGCCTTCTGATGATAAACGAGTATATAAACTACCATTGAACACCCCTAATCTGCAAAGCAACATCCCTGAAGGCTGGCAGTCTAAGAATGTCAGAGAACTCCTTCCCGTTGGCACACTTGAAAATGCTCCTTTCCTATTGATCTAGGAAGCTTTCTATTGGAGCACTACAAATGTGTAGGAAGGAAAAATTGAATGTACAACTACAAAATGGGAAATTACTGGTTAATGGTAGTACTGTTGAAAAGGATCTGGGGGTAATAGTGGCTCACAATTTCAAGATGAGTCAACAGTGTGATGGATTTGCAAAAAAAGGCTAATGTCATTCTGGAGTATATTAACAGGAGTGTCGTATATAAGACGCAGGAAATAATTGTTCCACTCTGTCCAGCACCGGTGAACCCTCAGATGGAGTACTGTGTCCAGTTCTGGACACCACACTTTAGGAAAGATGTGGACAAAATGGAGAGTACAGAGGAGAGCAACAAAAATGAGAAAAGGTTTAGAAAACCTGACCGCCTACAAGGAAAGGTTAAAAAACTGGCCATATTTAGTCCTGAGAAAAGAAGACTGGCGGGGAAGGGAACGGGACCTGATAACAGTCTTCAAATACACTAGGGGCTGTTAGAAAGAGGACAGGGATCAATTGACCTACCACTGGAGGTAGGACAAGAAGTAATGGGCTTAGTCTGCAGCAAGGGAGATTTAGGTTAAATATTAGGAAAAAGCTTTCTAACTGTAAGGGTAGTTAAGCTCTGGAATAGACTCCCAAGGGAGGTTGTGGAATCCCCATTGCTGGAGGTTTTTAAAAACAGGTTGGACAAATGCCTTTGTCAGGAATGGTCTAGGTTTATTTGTTCTTCCCTCAGCAGAAGGCGCTGGACTTGATGACCTCTCCTACTCCCTTCCAGTCCTTCATTTATATGATGCTATGACTCTATATGCCAAAGTCATCAATTAAATGAAAAGATGTAACTGTAACAATTATAGACAAGTTACATATTGTCAGCAAGCTATGAAAGAGAGATTCTAGTACCGCCTTGGCAGAAGAAACTGACGGAAAGGAGAGCACCATGTCTGACATAAAAATAGTATCTCCAAGTATTTTTAAGTTTGTTTTACCATCAGATTGTGTCCATTGCTGCAGGAAGCATCATATGATCGGTGATACCTCAAACAAATTTCTGGAGAAAGAGGTTTATTTTTGGTGACCTCAGAAAAGAACTGGGAGGGTGCCCATTTTTGTCTAATCTTGAAGTAGACAAGAAGCCGGACCAAACATTATGTAAGTGGATTGGAGGAGCCTAGAGCTTCAGCCCAGTGGCTCCTAATGTTGCAAATAGACATGACCTCTGTCAGATTTCAATAAAATGGCCAGCTCCCATCAAGTGCAACTTGAAGCAAATTATTTCTTGCATCACTGACTCCACCCCTGGAAACCAAGGGCCTGACAGAAAAGTAAAACTACAACTAGCGTTGTCTAAACTGAAATACAAGATCCCATCAGACCACACTGTTAGAGAGCTTATTCCTTCACTCTCCCACTTCCCTGGTCCTTCTCGCATGAACAGAGAGCAACAATACCCGAAGTCCGAAGGTGCAAACAATTCGATGTTTATTGGGGTGAACTTCCAGCAAACTTAAATACAAGTTCCTTTTTCCTTATTTTCGAATCCCAACTTACTTCCTGTTTGCCCCTAATTTATATAGTAATATTCTTAGCTATACCTTAACCAATCATTCTACTGAAATTTAACTAACCAATCCTAACATATTGTAACATGATTAGCTAACCAATTATATCCCACCACCTTAATTAGATTACACCCAGCAAAATTAATTATACAGCAGACAGAAACAATCACAGAACCAGACAGAGATTATACAGACAAACAATAGCAAAGTTGGAACTCTAATGACAAAACAATACAGAAGTGAGGATTTCACATCCCAGCTATTGATAAGTGAGTTCTTGCCAGACAGGATGCTATCAAACTAAGTTTCCTTTTACATTTTCTAGGCACTTCCCTTTCTCTGGAGGTGATAGGAATTATCAGGACAGGATTGTATTCAGGACAGGATTGTATTCCTAACAGCCCAATAGCACCTTCTTTCAATGTGACTAGTTTGGAATGTGAGGATGTGACTGTTCGCTTCCTGGCTTATGGCTGCCTCTGCTGCTTAGCCAAAGGCCTTAGCCTAAGAACAGGGCCTCAAACAGTCACAGTAAGAGAGGGCCCTTACACCAGCAGACAGTGATTTTGATTCTTTCTTTTATACCTCTAGAACTAGCCAAGTGATAAGAATACCCCTAAATTCTTAAAGTACAGGCTTTTGCAGACAGGCCTGAATATCTATATCCTAACACACACTCTCAGCTATTCCTATGTTTGCTCCTAGCTTCAAGGAAAGGTAAATAACATTGAATAATGTGGTATTGATGTCACTGGCAGTTGTAAACATCCAGTTCATTGTTATGAGGAAGGTAGCCAACCCCATGACCTTTTAAAAATATTATCATGAGAACCCTGGGAGATTAGTGAATTGATAATGTGGTGTGAAGACTTTACCTGTAGATCACCAATGATAATCCAGCTCAGGCTCCTGTCACAACATAAAATTGTGATCATTTGATGATTGTTTAGTTGCCTTCTGTAGGTGAAAAAGTCTGTTGTCTCAGGCCAGTTCCCAGTACACAGATATCCAAATCACAAAAATCACTAGCACAGTTGGAAGGGCATAGCTGCCTTGCCACCTCCACTTCCTATATCCACCTAAATGCAGAAAACCTATTGCCCAAAATCAGATGGGTTGGGGATGAATAAATGTGGGCTGAAGCTTTGGAGGAAGGAAGGGTCAGCTGTGTTAACACCTGCCCCCACTGCCAATCCCTTTTTCCTTGTACCCTTCCATAAATCCTTTGGATTTTTTGCATCAGCTCATTAGTTTTTAAAACAGGTCAATTTCTTCAGAGTCTGCTAGCTGAATTACTGCCAAGAAATCCACCAGAGAGAATTGCAGTCTTAATATCAGATTGCTCACCAAAATAACCCTCTAAGGCCTAAGCGATTCCACTTCCGTATACCACAAGTGAGCAACATATTTTTTCACTCACGTCCACAACGTTATCCATTTTCATTTTGCCCTAAACCAGTGCTCTGAATCCCCTCTTTCAATGTTGGTTCCTTAGCCCAAATCCTCTGATCCACCACCTAGTTTGCTCCTTCCTCCCCGCTTGCTTCTCAAAGCAGCAGTGTAAATGTCAAATAATTTGTCCCCTGCAAACACTAGACTGATCTGTAGACCTAAAGAGACCAGCATTTTCTTGCTAGGTGGGTGCTTGTCAAATGACTGCTGCTTCTCCTACTGCCTAAGTTCCTGCTTTTGAGATGCCCCAGCTAGGTCTGTGGTGATTTGGTCTGTCTTTCTCCCCATATCTATCCAAAATGTTGTCCCCCCTCAGGAAATTAGTTGTGCAATATAAGATAGCAGGCTACATCCACTATCTCCAATCCCCCTTTCCTCCTTTCATCATCCAAGTATCCCCTAGTTCATCTCAAGCCACCTGCCTTCCTTTGCTCTATGTCTACACTTCCCTAAGATGAAAACAGAGAGAGAGAGACCACCACAATACTGGGCTGGGATTCAGTGCTCCTCTCCATTTCCATTAGCATTCTTCCTGGTCTCTGCATTTCCTTGATCCTCAGGCCCTCCAAGACCACAAAGGGGAATCTCACAGTTCCTGTTCCATACACGGCCACTGTAGCTGCAGTGTATGCCAGGGTTCCCAAGAGACAGGCAATCCTGTGTTTTTCACAGAGGAGCTTTTCTTTCAGCTTCTTAGGGCAAGAAAATTTTCAAAACATCCTCATCCTGAGCTTGGGGCAGAGACTATGATACCCCAAGCTGCTAGTTCCCAGTCACCTCAATCAATGCGCCTTTCGTTCTGTCACTGACCTCTTCAAGGGTACAGTCATCTTCTTCAATATCTTCAGTATCTTAGCAGAGGGTGCTAGAATATTCTTTTTTTTTCTGGGTTCATTCCCTGTGGGATTTGTTGTTGCAACTTCCTGATATCAGCAACTATCAGGAGTGCTACTTATGATGGGGGGGATAGCTCAGTGGTTTGAGCGTTGGCCTGCTAAACCCAGGGTTGTGAGTTCAATCCTTGAGGGAGGCCATTTAGGGATCTGGGGCTAAAATTGGGGATTGGTCCTGCTTTGAGCAAGGGGGTTGGACTAGATGACCTCCTGAGGTCCCTTCCAACCCTGATATTCTACGATGCTGCTTTTTCATAGAATCATATGGACCCTGGACTTCAGAAAAGCAGACTTTGACTCCCACAGGGAACTGATGGGAAGGATTGCCTGGGAGGCTAATATAAGGGGGAAAGGAGTCCAGGACAGCTGGCTGTATTTTAAAAAAGCCTGCTGGCAGTGCTGCCTTCAGAGCTGGTCAGCTAGAGTGTGGTGGCTGCTGGCCAGGAGCCCAGTTCTGAAGGAAGAGCCACCACCAGCAGTAGCACAGAGTTAAGGATGGCATGGTATGGCGTTGCTAAACTTACTTCTGCGCTGTTTCTGCGGGGCACCACCTTCAGAGCTGGGCGCCCGACCAACAGCTGCCGCTCTCTGGCCATCCAACTCTGAAGTCAGTGCAGAAGTAAGGGTGGCAATACCGTGACCTCCCTAAAATAATCTTGCAACCCCCCCCCCCCCAACTCCCTTTTGGGTCGGACCCGTAATATGAGAAACACTTGTCTCCCCTCTGAAATCTGTATAGTATAGGGTAAAAGCACACAAAAGACCAGATTTCACAGTTCGTGAAGCGTTTTTCCTGGCTGTGAATTTGGTAGGGCCCTAGTCATTAAAGACCTGTCTCTGAAAAATGTTTGCTAAAAGGTACAGTAGCAAGTCTCGAGTGTAGTCTCAGAATGATGAAGAAAATCAATTTCAACTGTATTCCCTGGCTTGTTTTAATTCTTAATAGACTCTGTAGGATGTGATTAAACCTCACTGGACTGAACCTGTATGATGACTGTGCGTCTCGTAGGAGGGCAACAAAGTAATTGGAGGTAAGTTAATGGCTATTATCATACACATTTTAGCAAGGATTTCCTTTATGGCTAAACACCAAAGTAAAATAGGTGGTAATAACATCTATGGTACCATGGAACATGAAGGTTGTTTTCGGCTATTTGCTATAATAACCAGTCAGTGTAATGGCATCACATTATGAATGTACATGTTTAAAGGGTCCCACAATATTAGTGGCAATTTGTGCTAAGATCTGTCTAGTAGTTTTGCTGGCGTATTCAAAACTGTCATGACATGGTAATTATCAAGCACCAAATTACCCAAAGAAATTGCATGTCTCAGGAAACATAAGCTTTTCTGGAAGAAGTTATGTTTTTCCATATTCACTCTGAGACCTCTTACTTTAAATGAAACAACACAGCTTGTAGATTTACTGTATGTTTTGTTCAGCAGGCTCTAAATAAATTTTATCATGAAGGTGGCTTTACATATCTTGCAATTTCTGTGATATGGCCACCATAACTTTCTGAAAAGCCACTGGAGAAGATACACAAGGTGACAGTGGAAATGTCCTTCAAATGTAACAAAATAGTGAGATGAAGTCATTAGCAGTTATCTTGGTGCAGAAGGACTTGATGATAAATACTAGCAAAATCTATAGCAGAGAAATCAATTCTTTCCGCGTATAAACCATATGCCTCCTGCTTTCTTTTGCATAACCACAATATGGGGCACCCGTCCAGAGGCAGCAGGGTGCTAAATAGTACTATTAACCAGCAATTTACTTTGTATTTGTGACTATACAGCACTTTGAATGAACAATGGTACCTGGTGTAGTTCTTGCTATATTGGAAAAATGTTTTCATGAATATGTTTCCCCGAACCCTCTTTCCTGCCAAGACTTTTTACAACAATTAAGAACATAACATAAGAACATAAAAATGGCCAGACTACGTCAGACCAAAGGTCCATCTAGTCCATTCTCCTGTCTTCTGACAGTGGCCAATGACAGGTGCCCCAGAGGGAATGAACAGAACAGTAATTATCATGAGTGTCACATTTGTCACTGAAAATTCCATGGCCCGAGGGAGTTTATGGAAGGTTTTGGTTCTGGCATCAGAGATGGTGCTGGGACGTATCGCCCAGGGCCCAGTCAACTGAAGGCTTTGAAAATTAGGAGAGAACCTTGAATTTGAACCTGTGTTTAATGGGGAGTCAGTTTAGTTTCTGGAGCACTAGGTCACTGTGCTCAAATTATGCTGTGTTACTCAGCAAATGGGCTGCCATGTTTTGAACCCACTAAACTTTTTTCAGGACTCTTGTTATTCCTGTGTACAGTACACTGCAGTAAGCAAGCTTGGAAGTCCCAACTGTGTGATTCAGTTGTTGTTTGACAAAGTGAGATACCGCCTCTTAGCCAGGCATAGAGGAAAAAAAATCATATGGGGAGGGATGGACTGAAACCGATGTCAAACTGGAGTGAGTACCACACATTTTCCACAATACAGATACAGAAATAACAGGTGTATATATTGCATAGCAGCAAGATTTAGATCATCAAGGTATACTCACAGAATAAAAGATTTTTTGTTTTGTAGATACAGCATCATGTAAACACATGACAGTGAGATCTGGAACTAGTGTTTAACTGACACTGTACTTTTATGCAGACACAGCAGCACACACTAGCATAATGGTCAATCGTTCCACCACAGTGTAATAGTTAATTTAAATAAGTAACTACTTTGAACTGTATCTGGTCTAGGTTATGTCCAATTCAGTGACTTCCAGCCATATAATACAAGATAAAATCCAACTAACAAATGTATTAATTTTATAGCAAAGCTATGAATTACTAAATGATGACCTTTGCAACAATACTGTAATTCTAAATGAGCAATTTTCACTTAGGCTCTTGTAGAATAAAGATAAAAATCATATACTACTTATATAGCGCCTCCTAAAAATTCTGACAAAAGGGTAGTTTCAAAGGGATTTCTTAAGATTTTTGTCATCTTAGGTTTTACATGGGCTGATTTGTGTAGCCCCCTACTACTTAGAAGAATTATTGGCCCCATATTCATTTACACTAATGTCCCTTTATACCATTCTGGCAATGTAAAAGTGCCTTCAAATGGGCATGAGTTACAGTTACACTCACTTTATGGCCCTTTTACACCATCACAGAAGTGTAAATAAGATTCAGGCCCTCTGTGTCTTAGAATGTACTGGGAGCAACAGCCATCTGATGCTTGGTGGAAAAATCTTAGATATGGAATCCACAGAAAATTTATTTCATAATATTTTACTATAATGCACATGTTTTATTCTGGATTGGTAATATTACTATCTTTGTAGTAAAATGCTGCTTGAATGTGAGAATCTCAGAGACAAATGGTTGAGGGTTGTCTGCTGAACAAGGAAAACCCTATTACTTTGGTTCTGAGTCACCAACCTAAACCAGTCCTGTAGGTTTATGTGTATGAATGTACATAACAGGCAAATGACACATAAGAAATTGGTATACTTAGAAAGCAAGGGGAAATTGTAGGTTAACAACAAATTTTTAGGAAGTGAGAAATGAGCAAACCTGCAGGCCTGGTTCCAAACTCTGCTATACCACTGTAAAACAGAAATAAATCAAATGAAGTAAATGGAATTATAACAGAATTGAACTACTGTGCAATGAAAACCTGGCTGGGTATATTATAATACATATTATATCCTTGATTTATCTTGATAACTTACGGCATAATACCAAGAGTACATTATGTGTGTCTGTAAACAAAGGACCAGATTTTCAAAAGCAGAGCTCTGTTCTGTTCTATTTAGGTTCTTATACCTCCCTCATCACTGTAGTCTCTGAGCACCTTCCCAGTAGTGTATCAAGAGCTGTGAGTAACATCTGTCTTGTGGAGTTTGTTCTCTCTCTCATGCTTTCCCCAGGGGAAAAATTGTTAGTGCAGTATAGTGTTTTGTTTTGGTAAGGTTTTTTTTTTAATGCACATGTTGCTATGTGTTTATATTAGACAAGACAAGGTTGATGAAGTGCACTTTGTACTTGGAGTAGAGGGTGGTGTGATCTGTTATGGTCTTTAGTTCCTGGGGAAGTTTATTCTGCAGTCTTGGGCTGCCCCCTACCCTGGCATCCAACAAAGCTGCGTCTCAGAGCTGTCTCTGGCCTGTGTGCAAAAATATTCATGCTGTTGTATGTGTACATTTGTGTATGCCTTTGCTTTGATTGAGAACACAATTTGAGTATTTGCTTGCTCAAATGGCCACTTGGCTATCTAAGTGACTCTTTGTGTGTGCCAATAGCTGATCTATGTGCAGAAATACAGTAAATGAGTATACAACTATAGGCAAACATTTGTATGCACATTTTTACCCATTGACCTTGGGCCCCTGCTTTTGAAAATCTGGCCCAAAACATTGAAATGTCCATTCAGTGTACAGGAAATTCTTACCAGCTGATTTACTTTGCATATGCAAGGCCACGGCAGATTATATTTGCGAAGAACAATATGTTCTGTTCTAAAAGTTAGCTAAAGGAGAACTGGCTCAGGGGATTGTTAATGGGAAATCTTATAACTCTAGGTCATGGGTCAAACCGCACAGTATGAAATCTGAAGGTTTTGAATTAGTTCAGCCCATCCCTGATTGCAATGTGAAGTGAAAACAAATGATTGGCAGTAGCAGAATGGAAAAAAATCACTTTTGTGGAAGAAGGAGCAAGTTACAGTAGTCCTAGTGCTCTACCAAATTGCAATATGGAATACAAAATACAGACGAGTGGAAACCGGTCCATTTTTGTGAACTTTTCTGTTGAGTCCGATCCCAGACTTCTTGAGAAGTCAGCAGACAGGGCAAAAAGTTCTAAAATTTTGACTCATTCAGTAGTTTGCAGTACTAGCCTATGTGACAGTTTTGGGTTTCTCTTCTTCTTTGCTATATTTGAAAAGAATATTGTTACCCACCCTATTGTATTTCTACATGGCTTTCCCCGGAGTTGCGTCCCTCTTCTGGCTCAGTCAGATAGGAGAAGATTTTGGGAGCATCTGCTTGTTTCAGCTGATAAAGGAACCTGAACAGACATTTACTCATTTTCGTTAGACGCCTTTTTCTCTTCCCTATGGAGCCACTTCTTGCAAATGTGGCTGATGTCTGGCAACCAGGCTGCTTAGGATGGTCATTTCAAATGTCACAGTACTAACGGCAATGCCAAGGACTGAAGTTGAGCACTGATATGCCAACCTTAGATGTCCCCCAAATGCATGTTTTCTCTTACAGTGACTTCCCACAGATGTGAACAGAACTCATTTAAAAGTTTCTTTATTGCTTTTTTCTAAAATCAGTTTTGACAATTGTGGGCTTATTTAGCATTTTGAAGAAGAAAAAAAAATGAAACTGGTTGATGGGACTATTCTTCATGACCATTGAATGGCTGCAGCATGACTGCCATAGGCCCAGTAAGTCATTGTGACAAATAAAGAGAGTATTGTTATAAAGCCGGGGGGGGGGGGGTCACAAGGTGGTCTCTGGACCCTCTCCTCGGGATGTGCAGAATGAAATATTTTTATTATTAAGCAATGGGGGACTGGGGTATTTGGAGGTTAGATAGTCCACAAAAGTAGCTCTCTCCGAAGTGGTCCACTGAGTGAAAATGTCGGAGAACCACTCATTTAAAGGCTGATGATTACACTCACAAGGCAAAGATTTGCTGAAAAAGAAGGATTGAAATGAGCCCTCTTAGTTCAAAATGTTTTGCAGTCAGGTTTATTTGCCATGTTGGATTTAGTATTTGAAATTAGAGGTGAAAGGTAATATTTTTTACCTGGAAGCCCCAAGTTCAAGACTTTCATGGCTAAGAACTAAAACAGCAGGGAGCTGTGTTCCTTCCATTGTGCTAGGGCTTGTAATATTACCAGATGAAGCAGTAAAAGCACATTACCCTGAGAGTCTGAACTCAGTTCTTCACAGTGACACTGTATAAAGAAGTTAAGGAGGCATAGCCACATGACTGATATTGAGGTGAACAGTGCTGTGTTAGCTGTGTTGGTACCATGATATGAGAAAGTCAAGGTAGCTGAGGTAGTATCTTTTACTGGGCCAACTTCTATTGGTAGAAGGGATGAGCTCTGTGTAGCTTGAAATCTTGTCCCTTCCATCAACAGAACTAGGTCCAATAAAAATATTACCTCACCCACCTTGTATCTCTCATTAAGATGAACAATTCATGTATCACGTTTCATGTTTTTGCCTAACTGAAGGATACAGCTATGCTTTATTTGTATATTTGCTTAATCTATCCATGGTAATTGAAGAACCTAGATCACTGTGGTGCCTAGATGAAGAAACATGCAAATGGGAAATCAAAATTATATTTGTTGTCTCCAGAGTTCAACTACACAAAAAAAACACTGGCCCCATAATCCTCATATCTGCCAGAGTTCTGCTCAGCACAGGGCCTGAAGGGAATTCAGGGAAAGGTTGCCACCTTTGCATTCCCCTAATTCCTGGAGTTGCCAAGCAATGGCCCCAGAGTAAATTAGGGTAGTCTTCAGGTTGCTCAAACTTACATCAGATGATAATAACCTTAAAAAGGATGTTATATCAGTCAGGTATTGTCAGAGTGCTGCAGCGGACTAGCCACATCTTCAACATACCCACCACCCTCCACACCAGGACAAGCTATGCCAAGGGTGGGGCTAAGATCAGCCCCACTTCCTCAGAAATTCTGTACAGAGGATTGAATTCCATTCCTCACAGACAATTTAAGAAACTATTCAATCTTCCTTAATATTGGCACCATAGCTGAGGTAAGAAAATGGGGATATGATTTTCAGTTCTTTGTTTTACAATATGTTCATCCATGTTTACCCATATTCTAATAATCTTTGGGAATCCTAAGTAGTTTTTTTGTGGGGGAGAGGGTGGAGGTGGAGAGAGAGTGAGCATTTTAAGTCATCTTTAAAATTAGGCAACGTTAGTATGTATATGTCTGGTATGACTCAACAAAATACAAGTCCGTTAAACACAAAATAAAGCAAATCTGAGCTGTGGCAAAGAAAATGAAGAGAGTTTCACTGGCTAAAGTAACAAATAGTTGTCGATCTGTATCCATGCTATTCAGTACACACAGTGTGGTTAGGGTTTTTATCATAAAATAATCTAAATCAAAGTCTGATTTTGCTTAATCGTGCAATTTTTCTTAATCTACCCCACAGTGAAGAAAACTAGAATCCAATGAAACTATGGAGACCATTCAAAATCCTACTACATTAGAACATTAATAATGGGAAAGAAGGGCTGGCACAGAGGGATATGCAGAATGAATGTACTAGTACAAATTTCAGAAATAGTTTCAGCGTAACAGCCGTGTTAGTCTGTATTTGCAAAAAGAAAAGGAGTACTTGTGGCACCTTAGAGACTAACCAATTTATTTGAGCATAAGCTTTCATGAGCTACAGCTCACTTCATCGGATGCATACTGTGGAAAGTACAGAAGATGTTTTTATACACACAAACCATGAAAAATTGGTGATTATCACTACAAAAGGTTTTCTCTCCCCCCACCCCACTCTCCTGCTGGTAATAGCTTATGTAAAGTGATCACTCTCCTTACAATGTGTATGATAATCAAGGTGGGCCATTTCCAGCACAAATCCAGGTTTTCTCCCCCCCCACCCCCCAACACACACACAAACCCACTCTCCTGTTGGTAATAGCTTATCTAAAGTGATGACTCTCCTTACAATGTGTATGATAATCAAGGTGGGCCATTTCCAGCACAAATCCAGGGTTTAACAAGAATGTCGGAGGAAGGGGCGGGGGTTTGGAAAAAACAAGGGGAAATAGGTTACCTTGCATAATGACTTAGCCACTCCCAGTCTCTATTCAAGCCTAAGTTAATTGTATCCAATTCGCAAATGAATTCCAATTCAGCAGTCTCTCGCTGGAGTCTGGATTTGAAGTTTTTCTGTTGTAATATCGCAACTTTCATGTCTGTAATCACGTGACCAGAGAGATTGAAGTGTTCTCCAACTGGTTTATGAATGTTATAATTCTTGACATCTGATTTGTGTCCATTTATTCTTTTACGTAGAGACTGTCCAGTTTGACCAATGTACATGGCAGAGGGGCATTGCTGGCACATGATGGCATATATCACATTGGTAGATGTGCAGGTAAACGAGCCTCTGATAGTGTGGCTGATGTTATTAGGCCCTATGATGGTGTCCCCTGAATAGATATGTGGGCACAGTTGGCAACGGGCTTTGTTGCAAGGATAGGTTCCTGGGTTAGTGGTTCTGTTGTGTGGTATGTGGTTGCTGGTGAGTATTCGCTTCAGGTTGGGGGGCCGTCTGTAGGCAAGGACTGGCCTGTCTCCCAAGATTTGTGAGAGTGTTGGGTCGTCCTTCAGGATAGGTTGTAGATCCTTGATAATGTGTTGGAGGGGTTTTAGTTGGGCGCTGAAGGTGACTGCTAGTGGCGTTCTGTTATTTTCTTTGTTAGGCCTGTCCTGTAGTAGGTGACTTCTGGGAACTCTTCTTGGGGGGGCCGGGGCAGGGGGAGAAAACCTGGATTTTTGCTGGAAATAGCCCACCTTGATTATCATACACATTGTAAGGAGAGTGATCACTTTACATAAGCTATTACCAGCAGGAGAGTGGGGTGGGGGGAGAGAAAACCTTTTGTAGTGATAATCACCCATTTTTTCATGGTTTGTGTGTATAAAAACATCTTCTGTACTTTCCACAGTATGCATCCGATGAAGTGAGCTGTAGCTCACGAAAGCTTATGCTCAAATAAATTGGTTAGTCTCTAAGGTGCCACAAGTACTCGTTTTCTTTTTAGAAATAGTTTCCACTTTTCTTTTAAAGCTTTCCAAGGAAGCACAGACGGCTGACATGGAAAAAGATGCCTGGCTAACTGCCTGCTAGTTTTAAGTTGTAGGTTTCTTAGGGCAGGGATGGAGGATCTGATTCTCATTTACATTAAGGCCCCTACTGTAAAGGGGTATTAAAGAGTGTGTAAGTCACATTTATATGGTGTCTTTCTGTAAACGTTGTACAGCACCAAACACATTGTCAGTGCTCTGCAAATGCTCTGCACTTGCAGTTCCATCAGCTCTATTTGCACCCTAATATGTATTGATTGACATGCATGTCTAGCCTCAGGCTGAAAATTAAAATTGGCCTCCTGCCTCAGTACTTGAAATGGACTGATTCCATTGCATGTTCTTTCCACTGACTTGACTCAGCTAGATGAGCCCTATGATGCACTGTAAGAAGAGTGCATATGCTAATTAGGTCTGTGTTCTTCCCAAGATGTGTAATCATCATTTGGTACTGTTGCAAGAAAACAGAGGTGGGAGGCTAGTCCTTATTTTCAGCATCAGGTTGGACGTGCCATCTGTTATTGCACTGAAAGGGTCAGACCCTCAGCTGAGGTACATCAGCATTGTTCCATTGACTTCAGTAGCGCTAAACTGATGTATGCCAGCGGAGGGTCTGCCTAAAACGTTTCAGTGCAGATCAGCAACTTCTTCTGAATAGAGGGAATGCTGTACACATAATTGTGATGTGATATACAGACCCCACACTGCATAACACAGGATTAACAAGTTAATGTGGGCTCAGGTGGTGCCACCCTGTCGCATCGGTGAGAGATGTCAGGACTGGAGAGAAAAACTTATGAGGAAGAAACCCGGCTCAGCTGATGGCAGACCAGTGAGGAGAGCTGATCTTCAGTCTGCAGCTGCTGGAGAAAGGATAGAGTGAAGGCATGTGCTCCACTGATAACTGCTGCCTGGTGGTCCTAGCTGAAGGAACCTTTCCTTTCTGTTCAACTCAGTTTAGGGTCAACTCAGTTTAGCCTGATGAGCGCCCTCTGAAGGAAGACAACCTGATATCAGATTTGGGATGATTCATTTGTGTTAATCCCCCTTGGGTCTGTTTGCTGAGTACCCCAGAAAGAGAGACTCTTTAAAGTGCCCTAGCCCAAGGGCCAAATCACAGGAAGAGGCAGAACATTGCAGTGCCAGACAGGGAAAGAGCAGTTATGCCATGCCTGGCCACAAAGAGGCATTAGTGGTGAGTCAAGCCCTTCACAGTAATAAAACTAACTTAAAAAAAAAAGTAGGGCTGTCAATTGATGGCAGCTAACTCACGTGATTAACTAAAAAAAATTAATCGCGATTTAAAAAATTAAACGCGATTAATCGCACTTACAATAGAATATCAATTGAAATTTACTAAATATTTGTGGATATTTTTCTACATTTTCAATATTGATTTCAATTACAAAACTGAATACAAAGTGAACAGTGCTCACTTTATATTATTATTTTTTATTACAAATCTATGCACTGTAAAAATGATAAACAAAAGAAATAGTATTTTTCAATTCACCTCATACAAGTACTGAAGTGTAATCTCTTTATTGTGAAAGTGTAACTTACAAATGCAGATTTTTTTTGGTTACATATCTGCACTCATAAACAAAACCTTAGCGCTTACAAGTCCACTCAGTCCTACTTCTTATTCTGCCAATTGCTAAGAAAAATAAGTTTGTTTACATTGACAGGAGATACTCTGTCTGCTTCTTATTTATAATGTCACCTGAAAGTGAGAAAAGGTATTCATATGGCACTTTTATAGCCAGAGTTGCAAGGTATTTACGTGCCAGATATGCTAAACATTCATATGCCCCTTCCATGATTCGGCCACCATTCCAGAGGACATGCTTCCATGATGATGATGCTCATTAAAAAAGTAATGCATCAATAAAATTTGTGACTGTACTCCTTGTGGGTGGCGGGGAGAATTGTATGTCTCTTGCTCTGTTTTACCTCATTCTGCATATATTTCATGTTATAGTAGTCTCGAATGATGACCCAGCACATGTTCGTTTCAAGAACACTTTCACAGCAGATTTGACAAAACACAAAGAAGGTACCGATGTGAGATTGGTAAAAATAGCTACAGCACTCGGCCCAAGATTTAAGAATCTGAAGTGCCATCCAAAATCTGAGAGGGACGGGGTGTGGAGCATGCTTTTAGAAGTCTTAAAAGAGCAACATTCTGATGCGGAAACTACAGAACCCGAACCACCAGAAAAGAACTTTTTGCTGGTGGCATCTGACCCAGATGATGAAAATGAACCTGTGTCGGTCTGCACTGGTTTGGATCATTATCAAGCAGAATCCACCATCAGCATGGAAGCATGTCCTCTGGAATGGTGGTTGAAGCATGAAGGGACATATGAATCTTTAGTGCATCTGGCATGTAAATATCTTGTGATGCCGGCTATAACCGTGCCATGCGAGCGCCTGTTCTCACTTTCAGGTGACATTGTAAACAAGAAGCGGGCAGCATTATCTCCTGCAAATTGTAGCCAATCTTGTTTGTCTGAGTGATTGGCTGACCAAGAAGTAAGACTGAAGTTTTACATTGTTTTATCTTTGAATGCAGTTTATTTTGTACATAATTCTACATTTATAAGTTCAACTTTCATGATAAAAAGATTGCACTACAGTACGTGTAATAAAGAATAAAGTGAGCATTGCACACTTTGTATTCTGTGTTGTAATTGAAATTAATATATTTGAAAATGTAGTAAACATCCAAAATATTTAAAATAAATGGTATTCTATTGTTGTTTATCAGCACGATTAATCATGATTTTTTAAAAAAATTGCTTGACAGCCCTAAAAAAAGTAATTCTGACTAAAAGGAACCATCTTTTCTTATTGGGGAACACAATTTGAGATTCAGATTGTCTTGGACACAGCAACTTAAAATTATTTATTTGACAGCTGTACATTTTAATTTCAGAACTAACAGAATTTACAGGATTTTCACAACAGTTTTCTGTGTCGCATTATGTTTCTTATTGCACTAGCATACATTATAGTAAGTAAGGCAAGAAACTCTACAGAGGGCTTAAGATGCCTTGGGACAGGTGCTGCTGTGTGTGGGTTGATTTGCATTTGCCATACATCTTCATTTAGAATCCATGGTTTCTACAATATTTAATTAATTTTCTATGCAGCTTTAAATGGAGGGCAGCTTCCAGATGAGGGCAGCTTCTATTAAGGTTAATTACTTTCCCCTGAGTTTTGCAGGGCAATAGTACAACTACTAAATGAGGCCAGTTACTAATTGATGGTGTCTTCTAAACAAAGATGGGAGACCTTTCATTGACTTTCCCTGGCTCTCAGTGGGGATCTTTGTGCTCAGAAAGCTGCACACCCACAAATGAAGATCTCTTGAAACTTTGGGTCTGAATGTTATCATGGACAAACAGGCAGCCTGGGTAAAAGTAGCAGTGTTGGAGAAAGCAGAAGGTAAGTGGTGGGAGCAATATGAGTCATGGATGTTAGCTCAGGTAAGCAGAGTGGTTGGAAAGTTATGAAAAGGAGCAAGGAACCATTACTATGGCTATTTGTATTTCTTCAGGTGTGAATTATTGTCCATCATACAGGAAAGGCTGGAAAAAATGAAACTGAAAACAGCAAAATAAATTACAAGGATTTTCAAAAATGTGTTTATTTCCCAATATAACTTGCTAAAGAGACATAACCAAATGCTTGCCATGTTTTAGTATTTTCTGCACAGATTCCATTTTGACCAAGACACAATGTATTATAACTCTGTCTTGCCTATCTTCCTCTGAATTCTTAAGGAAACACTACTTTTATTCCCTATTTTTATACCCAGAATATCTTCCGTATCTCCACAAGTATCTTTTATCAGTTGGCAAAAATCTAAAATTGTCAGTTTCCCTAAAACAAAACTCAGAGCTTTTTGTTCGTTTGTGTATTCTGAGTTAGAAGAAGGGTAGGGGAATCAGAATTCATGGATTCAACTCCTAGCTTTGGCACTGACTTGCTGTTTGACCTTTGGCAAGTTATCTGATTTTCAGAGTGTTCAACGTACATCAGTAGGATTTGCAACTGTTCAGTGCCTCTGAAAAATCAAGTGCTTATTTAAATGCCTAAATATGGATTTAAGTTCCTAACTCTAAACACTCAAGTTTGCAAATGTTGACTTTAATGTTGATTCTCTCTTTCCCCATCTGTAAAATGGGGATAATAAAACTTACTTACTTCACAGAGGAAAGTAATAATAATGCAGTTTAAATCTGTTTATACAAAAGCAATGCTATGTGAACTTCACGACTGGAAATGTTTGTCTTTTAGTCTGAAACTATATTTCTCTGTTGTGAACAAACAGAAACTGAGGGTTAAATTGACATCTACTGGCTGCAGCTATTTTAAAGGGGGAAAAATCTATAAGAAAGTGTTAATGTAAAGACTTTGGATGTAGGAGGGCACAGTTCACCTACCACACTGTCATATGTCAACCTTCATTTAAAAAGACAACATTCCTGTTCAATCATGTGCAGAGCATAATAACAGGAATAGTCCAATGCAAGAAGCAGTTAATATGGCTAATTTTAGCATTTGCTGCTAATATCAGCATGTGCCCTTTAATATTTAACAGTTCATTTGGAATGCTTTTAGCCGTGGCATTACAGTAATGTATGTAAGTAGCACCATTTCTTTGCAAGAAAAACTTTGAGGAAATTCTTAGTGGTTTTAAAATTCCATGACTTTGGTCAAAGGACTGAGAAACCAGTTATTAAGGATTTCAGTCCTGTCAGAAGCTTTCGCCAATAAGAGGGCTTCTGTCATTCACAGCTGGGCACGTTCAAGATTTCCTATGTTACTTACCTTCATTCTGACAGCTTCTAGCATCTCAGGGGACCATGGGATTTTCTTTTCCTTTTTTCTCTTCAAAGTGTTTTGAGTGTTGGAGGGAACAGAGAAGTGAAGTGAAGGGAAGGAGTGAAAGCGAGATGGTTTGGGATTTTTTTTTCTTAGTCTTTATTAAATTTTAAATAAAATATTGGCGATTTGCTCAGTCTTTTCCCCTCTTGCTAATATTTAAAAGCATTTAATTAAGATTTTATAATGTGTCCAATGAGTTAAACCACCCTATGGTATTAGAAAAATATTACACATATAAATAAAATACATCAAAGCATTAAAAAGCTATTACACACTCTGAACATAAAATGGCAGAATAATGATGGATCCTGCCATGCAGCAAACATATTCAAAAATATTATCTTCCTGGTAATGAAATGCCATCCGTTTCATTTTAAGCTAAATACGTTAGACATATCAGTGGAGTCTGTGCTGACACAGCAGTGAGTTGAAATTGAAAATCTGAAATTATATATATGATTGGACACAGTGTTAAAGTAATTTATAGGAAAAACCACAAATGTGCTGGGTCTGCACCTTCTGGTGAACTCATTTTATAGAATCAGATAGAGGAAAACTCTACCATTTCTAATGTGCAGTTAGAATGGCAGCCTGCCAGGGCCCCAATATATTCAGTATGGGACAAAAAAAAGAGGGGGAGAGAGAGAGAGGAAAAAAAGAGGCTAGAGAGACTTGATTCAAATTACAACAATTCTGCATAAGCCATCAAGAAAATGGCATTCGTTTTCATCTCTCTGACCTAATATGATATAGCAGCTGTAGGAACTGTATTAGCTATCAAGACGAGAGGGAGATAACAGGGAAACATTTAGAGAGGGACAGCAGGATAGGGCTAATTTCAGCACGGCTGCAGATACATCATATGCATTGCCATTGAGTGCAAAGTGGCAGCAAGAATGATGATCATCTGATACCCAAAGTTCAGGCTGGAATTCAGGTTCTGCTGACTGGAATGGATCTCAGTCATTATACACACACACACACACATTCTGGCAGACAGAAATGCGCTGAAAGTCTGTCTCACTTAAGATTTTTTTTATTCTTGTTTTGCCTGGCTTGCCTCCAATAAAGTGGTGGAGCTTGGTACACTTTGAAAGAAATACCAAGAAGCACACAGGTTTTTTGGTAAAGAAAGTAGTCCCCCTCACTTTTAAATTCCAGCAGTTCTTCATTCAATTATCCAGTCCTTCCTAAAATCCAGAGAATTTATTTATGTTGTTAGTATGTTATTTTTCATTTAGGAAGGGGAAGAAATTGGAGAAGAAAGAAAATACATTATTAGGATATGAACTCTTACTTATTACTCTATAAGCACTCACAATGTGCTTTGTGCTGTACAAGACATGAATTCAAACTGTCCTTGCCCAAAGAGGCTACAGTCTTAGCAACTCAGGTAAAGAGGCCAAGATTTTCTTTTAAAAATGTGTGTCTAAAATTAGGCTCTTAAGTCCACATTTAGGCACCTAAATAGGCTTGATTTCTACAAGTGCTGTGAACCTAGCAGCTCCTGCTGATGTCTTGTTGGCCAGATGCACTGAAAGGAAGGAACAAGTAGATTTTTTTGTCCTTTTATATAATTTTGTTGACACATCTTGTGAGCCACAGTGAAAAATAAACTACTGTAGAAATGGGACTTGTAAGCACTTTGTTTTTGGCAGGACTTATTATTTCTTATTCCTGGGGAGTTAACAGTAGATGTTGCCTTTTTATTCATTCCTTGTCATAATACATACCCAGCAAGATGTTTCAAAAGCTGTTAATAAATCATCTGCCAGCTTTTGGATTGGTAAAATTCCAGATCCATTCCAGAAACTGGTAAATACTAGTGCCACACACTACTTATCAGATAGTTGTGTTGATAAAAAGTATAGCCAATTGCTTGACCACACTTTGATTTTGTTATAAAATATATCCAGGAGGCCAAATAACCAATGCCAGTCAGGTTAATTGCTCTAAGCGATGTGCAGCGATGTTATATTCATCTTACACAGAAGATGGGCTCCCAAAGTTACACATTTCAGCTAGTATTATTAATATGATGATTTTACAAGTTACATAGCTCTTTACATGTTGCTAAAATCCAACCTATGAGTTTGTCCCAGTTCGGTAACTTGTTGTTCTGTTCCTTTCTAATCTTTATTTTGGATACTAGCATTCCAGGTACTGGTTTGTGAAGGTACTTCCTTAGTTTGTACTAAGACATAGAACAAATGTATCTTGAAGCTTTGACAAGTTTCTTATCCGCTTATGCCAAATGTTTACTTCAGAAAATATAAGGAGTTATAGGATGTTTAGCATAATCAACAGGATTACAGTAGGGTATGTGTGTGTGTGTGTGTTTGTTTGTGTGTAATATGTATATGCTAGCCATCATATATTAGTTAGCAGGTCCCCCCGCTTGTCGCCTGGACAATTGACACTTTTGACAAACTAATATATGAAGCAGTTGAGAGGACTTTTATATGTGATTTAAATGTTCACTAAACAGTGTAGTGGCAATACATAATTAACACAGACAAAATTAAAGCACCTTGTATTTAAGGCTTTGCTCGTGTTACAACTGCTATCCGAGTGTGGGAAATAAGTATTTCAAGATCCTCATCATGGATAAAGTCATTCAAGGCTTGTTCTGCCTTGTGCATGTCATTGCTAATCTGAATAATGTGTGTCTTCTTTGTCTAGTAATGTTTTTAAACTTAGAGTGGGTGGATTAATATGCACATTAAAACTGGTAGGTAATTTCAATTTCATCCTGGTATTGGGGCTCACTTCGAATAATAGATTCATTTTGAAAAACTGGGATAGGCATTATTAAGGTGTGTCCCACAATACAAGAGGAGTAGTAGAAAAATTTGGAGTAGTGATATTACAAGTCAGGTCTCCATGTGTACATTTTTGTAATTTGTTATACACAGTACTGTCCATCCCTATCACAGGTCACCCTTACTGCTGGTTGTCATCACTTGATAGGCTTCACCGGGCAGGAGACTGGAGTGTCTAGCTTCTCCGTCCCATTGTATTGGCTTGAGCCGTTGTGGCAACACACGAGAGTTGCAATCTGAAAAACATTGCATTGGTACACATATTGATATTCCTTAATAGAACAACAAGCTCTAGATCTGTGTTGCTGTGTGAAACACCAGTAGTTGAGATAGATCCAGTCGTTCCTTAAAGATGCCATCTTCTAGGTAACCTGTTAAACTGGTTACTGTCTGTTCATCAAAGATTGTTGTGTCAGGATCCAGTATTGTTAATGATACCATAAAAGAAATATATGTGGAACCAGACACTGAGCAAGATTGTTTTGAATAAGATGTGCCTCAATTAGGATGCAGTGTCACTGGCCCCACATTATGATTAGTACCGATTGATCTATCTACACAATTTAATACATTGCCAATTTACCATGGTTTCTGTTACATGCTGAAGACAATACCCCTTAGCCAACTGTTTATCGCTAATAAGATCGGGCAATTTTCCTTTTTCAATATTTCTTAGTGAGTTGTACATTGTAACTCCCATAACCAATACAGATTTCTCTGCCAACCAAGTTTTCCATTGCTTTCACATTGTTTGCTGCAATTAGTTTATTATTTTTACTTGTGTTTGATTAAACAGTTTAGCAATGTCATGTGTATTGTAAATGGTGTGCCACTCCTCAGCAGCCAGACCCTCAATATCATGAATTATTGATTTAGAAACAGTTTACACTGCCTGATAGTCAAAATAGTTAAAGTGTTTTTAGATATATAAATATATATTGCATATTACCCTGTTCTAAATAGATATTCCAGATTCAGATAATCCCAAAATGTAGCCAATAATCTATAATTTGGAATCTCCTATTTTGAAAGATATCAGACTACACAATGGGTTTCAGGGTAACAGCCGTGTTAGTCTGTATTCGAAAAGCAAAGGAGTACTTGTGGCACCTTAGAGACTAACCAATTTATTTGAGCATAAGCTTTCATGAGCTACAGCTCACTTCATCGGATGCATACTGTGGAAAGTGTAGAAGATCTTTTTATACACACAAAGCATGAAAAAATACCTCCCCCCACCCCACTCTCCTGCTGGTAATAGCTTATCTAAGTGATCACTCTCCTTACAATGTGTATGATAATCAAGTTGGGCCATTTCCAGCACAGATCCAGGTTTTCTCACCCCCCCCCCAACGCACACAAACCCACCTTCCTGCTGGTAATAGCTCATCTAAAGTGACCACTCTCCTTACAATGTGTATGATAATCAAGGTGGGCCATTTCCAGCACAAATCCAGGGTTTAACAAGAACGTCTGCGGGGGAGGGGAGGGGGGTAGTAGATAGAATATCCGAGGTCAGGGTTCCAGGGGTGTGTCTGTGCAGATTTGGTCTTGTGCTTTTTCAGGGAGTTTCTTGAGCAAATGCTGTAGTTTCTTTTGGTAACTCTCAGTGGGATCAGAGGGTAATGGCTTGTAGAAAGTGGTGTTGGAGAGCTGCCGAGCAGCCTCTTGTTCATATTCCGACCTATTCATGATGACAACAGCACCTCCTTTGTCAGCCTTTTTGATTATGATGTCAGAGTTGTTTCTGAGGCTGTGGATGGCATTGTGTTCCGCACGGCTGAGGTTATGGGGCAAGTGATGCTGCTTTTCCACAATTTCAGCCCGTGCACGTCGGCGGAAGCACTCTATGTAGAAGTCCAGTCTGCTGTTTCGACCTTCAGGAGGAGTCCACCTAGAATCCTTCTTTTTGTAGTGTTGGTAGGGAGGTCTCTGTGGATTAGTATGTTCTTCAGAGGTATGTTGGAAATATTCCTTGAGTCAGAGATGTCGAAAATAGGATTCTAGGTCACCACAGAACTGTATCATGTTTGTGGGGGTGGAGGGGCAGAAGGAGAGGCCCTGAGATAGGACAGCTGCTTCTGCTGGGCTGAGAGTATAGTTGGATAGGTTAACAATATTGCTGGGTGGGTTGAGGGAACCATTGCTGTAGCCCCTTGTGGCATGTAGTCGTTTAGAAAGTTTAGTGTCCTTTTTTCTTTTGTAGAGAAGCGACCTGGGATATTCTATCTACTACCCAAGATCCATAAACCTGGAAATCCTGGGCGCCCCATCATCTCAGGCATTGGCACCCTGACAGCAGGATTATCTGGCTATGTAGACTCCCCCCTCAGGCCCTACGCTACCAGCACTCCCAGCTACCTTCGAGACACCACTGACTTCCTGAGGAAACTACAATCCATCGGTGATCTTCCTGATAACACCATCTTGGCCACTATGGATGTAGAAGCCCTCTACACCAACATTCCACACAAAGATGGACTACAAGCCGTCAAGAACACTATCCCCAATAATGTCACGGCTAACCCGGTGGCTGAACTTTGTGACTTTGTCCTTACCCATAACTATTTTACATTTGGGGACAATGTATACCTTCAAATCAGCGGCACTGCTGTGGGTACCCGCATGGCCCCACAGTAGGCCAACATTTTTATGGCTGACTTAGAACAACGCTTCCTCAGCTCTCATCCCCTAATGCCCCTACTCTACTTGCGCTATATTGATGACATCTTCATCACCTGGACCCATGGAAAAGAAACCCTTGAGGAATTCCACCATGATTTCAACAATTTCCATCCCACCATAAACCTCAGCCTGGTCCAGTCCACACAAGAGATCCACTTCCTGGACACTACAGTGCTAATAAACGATGATCAGATAAACACCACCCTATACCGGAAACCTACTGACCGCTATTCCTACCTACATGCCTCCAGCTTTCACCCTGACCACACCACACGATCCATCGTCTACAGCCAAGCTCTGCGATACAACTGCATTTGCTCCAACCCCTCAGACAGAGACAAACACCTACAAGATCTCTATCAAGCATTCTTACAACTACAATACCCACCTGCGGAAGTGAAGAAACAGATAGAAAGAGCCAGAAGAGTTCCCAGAAGTCACCTACTACAGGACAGGCCTAACAAAGAAAATAACAGAACGCCACTAGCCGTCACCTTCAGCCCCCAACTAAAACCCCTCCAACGCATTATTAAGGATTTACAACCTATCTTGAAGGATGACCCAACACTCACAAATCTTGGGAGACAGGCCAGTCCTTGCCTACAGATAGCTCCCAACCTGAAGCAAATACTCACCAGCAACCACATACCACACAACAGAACCACTAACCCAGGAACCTATTCTTGCAACAAAGCCCGTTGCTAACTGTGCCCACATATCTATTCAGGGGACACCATCCCAGGGCCTAATAACATCAGCCACACTATCAGAGGCTCGTTCACTTGCACATCCACCAATGTGATATATGCCATCATGTGCCAGCAGTGCCCCTCTGCCATGTACATTGGTCAAACTGGACAGTCTCTACGTAAAAGAATAAATGGACACAAATCAGATGTCAAGAATTATAACATTCATAAACCAGTCGGAGAACACTTCAGTCTCTCTGGTCACGCGATTACAGACATGAAAGTTGCGATATTACAACAAAAAAACTTCAAATCCAGACTCCAGCAAGAAACTGTTGAATTGGAATTCATTTGCAAATTGGATACAATTAATTTAGGCTTGAATAGAGACTGGGAGTGGCTAAGTCATTATGCAAGGTAACCTATTTCCCCTTGTTTTTTCCTACCCTCCCCCCCAGACGTTCTTGTTAAACCCTGGATTTGTGCTGGAAATGGCCCACCTTGATTATCATACACATTGTAAGGAGAGTGATCACTTTACATAAGCTATTAGCAGCAGGAGAGTGGGGTGGGGGGAGGTATTTTTTCATGCTTTGTGTGTATAGATCTTCTACACTTTCCACAGTATGCATCTGATGAAGTGAGCTGTAGCTCACGAAAGCTTATGCTCAAATAAATTGGTTAGTCTCTAAGGTGCCACAAGTACTCCTTTTCTTTTTTCAGACTACACAATAGTCTTTTGCCCAGCCCTTGGGTTCTTGTGCACTGATAAGATGCTATTATATTAATTAACAAAGAAGTATACAGTAATGATACATTTGTTTTTACACAGTAACCAAATTCAGCCATATTCCAATAAGAGAGATTTAAAATCACAGGTATATGCATGAACTCACTTTGCTTAATAATATACAGTTTAAATAATAGTTAGACCTGGCCCAGCTAATGGATTTTATAATGTCTCTATAGTCAACTACATATTCAGTTGTCCATATATGATAAACTGAAGTATAGTTAAACGGTTGGTTATTTATAATGCACTTTATCGCTGCTTCTTCTGATGTCCAGGGGTTTCTTCACCGTGCACTGATATCTTTTGGAGTCTTTAGTCTGTAGGATGCATGCTTAAACAGTTTAGGTTGGTTAAGACAATAAAATTTTTGTTTGTTACATTTCTCTTATACACAGATGAATTTAGTTTCTTTACAATGTAACGGGGCCAAATAATTTATAACACAAGCTATGCTTTTGTTCTGTTGTTCCCAATTCTTTAACACAAATATACCCGTGTTTAGATGATCTTGCAGTTTTTGCATACACTTATTTTTACTTCCTTATCTTGTGCATTACTAGTTTTCCATAATAAATATGGCACTTGACTGCTAAAATAGATGCTCGGTCTTTCTGTGAAAAGGTTTACTGTACTACCAGGCTGAGCAGTATGTTTTATCAAGAGTCAGCAACGGAATTTTTACCCAAGCTCTTTAGCATCAATTTGCTTCTGACAGGAATGAAACTTGTGTTAAATATTTGAAAGCACAAATCTTTATAACCAGTAGTTTTTAACATAACACAAAAGAAAATGGTATAAAAATTAAAAAAATGTAGTTTAAATGCAGGTTTATGCAAACACTTGGAGGGTATTAACTTTCACAACCGTTGGTTGTGCTTGGGAGACAAAGGTAGAAACCTGTTGAAATTGTTTGGTTAGTTTTAACGTTTTGCAACATAACCAAACATAATATATACTGTTATATTTTTAGATGTTTTGAGCACAATGTATAACTATATTTTAATATTTAACAAAGGTGCAAACAAATTTATAACCCCCCAAAAGAGAAATCATGATTTTATCAGTATTAGCTTTGCACTAATGTTGAGGTTTCTCCCCTACACTATTTTTAATTTGAATAAAAAGTCTTTGATTAATGAAAGAACACACTTTTTGTTGCAACTAAAATTATATACTGAGGCCTTTTGAACTTTGCAAAAATTAATATTAGGATGGCTATAACCCAACCATAATATTAAAAATAGTGTGGTACCACTTATATTAAAGCATTTTATAATTGAGAATAAAATTGGCTTTTGTTGAAACAAAATAGAAACAAAAATTAGTTACATGACACACAACATACATGACATGTATGACAAACTTACAATTAACAATGAAATGTGCCAAAATTGTATTTATAACTATATAAGATAGGGCATTAAGAGCTTACAGTTATTAAGGCAATGTATTCTGGAAAACAAAAGAAGGAAACAAAATAATTAAACATTTAATTAGGCAAATTATTACCTTTTTTATTTAAAACTTTTAATAAGAATTGATAAAAATCCACATTAAGTTATTTGCCCACTTTGTTGTATTAATTTAAGGCAGTTTCCACTATTTTATATTATTTTTATCTTAAGATACTACTACGTTGAAATGAAGAAAACCCATATTTCATTTATTAGATATATATGCTAGCCAGCATAGTCAATAGTTGGGGCTGACTTGATGATTTATTGTTTACTGAGGAACCTTGTAGCTCTTGCTTGATTTTTCTCAGCTGATCCTTCATGTGGAGTAAATCATACCTGCTCTCTGGTCAGTTAGAAATACTCTGCCAACTCCAAAATAGGTAGTGGAGATCATAAAAAGTTTCCCATTGTAGCTGGAGATCAACTTCTGCTTCACTGACCCTGTATGATATCCTTACTCCAAACCCAAAATTGTAACAGCCTCACTGTTCTCAAAAAGATCTATTTAAGGCAGGTCTCTCAGCTCCTGGGAGATTTCAGTTATTCCTGGGCTCCAGGGATAAATTTCCATTTTGAGTTCAGGGTTATTTGAGAGCTTCTTAACCTGCTCCTAGGGATTTCCTTTAATCTCTGTAGGGATGCACTCACTATGGTACAGTTTTTCTTAAAAGCACCTCAGAAAATAGACTGATGAAGAGGAAAGATTCCTTTTCAAATGGCTTATTCGCTGGCTTTCCCAGGCTTTATCGTCTAACCCAGGGGCAAAGTCCATGCTCCAACAGCTTGATAAATTCTTACTTATCCTGTGGGTAACTTCCTAGAGTGCTCTCCTCTGTCTTCCTAGCCAAAACCTAGGAAGAAATGAAGTGGAGAGGAACCCAGTCCCAGTTTTACAGGACAGCCAGTGCATCCTGGGACATGGCACTTTGGGAATCTTACTTATTTATACCACTAATTGTAAAATTATGCCAGGACAGCTGAGTGAGTTAACGTATGGTTTACAATGGAGCACTAGCTTCCAGCACTTTCCAGTGTGTGGTGGTGTTTGTATCTGCATACTTGATGAAAACACTCCCCACTACAACTTGCACAGGATGTTAGGTTCTCCTTTCATTTCCTCTGAGATTGTCAGTTATTGCAAAAAATAGAATAACAATATCTTGAGGTTAATTTCTTTCCTTGCTTAGATCAGAAAATTGGAGAAAGAGGATCAAATTCTGTGGAGCCCTCTTGCATCCAGACTGAACTCGGCACAGAATATTCAGAAAGAAATCCAAGTTATAGGATTCCTAATCACTGGTAAATTAATTGTTCTGGTAATTTACCAATGGCCAAATTATTACCAATACTGGATGGTTACACTAACCAATTGTGAGCCATTGGTTACAGCTGGTTCATCTGTAGTCCACAGTGAAACATTTTCTCTAGGTGATTATGACACTTGTGCTAGAAAGGAGTAACCTTGGTACCAATCTTTAAAAAATGAAAAAAGAATTATCCTGGTAATTACCACAGCTTGACAAAACTTATACTAAACAGCTGATGTTCATAAAGAATGAAATCCAACAGATGGCTGCCATTCTGTAATCAACCCATGTACAGCACAGATACAGATATTTAGGTTATCCACCGAACTGTATATACAAGTCACTTAGGATAGAAACCTAGGATCTTTTGCTCTAAAATCACAGGTCTCAGCCAACGAAGCTAAAGGAAATTTCTACTAGCTAGTATAGTTGTGGTAGGTCTCACTTTCTCTATGGGCCAGGAACTAGATAATAACAGTTCTGTCCCTGCTGCCCCATAATATTCCTAGATGGCAATAGGTTACATTCACTAGGGATGGGAAGTTCCAGCCAAAGACAGTCTAAATAAATCACTTCCTCAAATTTCCTGATACTTTTAGTAAGTCCTACTATAAGATTCACTCTGTACTTTGACTTTCACTCATAACATTAAAGTTTCTGGCAATCTAATAATCAATTAGTTACTGGCAAAACTGTATGAATATTTCTACCTGATGGGATGGCAATGAGACGACTAGAAGTGGTGAAAGAAATATAAGTGTGCTAAGAAATGTCCATAGTCGAATCCTTGTTATGTCCCTCAATAGTGCATTGTTAGAGAACCAATGGTAAGAATTGCCATTGTCATATTTGGACTACTGTGTGGACTTAGTACTCATTACCAGATAGTAAGTAACTACTTTCGATCTCTGTACTAAGTGTGCTATGAATTACTTTGAATTACCTTATAATTGAAACACAACTGGCAAAATTAATTCCGGACATCAACAATTATGGCATCAACAGAGATCACTGATAATCATATCATGTTGAACTAAATTAATCTTTTAAAGATACCCAAACTCTGCTTAATTCTGGAGATAAATAAGAATGCTAGTGAATTATTTGGAACCAGGATGCATTTGAGAAGATTAAGTGGAATACCCTGAAACCCCATTACAACCAATTAATGGTTTTTCCTGACTAAATCTTTGTGTTGATTTGGATAAAATGCAAAGATTCTATAAGGTTGGGACAAAATAGAAGTCCCCTGTAAGAAGAAAATCGTATATACTTCTGTAAGAAGTGGAAGAGAAAATACAGATCACCCAAGCTTGATGCAGCAGAGGAAGGATCTTGTGTGATCCAGGAAAAAATCAGTGCCATTGTTTAGGACTTCCAGCACCAGGAAATCTACACTATGGGCCTATACTAGAAACAGAGCTACCCTTTTTATTTAGATTTTAAGCCCTTCAGAACAGGGACCATCTCTTACTATATGCAACACTTAGCACAATGAGCAATGGGTCCTGGAAAGAGAAGAGAGAGAGCCAATGGCAGAGTTGCCTCCAAAAATGCTGGGAAGGTTCTAAATATTAAAACTGCATTTAGGCTTTTATTACACTTAAGACTGGTTTTTAAATTCCAGGACATCAAAAATGGAAAAGGGGGCACTTTTATGAACATAGACTAATGTTACTAAAGCAAGTCTAGAAATTGCTATTGCCACCAACTGGTATGAAAGTAGAAAGTCTCTGTGTTACCGCTCCCTTTCTCTTTGGCTACTTATAAGCTTCCCATTTCCATAGTATCCAAGCACTTCCCAAGTACTGTATTACAAATAACAATAACGGTCTCTCTCTTCCTAGTCTGTAAGGGTAGTAGCTTGATTAGTTTGAGGCAGATTCGTACCTGCGTCCAAGCACTGCCCAACTCAGGAGAGTGTGAGTAGCTCTTAAGGAGCTGGTTATGGCTCATTGATCCTGTTGCCTGGCCTGTGCCAGCCCTGACATTAGTAAGTGTAGCAGCTGGGCTGCTCTAATTTATGACAGCAGTGTGTGGTCTGTAAGGAACCATGTACTAAGGACTGGAAGAGCAAAAATCCACTCTTCCCCTTCAAGTCTTCTGATACATCCTTTTGCCCCTAATACGACCTTTACAACACAGTGAGTGTGGAGTGATTTGCACAGGAGCCAGCCCCATTGGATTTATGCAGCTGAGAGGTCTCATCCAGCAGAGGAATATCTCAGATAGTAAATTACTCATGATCTGGCTCCTTTGCTCTGACTCAGCAGCACAAAGGAGGTGGATCTCAAATCACTGGATACTGGGTTAGTATGTTGATATTAGGTCTAATAATGATCACTGAGCTATTGACTGGGATATGGAACCATGAGAATCATAGTTTCTGCATTCCTTAGTGGTTTGTCTGCATTTGATGGTGGTCATTCTGTAGGCCAAGAAGAAAATCTCTTGTCTGAAATTACTTTTCTGGAATCCAGGAAGGACCTCAAAAGGGCTGTTTTGAGGCAATATTCTGGACCAGATCTTTGTCTCAGTAACACTGGCATAAATCCAGAGTAACTCCACTGACTTCAAATGAATTACTCCAGATTTATACTAGTGTGTAACTGAGACAAGAATCTGGCTGAGTACGCATAAACATTGGCTGGCTGTGAAGTGTTTAATGAGAGCTTTGTATGAAAGAAGCCCTTCAAAAGTAAATTGTAGTATATAATTTTTCCTACTTTACAGACCAATTACTTGTTGCTGTTGGTTAGTACCTCTAGTAGCTAATGAGGGGCTGCTATATTTATATATATTTTAACTATGTAGCCACAGTGAGTTAGAGTCTGCTCCATTACCTCAATGTGGATCTAGAGTAGCTGTGTATACCTGAAGTGGATTTACTCTAATTTTACATCTGTTCAACTGAGATCAGTATCTGGTCATAATCTTCATAACTATTAACTAGGAGTTTCTACAGTAATTAAGAATATCATAGTTCTTGCACTTGATACTACAGGAATGGACGCTTTTAGAAATGCTTAGAGACAGCTAGAAAGATAGGCATACACACAAAGCCTTCCTGCATACTACCTTTTCTTACAGCTAATATATCACTAACCACAAATGCAGTAACTGTTTATAACCTTTTTGTATTTCCCTTCATGCTGCGCTGGGCATCACAGAATGGGGAAGAGATGGCCAGCCCTCTGTGGAGATAGAGGTGGTTAGGGACTATTTAGAAAAGCTGGACGTGCACAAGTCCATGGGGCCGGACGAGTTACATCCGAGAGTGCTGAAGGAATTGGCGGCTGTGATTGCAGAGCCCTTGGCCATTATCTTTGAAAACTCGTGGCGAACGGGGGAAGTCCCGGATGACTGGAAAAAGGCTAATGTAGTGCCAATCTTTAAAAAAGGGAAGAAGGAGGATCCTGGGAACTACAGGCCAGTCAGCCTCACCTCAGTCCCTGGAAAAATCATGGAGCAGGTCCTCAAAGAATCAATCCTGAAGCACTTACATGAGAGGAAAGTGATCAGGAACAGTCAGCATGGATTCACCAAGGGAAGGTCATGCCTGACTAATCTAATCGCCTTTTATGATGAGATTACTGGTTCTGTGGATGAAGGGAAAGCAGTGGATGTATTGTTTCTTGACTTTAGCAAAGCTTTTGACACGGTCTCCCACAGTATTCTTGTCAGCAAGTTAAGGAAGTATGGGCTAGATGAATGCACTATAAGGTGGGTAGAAAGCTGGCTAGATTGTCGGGCTCAACGGGTAGTGATCAATGGCTCCATGTCTAGTTGGCAGCCGGTGTCAAGTGGAGTGCCCCAGGGGTCGGTCCTGGGGCCGGTTTTGTTCAATATCTTCATAAATGATCTGGAGGATGGTGTGGATTGCACTCTCAGCAAATTTGCAGATGATACTAAACTGGGAGGAGTGGTAGATACGCTGGAGGGGAGGGATAGGATACAGAAGGACCTAGACAAATTGGAGGATTGGGCCAAAAGAAATCTGATGAGGTTCAATAAGGATAAGTGCAGGGTCCTGCACTTAGGATGGAAGAATCCAATGCACCGCTACAGACTAGGGACCGAATGGCTAGGCAGCAGTTCTGCGGAAAAGGACCTAGGGGTGACAGTGGACGAGAAGCTGGATATGAGTCAACAGTGTGCCCTTGTTGCCAAGAAGGCCAATGGCATTTTGGGATGTATAAGTAGGGGCATAGCGAGCAGATCGAGGGATGTGATCGTTCCCCTCTATTTGACACTGGTGAGGCCTCATCTGGAGTACTGTGTCCAGTTTTGGGCCCCCCACTACAAGAAGGATGTGGATAAATTGGAGAGAGTCCAGCGAAGGGCAACAAAAATGATTAGGGGTCTAGAGCACATGACTTATGAAGAGAGGCTGAGGGAGCTGGGATTGTTTAGTCTGCAGAAGAGAAGAATGAGGGGGGATTTGATAGCTGCTTTCAACTACCTGAAAGGGGGTTCCAAAGAGGATGGCTCTAGACTGTTCTCAATGGTAGCAGATGACAGAACGAGGAGTAATGGTCTCAAGTTGCAATGGGGGAGGTTTAGATTGGATATTAGGAAAAACTTTTTCACTAAGAGGGTGGTGAAACACTGGAATGCGTTACCTAGGGAGGTGGTAGAATCTCCTTCCTTAGAGGTTTTTAAGGTCAGGCTTGACAAAGCCCTGGCTGGGATGATTTAACTGGGAATTGGTCCTGCTTCGAGCAGGGGGTTGGACTAGATGACCTTCTGGGGTCCCTTCCAACCCTGATATTCTATGATTCTATGATTCTATGATTCAAAGCTGCTTATGCACTTGCTATTCCAACTTTTGATAGCTAGGCAGTATATGAGAGAGACAATCTTCTGTAGCAAGGTTTAGACTGAGGCAACTCACTTTCCTAATAATGTACACATTTTTGTCTAGTGCTAGAACAATGGAAAAACAATGAGACTTGTTAATTTAGCTCTAATATGGGTTACATGGGAAAAAAACTATAGAGGTTTTCTTTAACTGGTAGTAAACAACTTCAGCTGTAGCTCACGAAAGCTTATGCTCAAATAAATGTGTTAGTCTCTAAGGTGCCACAAGTTCTCTTTTTCTTTTTGTGAATACAGACTAACACGGCTGCTACTCTGAAACCTTTCAGAATCAATGTGTTTCTTTACTACTGAGGTGTTTAGTGCACTGGAAAAAAAATTTAGTTTGCCTCATTTAATAGGCCCCAAGCAGCCAAATGCCATGTCCAGTAACACCTATTAAGATTGCGTTGTCTGTCTGCAACAAAATTAACCAAATTATCTTAAACAAATCCAAATGCTGTCATTTAGAACTCCTGATAGATTTGTGATTTAGGATTGTCCCAACATTTTATGGCAGACCCATAATGAGGCAAATTGCCATAAAGTGTGATATTTCAGGTAGTTGAAGTGTCATAAAACTCCAGGAGAAATAAATTTTCATTCTGGGAAGTTGGATTCAAAGAAATGAGGAAGGAATGTGAACCAGACCTAATGGCTCCCAATGTTTGTCTGGCACTGCACCAGCCAGAAATTATTTCATTGTAGCAATTTGTCTGGTCCCGAAAGAAAGAAAGGGGGAAAATTAAACAGAGAAATAAATAAATTGCATTGATCAGGATGAATAAAAGGACTGATATGAGCTGCAAATTTTGAACCTTTCTTAAAAAACTCCCATTTATACTATTCTGTTTTAGCTGTATTTTCCCTGGTTACAGCAGTTCATGTGCTTTCAATCTCACACAGTGTTTTTGGCCCATTCATACCAGAGATGGAAATGAACAGATTTTTAAAGATGAGAGATTTGGTGAAAACTCCTTCATAAAATAAACTTTCTCTCTCTCTCCTGTCCATCAAAGTGTGTCATGGCTTTGTCTCCAAGCTAACCATATCTAATCACTTTGCAAGTACTCAGTCTCTCTCTCTCCTTTTACCCATATATCAGGTATCATTTTAAAGTTACATAGGAGTAAAAGAAAATCAGCTCCATATTCAGTAGCACTGCACAACTAGCAGCTTAAGTTCTGTACCAGGAAAGATAATGGAGCAAATAATTAAGCAATCAATTTGCAAACATCTAGAAGATAATAAGGTGAAAAATAACAGTCAGCGTGGAGTTGTCAAGAACAAATCATGTCAAATCAACCTGATAGCTTTCTTTGACAGGGTAACAAGCCTTGTGGATAGGGGGGAAGTGGTAGACCTGGTATATCTTGACTTTAGTAAAGCTTTTGATACTGTCTGCAAGACCTTCTCGTAAACAAACTAGGGAAATTCAACCTAGATGGAGCTTACTATAATGTGGGTGCATAACTGGTTGGAAAACCGTTCCCAGAGAGTAGTTATTAGTGGTTCACAGTCATGCTTGAAGGGCTTAATGAGTGAGGTTCTGCAGGGATCAGTTCTGAGTCCAGTTCTGTTCAATAGCTTCATCAATGATTTAGATAATGGCATAGAGAGTACACTTATAAAGTTTGCGGACGATACAAAGCTGGGAGGGATTGCAAGTGCTAAAATTCAAAATGATCTGGACAAACTGGAGAAATGGTCTGAAGTAAAGAGGATGACATTCAATAAGGACAAATGCAAAGTACTCCACTTAGGAAGGAACAATCAGTTGCATACATACAAAATGGGAAATGACTGCCTAAGAAGGAGTATTAGGAAAAAAGATCTGGGGGTCATAGTGGACCACAAGCTAAATATGAGTCAGCAGTGTAACACTGTTGCAAAAATCCATCATTCTGGGATGTATCAGCAGGAGTATTGTAAGCAAGACACAAAAAGTAATTCTTCCACTCTACTCTGCGCTGATTAGGCCTCAGGTGGAGTATTGTGTCCAGTTCCAAGTGCCACATTTCAGGAAAGATGTGGACAAATTGGAGAAAGTCCAGAGAATAGCAACAAAAGTGATTAAAGCTCTAGCAAACATGACCTATGAGGGAAGATTTAAAAAATTTGGTTTGTTTAGTCTCAAGAAGAGAAGAGAAGACTGAGAGGGGACATAACAGTTTTCAAGTACATAAAGGATTGTTGGAAGGAGGAGGGAGAAAAATTGTTTTTCTTAACCTCTGAGGATAGGACAAGAAGCACTGGGATTAAATTGCAGCAAAGGAGGTTTAGATTGGACATTAGGAAAAACATCGTAACTGTCAGGGTGGTTAAGCACTGGAATAAATTGCGTGGGGAGGTTGTGGAATCTCCATCATTGGAGATTTTTTAAGAGCAAGTTAGACAAACACCTGTCAGGATGATCTAGATAATACTTAGTCCTGCCGTGAGTGCAGGACTGGGCTGGACTGGACTAGATGACCTCTCGAGATCCCTTCTAGTCCTATGATCCTATGGTTCTATGAACTACAGTAAATGAACTCTCTTTGACAGATATCCTGGTAGCCAGCCTGCTCATTCTTGATGTGATACCTACCAAAAAAAAATAATCTCCTTTTGGCTTTTCCTTGTTTTCTCATTTTGGAAAAATAATACAATTTATTGGAGTGTTTAACAGAGTTTTATTTAATTTTAGATGATTGTTTCAGAAGTATTTTTACAGACACATACTGCCATGGGCACATACAGTGTTATGGTCACATAGGTTTTAACTTAAACCAGCTAGAAAATTCCTTCCTCCATCCTCTAATCATGTTACTCTATTTGAATATTTTGGTGTCTCCTTCATACTGCATGTGTTTCAGTACCTAATCATTTTCATTGACTATTAATTATAAATGGCCCAGATCCCCAAAAGATATTTACATACCAACTCTCCAAAATTTAACTTAGGTACCTAAATATCTTTGAAGATCTGTACCAATGTGCCCAGAGGATGATAAATAGGGAGAGTAAATGAAAGTGAAAATAATATACATTGTGGAGAGCTAAGGATGCAGTGACACCCCTTGGAATATACTTATTTTTGTGTGTATGACCCTTAACATTCCTGTGTATAGAGTGTTTTGTGCAAAATGTAATTCTGGATCATCATGTTCTCAACTGAGGTTTTGTTAGTCAATGCAAATAGTTTATATACATGCACTTACACATACCACATTAATAGGTATTATGCTCCTGGTGTTAATATAGTATATATGTGTTGGGTAATCATACCAAAGTATGTTTATTTTGGCTCACTTATGCTAAAGCACATATCCCATGGTGCTCCAGGAGAAGTATAGCTCAGCACTTGGCTTAGGCCAATACAAAAGCTATATAGATAAGCATTATGAAACAAAGGTACAATGTGGTACAAGGAAATAGTGTACGAATGCGTAATATTAGGAAGTATCTTCATACCCCTTAGTGTCTGGAATTTAATATTCAAAACAAAAGATGAAAAAGTTCAGGGAGGCACCAAAAACAAAGCTGTCACAAGCTGGCTTGTTAAACTTAAACTTTGAGTGCTGTGAACAGTGTTGTAACCGGTAAACAGCCATACTATAAAGGGGGCAGTTGGGAAGCCCATCTTCCATGTAAGGCGAACTGAACTCTCAGTGAAACTGCACTTCCTGGGAAGGATTGGTGATATATTAATTCTTTATTTGTTGAACCAGCCAAGGAGACACTTGACTTATCAGTCAAACCAATGTGGCATGGGATTGTGACCTGGTTATTTCAATTTATTTTGGATTAGTAATTACATAGAGATTGGACTTCAGTGATTACAGGATCCTTGGTACATTTGCAGCAGGCTAACCTAGGGAAAGCAAAATGCCATAAATAACCAGTTAACATAAACTATTTATAGCAAAATGGTGAAATGTGATAGATATATAACCCTCCACCCCGCAAGCCATTGCAAATGAAAGGGAGAAACAGGAAGCTCTTTGGCATTTTATTAGTCATTTTTATAACAAATCATGGAGGCGCATCTTTCCTGCTTGACCATGTCAATCAAGAAGACCAATGGGGTCATGCATGTTACCCTGGGTGCTTCTGTGCTGTGCAGCTTTGGCTTAGAGCCCTGATACCGGAAGCCTGCTTACAGCACAATGTAATACAGCACAGCTTCTATCATCCTGGTTCCTCCTTGCAGGGTAACACCAACAACCCTTCCAGTCCTGAGTCATAGAATCATAAAATCATAGAATCGTAGGACTGGAAGGGACCTCGAGAGGGCATCTAGTCCAGTTCCCTGCACTCATGGCAGAACTAAGTAAGTATTATCTAGACCATCCCTGACAGGGATTTGTCTAACCTGCTCTTAAAAATCTCCACTGATGGAGATTCCACAACCTCCCTAGGCAATTTATTCCAGTGCTTAACTACCCTGACAGTTTAGGAAGTTTTTTCTAATATCGAACCAAAATGGCCCTTGCTGCAATTTGAGCCCATTGCTTCTTGTCCTATCCTTAGAGGTTAAGGAAAACAATTTTTTCCTCTCTCCTCCTTGTAATAACCTTTTATGTACTTGAAAACTACTTTGTCTTCTCTTCTCCCGACTAAACAAACCCATTTTTTCCCAATCTTCTATCATAGGTCATGTTTTCTAGACCTTTAATGATGTTTGTTGCTCTTCTCTGGACTTTCTCCAGTGTGCCCACATCTTTCCTGAAATGTGGTGCCCAGAACCAGACACAATACTCCAGCTGAGGCCTAATCAGTGTGGAGTAGACTGGAAGAATTACTTTGTATGTCTTGCTTACAAAAAAAGAATATCTCCTTCAGTGTCCACTGAACTTTCACAGAAGTTATCATGTTTGCAATCTCCAAAGAGACAGAACACCCACCAGCCTGTTAGTTTGGCTGAGGATTTTACTCTTCATTTAATACACAGCTCTGAGGTGGTTTTGTAATAACAAGATTAAGTTTCTTGTCGCAGAACAGATATTTAAGTGATAATAGGTAAGCGTTATGGTTTCAAGTAAAACAAAACACGGTTTCTAATGGCTAAAATTTATAATCTTTGTTTAAGCAGGTTTCTCGTTGATAATAAGTTCCCAGACACTTCAGCACCCTTGGTTGAAGTAACCTAACAGTTGGATCCAAGAGCTCTGGCTCCTTGTCTTTATCCAATAATGGACAACAAAATGGCTTTTTGCTTCTGCTTATATTTTCCCAAAGTTCATTGACCCTGTTTCAAGAGATAGGAAGGTTTGCTGGGGCTGCAGCCCATCAACATTGTTAAATCATCATCTTCCCCCACTTGCTCACTAGATGGTTTTATTTACTCTTTTCATGGTCTCTGGTCTCACTTTGTTTAATTTACTTTGGAGACACGGCAAAACAACATTCCTTGGTCTAGGACAGGCCAGGCTTAGGCAATATCTGCTAAACACATATTAGAATTAGAATCTATAATTCTTTATGTACCAGCCATCCATACATCACACAGTAATATTAATGACAATAGTGTTACCAGTCTGACATGACACCTTTTAGATACAGATTATGACAATAGTGAGATGAGGGCAATGAATGTGTCAGGCCTGATCAGAGCTATGGCATAGTATGCCCTCTGCCAGTTGGCATTTGAGAAGCTCCCAGGGTCACACGGGAGACTCAAGTAGGGAAACAGTTAATCTGGATAGCAGTGTGCTTGGATTCGCTGGTCCATATAATTTACCAGTCACAAACAAAGACCCTACTGATAAAGTTTTTAGGAAATTGTGTAACATTACCAAGGAAATCAGGGATTCTATTCACCATTTAAAAACAGGATCACGCTCTTCAGGCAGGCAATGCCCATGGAGTAATCCTAGAGGATGTAATTTTATAGACAACTGAAGTAAAGTGGAATTTAAAGTAAGGCTGGATGAGAGGCAAAATGCTCCTAAGGTACCAAGGTCACACATTAAAATGTTAAGCTTTGTGTCACAAAATGTACAGCACTTGCAGAAAGGGGATTCTATAACCCCGCATGGTACTCCAATGCGATCTAATGGCGAGTGGCTTTATTTTAAGTACAGAAGATTTTGTGAAGATTCTGCAGTTAAGAGTAGACAAAGCAGCCTATAATTCATTACTAGATGGCTTTAAAAGGGAGCAGCAGTCCTTTGATAGTATGGTTACTCAGCTTCAGGAAATTTTGTGTCCAGGGCAGGAGGGAATAACCCTGGTGGCAAATGTTAAACAATTACCTGGCGAACACTCAATGAATTATCATAAAAGATTGTCTTCTGCTTGGAATCTAAATATGTACACAAATTGGGAGGCCGATCCTCAGTATATTAACCTGTTTATAAATAATGCAGTTCCAGGGATTAAGCACAGGGTAAACAAAACCACTTCTTTAAATGAGGTTCTTGGCCTCATGGCGAAGACTCATCAGAAAATTCTGGCAACATAGCAAACACAACAAAACATAAAATCACTGCGGTAGTAAAGGTAGAAGGTCCCTGGGCACAAAACCTCCCAAGTAAATGGAGTGGTAATGCTTACCAGCTGGGGTGAGGCAGTAGTCGCCCGTATGAGTAATAGAGGATGAGAATAGTCCAGTAGGGGAGGAGAAGAGTCAGGATATGCCCAACCCCCATAAAATTTGAGGGATGTATTTACAGGACCCAGTGTTGAAATCTCAGTCTGTCCGCACTGTGTGCCTCTGTAATGGGATGTGCTTTATCCCTCATCTGAGGCCCCAGAAACCTCGCAGATTCTGTCCAATAAGTGGCAACTTCATGTGATTTATGGAAATTCCCATCACCAACTCCAATATAGTCGTGTGCAGCAATGTATTTACAGTGTCTTGCTCTTTATCCCTTTCCAACAGGACTAGGGAGGAACAGAGACCGCCCTACTTGAGATCTCTGAACACACTGGACTCAGCTACCCAGGTCCTCTCTCTCTCTCCCACTTCCTTCCCTGAGCTTTTTTATACCTCTCGGCTGATGGCCAATTGGTTCATAAAGCCTTCCAGCCTGACAAGCTAATTAGCTGACACCTCTCCAGTCAGCCTTCTCTGAAGGGACTGTTTGGTGCCTAAGGGATCAGAGTGCTGGCTCACTTGTTAGCTTCCAAAACTCTGTCAAAGGCTCCATATCCCATCAAGATGAGCAGGAGGAACAAGTGGTCTCTATTAGCACCTTAGGCAGCAGGTGGAGTGCTTGTCCAATCAGTTGGATGCTTTAACTATCACCCGAATCCAAACAAATGTGGCCCCAAGGTGGTGCAAATAGCACTGATCATACGGCAGGGACCTCCACTTTTGCACTGAGGGTGTCAATTCTCATGTACAGTCCTTTGCTCTTTGCAGCTGGAGGGGTGTGGCTGTCCTTTTATGTTGGTGCTGGTTGAATGTCACCAGCTAACTATGCTAATAGATATGGGGGCATCTGTACCCATTTTGCATGAAAATAGCTCTTCTGCCTCTCATCTTTCCTCGGTATACATATGCAGCACTAGTATACATATGAAGATAAGGCAAAACCTTGTATTGCAAAAACCATTGCCTCCCAGCTACAGCAAAGCGTATTTTGCTGCTGTACTTCTACTAATAATTCACCAGTGGTTAAGCCAGATGGATCATGGTAGCTCACTATAGATTATCGTAAACTAAACCAGGTGATACTGACTTGTCCCCCCTTGATAACTACCCCTTCTGACTTGCTCAGATCATTTCCCCCAAACTTCAGTGATTCTCAACCCTAGACATTTCAAATGGAGTTTGGTCAATCCCTTTAGGTTCTGAATGCCATTAGAAGTTTGCTGTTACCTTTAAAGGACAATAGTGTACTTGGACTTGCCTTCCCATTAGCCTTTCGCAATTTTCCCTCTATTTTTCATGGGCAAATGAAATGTGCATTATTACAATTTTTTTCTAAACTGTCCGCTCTTTTCCTCTATGTTAATAAACATTTGTCTTGCTACATTTGCATTGGAGGAGCACCTAATCCTACAAAACTAACTTCTAAAACTCTTACATAAAGCCGGTTTCAGGTGTAATCCAGCTAAGGCACAGCTGTTAGCTCAAACAGTTTGCTTCCTGGGCATCAGATGGACAAAGATGGACAAACACCAGCTCAGCAAAAGGTAAAACTTATAGCTCACCTACTGTGACCCAATTAGCATTTCTACTCTTTGCTCCTTTTTCGGGCCCGTTGGTTATCACAAAAAATTTATTACAGACTTTGGCCTCTATTACAACCCCTCTGTATCAGCTTTTTAAAAATATTTTTGTCTTGGGCTGTGGTAAACTTAGTGGTGAATAACCTCACCATCATCTGAGCATCAGGATCCAGTTTGAGATCATTAGTAGTAGGTACATATATGGCCCCCCATTACCATAGTATCTGAACATCTCACAGTCTGTAAGATACCTATACTCACTACACGTAAGTACTATTATCCTCATTTTACAGCTGAAGCCCAGAGAGATCAAGTGACTTGCCCAAAGACACACCGGAACCCTGTGGCAGAGCAGGGACATAAACCCAGGCCACCTAAGTCCCAGGCTAGTGCCCTAACCACTGGACCATCCTTCCTCTCCATACATGATGTTGAGATTGTAAGGTGGGAAACTTAGTCACAAGTCCACCCAATTTTAGGCTTAATCAATTTTTGCCTTTATTTATCCAATTTCAGACAATATTATTGTCACTTATAGTGTCAACACATTTATACCAGACAACAAACAGATGAGACAGAATAGCTAGAAGGCCCAACTTATTGCATTCTGATGCAGCAGATAGTTCTGCACTCCATGATGGTTGTCACCTTCTCTGACACTTTGGTCTGGTCTTTCAGTCCCATTGCTTCAGTTTCTGGCCTCATGTTTCTTCAATTTTCTGCCTTTTTCACTTGAATCTCTTTATACATTTCCTCATTATGTATTTCTTAACCTTTCACCAAGCAGCTTCAAGCTTCTTATGTAACCCATACAATACTCATACATAAGCTTCAATTTACACAATTTTTGCTGTTTAGACAATTTCTATGTCATTCTGCTCCATGTCCTCCTGCCCTGGGTTCTCTCAATAAAAAGGGCTTCTTGTCTTCACAGATTTGTGTGTGGGTTTCTTTTTTTTAAAACCCTCAAAACTTCCAGCACAATGTGCTACCCTTCTCCTGTCAGCAATAATGTCATTTTAAACAAATCAGCCAAACAACACGTCGGGCCATTACTTCATCTAACCTCATTAACTATCCATAATAATAAATATTAAAATATAACTAACAAAGCTCTTCATCTTACCATTCAAGTATTCATTATTGTTATATTTCAATATTCAATTCTACCCCCTTAGCCTATCTAGGGTGGGGGGGTTTAAAAGGCACTGTGACCTCAAAGTGTGTGTGTGAATAAATATTTATTCATCTTCTTTAAACATTATACCCTTTTCACTCAAAGTCCATTTTTGTGTGAATCATTACAAAACCTACCTCATTAGATTTCCTATGTTGGCTTTTGAGGGGTGTCTCAATTTTAATAATTTGTTCCCCAACAATGAGATCATAGGTGACTGTACATTATGGCTCCCAGCGCTGTCAACCAGGTGAGTGTTAAAAAACATTCAGCATGAACACTGACATTCTGTCACCTTCAATTCATATTGTCATGCCAATAAAGGCCCAACAGCATGAGTTAATGGCCCGGAGTTACTCTTTAACTCTGAATTTTATTTTTAGCTTGTTTATATCACAACCCTAAGGTCATATGTCTAATGTAGACATACATTTTTGTATGCATATTTCCTTTATTCATTTAGAGACAGTTTTGTCTCATGGAAGTGTGTGGGAATTGACATGACACTACTGTCCATTGGGTAAACAGGTACAGTACTATTTTCAGTCAGTATTTAAAGGCATGAGATGATAGCCCCTAAAAGCTTTAATACACCCCAAATCAGCTTACATAGAAAAACTGTTTCTATTTTTTTCATTCCTGTATAACTTAAAAATGGCAAACTCATTTTGTTTATTTATTTATTTGTGTTTTTAAGGCGTTTCTGCAGTCTCCTCATCATCTTTTTCAAATGGTAATTTGATCTTGGTTTAGACCAGCTACTGAATGAAAAAAAATTCAGACTAGAGGACATTTTCATAGGCCATTATTTATAAGAGTTGTCATTAAAAGAAGTGTCTTCTCTCAATGGAAGAGCTGGTGTTGCCTGAACTACAGTGTCACAAATGGGCATGGTATAATAGCTGTACCTATAAAGGGACGCCTAATAAACATGAAAGACAATATCTATAAAACTGATAAAGAAAACATTTTTTACACAGTGCATGATTAGTCGGTGGAACTCAGTGCCAAAAGATATTATTGAAGCCAAGAGATTCAAAATAAGACTAGACATTGATCGGGCAATAACCTCCAGCTATGTAAGATAAACATACATAAGGGTTATGAACCTTCATGCTGGAGTTAGGAAGCAATGGAGGCAGGTTGTTTCATTTGTGATAGCTAGGCAGTAAATGGAAGACACAGTCTTCAATAATTATCCATTACTGAGTTTCTTGTACTCTCTTCTGAAATATCATGCACTGGCTTCTGTAAGAGACAGGGTTCCAGACGAAATGGACCCCTAGTATGACAGTTCCAATATTTCTGTTTGTATATCGTAATGAGAGTTCTTTTAAGAAACCTTTTGCTCTAAAGACATTAAAAATGTGGATTTAACTTCCCATTTAGTGGCACTAATTACATGCAAATAGTGTATAATTTCAAACTGAGGTGCTACATTGTAATTTTTATGTACCGTAATTGCATGAAGTTACTTAAGTTCTTCAACATTGGTGTCTTCAGAAATGACATAATTACTCATTTGTTTTTACTGGGTGTTAATGTAGGCTTATGTACAATTCAGTAATACACTCACCGGGAGTAAACTCATCTGGGCTGACCAGTGCATGCGGATGGAGGAAGCCCCCAGCTTGCTTCTGTCTCTTGCTGACACATGGAGCTGCATCTTCAAATCACTGTTAACTTGTTTTTCTACTGTAGTTCTTATCCTTAACTCCTTTTGAGGTGGATTCCATTACTTTATCCTTTATGCTTGTTTCGTAATATATCCTATATGACCCAGGTTTCAGTCTAAAAACTTGCACTTAATCAGCCCATTAAGATGTCATGAGCCTCCCTTAATGCTTTGTGGGCTTCTTGGCCAGTAGGCCAATTTGCTCAAGCAAAAGACAAACTGGGTTTGTTTGTAAGAAGGTTGGGGGAGAGGCTTAAGAACTTGCCCTCCCCTTTTTAATGGAAATGTGGGAATGATGAACTGTGATGTGTGTCGTAAAGTTATTGCTCTTCTCTGGAGTCCAGGTCAAAATTGCGATAGGAGCATATTGGGCAAGGAAGAGAATATTTTGACAAAACAAACATTTGTCAGAAGATGCTGATTTTTATCAAAACTGAAACCTTTTGTGGGACAATATTAGTTTAGAGGAAACTTTCATAGGGAAGGTTTCTCAGGCCCAGGATGAAAATTCTGGTTAAAATGAGAGAGAGCGAGACACAGAGTTGAGTGATTAGACCACCCATGGCAGATGTGAGTGACCTAGGTTCAAGTCTTTTCTCTCTCATTCTTTTTTGCACACAACTTCAAAAGTATTCAGGTTTGTCCAGATATGGAATGGGAAAAATTTTGAAATCTCGAAAATTTTCATGGGATGGGAAGATTTGTTTCTCATTCAGCTTCCAGAGGAAAGTGAGACTTTAAGTTTTAATTTCATTTTAATTTTCTTTCTTATAATGAGGAAGCAAGTAGGTGGGGACAGAGGAGCAAGGAATAGGATTTAATTCCTAAATGAAACAAAATAGGTTAAGTTATTTGTCTAAAGTCATACAGTGAGTCAGTAGAAGAACTGGGAATATAATCCAAGTCTCTCAGCTGCTGGGAATCTGCTCTAATTTTTATATTATGCTGCCTCCTGGAGCAATGGATTATTCCTGGTGCTGGTCATTATTCCTTAATGCATATAAAGGTGCCATTAAAGTTTATACCTGTAAACTACACTGTTTTGTTCCTTCCTCACACCCTGGAAAATGCAAGAATAGATTTCTTCTGTAAAATTAGAAACCCATGCATTTTTTGTGACTAGCCACAGGTGAGCACTCTCACCAGAAGTTTTGGGGTTCCTGTGGAAGCAGATCCACTGTGTGAGCCAAAAGGGAGCTGAGCAAGTGTAAGCTGAGCTAAGGTCATCACAGGTAGCGGCTGTTTTTTGTATATCTAGAAAAGATATCTCTGTAACTAGAATTCACAGACCTGGATGCTAAGTATTTGATACAGAATGGCTGTGTGACCTTAAACAAGCCACTTTCTCTCTCTGCCTCAATTTACCCTTGTGTAAAATGGAGATAACATTTTCAGAGTGCTTGTCCAATTCCATGTAATCTAATGTTTTACAATAATAACATTTATTATGCCTCGTATGGGATATTGTTTCCTGCCTCACTGAAGCCTGTATTGGGTCCTTAATGCCATTTTTAATGGATGAAATACCCTTCCTCATCCATTCAAAAGCACCAAGTCAGTAAAAGGCGAATGTGTCAGGCAAGATCTAACTTCAGAGTTTACATTTGCAGGAGTTAATTTTAAAAATATAATAACATGGAAGCTTCTACAGGCTCTAATCAAGATCAGGCCCTTATTGTGCTCAACCCTGTATATCACAGATAAAGACACTGTCCTTGCCCCAAAGAGCTTCCAGTATAAATAGACAAGACAGAGAAATGAATTGTATTATCAGGGAGCTAAGATTAAGAGATTAAGTGACTTGTTCAAGGTCACACAGAAAGCCACTGGCAAAGACAGGAACGGAACCTAGATGTTTTGCAGTCTATGCTCATACTGTAACTACCTGTAAGACCATCCTGTACCTCTACTATTAAGGCTAATTTGATTCCTCGTGGTTATCTCTACACTTATAGTGGCATATAGAGTACAGGTACTACACGTGTCGCCACACACTGCAGTGAAAGGCAGGCTGTGTCAATGCTTGTCACTGTGGTGAATAGCTCACATGCCTCAGTGAGTGGCTTCAGCAGTGGGGAGGCAGCAGGGAAGGGGTCTGGCAGCGGGGAGGCAGTGGGACACTACACTTCTAATAACAGCAGCGTAGACATGGGAAGCACTGGTTGGACATGGAGAGAGCCACGTCGGGTATATACGCTGGGGGTTTACGCATGTGGGGCACTCTACTCGCCTAAGCCATCTCCCTCTTCTACTCTGCTATTTATACCCATGTTAGCTGGGTGTTCAGTGTCGGTTCTCTTCACACCACCAGAAGCATAGACAAAGCCCAGGGGTTTGTCTACACTGCAATGAAGGTCCAGGGTTAGTAGAACTCGAGTTAGCAGACTTTGGGTTTGTATACCTAGGGCCTGAGCATCTACACTTTGTAACCCCGGGTTAGGAACTGTTGAATCCTGGGTCCCAACCTAGGGCTCCAGCATCTACACTGTATTATGCAGGCCTGAGTCCAACCACCCTTCTGAAGTGGTGCACCTTCCCAGTAAACATTCTTTTACACGCTGAGCCACCAGTGGTGCACAGTGACCTGGTCAGCTAGGATGGCAACCTGCTGGCCCAGGAGGCCAGCATGAGAATCAGTTGGAGCCAGCAGCAGGTGCTGAATGAGGAAAATGAAGTAACTCTGCTGATGAAACCGATCCTAGAGGAGGTCTTGCCGCAGAAGCAGCTGCAGCACATCCTAGGGCTCTACCTGAAGCCACTTTTTGATGCCCACCCCCATTGCAGAGGAGCAGCCTGCTGCAGCATCGGCAGCAGAAATGGAAGATGGAGAAGCTTTCAGGGAGTCGGAAAGTTTCTGACTCCATTTCTGTATTTATTAATATAGGATTGGGAGGTATTTCTGGTCTGTGCACCACTGTAAAAGATATTACAAGCCCCGCGTAGCAGTGCATATCCAGATTGCACGTCACCTCTTTGGTATCCCACTTTCCCCCTGCCCATGCGGAATGCAAAATGGAGACAGAGAGGCAAACAGTAACTCAAGCAAGAATTTTTACTGGGAAGGTGCACATTTTTGCTGGCACATTCCATTTTTTAAAATAAGAACTTTACATCACCTTCCCTATGCATACACTGCTTGGTACCAACCCAGTTGTGTAACAAGCCACCTGAAAAGACTCAGCTATACCAAGAAGATGTGGGGCAAGAGGTTCAAATATAGTCCACTTTCAAATGTTGTCCATTTCTGTTCAGTGTAGGCTACGCATTCCACGGGTGACAAAATCACCAGTCTGTGCTTGTGGCCCTGCTCCAGAAGAGCACCGGTGTATGTAAGGAGCATCAGTGGCTATACCAAGTGTACTGAGCAGCGTCAGCTGGTTTGAGTCTGCCATGTCTGTGTCCTTCTCCTGCTCTGTAAGATGCTTTTGGTGGGTCAAAAAATACTGCCAAAGTGCCCACCAGCATCTCACGGAAGCTCTGCCCGCATCCTGGAAAAGGAGTGAAAGCCTAAGCAAGAGAAGTTTTTGAAATGGCAACCCCTCCATGTTGCTGGCTCCCATTGCTGGGAGAGTGCAGACCAAAATGAGTGCTTGGCAGGCCTTTTAAACTTTCTGTAATATGTGTTGTGAACAGCCAAGTTTTTCCACAGTGCACCACAAACCAAGGGCTAGAGTGGCCACATTTTGGGAGGGTGTTAGGAAGTCTGGGATACAGACTCAAGTTTGTGTACTGCAGTGTTGACACAGGAGCCCTGTGTTCTGGCCCAGGTTAAAAAATTATTAAGCAAGTGTTGGCAATCAGTGTAGATACTCAAACCCTGAGTCCACTGAATCAAGTTCCACTAACCCTGGGCTTACATGACACTGTAGACATACCCTAAGTGTATTTGACATTTGGATCAGCACTGAGATCCTTCTGGACTGAGTTGATACGGCTTTACAGGGGTTATGTAGGACTGATGTATAATTTTATAATATATCAAAATATATTTAACTTTTGGATTACTTCTTAATAGACTAGATTACACTTAAAATTAAACTAATTTGCATAGTGATAGTTTGCCTATTATTATTATTATTTATTTATGTATTTAGTTTGTATCTTTATTTCACAAAATTCACAATGATTGACTGCACCACCACAGGCAGTTTTACAATGAAAGGCGGTTGCTTGTCTGTTTCTTGCATTCTGTTAAATATTTCTTATTCCTTCAGACTACACCACAAGGACCATTTGACTGTCCCCTCTGGCTTCTGCATCTTGCTTCCAGCGTGAACAGACAGGTAATAACCATTCAGCAGGGCCATTACCTCTTCTAAAGACTATTATCAAAATGGTCATTATACATAATGGAGATTATTACAGGCAGCTTTAGAGATTTTTTTTAGATACATCTCTACAGTAATAGGTGGCCCTTTTTAGCCTTACAAATTGGTGGGTATAATATCAGGGCACAAAATACATGGCAAACGTTGCTTTTTATACAAACTTTCTCAGCTTTTAATGCATTTGCAATATTGGTTTGTGGATTTAAATAATATTTATCCAACAACTGTGAATTTTAACTATTGATAAATATACTGTAAGCCAAGTGTAACATTAAAAAATATAAAGTTAAAACTAAAGTATAACCATATACTGTGTATGTGAATTCTCCATTAGGTTTGTGTGTTATAATGAGCTGTGAGGCTGAGAGTTAAAAAACATTTCCAATACAGCAGATTTCTAGGCAACTGTAAGCGTTATGTGAGAGTTGGAGATTAAGGGCATGATTTTTAAAGGGTCTCTTACCGACTTCCAATTTTGCAGGTGCAAATTTGCTGTAACTTGGTCTGCATTTGTCTTTGCTATATGCCATTGCATTGTGTGGATAATATTGATATGGGGACATTCAGGTAGAAGAATAATTTGCATGGTCAAAGAGGGTATTATAAGTAGTGATGAATGAATAGGAACTTGACAAAGCGCAATGTAAGTGCATTTCTATTAGCCTTTGTATCTGAACTTAACACAAAAAAGTTACATTTTAAAGCAATAGATGAAAAAGGACCTCCTTAAAAGAGAACAGATAGACCCTCCTGCACTGTTTCTAATATAGTTGGTGGGAATGGGAGTCATAAGATACAACTGTCCATGGCTTAATCATAGTGTCAGGACACGGCAAAGGGGTGTTTTCAACGCTGGGGAACAGTGGTTCAGTACCTAGCAGCTATAGTTCTTCTTACACATTATTTTTTTCTTTGTATTATTGGCCATGTTAGAGGGAAGACCTAGGGGAGCGGAGAGGTTGGGTTGGGGATATTATTATTCATATCCTCTCAACAAGGAGAGACCATCCATATTTGTACATTTTCTCTGAAATTTCCTGTGAGGGACTTAAAGAAAAGCTTGGATCCAATGTGGCAGAGCTTTTGTTAACTACATCCCTCCTGCTTGGAGGCTCTCTTGTCATTTTACAGTAACCTTGAATTTGTATGCATTTTTCAAAGTGACTGTCCCCTAATCAGAGCTGCGAGGACATGGGATCATTATTATTATTATTACCCTGTTCTTGTCCGTACTTGGTGAAGCTGGGTTACATTGCATTCTGCTTGAAGGATGCCCCCCCAGACCCCGCTGCCCTTGATAAGAATGTTCATCTTTTCATTGGGGTACATACACTCTCTAAAAAACCTCTCTGTTTCTAATATCTTCACTCATCTTGCAGAGGTAAGTAAAGACTTCATAGCCAAGTCTTTTTTATTTTCTCTCTCTGGCGTGTATCTCATTAACCCCCCTCTTCCATTTTGCAGCAGACATTTTTAACTGCTCATATACATTGTATTTCTCATCACTCAGCTCTTGCTAAAGTGATGCGTGCTTCTCCCAGTCACGCAGTTTCTTTCCAACCGTAGCTAACGGGGAGAGCAGGTACCTCTGTAATGTATATAGAAAGAGGAATAAAATAAGGAACTTGAGCAACAACAGCCATTGCCCCAAAAGTGATCAGAAGAGAACTTACTTCCTTTGCGGGCAATTTTCCCCAATATCATGGGTCAGGTAATATCTTTTACTGGGCCAGCATCTGTTGGTGAAAAAGACAGACTTTCAAACTCCATGGAGCTCTTCTCCAAGCCAAGAAGAGCTCTGTGGAGCTTGAAATTTTGTCTCTTTCACCAACAGATGTTGGTCTAGTAAAAGATATTACCTCAACCACCTTGTCTCTCTCATGTCCTGGGACCAACATGGTTACAGCAACACTGCAAACAATATTATATACAGACAGTTATGAGTGTTTGAAAGTAGGGAAACATAATGAAACCCCACATAACCTTAACTTTAGTGGCTGATTATAATAAATGTGAGAATAAAGATGGATGAAGAGTACCCTCCAACTATAGCGACATCTATGCTGCCTCATGAATTGTGTGTCAGATCAAGGTTCTAAAGCATCCTCCTCCTTCCCTTTTATTCGCTCCACTCTTTTTTCCTGCTCCACTGTCCTGTGGAGATCAAGCAATGACTATCATAGTGAATCCAGTCTGTATGGCCTCAGGGGGATGTAAGGGCTCAGGAGCTCAAGTCTTTTCCTGTATTTAAATCTCACAGGTCATGGCAATGGGCCATCTGTTACTTGGGATTTTTTATGTTAATAAGTTACTGTACAGAGTGGCAGCAATTGGCCAAAAGAGCTATTGGGCTCAAAAAATTCACTGACAATAAGATGTGAAGGTAAACGTCATCAAAAAACATTTCCACTCTGGGGCTGGCTGTGGTAAATCATCTGAATTGTGATGCTTCAAAGATTACCGTATACGCAATGAATAATGCTTCGATCAAATATTGATTTGGGAGGGGAGGGGCGATTTTTTTCCCTCCAGACTACGTGCGTGCCAAAAATCACAGATTTGTAGTTAGGGCGCCTAGTAATAGCTGAGAAGTACCCTGTGAATGTGGGGGTTGGGGGTTAAAGGTGGCACAACGCTCACTTGTGCACTCCCCTAGCCCTGGGGCTGCTGTCCGAGCTGGAGGGGCTAGAACTGAGGCAATGCAAATGGGGACTTGATGTCACTTTTGTGGCCCATAGGGTTCCTCTAACTTATGCCGGCTCCTAACGATTGCTGGGGCTGAAACCACCACCAATCCAGTGTAGCAGCATCCTTTCCTCACATCCTGTATATCAGCAGCAGGGGGTGATGACTGAGGCCTCCATGCCAGCTCTATGCCATGGCAGGATCTCCCAACACTGATGAAATCCTGCCATGGTTAGATCCACTGGCTTTATGGCCAGAATCCTCTAGTGCAGGGGTGGTGCGAGGGCCACAGCTGGGTATGGAAATTGTATGGTGGGTCATGAATGCTCATGAAATTGGGGGTTGGGGTGCGGGATGGAGTGAGGGCTCCTCCTGGGGGTGCGGGCTATGGGGTGGATCTGGGGATGAGGGATTAGGGGTGTAGGAGGGTGCTCTGGGCAAGGGGTTCAGAGGGTGGGAAGGGGATCAGGGCTGGGGCAGAAGATTGGAGAGTGGGAGCAGGTCAGGGGTGCAGACTCCAGGCGGTGCTTACCTCAAGCAGCTCCCAGAAGCAGTGGCATGTCCCCACTCTGGCTCCTACACAGAAGCATGGCCAGGCAGCTCTGCGTGCTGCCCCGTCCACAGGCACTGCCCCTGCAGCTCCTATTGGCCGTGGTTCCCGGCCAATCGGAGCTGCAGGTGCGGCGCTTGGAGTAAGGGCAGCATGCAGAGACCCCTGGCTGCCCCTAGGCTTAGAAGCTAGAGGAGGACATGCTACTGCTTCCAGGAGCTGTGCGGAGTGGGGCAAGCCCCCGATTCTGCTTCATGGCGGGAGCTCGAGGGCCGGATTAAAATATCTGGAGGGCCGGATGTGACCCTGGGCCATAGTTTGCCCACCCCTGCTCTAGTGGTTTTGTCAAGGGGCTGACCAAACCCACGATCTAGCCTTTATCTTAGCCAGAGCTTCCTGCGGGGGAGGGAGAGAGAGAGTGAGTACAGTGGAAGCTGCATCTTAATACGAGTAATAGATTTTCAATCAACAGGTCTGTTTGAGTCTGACGGGAAAGATATTTAATGTAACTAGCTGGACAGCCAAGCCTGGTAGAGCCTGTCTATCCTTTCGACAATGGTGCAGAAGCTGTAAACCCTCAGCAGCAGGTGTGTTAGTTTGCTGGTTTACAGCATCCTTTGGCTCTGAGGGAAAAAAGGGGGGGAGAGAGAGAACCTGCCAGCTATTTGTGAAGTAAATGTTCCCATTTCTTTTAAAATACAATAGCGAGTGTAATTTTGTCACATGCATCTGTTGCTATCACCTCTCACTTTGTGCTGAAGTGCTCACCAGAGCATTTACAGAAGTGATTCTTCCTCCCACCCCTGACATCTGCCACTGAAAATGCTGCATTATTCATCAGCGTGCTAATGGCAGGTGATGAGATCTTTTCACGCTACATCCCTCTCAGTAGGTGTTTATTACTCTGTTCACCAGCAGCCCTGCTATTACTGTGGGGCCAGAAGAACTCTACATACTCGCTTGACAGGTAATGGGAAACGTGCTCTGCTCACTTGGCTCACAAGTGCAGATGAAGGTTATTACTAGGGCAGCTGCAATATCATGGGTGCAAAGATGATGGTCACTTTAAGTGAATAGCTTAATTTTGGAAATCCCATACAAATCATGTCAGCACCATGATAATCCATCTTCTTTATCTTCTATCATTTCAGCAGTCATCATGCTGTAATAATTTTCTCCTGCTTCACCTGTGGTCCCTATGAATAACAGAGTGGGGAGAGAGGGGAAATCTGAAGAAGAAGATGAGTTTGGCTTAGTGTCTGATGATCACAGCGGTGAGGAATTTATCTCTGTCTAGTAAGCAGGATGTTGTGTGTGTGTGTGTGTGTGTGTGTTGGCGTGCACACACAGAGGAGAGCCTTGCAAAAAGGGATGAGCGCACTTGTTCAATTAAAAAAAACAGCTTGACAAGCAAGGCAGTGTTTCTAATGATCTGTTTGAAGACTTGTGACAAAAATTACGGAACACAAACATGCTAGCGCACAGAAGCAATTGAAGAAGGGGAAATTATTTTTACTCCAGAGAACTCAGTTCACTAACAAGCTTCCCTTAGGTTGCTCTTTCTTCCAGGTTTGGCGCATACACACACGACTCAGTACTCAGTAACCAAAACGAGGAAAAGGCAGATATTTTTTGTAGGTTAAAGACAGAATGAAGTCCCACTGTCATATAAGCACAGAATGCTTCATGCTTCAATATGACTCCTAGAAAACATAAGGCAACTAGGCTATGAAGAAATAACTAGTGTCCATTTGTTTGAGAGAAGTGCTGGGATGCTAGGGGTCATGCAAACTCACCCCCCCCCCATACTAGAGTTGTTCTTACAAACAATACTCGTTACAGTTTTTGCTGTATTTTCGCTTATGATGGCCACTTACAGATCCCCAGTATTCCAGACATTCTGGTATTTCTGGGAATGGTGTTGGCCTGCCCCCACCCGTGTGAACTCCACCATGCGTGTGAGGTCACGCTGACAGGATGGCATATTCTTCAAAATGGCATTCCCCATCTGATGCTGGACAAAACAACATCCGGTTTCGTCTCAGTATCAGTTAGGAAACAAACCTCAGAAAGCAGGACTGTCCAGCTTACACCCAGCTAATGGCATGCCTATTTTTCCTGCATAATTATTTGCAACTATTTTTTTTCCTGCTACTCTTACAGCTGTAAAAAAATATTCTAGAAATTAACAAGGATACCAAACATTTCTATTTCAGCCTATCATGGTTTCTTTTACCATTAGAGTATTTGGCCCTTTTTTGCCCCAATGGTAGCTGCAGGTCCTTCTGTGGGTTTGGAACGGGTCCCATATGAGGAGAGATTAAGAAGGCTAGGACTTTTCAGCTTGGAAGAGAGAAGGCTAAGGAGAGATATGATAGAGGTCTATAAAATCATGAGTGGTGTGGAGAAGGTGAATAAGGAAAAGTTATTTACTTGATCCCATAATATAAGAACTAGGGGCCACCAAATGAAATTAATGGATAGCAGGTTTAAAACAAATAAAAGGAAGTTCTTCTTCACTCAGTGCACAGTCAACCTGTGGAACTCCTTGCCTGAGGAGGTTGTGAAGGCTTGGACTATAACAGGGTTTAAAAGAGAACTGGATAAATTCATGGAGGTTAAGTCCATTAATGGCTATTAGCCAGGATGGGTAAGGAATGGTGTCCCTAGGGTGTCAGAGGATGGAGATGGATGGCAGAAGAGAGATCACTTGATCATTACCTGTTAGGTTCACTCCCTCTGGGGCACCTGGCATTGGCCACTGTAGATAGACAGGATACTGGGCTGGATGGACCTTTGGTCTGACCCAGTATGGCTGTTCTTATGTTCTTATGTGGCATAGAGGATAGTGAAAATTCTCAGGTTTTTTTTTTTTTTTTTGGTGTCAGTGGAAAATCAATTCAGTGACATTTTTCATTTTCCCACAGGTGTTATCAAGCTTGTTTACTATTTCATTTTTTGAACTTCTATATCAATCTGTAGTATTTGCATCACCATAACTTATATATGACCTTTATTATATATGCAGTGTTAGATTTTACTTTCTATGAATAAAAACTGTATTTTAAAAAGCTAAAAGAGAAATGGATGAGAACAGCAAAGTTCTTGCTATGCCTATTCATAAACCATAAAAAAAGCTATAGAACTGTCTAGTGGGGAAAGAGACCTGAATGGAGTCATTGGTGATGGCCATGCCTATGCCACCTATCACTGGGCCTTAGGCAAACATACACCTCCGAGGCCCCTTTACTAGCCAGCTAAACTAAATGCTCCTATATCAGGGATCTCAAATTCAAAATCACCACGAGGGCCACATGAGGGCTAGTGCATTGGCCTGAGGGCCGCATCACTGACACCTTTTCATACAAAGATACAAAAGCCGCCCCCCTTTGCCCCCAGCCCCGCCCCCACTCCACTCCTTCCATGAGGCCCCGCTCCTGCCCCGCCTCTTCCCACCCCTTCCCCGCCCCAATTCTGCCCTCTCCCTGCCCCATTCCAACCCCTTCCCCAAATTCCCGCCCCGGCGCAGCCTCTTCTCCACCTCCTCCCCTGAGTGCGCTGCGTCCCCGCTCCTCCCACCTCCCTCCTGGAAAGTCCTAAATGCTGCCAAACAGCTGTTTGGAGGTGGGAAGCACTGGGAGGTAGGTGGAGGAGCAGGGACGTGATGTGCTCGGGGGGGTGGGGTTGAGGGGAGCTTGGCTGCTGGTGGAGTCAGCACCTATGGCAGGCTGCAGGAAACAACTCTGCGGGCCGCATGTGGCCAGCGGGCCACATGTTTGAGACCCTGTCCTAAATGGATGCATTTATATTAACCCTCTCTTGGCCAGCACAGCTGTACTAGTGATCTATTAAGCCAAGCACATCTGGCTCCCACTGCATGGATATTGCCTAGTTAATCCTCTCTTATCCAGCTCAGTCATTGAGTGGCTTCTGCTACATAGAATCTGCCTTATTAACCCCCTCATGTCCATCTTCCCACTGCCCCTTTCCCCGCCCTCTATGCCGGCACTCACTGCAGCTCCCCATACTTGTTGCAGCTCTTGAGCAAGTCCTGTGGGCAGAGCAGATGCGACATCAGCTGCTGGAAGCCCGTGGGGGAGCCCTGGTGCAGGAGCTGGCCCCACGTAACACCATTCAGGTTGGGCTCCCTCACAGATTTGGGCCCGAGGCACATGCCTGGTTTGCCTATTTATTAACCCAGCCCCGGGTGTGGTTGGTTGGTGCCATCAACAGCCTTTGGAGGCTGAAGACAGGGTCGTGTGTAGAGTTGTGAACTGTTAGGGGAGCGTGGTTTGGTAGAATTTAGACACTACTGGAAGGTGTGTGTGGGGGTATCTGATAACATGTTTCTGTTGGCACATCTTACTTTTCAATCTTTACAATGTAGAATTCACTAGATGGTGGCTTCTCGTTTTAGCTGTAGGAAATATGGAAACTGCTGGTCAATTCTGATTATGATTACTCAATATCAGTGTATTAATTTTTTCCAACATGCTTAAAGCAGAAGGAGGTAGTAGAAACGAAGTGATTAGGTGGAGTGAAGTACCTAAACAGATTATGCTTGTAAAGTAAATGTAAACATTGCTTAGAGTCATTATATAAGCCGGGTAATAAATGATTTGTGCACTGTCTGGGGTTCTCTGCTCGGTGTCTCCTTCAGGTTTCTTGTTTTGAGCCTTTGACCTTCACACCTGTCCTTGTTATATATTCTGTTGTTCCCTGTAATCATTTGAGTTCCTGGGCTCAGTGGATCCTTCCCATAGGCTGGGGAAGTGTCCTTTAGCCCTGGACAGGCTTGTTCCCACCCTCCTCCCTGGGACCCAATAGGACTAACACGGAAAGATTGGCAAAGGTCAATCAGTGATTAAGTCTGTGATGGGGTGTACCAGGCATTTGTTGCCCACTGCCAGAGAACCTGCCCCAAGAAATGGCCCTTTGAGAAGAAAGAGGACTTCTGGGGTTGCCTAGAAAGACCTTCCTATGTCAGCCACTGATGGAACCAGCAGGGCCGGTGCAACCACTAGGTGAACTAGGCGGTCGCCTAGGGTGCTAAGAGGTTGGGAGAGGCCAAAAGTGCACTCCGGGGAGGCAGTGGAGCGGAGGTGAGCTGGGGCAGGGGGGCGCGGGAAGGGCCACCTGCAGCAAGTAATGGGGGGGGCACTCAGGGGAACTGCTCTCCGCCCCAGCTCACCTCTGCTCTGCCTCCTCCCCTGAGCATGGTGCCCCGCTCTGCTTCTCTCCCTCCCAGGCTTGCGGTGCCAAGCAGCTGATTGGTGCCACAAGCCTGGGAGGTGGGAGAAGTGGAGTGGCAGCGGCGTGCTCGGGGAGGAGGTGGAGCAGAGGGGAGCTGGGGCGGGGAGCTGCCACACAGCTCCCCGGGCTGAGGGGAGAGGGGGCAGCTGTGGAGAGCTGCCACACGGCTCCCCGGGCCGAGATGAGAGGGGGCAGCGGTGGAGAGCTGCTGCTCGGCTCCCTGGGCCTAGGGCGGGGGCGGTGGCTGGGAGCTGCCTCAGGGGGGACGCCTCAGGGTGGGGGGAGTCAGGGAGCTACCGCAGGGCTCCCGGGGCAGAGGGCAGGCGCAAGGTGGAAGTTTCGCCTAGGGTGCGAAACATCCTTGCACCAGCCCTGGGAACCAGCAAGACTGGGTCCTCCTGCAGGTAGAAGAGCTGGGAACAGGCAGCAGCCAATCAGAGTCCAGCAGGCCAAATAAAAAGGCTGACTGCCTCTATCAAATGGCAGTTTCTGGGTGAAGTCAGGGAGGAAGGCATCAGGTACCTGAGAGACTTTTCTGATTCACTCTGTGTGAGTATAAGACTCAGGTGGGCAGTTAAACTTTGCATGGACTAGTAAAAACTAGATGAGCTCACTTTGCAAGATACCCACTGGCTCTGGTGAGCCAGGGACAACTGATATCAAAAGTGGGACTGGCCAAGCACCCTCTCATCACAAGGGAGTAATGGAAAACTTATTGAGAATTTTGACATGGACAGCAGATCCATGCTGAAGCCCAGCAGCTGCTACTGGAGGGGCACCAGGAGGCCCAGCAGACCACCACGTAGCAGCAGGCTGTGCTCCTTGAGATGCTTCAGCAGCAGCAACAACATCAACAGCATGAGCAACATTTTCAGGAGTTGCTGCTCCAGCAGATGGATAGTCCAGCTTGGTCTGGAACAGCAATACCTCATCCTGGACTGTCCCTTGCCAAGTTGAGGCCTGATGACAATCAGTGAGCTAAGCAGACCCGGGCTGCAGAGCTTGACCTTTCCTGTTATGGAAGCCGAAGACACCTACCAGGCAGGACCTAGATAATGAGACTGTTAGACACTGTGAAAGTGGCTATCCTTCACCATCTCAGAGTGTCCCCTGAGAGATATTGCCATCGATTTCTGGTCAGAACATTTTCCTCCCGGGCAAATCTAGCCTCATTTTGCTTTGCAGGTTATCGATAGGTGCACCCCAGTTCCTAAGCCCCTTTGAAGTGTTCTCCTGTGATACCCATCCACTGTCACTGGATACTTCCAGAAATACCATTTGATGCCATTTTCATCAAAATCAACATGTTTAGAAAAACATATCTATTTCAACAACATTTTGAAATGAAATAATAAAGCATTTTCATAATGCTGAAATGTCCCATTTTAACATTTTCAGAATGGAACATTTTGATTTTGGTTTTTGTTTTGAAATGACTTTTCAAATCAAAATTAATTGTTTTTTTAATAATTTTGTTGGGAAGTTTTAGAAAGTCAAAGTTGGAGTGCAATATTTTGATTTTATTGAAACAAAACATTTCAATAATCCCCAAACAATTGTGTTTTCAGAATTTCATTTCATGGGAAATTCTATTTCATTTTTTCCCCATTCCAAAATGGAAAATCTGGTTCCTACCCAGCTCTATTTCTGAGTAACTTTATGCTACCTTTATGACCCTTCAAATTCTGGGAGCAGCCAGGGACCAGATCAGACCTTGTTGTATGTTAGAGTAGTCTCTATTTTATGCCTGTATGCCTATGACTCAAGGGGCCATCCTGGTAGCTCCTGAAGTGTGGTGGATGAGTGGGGGCAAAAGTGGTGTAGGACTGCACTACCCAGGGATTTCCTCATGTTTGTATAACTACTTTACAATACCAGAGCACCATAAAGGAGCTATTGTGTGGCTAAGGATTTGGTTTTTTATCTCTGCTTTTGTATCCAGCTACCACCAGTATCTTTGGCACTTTATATGAAGATGACTTAAGCCAAAATATAACACATTTTCAAAAACATGGGACCTACTGACATTTGCAGTGGAAGGAGGTTTTGGTGGGACTTGACCCGTTACAGAGCAAAGACCCTACTGTAGCAGGCTCAGAACATGTCTACAGTTGGTGCAGATTTTGCATATCAGCATTAAGTAAATTGCAACAACTGTTGCACCCACCACATTGTTATCCTGCGATCAAGTTAATGTTGTATCTCATATCTTTGTGGCCACACAGCACAGTGCTGTTTCACAGCGAGCACTCAGCATTCTGGTCAGATGTTCCAGGGTGCTTGCTTCTACTGCTCTGCTGCATGCTTTCTGGGATTTTCTTATGTTCTTTATTTTCAGATTTGTACCTGAAAGCAGTGGAATTCTGGGGTTTCTAGTCAACCAGAATAATTCCCATGGTTTCTCTTGTTTCACCCCATCATCCTTACTGTTTCTATGATCCAGCACCACTTTTAAAGCAGGCAGCATAGAGGAAGCATGGGAGAGCATTGCAAACAATCAGACACTTCTCCTATATCTTTTGCTGGAGCAGATTCACTTTGTGGAGAGCTAGTTCAGGCCGTGGCAAACTATTTTAGATACTCTCTTAGAACTCTGAACAGAGCTTGCTCACCCTAGAGCTGCAGAATGTCCCAGCAGCATGAGAGCTCCCCTCAGTGTGGAGAAGCACATGGCTATAGCCCCCTGGAAGCTCAGCACCCCCAGTTGCTACCAGCCGTTGTTGATCAGTTTGACGTTGGTAGAATAATCATTGGGGCTGTTGTAATGGAGGTCTGCACCACTATCCAGAAAGAGCTGTCCCCCTGGGATCATAGACTAGTGCAGATGGCTACCTATAGCTTTGCATGGTTGAGGTTTCTTAATTGTATAGGGGCCATTGATGGGACACACGTGCACAATCTTTGTTCCCCACACCAGGCATCAGAGTTCATCAACAGAAATGAGTATTCCTGCATGGTGCTGCCATGCCTAGTTGATCACCAATATTTATATGGAGTGATCTATAAAAGTCTGAGCTGGTTTTCAGCGTATCTGGATTGTTTTGGTCAAAACTTTGTAACAGGTTAGGTGCTGAAAAAGTTGGTAACAATGTATAGGGCAGATCCAAAAGAACAGTTAGCCTATCTAGTCAATAGTCTGGGGACTTACATTCTTGTGATGTGGTGATTTAAATATAAAATTTTCATTTTAAACAATATGACATATTCCTTTCTATGTCTGAAGAATAAACAGGCTTAAGAAGGGACTCTTGTAGAATGTGTGTTGTGTTCCATTTCATAATCTTTTGGTGTGGTTTTTATAGGGTAGTTTTAGTGAATTTTTCTGGAAGGTCAGGGGAAATGGCAATAATACTGGTGGCATTGCTCTGGAAGAAAGACTGTAGCCTTCTCTGTGGCATTGATCAATACACTGTCACATTCACCTTTCTCTGCCTCCCTCAAGAGGATGGAGATACGTTGTTTCAGAGAGTAGTCGTCAGACAACTCCCCTAAGAAATGATAGTCAATGACAATTAATCTTAGATTAAACAAAAGAAGTAGTTATTGACAGTTTATAGAAGAGAAAACAGAATATTTTCTCTGAAGATGTTAGATGTTAAACACCTGATACAGAGACAATGCAACATCCTTGCACTTAGGTTACAATATTTTTATCCCAAAGTTCAAAACCATTGACCTTGCTTCTCATATGGTAGAAATCACTTGGTGTGTTAACACCCAAAGCTGTCTCTCTCCACTCAACCTGTTATAAGGTTGGTAAATACTACAATTGAAGGTGTGATTGGAACTCATGTAAGCACACCTATGCTAGTTTTAAGCTAGCAAGTGCAGTTGAAAATAGTGGTGAAGACACGATAGCACAGCCACTGGCGTGGGCTAGGAACATGAGTACGTACCAGAATTCCAGGCAGGCTTGAGCAGCCCATAGTGAAGTTTGTTCTGCCATGTCTTCACTGCTATTTTTAGATGCAGTAGCTAGATGCAAATTAGTGAAGGTATGCCTTGTATGAGCTACAATCACACCTCTGATTGCAGGGTAGACATACCCTTAGTTACCTCCGGGAGTGACATGGTTTCTGAGAGAACTAAAAATACATAGCTATATACTCATATATAACTTGAATTTTTTTCCCCACACAGAATACACAGTTACACACTGCATCCTACCTTTTCAGGATCTAAAACAGAATTATGTACAAGCCCTGCCGCATATGTACTCATGTAAGTGACTATTAAACAATGGTTTTACCTGTAGTGGCGGTAATAAAATAATCCCTGCCTGAGTCAACCCAACATTCTCAGCACAATAAGCAAGTCAGAACAAGTCTAATCAATACTGTGCTTAAAACCTCTTTGGCAGCTGGTGGTCTGGCGAGGTTAGTGCTCCCCACCTTGCAAACACCAATTCCAGGGAACCTGTTAGCAACAATAGGAATTTTTTCCTAAATTTTCCCTGGTATAAACAAGGACACTGTGAGCAAGAACAGGGGAGGGGTACTAGACACTCCACAATGGACAGGGAGGGGTGAGAGAAGGCCCATGGATTCAGCCCTCCTTCTATATTGGCTGACAGACTGCAAATAGCCCAGAAGCAATCCTACTATACTTCCAAAAGGTGATAAAAGTGCTCTTTTTCAATGCTGCTCCCAGGCATTCTACTTCACTCTGTGCTCTGCAAGCAGGATGCCTCCCATGGAATAGAACCTCCTCCCTCTATGGCTCAGAGGTAGGATAGAACTCAAATGTTAGGTGACTTTACTTCCACTGAATTCAATGGGATTTGGATCGAGCCATTGTGATGTACTGCAGATAAGTATACACCAGGGTAAAATAAGACCATTTCCACAAACTTAAAAAAGTGACACTTGTTATATTATTCATCGAGTTATGACTCTGTGGTCAAATGTCATAGCCATTATTAACAACAGCAATAAAGAAATTAGAAACCGTAAGATTTTTTTTTTAAAAAATTAGGATTAGACTCTGCTACTATTACACTACGTAATGCTCTACTCCTCATGGAATCCCTTACTTTCTCCATAGGAAGTACTAAAACTATTGAAGGAGTAGGTTCGACTCAATGTGAAAAAAGGTGTCAAAATCCGGACTTACTTTTTAATTTGGGTTCCATTTGAAAGAGCTGGTTGCTGCTTTTTGACCATCACAACTAATTACTGCAATTTGTATAAATACTTCCCCTTTCCTTTCCTTTCCTTTCCTTGGCTGGTAGGGGTGATAAATCTTTTTCTCTGGCAAAAGGATGAATGTGATTTTTTTTTTTAAATAAAAAGTTAATACTATTTCCTAATGCAAACTCCCCTGTCCCTTATCATATTATATCTTTCAGATGGAGTTTGTTTTTGAACCAGTAGCTCCGTGATTCTCATTCTTGTCCATAATGCAACTCCTTTATCTATACTGGGGCCTCAGAAGGCTGCCTCTCCCATCTAACCAGGACCTCACTCCTATTTGCAATATATGAAGGCCAGTCAGTTTGTGACCCCGGTGGGGGACAGCTTTTCTATTTCATTTGTTTATAAGGAGTGTTTTCTACTGAGATATCCAATTTACTCACCTGAATAATAGAATAGGTTCATTATTTCTGCAAATTTAAAGTAGCGTTGTGATGGAGTCTGATTCTCCAGACCCCCCCCTCCCCACTGCATTTTTTGCTCATTTCAGGCCTAATTCAATGAAAGTTCTGTCTAGCTCATATAGGGTGCGATAATCAAAAGCACTCAACTAGAATTTTGCCTTTGATTTTAATGAGAGCAGAGTTAAGGCCAATACTGAACACTTTTGTAAATCCCCTTCCTGGCCCTGAGCCAGCAAAAACTTCTGCATGAGCTTAATGGACTTAAATAGAACTGCTCACAATGCACCTGTTCCCCAAACTGATTTTTCTCAGCAGGGCGTGAGGGTTTGTGTGCCCTTCCATGTTTCTGAAAATATAAGAAAATGTTGTCGACTCTGGTCCCTAACAAAAATATTTTCCTCTTATGTCAAAAATGTCTTCAACTTTTGTGATGACAGCTACCTTATCTCTAGGATTTTGATATCGGAACAGTGAAAAATGGATAGTTTTGCATTATTTTCCTCTTTTTGCCTCTATTTTTTCTTTCCTTTTTATTATTCCTAAATTTATCTTTGATGAGTAAAAGCTCTGGAGGAGTCGGCTCAAAGTGGCTGTCAAGCAGGTTTTTCCCAAAGTAAAAGGTGCTGACAGACAAAACTACTGTGGCATGAAAAATTTATAACCAAATATTCCACAACAGAAAAGGGGCAAAACCACCTCACATACTAAATGCCGAATCTCAAGCATATTTGCTCCAGTGCTGATTCAATGGCAAAATAACTTTCAAAATGTTTTATGGCCCAAAACAGCTATAAAGTAGCTACACTTGTCATTTTAGTAGACTAAAATCAGAATTATACTAATATTCAGTGGGGTGACAGCAATATATTATCTTGTCAAGCAGGGGATCTGAGTTTGCAGCAATATATTGTAGGTTAGAGATAAAAGCTGTAAGGAAAGTGCATTTAATTACATTAATAATAATAATAGTAATATAAACTATAAAGCTAGTTTTATTATATAAAATATTATCTGGCAATGACCAGTAAGCATATACTAAGTGAATGTCGTCATTTCAACACATCACATAGCTTTTATTTACATAGAGGTTTTTTTTTTCATATTAGAAACCCTATCAATTTGAAAAATAGGCAATTAAAAAAAAATCAGTTAAGGTAGCATCAGGTACTCCATTTGTCCCTGGATTTTCCTGCTAATTTTTCTGTTTTTCCCCCCCACAATAATATTTTCCTAATTTTTGGCTCTGATTCCACACAGCATTTTAAGAATGGATAAATTTAAGCTTGACTTCAATGAGGTTCAAGCACATGCTTAAGTACTTTTCTGAACATGGCTGAACTTTAGCACATATGTAAAGTGAGGAATGTGCTTAAGTGTGTTGCTGAATCAGGGCCTTGAAAAAGAAGGTCTCACAAGCAACAGGGACACTACCTATGCCCCTTATTCTGTAAAGGGCTGTACAAATTTACTTCAGTGAGACCGTGTGTGTGTGTGTGTGTGTGTGTGTGTGTGTAAGGATTGAGATTAGCTGTGTAGGACCAGAATCTCCATTTCACAGGAAAATATGTGATTTTAAAATTTGTTTTTGTTCCAAATTGGAAAGAAAACAACTTTGAAATTTTTCAAAATATGAAATTTTTAAAGATTCAGGTCAATCAAAATGTTTAATTTCAATTTTGACTTTTACTTTTTAAAATATTTTATAATATATAATATAATATAATTGAAATGAAATGAAACTTCTCTAATTTCTTTCAGTTATTTTATCCTCAGTTGTTACTTATAAAGGTGGGAGGTAAACAGAGAGAAAGACGATTTTTAAATTGACATTGTCCCTTTAAACAACATTAACTATTAAATACTAACTGCTGAATGTGATACTGAATTTTAGCCACGAAGCAGCAACCTTACTTTAGATTTCTAGTGGCTTCTTTAACATGAAAGGGCACACTGAAACTTTCTAAAAACTGCTTGATTGTTTCTTGCTTCTACTTCACTTGTCCAAATCTCCTGAGAATTGTCCCAAAATAAGATGCATTAATTTTCATCTACTGGTTTTCACATTAAATAATACATTAGTCTCATTATTACTTATGCTGCAGTAGTACTCAAAATGTGCTAGATTCTGGGAAGACATGTAGTAGACCCATTCCCTTTCCAAAAGAATTTAAAATCCAAATGACAAATAACAAAAGGGAGAAGGAAAAGTTACTAATATGCAAGCAGAGTAGTGTGTGTGTGTGTGTCTGTCTTATATATTCACATATTCATATATACACACACTATTCCTACTACCTATCACTTATTAGCTGACTAATGTCTTGTAGATCTCTCAACTGCTGTGTGTTTTTAAATGCGAGAAGCCACTGGCTTTGCTTTTCAGCCCAAGATGGGTATTTCATACTCAGAGGTGGCATGGAAAAAAGCACAGAGATGGCTGTAGAAAAAGAAGACAGTGTCTTGAAGCTGGCATCAGTGGCTGAGTTATCAGGGTGAGGATGCAATAAATGTTGTTTGTTTTATAGAACACTTAATATTTTGTTCATATAGGTAACTGGATTCACATTATGCCTATGTTCTCGGCATCAAATCACCTTTCTGATCTTCCCAGTTTGAAGGACCAACAGTGGCAAGCGTTCCCCAGGAAAAATTACCGTGGTTACAACGCTGGATACTCTGGTTACACTGGATACAGTGAAACAGGGAATAGGATAAGGTGTCTTTATGTGCAAACATCTCTTATTGATTTAAAAATCCAGTCTGGCAAAATACAGAGTAGATATTTAAAATGTGCATAGTGCATGAAATTACCTCACATTATGGGTAATGCATTCCTTGTAGCAATTATGTCATTTATGCTTACACTAATTAAGTGTTGATGTGTGAGCACTAAGTTGCAATGATGTTGTTAACTAACGTACATAAATATTCCCTTTAAACTGTAATTGCACTTTGCCATAACTTGAAAGGAGGCATGCTCAATTTGGAAGTACTACATATATGTTTATATCTTAAAACAGGGATTACAAACTTCAATCTGCCCAAAAATACAACGCTTGAGTCTCATATTTTAAGTAAAAGGGAGAAACATTCCTTTTGTCATGGATGTTATAATTTACAATCCTGTCAAGAACATTTACATATTCCCCAAATTACAAGGACAGTGGTGACGTGCAGGGTGAACCAGTTCAGCCCATAGGGACTGAATTTCCCAAACCTGAAGGATGCAATGTGACTTAAACCACAGCTTATCCCCAGTAGACATTAACGGCACTGCATTTCTGTCAAAAGAACAGAGCTGATCAGGGGAAAATTTGTTGTGTTCTACCTATTTGCTGAACTCAAGATTTATGATGGCCTCAAGTTAATGTGATTTTATTTTTAACATTAGACCTCCAATCCCTGTTTGTTCCCCTGAAACTGAGGCTGAAGTAGAATCAGAAGGGTATGTGTCATCCAAAATTGCCTTTCTAAACAGTGCAACTACATTGCTTTGAAGCCTGGAGTCTGCTGTTGAATGCACAGAGTACTGCAGTCCTATGAGACACATTTGTCTAATTTTGAGTTTGATAATAACCACCTTCTGAAAATGGTCAGGTTATGTGCTAAAAATATTCCTCTTTGTGCTAAGAACAAAAGAGATACCAGTGCCCTTTATGGCACATAGAACAAAGTTTATTGACTCCACGCTAAGAAGAAAACGAGCAGAGAAAATAATGTTCTTATAATTATAAGCAGCACCATCTGGGGTAACAACTGCTATTCAATAAACCTCAATTATACCTACAAACACAATCCTGCCTTGGAAGGAAACAGGAAGTTTTTATGTTAAATGGAGGGAACTATTTTAAATCTAACCCCTATCCTCAGTAGAAGGATGGGTTCAGTTTGCTTCAATTCAGGAAAGCATTTCTATTCAGGAAAACAACTAACCACATGCTTAACTTTAAGCACATGCTTAATGCTAAGCATGTGTTTAACTGCTATCCTGAACAGAGATAGACTAAAACACATGCAAAAGCCTTCCTTGAATCAGGACCTATATGATTTGTACTTGTAATGTAGGGCAAGGCAAACAGAAAAATTGCTGCTTGCATTTGGAGCCTGTTGATCCAAATTATATTGACTAGAATTGGTTGGAAAATTTTTGACTAAAGAGTTTTTCATGGAAATGTGTCATTTTATCAACACCGAAACATTCAACGTAAATGTTCAGATTTCTACTAAGGTTTCAATGGGACATGTTCTCAGGTCCAGGGTGGATTTCTGGAGAGAAGGAGAGAGAACCTGACCTTTCGATCTAAAAATGGACATTTTGACACAATTCTTTTTCTGTGAAAGCCTTCAAGACGTTTTGTTTTTGCTCCAGTGTGGAATGGAAACAAATTTCGAAACCTCACAAGTTATCATCAAATGGAACCTGGCCAGCTCTGATAGTGACTAAAAATGATAGCAGTATTGCTTGTCCTCTAAGACCAAAAGAGAATGTGAAATAAAAAAGACACACTCCTAAAGACATCATCATCTGATGCATTGTAGAAAGCAGTTTATGTATAAAATACACCAAACTGTTGTGTGATCAAATGTGTTAGTACTGATAGTGGAGAGACAAGGTGGGTGAGGAAATATCTTTTATTGGACCAACTTCTGTTGATGAACAAAACAAGCTTTCGAGCTATACTGAGCTCTTTTTCTTGTCTGGGAAAGGTACTCAGAGTGTCACAGCTAAATGCAAGGTGGAACAGATTGTTTAGCATAAGCACATAACACATATTGTAAGTGACCAAGATAAAGTGGCCAGTTAGCACCTTTCCAGTCACAAAGGGGCTGGGAAAGGGGAGGATAGTGGGTTACAGTTTGTTGTAATAAACTATAAATTCAGTGTCTTTATTAAGATCATGATTTTTAGTGTCTAGCAAAGTTATGAATTTAAACTCCCAGGCTCATCTTTTGAAGGTGTTGTGTAGGTTTTCTTTGAGGATGAGGATTGAGAGATCAGAGATAGAGCGATCATTTTGTGAAAAGCATTCACACTTGGGTGACAGGATGTTTTTGTCTTGTCTTATTTTCCTGAGTGAGTTCATCTCAGAGCATAGTGATTATCTGGTTTCAACCACATAATTGTTGTTAGGGCATTGAGCCCTGGTCTACACTAGGACTTTAGGTTGAATTTAGCAGCGTTAAATCGATGTAAACCTGCACCCGTCCACACGATGAAGCCCTTTATTTCGACTTAAAGGGCTCTTAAAATCGATTTCCTTACTCCACCCCTGACAAGTGGATTAGCGCTTAAATCGGCCTTGCCAGGTTGAATTTGGGGTACTGTGGACACAATTTGACGGTATTGGCCTACGGGAGCTATCCCAGAGTGCTCCATTGTGACCGCTCTGGACAGCACTCTCAACTCAGATGCACTGGCCAGGTAGACAGGAAAAGAACCGCGAACTTTTGAAGCAGAGGTGACCAGGATGGAGTCCCAGAATCGCAAAAGAGCTCCAGCATGGACTGAACAGGAGGTACGGGATCTGATCGCTGTATGGGGAGAGGAACCCGTGCTATCGGAACTCCGTTCCAGTTTTCGAAATGCCAAAACCTTTGTCAAAATCTCCCAGGGCATGAAGGACAGAGGCCATAACAGGGACCCAAAGCAGTGCCGCATGAAATTAAGGAGCTGAGGCAAGCCTACCAGAAAACCAGAGAGGCGAACGGCCTCTCCGGGTCAGAGCCCCAAACATGCCGCTTCTATGATGAGCATGCCATTTTAGGGGGTTCAGCCACCACTACCCCAGCCGTGTTGTTTGACTCCTTCAATGGAGATGGAGGCAACACGGAAGCAGGTTTTGGGGATGAAGAAGATGATGATAGCTCACAGCAAGCAAGTGGAGAAACCAGTTTTCCCGACAGCCAGGAACTGTTTCTCACCCTGGACCTGGAGCCAGTACCCCCGAACCCACCCAAGGCTGCCTCCTGGACCCGGCAGGCGGAGAAGGGACCTCTGGTGAGTGTACCTTTTAAAATACTATACATGGTTTAAAAGCAAGCATGAGAAAGGATTCATTTGCCCTGGCATTCGCGGCTCTCCTGGATGTACTCCCAAAGCCTTTGCAAAAGGTTTCTGGGGAGGGCAGCCTTATTTCGTCCTCCATGGTAGGACACTTTACCACTCCAGGCCAGTAACACGTACTCGGGAATCATTGTACAACAAAGCATTGCAGTGTATGTTTGCTGGCGTTCAAACAATATCCGTTCTTTATCTCTCTGTGTTATCCTCAGGAGAGTGAGATATAATCCATGGTCACCTGGTTGAAATAGGGTGCTTTTCTTCAGGGGACACTCAGAGGTGCCCGTTCCTGCTGGGCTGTTTGCCTGTGGCTGAACAGAAATGTTCCCCGCTGTTAGCCACGGGGAGGGTGGAGGGTTGAGGGGGTAGCCACACGGTTGGGGGAGGCAAAATGCGACCTTGTAACGAAAGCACATGTGCTATGTATGTAATGTTAACAGCAAGGTTTACCCTGAAAGAGTGTAGCCACTGTTTTATAAAATGTGTCTTTTTAAATACCGCTGTCCCTTTTTTTTTCTCCACCAGCTGCATGTGTTTCAGTGATCACAGGATCTTCTCCTTCCCAGAGGCTAGTAAAGATTAGAAAGAAAAAAAAACACACTCGTGATGAAATGTTCTCTGAGCTCATGCTGTCCTCCCACACTGACAGAGCACAGACGAATGCGTGGAGGCAAATAATGTCAGAGTGCAGGAAAGCACAAAATGACTGGGAGGAGAGGTGGCGGGCTGAAGAGAGTAAATGGTGGGCTGAAGACAGGGCTGAAGCTCAAATGTGGCGGCAGCGTAATGAGAGGAGGCAGGATTCAATGCTGAGGCTGCTGGAGGATCAAACCAGTATGCTCCAGTGTATGGTTGAGCTGCAGCAAAGGCAGCTGGAGCACAGACTGCCACTACAGCCCCTGTGTAACCAACTGCCCTCCTCCCCAAGTTCCATAGCCTCCACACTCAGACGCCCAAGAACGCGGTGGGGGGGCCTCCGGCCAACCAGCCACTCCACCATAGAGGATTGCCCAAAAAACAGAAGGCTGGCATTCAATAAGTTTTAAAGTTGTAAACTTTTAAAGTGCTGTGTGGCATTTTCCTTCCCTCCTCCACCACCCCTCCTATTTGTGTGATGAATGAATAAAGAATGCATGAATGTGAAGTAACAATGACTTTATTGCCTCTGCAAGTGGTGATCGAAGGGAGGAGGGGAGGGTGGTTAGCTTACAGTGAAGTAGAGTGAACCAAGGGGCGGGGGGTTTCATCAAGGGGAAACAAACAGAACTTTCACACTGTAGCCTGGCCAGTCATGCAACTGGTTTTCAAAGCTTCTCTGATGCGTACCGTGCCCTTTTGTGCTCTTCTAACCGCCCTGGTGTCTGGCTGCGTGTAACCAGCAGCCAGGCGATTTGCCTCAACCTCCCACCCTGCCATAAACGTCTCCCCCTTACTCTCACAGATATTGTGGAGCACACAGCAAGCAGTAATAACAGTGGGAATACTGGTTTCGCTGAGGTCAAAGAGAGTCAGTAAACTGTGCCAGCGCGCCTTTAAACGTCCAAATGCACATTCTACCACCATTCTGCACTTGCTCAGCCTGCAGTTGAACAGCTCCTGACTACTGTCCAGGCTGCCTGTGTATGGCTTCATGAGCCATGGCATGAAGGGGTAGGCTGGGTCCCCAAGGATAACTATAGGCATTTCAACATCCCCAACAGTTATTTTCTGGTCTGGGAATAAAGTCCCTTCCTGCAGCTTTTGAAACAGACCAGAGTTCCTGAAGATGCGAGCGTCACGTACCTTTCCCAGCCATCCTACGTTGATGTTGGTGAAATGTCCCTTGTGATCCACCAGAGCTTGTAGCACTATTGAAAAGTACCCCTTGCGGTTTATGTACTCGCCGGCTTGGTGCTCCGGTGCCAAGATAGGGATATGGGTTCCGTCTATGGCCCCACCACAGTTAGGGAATCCCATTGCATCAAAGCCATCCACTATGACCTGCACATTTCCCAGGGTCACTACCCTTGATATCAGCAGATCTTTGATTGCGTGGGCTACTTGCATCACAGCAGCCCCCACAGTAGATTTGCTCACTCCAAATTGATTCCCAACTGACCGGTAGCTGTCTGGCATTGCAAGCTTCCACAGGGCTATCGCCACTCGCTTCTCAACTGTGAGGGCTGCTCTCATCTTGGTATTCATGCGCTTCAGGGCAGGGGAAAGCAAGTCACAAAGTTCCATGAAAGTGCCCTTACGCATGTGAAAGTTTCGCAGCCACTGGGAATCGTCCCAGACCTGCAACACTATGCGGTCCCACCAGTCTGTGCTTGTTTCCCGAGCCCAGAAGCGGCGTTCCACAGCATGAACCTGCCCCATTAGCACCATGATGCATGCATTGGCAGGGCCCATGCTTTCAGAGAAATCTGTGTCCATGTCCTGATCACTCACGTGACCGCGCTGACGTCGCCTCCTCGCCCAGTATCGCTCTGCCAGGTTCTGGTGCTGCATATACTGCTGGATAATGCGTGTGGTGTTTAATGTGCTTCTAATTGCCAAAGTGAGCTGAGTGGCCTCCATGCTTGCCTTGGTATGGCGTCCGCACAGAAAAAAGGTGCGGAACGATTGTCTGCCGTTGCTCTGACAGAGGGAGGGGTGACTGACGACATGGCTTACAGGGTTGGCTTACAGGGAATTAAAATCAACAAAGGGGGTGGCTTTACATCAATGAGTATTTCAGGCAGGACTTCACAGAGGGTTCCAATAAGAAATGGTGCACCTAAGTAATTGTTCTTATTGGAACAAGCAGGTTGGTCTGGCCTCTGATTGATACATGGCTAGATTTACCTCGCACCTTCTCTGTGAGTGACTGCAGTGTGACCTAGAGGAACGAGTCCCCTAGACGGGGGAGGGGCGGAAGCAAATGAGTACAAAACAAATCTGGTCTATTTCTTGTTTTGATCCACTCCATCTATCTTTTACATCTTTGGCTGGCAGCAGATGGTGCAGAAGGACTGCAAGCCATCAACATCTCATGGCTGCTCGGCAGAAGACGGTGCAGTAGGACTGCTAGCCATCTTCATCTCTTGCCTGCCTGGCAGAAGATGGTACAGTAGGACTGCTAGCAATCCATATCGCCTGCCTGCTCACCGTAAGATGGTTCAATAGGACTGACTGCAGGACTAAAGAGAATGACCTGGTCAAGTCACTCCAAATTTAGTCTCTGCGCCCATGTCTGCCCAGGCACTCCTGGCCGACATGGCCAGGAGCACCTCGGACATGACGATGACGGCTACCAGTCGTACTGTACCGTCTGCTGCCATAAGGCAATGGGTTGATGCTGCTGTGTAGCAATGCAGTACCACGTCTGCCAGCACCCAGGAGACATACGGTGACGGTTACCTGAGCGGGCTCCATGCTTGCCGTGGTATGGCGTCTGCACAGGTAACTCAGGAAAAAAGGCGCGAAACGATTGTCTGCCCTTGCTTTCACGGCTGGAGGGAGGGAACGGGGGCCTGACGATGTGTACCCAGAACCACCCGCGACAATGTTTTAACCCCATCAGGCATTGGGATCTCAACCCAGAATTCCAGTGGGCAGCGGAGACTGCGGGAACTGTGGGATAGCTACCCACAGTGCAACACTCCGGAAGTCGACTCTAGCCTCGGTACTGTGGAAGCACTCCGCCGAGTTAATGCACTTAATGCACTTAGAGCATTTTCTGTGGGGACACACACACTCGAATATATAAAAACGATTTCTAAAAAACCGACTTCTATAAATTTGACCTAATTTTGTAGTGTAGACATACCCTTAGTGCACTGGATCAGGTACACCACATGTTGTGATAGGTATGTGTAGGACCTCTGGATCTTGAAAGGTCTATTATGAGGGGTGTTAATCACTGTAACTGTGGAGATATGTCTGCAGGCTTTGCATCTATTGTTATGGCAGGATCTGGTGCCACTTTCAGTTGATGGGTCCTGGTCTGTGGGGAGCTTTCTTTTATAATGGATTTGGGAGATTGTGGAGTTGATTGAAGGCCAGAAGAGGGGTTCAAGAAAGCTTTCCTTCAGGATTTGCTCTCTATTGATTATGGATTGTTTAATGACACCCCCTATGAGTTCTAGTGTTGGTTGGTAGCTGACAATTAGGGGTGTCTGGATAGAGGATTTTTTTCCCCTGCATTGAAGGAGGTTCTCTTTGGGTATTGGGAGGCCCATTCCATGATGCGATCTATTTCTCTGGTGGAATGCCCTTGTTTGGTGAAGGTGGTTTTAAGTGTCTTAATGTGTGTATCCTAGACCTTCTCTGCAGAGCACATTCTCTGGTATCTGAGTGCCTCGCTGTCATAAATATAAAGGGAAGGGTAAACCCCTTTAAAATCCCTCCTGGCCAGAGGAAATCTCCTCTCACCTGTAAAGGGTTAAGAAGCTAAAGTAACCTCGCTGGCTCCTGACCAAAATGACCAATGAGGAGACAAGATACTTTCAAAAGCTGGGACGAGGGAGAGAAACAAAGGGTATGTGTGTCTGTCTATATTTTGTCTTTTGCCGGGGATAGACCAGGAATGAAGCCTTAGAACTTTTAGTAAGTAATCTAGCTAGGTACGTGTTAGATTATGATTTCTTTAAATGGCTGAGAAAGGAATTGTGCTGAATAGAATAACTATTTCTGTCTGTGTATCTTTTTTGTAACTTAAGGTTTTTGCCTAGAGGGGTTCTCTATGTTTTGAATCTAATTACCCTGTAAGGTATTTACCATCCTGATTTTAGAGGGGGGATTTTTTTTTTTATTTCTATTTACTTCTATTTCTATTAAAAGTCTTTTTGTAAGAAAACTGAATGCTTTTTCATTGTTCTCAGATCCAAGGGTTTGGGTCTGTGGTCACCTATGCAAATTGGTGAGGCTTTTTATCCAACATTTCCCTGGAAAGGGGGGGGTGCAAGTGTTGGGAGGATTGTTCATTGTTCTTAAGATCCAAGGGTCTGGGTCTGTAGTCACCTAGGCAAATTGGTGAGGCTTTTTACCAAACCTTGTCCAGGAAGTGGGGTGCAAGATTTTGGGAAGTATTTTTGGGGGAAAGACGTGTCCAAACAGCTCTTCCCCAGTAACCAGTATTTGTTTGGTGGTGGTAGTGGCCAATCCAAGGACAAAAGGGTGGAATATTTTGTACCTTGGGGAAGTTTTGACCTAAGCTGGTAAAGATAAGCTTAGGAGGTTTTTCATGCAGGTCCCCACATCTGTACCCTAGAGTTCAGAGTGGGGGAGGAACCTTGACACTCGCTGTAGATAACAGATTTCTTGGTGTGTTTGGGGTGGTTACTGGATCTGTGAAAGTATGTGTGTCTGGGTGTTTCTTGTACCTGTATTTAGTTATGTGTAGAGTTCCATTGTTGAAGCTGATCATGGTGTCCAGGATAGGGTGACCAGATGTCCCTATTTTATAGGGACGGTCCCGATATCTGGGGCTTTTTCTTCTATAGGCGCCTATTACCCCCCACCCCCTGTCCCGATTTTTCACACTTGCTGTCTGGTCACTCTAGTCCAGGAAGTTGTTGCTGATGCAGGAGTGTTCTAGAGAGACACTATTGTAATAATCTTTGTACAAAGTATGCCTTGTAAGATAGCATTTGAAAATTTATAATTTGCTGGTCAATATTGTCCTGATAAAATATATTGGCAACACTGCATGTGAAGTTACAGGATTTTCCTGTATGATGTTATTAACACATGTTCCAAACCCCACAGCCCTGCCCAGGCAGAATTCAGGTCTGTTCTAAACAAAGGAAGGAATGTGTGCTTGCCTAAATTTGCATTTAAGCAGTAAAGAGAGTCATCAAGCTGGAAGGGAAAACAAAGGAAGTTCAAACAGGATAAAAAAAAACACACCAAAAACAGCAGGTAATCTCCTTCCACATAGACTCTTTGTCTCCTGGGTCTCAGCTGGAAATATTTTTCAACATGGAGATTTAAACTATAAAAAGAAGGGATGTATCCCCCAAGACACCCCTCTCTATCTCCCAGCTCACCTTGTTCTCTGCACCTGAGAAGAAAAAAGGAAACAGCTGTTACACTCTTGTGGAGGGATCCTGACCTGAAAACTTGGTCAGTAATTTGCTGGAGCATATGGTGAGGAAGTCTGCTTTGCAAATAAGATAGTTTCTTAAATATATACTAGTGAGCATTTTATCTTTATTTTTCTTGTAACCATTTCTGACTTTTCTGCCTCATTATTTATACTAACTTAAAATCTATGTCTTTGTAGTTAATACATTTCTTTAATTGTTTTATCTAATCTAGTGTGCTTTAAGTTGATGTTTCTGGGCAACTATTTAAGGTAATAAGATGGCATCTTATTTCCTTAAAGGAATAACAGACCTAATATATTTGTACTGTCCAGGAGAGAGCTGGGCAGTAAAGGACATACCTTTCTGGGGGAAGATCTGGGACTGGGGGTGGGGGTCACCCTGCAGTATAACCAAGGCTGGTGAAATCCAGGGTGTAACTGGCAAGCTGCAAGTACACGCAGACACTCAGGGTGCGACTTGTGTGCTGGAAGGCTGTTTGTGAACAGCCCAGGTAAGAGCTACTACAGCAAGGCATTGTAAGGTACCCAATGTTGCAGGGCAGGTGTAACAGCCCCCACACTGAATTGTACCTTTGGTATGTTACAATGGGTGGTGATGGCTGAAGTTGTGGTGGAAATCTATGAGGGAATGTAAGTCATCTGTCCAGAGGATGGAAATATCATTTGTTGTATCTCAGGTATATCACTAGTTTCATGGTGCATTTTTTCAGAAATTCTTCCTCAGTGTGGGCAATGAAGATGTTGGCATATTGGGGAGCCATCCTAGTACCCATGGCTGTTAACATGGTTTTGACAAAGTGTTTGTTGTTGGATGTAAAATTGTTATGTGTGAGGATGAAGTGGATGAGTTTGGCAATGTGTTTGGGGTGGATATCTGAGTGTTGTCAAGTGTCTTGTAGATATTTGAGGCAGGCAACAATGCTGTCATTATGATGGATGTTGGTGTATAGGGAGGTAACATCCATGGTGGCAACGATAGTGTACTGAGGGAGTGTGACAGGGTGTACAAGGCATTTTGAGGCCCCCTGCTGGAGGTCTTGTGGTCCTACCACACCTCAGAAAAGGAACAGTGAAGGTGGGTCCTCCAGGCCTGCCTAGAAAGGCTGCAGGGAAACAGACAATCAGAGCACAGCAGGCAAAATTAAAAGGAGCTCCTGGGCCTGAGTAGGTCAGTGCTTGACTGGGACCAGTAGGGATAAGACAGAAAAACTCTCCAGGCAAGGAGGCCTGGGAGAGACCCTGCTCAAACAGGGAACAGGCAGAGAACCTAAGAAGGTGATGGGATCTAGTGGGAAGCATCCCAGGGAATGCAGCAGCAACAATTATTAAAGGGAAGCATTTTATAGGGTCCCTCGATTGGAACCCACAGTAGTGGGTGTGTCTATCCCCACCCCCACTGGCTGCTAGGGAAGTGGCCTAAGCCCCAACAAGGGGATAAGACTCAGTACTAAAAGCCTGAGAAAAGAGCTACAACTTAAACAGGCCCAGAGTTGGGGCTAAAGATCCCAGAGAGGGCCAACCATTTGTTGGACTCTGTTACCCAGGAAGGGGTTCATTCATGCATGTTAACTGTGTGACTTAGCCAGAGGGATGAGAGACTGAAGACCTACTTGATGAGGACAACAGCTGACATGGGATGACAGAAAAAGGAAAGACTGCAGGGTCACACCTGGCAGACAGGAGGCACTTATGAGACGTGACTGCACCCCAACACTGGAGGTTGTTAATATTGCAGAGCTTCTGGAGGAAGCTGGTCCTTTGTGTGGTGAGCAGTTTGAGGATGGCTTCTATGAGTGCTGATATTCCTTCAGTGAGATTGCCATGGCCAGATATGATGTGTCTACCTGGCTTCCTTGTTTGTGTACCTTGGGAAGCATGTAGAAGGTCCCTGGGATGGGTTCAAGGGGTATGAGATTGTAGAGTTTCTCTTGGAGCTTTTTGGGGAAGGATTTGATGATATCCTTAAATTCTTGGGTGAATTGTGGTGTGAGGTCCTCTTTGAGTTCTTTATAGTAGGTGGTGTTGGAGAGTTGTCGCTTGGCCTTGTTAATGTAGTCATCATGGTTGAGAATTATGATGGCATCCCCTTTGTTGGTTTGATCACTGTCTGGTGGTTGGATTTCAGGAATTGTATAGCTGTCCTCCTGTTGGTGAAGAGACTGTGGTGGATGTAATATTTTTAAAGGATTCCACAGTCAATTTTTGTCCTGAAGCAATGTATTGCGCAAGTGTGTGGTCTTGTCCACTGTGGGGTGTCCAGTCAGATGATAATTTTTTCTTAGGATTGTCAGTGGGGACATAGTAGTTAAGGGTGGCGTGGTGAAAGAATCTTTGAGATGGAGTTCTTCTAGTTCTCCACATGTGAATATGGTATCAGGTTATGTGGTGGGGCAGAAGTTCAGTCCCTTGCGAGTATAGATAATTCATCTCTGGTTATGGGTATTCCTGATAAATTGATGATGATGGGTTGTCATGTAGTAGCCATGGGTTGTCATGTAGTAGCCTGATGCCGTGGTTTATCTTGGAGATGAAGTTTTGGAATTGTTATAGGTAGTTCTTTTTGCTTGTGGGCTGAATGGGTGTCATCAGGTTTTTTGATAGTTGTTTTGGGTTCCTTGGATGACCTCCAGGTACTTTCCTGATTTTGTTTGTTCCATGTGGGAGTATGTGATGATTTCTTTTTCGAGGTGGTCTCTTCTGGAGTATGTGAGGCATAGGAGATGGTTTCTAATTTTTTTTCTGAAGTCCATCTGCAGAGCTGTTGAGCATATTTGGAGTTATATGTAGTGTTTAGAGGGTAGATGGTACTGATGTGGCTCCATAAGTCAGTTGTTTTGAATAAAACGTTGACATCAAGATAGAAAATCAAATCAAGCCTGTGTAAATCTTAAATCTGTCAAGGATAGCATATCCGCAGTAGCTTGTGGGGACATGTTTCAAAGCTCATAATAAGTACATTACAACTAAAAGCCTGTTCTTCCAGGGATTTAAACCTACTGCAAGAGATGTTTGAAGGACTAGTTAGAGAATTGGGGGGGATAGCTCAGTGGCTTGAGCATTGGCCTGCTAAACCCAGGATTGTGAGCTCAATCCTTGAGGGGGCCATTTAGGGATCTGGGGCAAAAACTGGGGATCGGTCCTGCTTTGAGCAGGGGGTTGGACTAGATGACCTCCTGAGGTCCCTTCCAACCCTGATATTCTATAAGATTCTCATTTTTTCTGAATTATTCTTGTTCTTTCAAGAGTAACAATGCTATCACATATGCAATAAGTACTTTTTTACAGTATAGTAATAATTCATAAAAGGAAAACCTTAAAGGGTTCAAAGACTCCGATGAGCACCCAGAACTTAAGATACTTATCCTAGTGTAAGCAAAAATATCCAACTCTCTCTGGTCTAGAAACTGGGCTTTAAATCTTGCTGGTTTCTTTCAGTCTGGGAATACCATAAGAAGTCTTGCTTGCTGTATCTGGTATTTTTTCACTGGTCCCTTCCAAACCTAGAAGTGGAGAGGCATTTGAACAGTAAAAAAGAGAGAAACCTAAACATTGTTCATCCAACTTTTTTGAAGTCAGAAAGATCCAGCTTGATTTCTCATGAATGTTCAAGTTAGTTCTAGATTTATCCAAGCCATTTCATCCATCCCTAATAATAAATCCTTAACACAAAGCTTAGCTACATTAGTGTACTTCAAATTTTCTTATTACTTTCAGTTGCTTTAAGGAAAAACCTTGCCTCTCCATTCCTGAAAGGAGTGCCAGTGCAGGACAGGTTGGCTCTGGCTATCCAGGGGGAAGGATTGGAGGGAGAGAGCCTTTAGTTTTGGATGGGCCTACACCCACCCCTTCCCAGAACTCAAATAGGCCTGGTGAAATAGGCCAGGTGAAAAGAGTCTGTAGTGCACTTTACTGCTGTTCCAAAAAAACCCCCAAAACTGTGTGAGTCTTTGAGTGAGCTTTTGACTGCAGCATATGTACATGGCAGAGCCAGAGCCCTGAGCACACCCCTGAGCTGGCAGGCCACATTCCCTGGTGGCAGTTATCCATCAGTTGGGTCCCCTCTATAAATAACACTTTTAGCGCTCGCTTGCTATGCTGCATGGGTGCGCTAAGAGGATGGGGAGGGGAAGGAGTGCTTCATTCACAAAACATCAAGCTGAATGCAGGTTAAATTGAACAAGTGGAACTTTATTAATCCCTATGGATTGCTCTGTTCATATGGCTGAGTTGCTTCCAACCTAACCTTGTTTCACTAGTGCCCCAACAACAACAGTCCCTCCAGGGAACATTGACTCTCTGACTCCAGTTCCAATGATCATGATATGAGGAGGACCCATAAACGCTTTCCTCCAGAATATCCAAGCATCCTAGGTCAGGATTTAGGCCTAGCTGTGAACTATATAAAAAAAGGAGCAGTCCAGAGAATGACTGGTGGCTTAAAGAGGCACAATTCTTCTCTTGAAACCACTTGCTCTGGGGAGGGAGCAAGTTACTTCATCTTTTTTCATGGAACAGCTTATTTCCCTCACCCTGCATGCCCTCCAAGTGTCCAACCAGCTACTTTGGCTTGTCTCCACCTACCGTCCATCTCCACCCTGCCCACTTGCTCTCAGGGGGTTGTATTGGACAAGTAGTCCCTGCTCTGCCCATTGTAACTGGAGTCACTGTCTGTGTAGGGCCAAGCAAGGATCCAATTGGAATGTCTATGGAGAATCCATTCTGTGATCCATGCTGGTATTTTAAAGTACCGAGAACAGCAACTGGGTCACTAGAGTCCATTCCAGGTTTTGGTTCTGACTAGGGAGTTCAGTTAGCTACAGACAGACAAGCTGTAGGGTGTGTTCTGTGAGCTACAGGATCAAACCAGTGGCCTATGCAATCTTACTTTAAAAGTATATGTGTGACTCATTCCCGAAACTCCTAATCAGGTAGGACACAATTGTAATGTGGGAGGATTCACTTTCCTGCATGGCTGAGTAAGGGCTTTGACAGTCTAGTCCAAATTTAATAATTGTTATATAAAAACAAAATGGCACTTTTATTAAAATATTTTCAGGTAAACAATGTTGCCTTTACAAGGGTACAGTCTGGGGTGAATAAGAAGACTGAACAACTCCTACAACCACAGAAACCAAAGCAATTTAACATAGTGCTACAGGTAACTCCCTATGAGCCTTGTATGAGATTAATGTTAAGTATTGATCTGGATGTCATGTGGACAGTTACCACTCTAACCCAATTTTACTGCTAGAATTTCTGCTGCTCTTGGTACTGTAGCCAGTATCACTTCTGTCCTGCTAAAAGATTACTCAAAGGAAAAATTAAAGTATCTTGGCTACTACCAGATGACTGATGTGTAAATAGCAAAATACCCAGCACTAAAAAGAAAAGAAAAAATTAACATGAACCTTTTCACTCTCAATCAAATTTAAATTCAGATTTTCAGTTCTGGTAAAGATTAGGGTGAGAATTTATTTGATCCAAACGGGCTTACTCACATTTTGTGTTTGACTGATTGTGACATACAAAGTTTCTTAAGTCTTATCCCGTGGCAGTATTAAAGTAGAAAACAGTGTGTTTTATTCCTTCACTGCAGTGTCTTTGGATGCCCAGGTGTGGCTTATGGGAACTGGGTAGTTTATGAGCACTTCAGTAGCACTCACTGTGTTCTGTGTTGTAGAAACCAGCCAGAGCAGCACAGTATATAGATAACTAGACCTTGTATGCTGCATAATTTGGACCCTACTGTGTCCTTGTGGTTACTTCATATTATTGTTTTGTAAAGAGCAAAAATTGGTGTGGAGTCCCACTCCACAGACCAGCAGCAGTGCTGTGAAATCTTGCCCTGCCTAGGAGCCATGATTTGTGGGGGAAAGCACAAACATCAGCTGGCATCTCCCCCCTCACAGACTTCTGGCTGGCTAGAGAGACAGCAGGAAATCCTGCCAGCTCTACTGTGATTGGAGAGGAGATTATGTGTTTGACAGCAGTGCAGCCTCTACTGCTGCAGGGATCCAGCAGGCTAAGAATCTGAGCTGCAGGCTAGGAGAACAGGCCCAGGGAGCAGCTTGAGTGTGTAGCTCTTGGGAGCCTGTATCATATACAAGAATTGGCCAGAGCCCACAGGGAAGGAAACCCCTCATTAGTGACTGAGAGACTGATGTAGAGGGGCACTGGGACTGTTTGATGATAAAGGTGAGTTGCTGATAAAGCTGAGTGTTACTGGTGAAGATGTTGGAGTGATGGTTTCTGGGCAAATTCCTACCTTTCCAAAGGAGGTAGGAGATCTCCATCCCAACACAAGATGTGGTAGTTTGGAACAGTCTACCACTGAGGGGAGCCTCTACCACAACTGGTGGCAAGGATGGAATCCCAATCCAAGGATACAGTGAAGTAGAGGGAGATTGTAGAGATCTACTGAAAGTGAAATTAAAGGCAACTGTAGCCTTCATCCATTGGGACTATGAGTAAACTGCTCGTTTAGAAGAAAAAAATTGGGGAAAATGGACTTGTCTGAGCTCAATAGAGGACCGGCCAGCCTATATTAAGGGACTGCAACAATATATAACAGCTGATGATAGTCTAATTGAAAAAGGTGGTGTGTAGGGAGTGTAATACTTATAACATGCTGCCTAAGGTAGAAAATCTGCAAAATCACCTACCTCCAAAGACATTGGTGATCTCAGGTAGTTTTTTACTTCTGTAAAAGGATTCAAAAAGAAAAGGAGTACTTGTGGCACCTTAGAGACTAACCAATTTATTTGAGCATAAGCTTTCGTGAGCTACAGCTCACTTCATCGGATGCATAAAGTGGAAAGTACAGTGAGGAGATTTTATATACACACAGACCATGAAAAAATATTTATTGTATGTAGAGTGATCACTTAAGATGAGCTATTACACTTCAAAAGGTTTTCTCTCCCCCCACCCCACTCTCCTGCTGGTAATAGCTCATCTTAAGTGATCACTCTCCATACAATGTATATTTTTTCATGGTCTGTGTGTATATAAAATCTTCTCACTGTACTTTCCACTTTATGCATCCGATGAAGTGAGCTGTAGCTCACGAAAGCTTATGCTCAAATAAATTGGTTAGTCTCTAAGGTGCCACAAGTCCTCCTTTTCTTTCTGCAAATACAGACTAACACGGCTACTCTGAAAAAAGGATTCAAAAAGAAAATGAAACAATTTCTGATGTAGGGCTGAACTAAGGTAATTAACAGAGCATTGCTAGTTTGCAGAGAGCTTAAATGATGCTTTAAAGCACCAGTTAGTATGTGTTGTACAAAATGAAGCAATCCTCAAACAGCTGTTGACTGAGGTTGATTTGACCCTAAAATGTGCACTAGAAATTGTTATAACAATGTATACGGCTAATGGGTGAGCTGCGACAGTATCACAGAATGTGTGCAACAAAGCAACTGAGGGACAGCAGAAGGTACAACATGAACGGCACTCAGACTGTGCTTTCATTGTTGCAACAGTTTCACAGTGCAACTGATTGTTGGTTCAAAGACAGTGCCTGTTGAAACCCCACGAGATTGGGTCGTAGATAGAAATTATGCAGGTCAGTGCAAAAGGTATAACAGCCACGTCACAGAGCAATATCAGAGGATTTCAGGTTCATCAGCTTCCAGGTGACATGGAGTCCACTGAAAATGTTATAGCATCTTTCCAACTGTTTAATTTAGAAGACAATAAATGGGTGTTATCTTTACAAGTGCAAGGTGTAAGACTTAAAATGGAGCTTGATACTGGGTCTGCTGTTTCTTTACTTTCACAGGGGACTATTTTAAAAGGTGATGTTGTAGAAAACCTCAGTACTACTAAAATATATAAACTGGGGAAATCCTCATGCCCCTGGGTTTTATTACAGTGGATGTTACATAACTGCAAAGGGCATATGCTAAACCTCTATATTATGAAGGAAGGGTTCCTGAATTATTTGGTATTTAGTAAAGATTGACTGAGAGATTCAGCTAGACCAAGAGAGAATAAAACACCTGCGCATTTAGCAAAAGATTTTGAACCCTGTCCCCAAACAAAAAATAGCTGAAGTTTTGCACAAGGTAGCTGATGTCTTTCAGGATGGTGTCAGAACTTTAAAACATATGAAAGCAAAAAATGTGCTTGAAGAGGGAATGAGTCCTAAATGTTGTAAATGCTTGTCCAGCATCTTGTGTGATACAGCCAAAGTTAGAGGCAGAAGTTCCAAGCTCAGGCTATACTTAAGGCACACCACCACAAAGTGGCCAGTTATTGCCTTCTTGGTTCTTGTCTTGTGTAGCAACAGAGTTACATCTGCTAAATGAGCAAAATAGATGGAAATGGTGTTGGTCCACACATTGTCCCAAGGCTTTTGTGAGGCCAACAAGCTTATAGCATTTAAAAGGGTCCTTACACACTACAATCTTTGCCTATCAAGTTAGCTCTTGAGACTTCCCCATATGGGATAGGAGCCGAGACTTCACATGTGATAGACGATTATACTAACAGGCCTTTGCTTCTAGATCTCTTATCTCTGCAGAATGTAATTATGCTTAAAGTGATGGACAAGGTCTCAGTTTTGTCTGAGGAATTTTACTTAAAAAATTTAACCAATATCTGCACGGGAGACTATTTAGTCTGGTTACAGACCATCAAACTCTAGTTCTAGTTTTTAAAAGCACCAACTGACATGAGAATGCAGATTGCTTGGCACACTTGCCATTGGAAGCAACAGACAAGGATAGTGATGTGAAACCAACGACACATGCTTAGATATGTTTCAGAGTAGTATTTTCCACTCCATGCATCTGATGAAGTGGGTTTTAGCCCACAAAAGCTTATGCCCAAATACATTTGTTAGTCTCTAAGGTGCCACAAGGACTCCTCATTGTTTATGCTTAGCTATGTTTCTCTGCCTCCTTGTGAGTGGTCAACTACCCAGTGGTAGCAAATCCACATTGACTAAACTGAGCCATTTATGGTACATGTGCATTTGAGTGGAGTAGATGCTGATTCTGAATGGCCTGAAGTATTCTGTATAAATTAAACTAATTCAGTGCAGACAGTAGAAGTGTTACAACTATTATTCACAAGTACTTGTGACAATGGCACTCAGTGCACATCCCAAAAAGATTCAATTGTTTGTCAAAAGAAATGGTATCAAACATGTCACATCAGCATCTTACCTTCCTGCCACAAATGGATTAGTGTAAAGATTTATCCAGATATTCAAACAAGGAATCTGTGCTATGGCTCCAGATAAAGGTAGCCTACAACACAAAATTACAAATTTTCTATTGGCTCATAGGAATGCAACACTCACAACTACAAATCAAACACCTGTGATGTTGCTTTTGGGACATAATTTAAGGGCTTGCTAAAGTCCAATCTCCAAAGGAACCTTCTTAGGAAATGGCCAAAAATAGTCATGCCCAGCTGTGCAGTTTTCATCAGAGAAAGTCTTCGTTCATGGAATCCTCGAGTGATTACAGCACAGGCTGGTCCTTTGTCTTATTGGATAGAAGTGGCACCAAACATGTCATGGAAAAGACATGATAGCCTGTTCTGAGCACAAATCCCTCTGCATCTTCTACACCAGGGATGCCTGTGGAAACTACTGAGCTTGCAATACCACCACAGACAGTGATGTGTGACTATACCACTGAGTCTCATGTCCCTGTTTCTATTACAAGTGACCCTAACACTACAGAGCAGGAAGATGTTCCTGATACAGCTACATCAGCAAGTGCAGTCACTGTTTCAGATAAGGCTGTGAGACATTATCCAGAAAAGTCATAATCTACCTCCCAGACTTAATTTGGAGCATTCTGTTTATTTAATGATAGCAATACATTTCTAATTTTTATGTCCTTTTACATTAAAGATGTGTAGTGTATAGGAATTGGGTGGTATCTCCTTAAATGGTTTGTGTGCCCTCTAGCGGCCCTCACTGTGTTCCTAAGTTACCAGATCCCTGCAAGAGCAGCAGTCAACATAGATAGCAAGGGCTTGCATGTGGTGTACAATTAGTAAGCACAGTAATTTAGATCCCTGTGTGCCAGCCCATGTGTGGTTCCTTTCTATTCCATATTTTGTGTAAAGAGCAAAAGACACAAAAGCAGCCTTCTGCTGTGTTTGTTTTTGTATCTGTTTCCCTTGCATGATGGCTTAGATTAAAAGGAATGCTTTAACTTTTAATTCAGGCAGCCCTACTCTATATTTCCTTACCCCCTCCAAGCATTTACATACATGCTTAGGTACTTAATAATGAAAGAATTTAAACTCAGCTTGCCCCAGCACTGTTGGGGCAAGGCATTAGAAAGGCCTCCACAAAGCACAGCAGTACCCAAGATAGAGTCTTAGTTTCTAGGCATAGATTGGTCATCATTACTAGCATTTACCAACAGCTACTTGCACAATAGTAACTGAAATACTGTAGTAATTTTCTATGAACATACAGTACTGTTATCTCAGAGGGTGCATGTTGATTCTGAATGGTGAAAAATGTTTCATGGTTGAGATTTGTAACTGAGATATGTTATAGAGGTTAAAAAACATTAATTAAAGTGACATAATTAAAGTGACAAAACCTCTTGCTCAAAATCCAAAGGAACAGCAACTGAAAAAACTCATAATTGCAGAAAAGCACAGTCATGGGCACTGAGAAAGCTATAAACTGATTAGGTTTCTTTTTCACATTTTTTGAAGAAAATTTACTTCTCTGAAAACAAGTATTAGAAACCTCAGCCCCCAAAGGATTTTTTGGGGAGAACGATAGGCCAGTAAATGTAAGTGCTCAGGATGAAAGCTTTTTTTCACTTATAACTATCTGTTGCTTTCACAATTCTGTAAGCTGTACTATCATTCCTCCTCTCCAGATGTTACCATATATGGAATTGGTTTGGTGGATCCATCTAAAAAATATTCTTGTCGTTTCTTCCTGTTTGATCCAATGATAAACTAATCAGTGCCATCACAACCTCACTATATTGCTACTGGATTCTTTTTGCAATGAGCTGAATAACCTGATCATATCATTTTGTGGTTTGTGTTTTCTCTTCTGTATGTGGCACCTCTGCTTTCTCTTCTGAGCTAGTGTATAACAACACTTTCTTTTCATCTTGTCATGTTAGGTTAAAACAGGATGACAATGATAATACTCCTGCACACAAATGTTAAAGCTGTGTGTTGTGCTGCATACCACTAATTTCTTTATGCTTTCTCACTCTTTTTTTTCCTTCTTAGTCCTTCCCTCTTCTTCCTCAGAAAAGTCCTGGTTAAGTTTTTGCGGGGGATCATGGGGACAGAACCATTGAAGTCAATGGTCCGATGCTGATTCAAACCATATTTCCTTGCTATTTTATCATCAGGAAAAACACGGTACCTGAAAACACTCAGCTACTTCTAAATATGGGGGCACCAGAACCTTGGAAAACTATCCTGAAAATTTACCAGCCCAGGCACAAAATCTAGTTGCCCACTTCTTATAATGGAGGAAAAATCATATTTTACTTGCCCATCAAAAGCAATTACATGCCCTGGGCTGGTGGGCAAGCAGAATTTAATCACTTGCTTAATCACCCAAACCAAAGCTCTCATTTAAATTGTTTGATGTTTTGAGTGGGTACAGTATAGAGGAGTGAGCCCTTCCAAGGTAAGGCGGATATTAGGTTCTACACTGATTACCCGCCCACTGGCTGACCCCACGGTAGAGATCCTGGCCCATTGAAATCAGTGGCAAAACTCCCCTTTGACTTCAAAGGGGCCAGGATTTCACCCCATTTTTCTTGTTATGCTGAATAGCCCAGTTTGGAATAGCAATACAGCCTCTTGAGATGGTTGGTCAGTTGTGTTACTGTTTGTTTGGAAATCTCTCCTAGCCTGCAAGATTAATGTATTGCATCCAGTGGCCATGTTAACAGCCACCAACTGGTGCCTCCTGTTCTCAGGTTCCTTCCCCATATTTTCCTTATTAAGAAGTTTAGTGATTAGCTCTTTAGTGCATACTTAAGAGAATCTCTCTTCATGACTTCTCTCTTTCCTCTGTTGCAGTGTTTGTTGCCTTCTTTTCCTGGAATTATCCATTCTAATATTCTGCCTTGCTGCTGTTATCCATCACTCTTTTTGATGTATGACAATGCTCAGCTGGCACCAAAAAGTCTTTAAGTTTCCTTACGGGGTCAGGTTTTTGGTTATTCTCATCAAGGAAAAGTGAGTCATTTCCAATTAATAATTTGCTAAATTTAGCTTCTCTTTCTGCTCATACTCTGCAATTTCCTGAACTGTATTCATAATTTGAGTCTACTCAACAAATATCTTTATTTTTTAATCTGCTTATGAGTATTCAAAATTTGAGCTGTGCTGTTTAGTTGTAATTGGTCAGAAAAAGCACAACATATTTTTTTCTCTTATCTTTATTTTTTTTTTTCAAAATAAGGCTTAGAAGTACAAATCTGCCCTTCCGGAATGGGTGACAAAATTATAGCTAAGGATGAGATCCAGTTTTTATTCTAGCCACTGCTTTTCAATTGCTCAAAGCTCTGTCAAACAAACTGGTTTGGGGATGGAATTTTCCCTGTTTGTTCTTAGGTCAAAGGTTTGTTTGTTTTTTATTTAAAGTTTGAGCAAAATACTTTCATATTTTTTTGAGTTTCAAACTTGATCCCTTTTTATTTACTATTCCAGAAAGGTCAGCCCTTACTTGCATTGAGTAAGCACCACAAGGAGAAACTCTTAAGTGCCATCACAATACTTTTTAGTACATATAAAGCTTTAGCACTCTTGTAGACTAAAAAGAGCAAATACAACCAGGAAAAACAGCTTGGTTTTGTGTGAAGTATTCACGTTCTTTTCTTACTTTTTAAAACCTTTTTAACTTTCTGCCATTGGCAATCCATGTGGTGACTTCTCTTATTGGAAATAGGACAGCCAGCAGGTTGTTTTTTTTCTTTAATTGTCTCAAGAATTGACCACCTGGGAAGATAACACTTGAAGGAACTTTTTTGTTCTTCGACTAGTTGGACTGGAAGCAGCTGAGATATAGGGTTTACAATACCTGTTTGAAGCAATATAATAGGTCTCTCAAACATTCCACTTGTGGAGTAAAATGGATGCTGTGTTGGCAGAACTACTTACTCTATTCTTCACTGAACAATTGGAAGCCATAGTTCTACCCTTTTCATCCCTTTAATCTCTCTGCAAGATCTACTGAAAGTAACAGCATTGATAATTCTCCTCCGTCTTCTCCCCTGCCACTTCAGCATAGGTACACTCCCAAGTTCGTATGCAGACTTTATCTGAGGAGGATCAAATACCTGTAGCTTTGCTTTTCAAGTAGTTTAAGTTGTCAGGAAGAAAGATAAAGCCAGGCTTTACCAATGTTGCCTGAAGCCCCAAGTCAGTGTCTGGTGAAAAGTGAAATAATTTATTATGATAAAATTTTATCTGAAATGTTGAAGTGGAGAGAAATATTTTAAAATAAATTAATCAATTAAGCTTAATACTTGGGACATTTCAATGAAAAGCAAAGTATGTGGTTGGTAGCTCAAGACAACACCAAAGGCTGTTAACCTCAGTTCTTCATTCATCTGGAAATGGCCAACTCTTGGACTTAGCATACAATTTCAATAGAGAAATCACTTTAATTATACCCTTTTAAATGTGGAGTGACAACTAGAAACCAAAGACATGATTCTGTGAGGAGATTTTTACCTTCTGGAAGGCACTCAGGCTGAGGCTTTAATTCACTAGAAATGAGTTATCTTGTAGCAGCATATTTATCATTCCTTTAAATGCTTGCTATGCTTGCAGTATTTGGTGGAAGGAACTAAGGATCTGATTCAATGAGTCTTTCCATTGACTCCAATGGACTTTCCAAATTTTGATGCTCTAATCTTTAAAAGGGCCTGGTCAAACTCATTGAAGTCACTGGAACAGGTGTTGGAACTGGAAGTAGGGAACAGGAGAGAAGCCTCATTGTCAGTGGAGGGAAGGAGTAAAGAGAGATTACAATAAATCTATTTTATGACAACTGTGCAATTACTGTGCATCCAAGAGTGTAACTCAGTTCAAAAGAGCAAGGTGTGTGGCCTTCTACTGCGTACAAATGGGCTAGCAAGGGGTTCTTATGGACACACATTTTGGAAGTCTCAAGGTCATTCTTCTTCAGTAAAACAGAATACCATCCGCTTTGGCTTCAAGTTAAAGGGATAATGTCAACTTGGAATCTAAGCCGTTTAAAATTGAGCTGAAATTAGTTTCAGCCACTACACTTGCCCCCAAATCATCCCGCCACTTTTTATAATGTTGTAGTCATATTTTTCCATTTTTTAAAATGCTGTTCTCTCCTCTGTTGTTATTTCACAGACCTATAAAAGCAACAGCTGAAACTGACTATCTGTACAGGAGAATGGTGAAACTGACTATACATGAAATGCTCTCCAGTGCACAAAGTAAATAAAGAGGAAACATATTCTTCTCTAATATGTTTCACTTATAGTGATCATTTGTGTTTGTAACAATAGCTTAAAATTCTTTAAACAAAATGAAATTTTTAAGTTGATGATGTCTCTTTCATGAGTGTAACTCAATTCAGAAGAGACACAGGGCATAGACAAAGACACAAGGTATGGAGAAATAGAAAAAGATATTGGAGAAACTTAAAACTTTAAAAAAATAGGACAGATCCCTAGAGAACAGAGAAATAACTAATTCGACACCCCAATTATTTTTAAAAAGCATCTAAAGACATAGTGGGGAGTTAGGCCACTCAGTTTGACATCAATTCTTTAAGGCTCAAAAGCATTTTTAAAGGATCAAATGTAGGTATGTTTAAAAAGCACAACCTGATAACAGACAATTAGTATAGCATCAGGATGGGGTTATGATGCTTAAGTAATTTGTCTGTGTATATATGTGAGTATTTTAAAGATATAACTATGAGAATCAATGGGGGTGCAATAAACAAGATAAAGCAGGATACAGCTATTTGACAAAATCTCTCTTTGATTTAATATCTCAGACATGAAACCCTTAGGAGAGAGGAATTGACAGTTGGTTAGAATTAGGCAGAAGAACAATAATCCTATCTACTGTCCTCATTGGGCTAGCTCCATTTCATAGAGATGAGTATCACCAGAAGGACTAGAGAGCTTTGGCAAACACTTCTGATTGCTTTAGGAGCGTCTCATGATCTTCTGTGGCTGATCTGCCACTGAGTCTCAGACGTGTTAAAAACAGAGGAGTAGGAAAATGGTGTCTTTTGTTTCTGATGAGTGAGAAAAATATCCTACTACAATCAAAACCAATTTATTTAAAATATTTCAGTGGCATCAAAACCATTGAGATTAATGTGAAGGTTTGGTGGGGGCTTGGAAGATTGCCTGAATGGCAAGCAGAAGTAGCAGGCAAGTGAACAGAAAAATGAGATTTGGATCTGAGGGTTTCCAGATTATTTGGTGTTTGCTGTTCAAGGTCCATGTAAGCCATATGCCCAGAGTCTTAATTGGCACTTCTGAGTGGAACAATTTCAGTGTAGTGTGAGGCCCACAGTGGGAAACACTAAGAGTGAGACAGTAATATGATAGATATTAAATTCATTTGGCTCAGGTGATGGCAGTGAAGAAAAGAATTTCCTACCTTTCAGGTGCTTCTCAGTTATTAAATGACATAGCGTATAGTAGGAATATGAGGGACTAGTAATGCCAGGTCTATAGATGGTAAACTCTCCAGGGAGGGGCCAAGACACATCAAGATCCTAATTTTAAATATGCCAGTGTTTGAGAATGTTTGTTTGGAATGAGGATCTTGGTGCATCCATTATATAAATAGAGACCATTATGCAAAATTAGAATATGGTCTTAGATAGATTTTCAACCTGAAACAAGTCTGATGGAAGGTTCAAATCTGACTCTAATAGTTAGGAAAGCAAATGGAACCTTTAGCGATGAAAGATGCTATACACCAGTAAATGTAGGCATTGTATCTAGATTGTAACTGTTGTTGTTAGCCATTGCAGCATTATGACATGAACATTATTAAATCATATCACATTGTAATGCAGTACAATGAATATTAAAAATAATCCAAAATATTTACAGCCAGTACCTTACATTATTTAATAACCCGGCCCTGACATTTATTTGTAAAGAAGAGAAGTTAAATGCAGGCAAAATGTGATTTCTCTGTGACACATTACAGGCGATGCAAATACCAGCATGTGCTTGCTGCACTTTAACTTCTTGGCACTACTGTGCGCACAAGCAGTTGAAGTAGATGTTTCTGTCCCTCGCTAGCCTCCTCTGGCAGATATACCATTTTGCTCCCAGTGTCACAGAAGATGCTGTTTGGTCATGACATTTACTGTAAACAGCTCCAGATTGAAGTCCTAATTCTGTAGCACAGAACCCTTATTGATTTCTGTGGGAATTGTGTGTGCAAAGTGGTAGCGGAATTATGCACTTACATATATTGCAAATAGAGTTGTATACCAAAGGCAAGTAAAAGCAGTGGCACAAGGAAGCCCCACCGATCAAAAGGATCCACTGAATTTTTGGTCCAATTGCCAGTACTAATTTTTTTGTTAGCATCTCTCTGAAGTATGTATTGTGACATTGTGGATGTTCTCTTACTACAGTACAGTATGTGAGACTGAACTGGGTTCTGGAAGTTTTCCTCTTTCTTTTCTGTGGTAAGCTCACAAATTCATTAAGAATGAATGATTTATTGTCCTGACCCTGCTGGTCAGATCAACAACAATCTCTGACTGAATGAAGAACTGTCTGTAGTTCTCCACACAGTGAAAAAAAGAATGCTTAATAAAGGCTGAAGGTAAGCAGGATGGTAGAGCAGTTTAAATAGGACACTGAACCAAAATCCCTGATCTAGACCCAGGTTCAGATCTGAATTTGCAGCTTGAAACTTTCTCTATAATGGTCCAAATCCAAACACAAAATCTGAAGACTGTAAATTCTGAGCAATGTTAGATTTGAATCAATTGTCTAAGATTAAGGGTGTTCAGAAGCGGGATTTTTGCTGTGCTAAAAGCCCATAATCAGATCTCATTCAGGCATTCAGGACTGATTTGGTTCATCCTTGAAATGTATTCTTCCCACTCACCCAAAATTATTTCTCTGTTATAATGGTTCACGTTCTGTACACAAAGTTTCATTAAACTTTTTATTTCAATGATAGATTTGGCCTCCCAATTCTACACCTGTATTTGCTGTGGTGGAGATGCAGGTTTGATTCCCTTCATGCTCCCTCATCTTCCATCTGTTTTTTGCTCCCTGGTTAGCAAGGGTTAACAGTGCTGCAGAAGTTCTTATTTCAGCTCATGGGAGTTGGAGGAAGGAATGCCTCTTGTTGTTTGAACAGTGATTCATTTAATCAGTTATTGAACCACAGCGGTAGACACTTAAGTCCCATCTAGTCCTGCTGGTTTGGAAAGTGGGTGGCTGTGATGTGACAGCTGGAGAGTGGTCACTCAAACTACAGGAAAACCGAGGACTGTGGCCAAAAGAATTTTATTTTGAATTTAGAAAAACAACCAACCATGGATTGTCAGTTTTCAGTTATGTGCATGGACTGAAGTGTATGTGCGTATGTGTGCGCGCGCTAAGACTCAAAAAAGATAAACCATCTGACAACAGTTTAGTCACTGGCCATTTCCAAGCCAGATTCTTCACCACATTGGCCCTTGTACCGTAATTTACACCAGTGCCAAGTGGGCGTGCAGTGCTAACACCCGTGTCAGTGAGCAGGCTTTTGGCTTTACACTGGATTTCATGGTAAATTGTCATTCTTCTTATACTGAACCGATTTTCTGAGTTGTTCTCGTGTTAATTTATCACATATATGCCTTATTTGGCTCACAGTTACAATGGGGCCTAATTCTGCTGCACTAAACAGGGGATTGTCAGGGCACTTCATGCACTGGCCATTCCACCCCCTGGCTTCCCCTCCCCACACCTGAATGCCTCCTGCACTGGGGACTGTGGGGGTGGGGGGGTGAGTGTAGGAGTCAGCTGTGTGTGCAGGTTTGGCACAATTGGGCCTTTAGTGTTTATTGCCAGAATTGTTGATTGTAGTTCTAGATCAAGACACTCCTGACAGATGCAATGTCAAGCCCTTGGTGCTGAGTTCTTAAATTAGTAACAAAGATCCCTGCAGAATTTCAGCCTGACCTGAAAGCTTGAGAGGGACCAAATGGCTGCCCTCCATGACTGAGGTTACTGTCTTTGGATTCAGTTGACTATTCAGATTTGAGGAACCTAATTAAATCTGCCCACTTCTCCACACAGATAATGATCAGTCTTTCTATTACTCATGTTACTGCACAACATCCCCTCTCGATGACTTTATTCATTTCAGACAGTACAGCAGGTGCCAGATGGCAAACCGATGTTGTGTGATACGCAGTATTTCAAGCACTTTATGCTTAGGGTTCACCTTGCTCCTGTGGGTTAGGGTGATAGGCATGATTGCCTTGGTTAGCTCTAATAAGCTTTGGAGCTGTGAAAGCTATACAGCGTCATTGCTTTGGAGGAGCGGTTTAAAGGCTATGAACATTGTTACTATCTCTATAAAAAGGGTTTTTAGACCCTTAAACTTGTCAGGAAAATAACAGATTTTATGTCCTATATCCACTTTCTTTTAAACAAATATACTAAGTGTTCTTTGGGTTAGACTGAAATTTACTTAAAGAATGTTGTTATCTCCAGGTTTAATTATACATCCCACATTTTTTTCCTTTATAAACTCGTTGAACACAAAATAGGGAGTATTCAGTGGTTGCTGATGTTAGCAACTTCAGTTTAAAAAAAAATCAGCAACGGCCACTAGAAGGTGTATTTTGCATTTGTCTTTAATGTACTTTGCAGCCAAACAAAATGGGGGGGAGGGGTGGGACAAGGACGATCTGTTTTCTTTCTGAAATTGTAAATTACATGAAAAAAAATCGAAACATGAATAGACAATGACTTTGTTTATTTATTGCCAGGAGAGGCCTATTAGGGATTCAGCTCTGTGTTTCCATGGCATCCTGGTGACAAACAGAACACACTGGCTAATGCATTCAGTGAGACAGATTTTAAAATCTAATGCTCAGTCTAAATATACATTACATTTATCCCCTATTTATTTAGCTGTTGTATATACTGCAGTGATGAGGGAAACAAGCTAACTATGCCAAGGCCATAATAGATTTATTAACCTATCTACTATGAATGTTCAGTCCTTATGGTAAATATACCAAAGCAAAATTGTTGGATCTTCTCTCACATCCTTGTCATTTCTTTTCTTTCTGTGATCTGTTTTGATAGACATTCCTGGCCATAAATATCTCCATCACAGAGGGGCCTAAACCAAATCAGGGATCCATACCTGGATCCCAGCTGGTCACATTTCCTTCATGGCCTGAGCAGAGCAGAAACTCTGAAGCTGAAAGCCCCTGGATGTTGAGGAGTTTAAATTTCAGATATAAATAGTAAAGCTCAGGCCATCTCTAGCTACTACTTTACAAAACAAAACACAAAACCCCCCCAACCTAACAAAAAACAACCCTTCCCCCAAAATAAAACTACTTTAAATTAAGAACAATTGTATATGTACATCTTAGAACTGAAGCTTTAGGAATCCAGTACAGCTGGCATCACCTTTCCACCACCAGATTTGTATCTGTTCATGCAAGGTATGCGTCAGCTTTTTGGCAGTGCTGCAGAATGCAGGCAGAGTTTGCCAGAGCACAGCCACCAAGTTCCTGCGTTCCTGGGGGATGCTCAACCCCCACTCTGCGCCAGGCCCAGGCCCTGACCCCACTCCACCCCTTCTCCCAAGTCCCCACCCTGCCTCTTCACACCCTTGAGTGTGCCCCTCCCTCACTCCTCCCCCCCCCCAGCGCCTCCTGCATGCCACTGAAGAGCTGATCTGTGGTGGGTGGGAGGATCTGGGAGAGAGAGGGAGGTGCTGATTGGTGGTGCTGCTGGCAGGCAGGAAGTGCTGGGGGTGAGGGAGAGGAGTTGATTAGTGGGGCTGCCAGCTGGGGCTAAGCACCCACTATTTTTTTCCCCATAGGTGCTGCAGCTCCGGAGCACCCATGGAATCGGCAACCTATGTGCCAGAGTGAAAGATTACCTTGGAAGGAACATTTTAGGTTTATATTTCAAGAAATAGTTTCCAACAGGGAGGTCCTGTAGATTGTGGGATAGACTCCCAAGGGAAGTGGGGTAGGCCCCCATTGGAAAATATACTATAAGAAGCAATCATTCACAAACACTTCTGTGCATCAGACTTTTACTCTTTGACAAGTTCCAGAAAGTTCTCAGTTCTGTTTGTTATGATGCAGGATACATGTTATAAATCTGAAAATATTTGGACCACTGGACATTGGTAAAAATATTAATGAATCCCACAAGTTTTATCATTACACTTATTCATGCAGGAAGTGTGTTATTAGTTATTCATTATTCTCCCATTTGTAAACAATCGTCCACTCAGGGAGTAGCAGCAATGCTATGTGACCAAGACATGAAGAGTTGAAGCAAAGAGTTTGTGAACGATCCATAGTCTAATAATTATTTATGCAAACTATTTGGAGAACACTCTTCATTACATTCAAACAAATTAGGCTTGATTTGCAAATAATTTGCTAACCAAAGGGGTCCTGGTCCATACATATGGCTTCTAGGAGCTATGGTGGTAGTAATAATAATAATAATTAATAAGGTCAGTTGGCACACTTAAAAAGTTGACTCTGGTTGTAGAGGTAGTACTAGTTCTATCAGCACTTCTTATTTTAAGCCCAAACTCTGCTTATTTAATCTTTCCACTGTATTGTGGAAAAGCTGGGAACATTTTTAATTTGTTGCCATTTTGGGTATGACTACTTTGAGCTTGTTAGAAAGAAAACTTCTTAGCACCATGTGAAAAACAAATTGGTGGCTGAGAGGGGAAACACTCAAGCTGTTCTTTCAGTATGACTCTTCCTCTTGAAATCAAGCCATTGCAGACATGCAGTGGAAGAGAGATTGGAAAATGGCTAAGCTTCCACATGTGCTCCTCAGAGGTGTGAAGAGGGACCAAAAAAAATTAGAGCTAGCTAGTCACAGTGATGTATCAGAGTAGTCTAGATTACCTAAAATATATTAATATTTAGTGCTTATTGGTTCATTCTGTTGAATGTGTTAGGAGAAGAGGGTGTGGGCTGAGAATGGAATTGTAATTTTTCAGCATTTTTTTCTTGTGTTGGACAGAAATAGACAGAATTGCAAGCAAGAACCGTAGGAAGGGTAAATTGGAAGTGTGTATACGTGGACTAGGGAGAAAGGAGCACCATGGTTAAGTTAAATGGTGGCTAGGAAAAAGCACTCACTCTCTTGAATAGAAACTCTTGCCTCTATTCATTATTACTGTTTTTATTATGGGTGAGATTTTCAAAGCAGTCTAAGGGATCTTCTCTGAAAATCGCAAACTATTTCTTTCGTGCTAACAATATGCTTCTTATACAAAAATAAGGACAGTCCCGGCCTCAGAAATTTTACAGTGTAAAAGATACACCAGGAGACGGCATCATATGCTATGTATGAAACCCCAGGTCGAGGGTGGCTAGATTTTATTTTTTTTAATTACAAACTCACTCCTTGTGGACACACAGGAGAAGTATTTGAAAGGAGTGTTAGAATTTACCTACTAGAATCAGAGCTACCTACATTCATAGGTATCATTCTTGAACTATCAGGACTCAGCCCTGTTGGACTCTGGCATAATCTAACACGGGATCATGTGTGCTGTCATATGCAACCTAGACAACCCTATTGAAGTCAGCTCCACCTATGCAAATTGTCTTAATGCAAGGTGAAAGTTGCAGAGTAAAAATATCACAAGGAGTGATCCTGTTTATGGAAGTCAGTGGTATTTAAAGTTGATGGCAGAATTTGGTCCTCAATTTCTAAACCCAAGAAGGCAAAGGCAGCTCAGAGGAGAAGGCAGCAACTAGAATTAAGCCTACTAAGTCTTCTTGCAATAGAAGTGGCAGAATCTTAAAAAACCAGAATAGTAGAATCAAAAGCCCATAGGGTTAGAAAGGACAGCAAGGGTCATTTAGTCTGACTCCTGGCTAAGATGCAGGATTTGTTGTGTCTAAATTATCCAAGACAGATGGCTATCCAGCCTCATTTTGAAAACCGCCAGTGAAGGAGATTCTACAACTTCCCTAAGCAGTTTGTTTGGTTGTCATGTTCTCACAGGAAGTTCTTCCTGAGGTTTAATCTAAATTTGCTGTGCTGTAGATTGAACCTGTTGCCTCTTGTCCTGCCCTCTGTGACAAGAGAGAACAATTTTCCTCCATCTTTCTTATGGCAGCCTTTCAAGTATTTGAAGACTGCTGTCCTGTACCCTCTTAATCGCCTCTTTTTCTAAACTAAACATACCCAGTTCCTTCAACATTTGCTTATATGGCTTACATTCCATCCCTTTGGTCATTTTTTCCACTCACTTCTGGATTCTTTCCAGTTTCTCTACATCCTTTCTATCTGTTGGTGACCAAAATTGGACACAGTACTCCAGCTGAGGCCAAATCAGCACTGAATAGAGTGGGATGATCACCCCCCATGACTTGCATGCTATGCCTCTATTCATGCAATCCAAAATTGCATTTGATTTTTTTGCAACAGCATCACATTGACTCATGTTAAGGTTATGATCCACCACAACTCCCAGATCCTTCTAAGCAGTGCTGCTGCCAAGCCAGTTATCCTCTATTCTAAGTTTGTGCCTTTGGTTTTTCTTCCTTAAGTGTAGCACCTTACATTGTCTTTGTTGAATTTCATTTTGTTGTCTATAGTCCAGTTCTTCAATTTATCAAGATCCCTTTGAATTTTAGTTCTATCCTCCAAAGCATTGGCAACCCTCCACCCCCAGCTTTGTGTCATTTATAAATTTGATCTGTGTGCTCACTATTCCTACATCCAGGTCATTAATAAAGATGTTAAATAACACAGGACCCAGAGTAGATCCCTGTGGAACACCACTTGAGACCTTCTTCCAATCTGACACTATTCCATTAATAGTCACTCTTTGTTTGCTGTTGTTTAACCAATTATGTATTAACAGTAAGTCTACCGAACCTGCATTTCTCCAGCTTACTTATGAGAATGTCATGTGGGACTGTGACAAAAGCCTTGCTAAAGTCCAAGTATATTATGTCCACCGCATTCCCCTATTCTTCAAACAGAAGATTTCCTCTTGTCAAAGGAGGATATCACGCTGGTTTGGCATAATTTGTTTTTGGTAAATCCATGCTGGTTGCTTGGTACCATCCCTTCATTCTATTTGCAAATGGAATGCTTTATACATTGCTCTAATAGCTTCCCAAGTATTGAGTTCAAGCTGACTAGTCTATAGTTCCCCAGCTCCTCCTTTCCCCCCCTTAAAGATGGGCACTATGTTAGCCCTTCTTCAGTCTTCCAGGACCTTTCCTGTCATCCATGAGTTTACAATCATCGCCAGTGGCTTTGAGATTTCTTTACTTAATTCCTTCAGCACCTTGGGGGGAACAGCATCAGGCCCTGATGACTTGAATTCATCCAAATTAGTCAGAAGATATCTGACACATTCTTTACCTATCCTGATATGCATCTCTTCCTATGTATTGTCTATGATAACTTCGCTAGTCATCCAGTCACGTTATTTTTTGTGTGAAGACTGAAGCAAAGCAGGCATTGAACAGCTCTGCCTTTTTATGATCTTCTGTTACCAGCTCACTTTCTCCATTGAGCAGCGGGCCCACACCTTCCCTGGTCTTTCTGTTTGTCTGACATTTGTAGAACCCCTTCTTGTCTTAAACACTTCTTGCCAGTTGTCTTGGCTTTCCTGACTTAGTCCCTATACTCTCTTACTATTCCCATGTATGCATTCTTAGTGATGTACAACCCCCTTCCATTTCCTGTATGTATCCCTTTTGGTTTTTAGATAGCTAAAAAGCTCCTTGTGCAGTCACATTGATATCCTATGGCTCTTCTGATCTTTCCTCTGCACTGGAATAGCTTGATGTTGAGCCTCTAATTACGTTACAGCTTTTAGGAACTGCCAGCCTCCATGCCCCCTGATTCTATTTCTTCCTAATTGGTCTCTCCATGGAACTTGTTTCTGAGGTGGTTGAAAGCTGCCTTTTTGAAGTCCCGTGTCCTTGTTTTGCTGTTCTCATGTCCTCCTTTCCATGGGATCTTGAATTATATCAGATCATGATCACTTACTCCAAGCTCCCAACCACCTTCATGTTGGCCAGTGGCAGATTAGGCGTCTGTGCAGCACTGGGCCAGAGCAAGTGGGGGCCCCTTTCAACCCCTTCCACCTGCATTTCCCCCACCCCCCGGCACTCCTGCCAGGGAAATGGGGTTGGGGGTTTGCTCTGCCCACCCAGCACTCCTGCTGGGGAGTGGGGTCAGGGCACGGGCCTGCCCATTTTTCCAGGGGCCCCAATTGGCTGGTGCCCCTGGGCACGGGCCCTGTTGGCCCAGTGGCTAATCCGCCACAGACGTTGGTGACTGATTTATCTCAGGGGAACAGATGCAGTTGCAAAAATATTTCCCTCAGGCTATGTGAAATCTGCTGTCTCCTGGACTGTTGAAAGAGTACCCACAGAGGACTACGTGGGACTTCTCCTGTTTCCAAGTCCCCACAGTAGTTTTAGGAATTAAAAACCTATCAGATATTAGCCTGAGCTAAATACTACCATTACTAGTAATGGTACAGAAATAAAACCAGTTATTTATTTTTTAGATTTTTAAAGTGTGCCCTTCTATATGACTCAAAGCACATGTACCTAGATAGGCTTCTAAATAGGTGGCCTGATTTTCGTCCAACAACTCCCACTGAAGTCCTAACTTAAAGCATCATTTTTAATGTGTTAGCCCTGGTCTTTATTGCTCACAATTTTTAACCACTTGCATTTTACTTGAGCAGGAAATTTTACATCTGAAATAAAAAACGGTATTTAAAATATCATAACTGTGGAATTCAAGATTTAAAAGATTCAGAAATAAAATCAGGATATCGACATGTCACATCATATAAACATATTTTGCCATGTTAGTGGGGTTTTTTGTGTGTGACTTGATTATCATGTGAAATTGACAACAAGGGAACATATGTTGTCTACCACTCAGCATGGCATATATTTTTAGTGTTCATACTCTTTAAATTTTTATTAACAGAATATTTTTCATTGGCTTTTGGAGGGAGAGAGAAATTTAAACATTACCAACATTTACCAGTTTAAATCAAATAGCATACTTAGATTGGCTAGTTTTCAAGTTATGAATAATGTATATTATGCATTAACAATATTTTAACACTGAATTATTATTATTAAACAAGAAAGCTGGATTTTGTTTTTTATATGTTTATATAAATTTTTGAAGATGACATTCTGTCACTCTTCATTACAAAATGTAAATTTAAAGTTTACTTCCCAAATCAAATATCAAAGCAAACCCCAAATATGCCATATATGAATTGAGGAGCATATAAAGTCATCCGATCTGTTAATATTTGTTTGTGGCTCCTATTTACTTCAGAGAGTTGCATGTTCATGCTCAAGAGTAGAATTAGACCTTTACACTATTTTAGGTTTGTCTACATGGGGACATCAAGGAAAATTAATCCAGATTAACTAACTGTGTGAATTTGTGATGGATTAGTTCAACTGCATTATATCTCTGGGTGAACACCCTCATTCAGAATTGAAGTGGCCTTAATTTGGTTAACTTAATTCACTTTGAAATTGAATTAAGTTAACCATATTAAGTTAACTTTAATTCTAAACAGCATCCACAAGGGTATTTAATGCAATTTTACTATCAACTTCAAACTCACACCTTCAGTTAATTCAGAGTGATTTTCCTGGATTCTCCATGTAGACAAACCGTTAATGCATTTAGTTATCACCTGAACCTGAATTTTAAAAAAAATGCCAAACAGATTTGCTATAAATTTTTATAAATATATATTTCTTCCCATGATGGTAATTGTTAGGTATAGTCTTAATTCATTTCACTATGTTACTACAGAGCAGGGATCGGCAACCTTTGACACGCGGCCCGTCAGGGAAAGCTGCTGGAGGTCTGGGATGGTTTCTTTACCTGCAGCGTCTGCAGGTTCGGCTGATCGCAGCTCGCACACTGGCTGCGGTTCGCCGTTCTTGGCCAATGGGGGCTGCGGGAAGAAGTCACCTGACCCGTGCCACTTCCTGCAGCCCCCATTGGCCTGGGACAGTGAACCGCGGCCAGTGGGAGCTGTGATCTGCCGAACCTGCAGATGCTGCAGGTAAACAAACTGTCCCAGCCTGCCAGCAGCTTTCCCCGATGGGCAGCGTGCCAAAGGTTGCCGATCCCTGCCATAGAGAGTATAACTGAAGTCAAAACGTAGCACTATCCTAGCATTGCTCTAGCTGCATGATTTTTTATTTGTTTTGGTTTCTTTGACTGTTAAATCATATTGGGCAGGATCCTGTAAGGATGTCATATTCAGAACTCTATATTCTATCTTAGTTACTTATGTGGCCTCAATTACCATGGTATCTGAACACATCAGATTCTTGAATATATTTACACCTCACCCCTTTGAGTGGGTGAATGTACTATTAGCCTCTTTTTACAGATGGGAAACTGAGACCTAGAACAACTAAGGCCCAGATATTTAAAGGTATATAGGTGTTGCTCAGTGCAGTATTGCAATGCCTCTCTGACATAGGAGTTTAACTCTCATTTTCAAAAGTGACTTGGGCAATGAGAAGCCTACATTTCAGTGAGACTTAGGGCATGGTTACACTGGAAACTTCAAAGCGCTGTCTTGGGAACACTTCTGTGGCAGCGCTTTGAAGTGCGAGTGCGGTTGCATGTGAGAGAGCTCTCCCAGCGCTCCTGGTAATCCACCTCCACAAGGGGATTAGCTCCAAGCACTGGGAGTGTGGCTCCCAGCGTTCGGAGCCTGTCTACACTAGCGCTTTAAAGCACTCAGCCTTGCTGCGCTCAAGGGGGTGATTTTTCAAGTGTAAGTGTAGACAAGCCCTTAGGCTCCTAAATGCTAGCTTCACAAAAGGACTTAGACACCTAACTGCAATTTTAGGCTCTTAAATCCCCAAATCAGGCCCCACTGGGATTCACAAAACCCTTTGTAAGCTGCCGCCAAGCACTGGAGGTGCTTCAACTTGCTCGGCGCCTAAATAAAATTCCATTGGTCCCTATGTTTCTGCTTCTGCGCGTGTGCACTGCAGCCTCACTTTAGGCATCCAGATGGCTAAGTCTGAGAGTGATGCACGAATTGGGGAACATAGCGTCCCTGCCGCCTAACTCACCTGTGGAGCCTGATTCCATAAATGGGCTCAGACTCTCCTACCAGACTGGGCCCCCAGGCGATGTAGGGATAATTAATGTTGTTTTAAGTAAATAAAATATAGGATGGATTCAGGAATTATTTTTAATGATTTCACCATTTTCCCCTGTGTAGGTTACTTTGTCTGCACTGAGGTTTTAAAGAGACACACTGAACTAACTGGTTTGTCTTTTATAAACTTATTAAAAGATTAAGCAAGTCATTATAAAACAAATGAGTTCAAGCAAAATATGTCACTAGCTAATTTAACTTAGTTTTCCTAATCTAATTTACAATGATATTATACAATAGTCAGATCAAGGTTGCAGCTGAAATATCAGTAAATCAATGGGTTCAATTTATCTGACTTGCTAATTACTACCATAAGTAATTAAATAAAATTATAAATGAAAGTAATTCTCTTAATAATCAGGAAGGTTAAGTGGAGAAGCAGTTCCCATTGATTTAAGCTAGTTAGCTAAGAGTCTGTTAGGGCTACTCCTTGCCTTGGTGTTAAGGAAGTATACTTCTTAAATTGATTAACTTCCTTGTTGGGCTGTTTTCTCCCATTAAAAAATAAAAGGACAAGGAGTATTTGTGACACCTTAGAGACTAATAAATGTATTAAGGCATAAGCTTTTGTGGGCTAAAACCCACTTCATTGGATGCATACATTGGAAAATACAGTAGGAAGATATACACAGAGAACATGAAAAAAATGGGGGTTGCCATACCAACTCTAACAAGACTAATCAATTAAGGTGGGCTATTAGCAGCAGGAAAAAAAACACTTTTGTAGTGATAATCAGGATGGCCCATTTCAAACAGGTGACAAGAAGGTGTGAGTAACAGTAGGGGAAAAATTAGCATGGGGAAATAGTTTTTAGTTTGTGTAAGGATTCATCCACTCCCAGTCTTTATTCAAGCCTAATTTAATGGTGTCTGCCACGGTGCAGGACTCACCCCTGTGGCACCTCCTGCTGGTCTCTCAGGGAATTAGCTCTTCCAGCCTCCAGAGCACCCTCTGCAGGCCAGTGTCCCGCTTACTGCTGTGTCCCTCCCAGACCCCTTTGCCCCTTTTTCCCAGGGTGCTGCTCCCTGGCAGTTCCCCCACAGTCTTGGGGTCTCCCCACCCCACCTCAGTCTTTGGCTACTGCTAGTCACCATTGAGCCCCCACACACTGCAGTGTATAAGCCAATCATCACAGGCAAGGGGGGTTTGGACCTGTTGCCTCTGCCTACCTTTGGGCTGCCCCATGCAACCCCAGTACCTATCTTAGGCCATCTGCCAGGCTTGCAGCCTGGGGCTTTTCCAGTCTGGAGTCTCCCAGCTCCCCTGACCTTCCCCAGCCCTGCTTCACCTCAGGTACCCTGGCACACTCCCCAGCAGCCAGACCCATCTCTCTCAACAGCTAAAGGAAACTCTGTCTGCTCCTGGCCCACTGCCTTCTTATAAGGGCCAGCTGAGCCCTGATTGGGGTGTGGCCACAACTAAGCCTACTTCCCCCAATCAGCCTGGGAACTGCTTGCTCCCAGCCACTGCCCTTTCCTGGGCTATTTTAAGCCCTTTAAGGCTGGAGCGGGTGACCACCCTGCTACAGTGTCCAGTTTGCAAATTAAATTTTTCAGTGCGACAGTTTCTCATTAGAGTCTGTTTTTGAAGTTTTTTGGTTGAAGAATTGTGATTTTTGGACTTTTAGCCCACCTTAATTGATTAGTCTCATTAGAGTTGGTATGGCATCACCCATTTTTTCATGTTCTCTGTATACATATATCTTCCTACTGTATTTTCCACTGCATGCATCTGATGAAGTGGGTTTTAGCCCACAAAAGCTTATGCCCAAATCAATTTGTTAGTCTCTAAGATGTCACAAGGACTCCTTGTTCTTTTTGCTGATACAGACTAACACGGCTACCGCTCTGAAACCTAATCCCATTAAGTTTCACTGTTCACAAAAATCACATCATCCTTTTGTTTATCTAGTCTATTTCCCCTCTCTACTTTAACACCATGCCTGTATCTTTCTGCCAGTCTTGCATAGATACACACTGACTTTGAGAGTCCCACACTTATCAGCTTCAGAATGACACTGATTTAATTTAGAGATCTCTTACAGTTTAGATAACACATACACACACACACACAGTCTCTCACACACTAATTGGTGTTAGAGTCATTTGCACATCCTGGGTTGATCTGGAGAAGGATTTTCACACCTTCTTCTCAAAGTCTTTAGCTCATGTGGAATTAAGTTGATGTTTACTGGTATTTCTATAATAGAATGAGCTTGAAGCTTTTCTGTGTGGAGAGGAGTCTGGTCTCTTCTCTTTCATTTGTAGAATTCAGTCTTAGATGATGGTCAGATCTTTCATCTCTCCTACTTTGGACGGTCAGTCCAAGGAAGTGAGCAGGATACAACTTCAGGTGATGTTCCTCGTGCTTATGATCTTTTGCAGGGATCAGTGATCCTTACTCCACCTCAGTGAGCCAATGGCTTGGCATCTTGATCTTGAAGTCACACAGAAGATTCCAGGTTTGTGTGCAGATCTTGCCACAATCCATTGTTAGCTGCAAAGAGATGTTTCTGGGAAACAGGATGCAAGAAAGTGCCATGTGATAAGGATCTGGTAGGCAAACTTTTGCTTAGGCCCAAGACATAAAATGTTTTAATTGTTTACTTGTAATTAATGGCTATTCAGCATTGCATGTACACAAATTCCTACATATCCTCATGACAATGAGTTAATTGTGACATTTGGAAAGCACATCTTAGGGGTATGGGCAGAATTTAGGGCAGATGAATGACCGTACCTTAATAATCTTTTGCCTACAAGCCAGAAATCTGCTTCAAATATCTCTTAGTAATACTAACTTTCATTAAATATTTTATTTACATAAAGTACTCCTGGGGGAATTCTGTGCCAAAAAAAATTAACTTTGCACACAGTATTTTAAATTTCTGCAAAATTCTGCATATTTTATTTCTCAAAATAACACAATATTATCATGCCAGTTTCAATTATTTTGGTAATTTATTTCAAAATACCTGTCAGCAAGTATGTCTGTGAAAATATAGACCAATTTTTTTTTTGAGAAATAGATTCCTTACTAGGCATATCAATACGGAACTTTGAGTAATTTATTTAAACTACAATATAGAAACATATTTCCTGCACCCCTCAGAAGCAGTGCAAAGGCTTGAGGAAGTCAGGGGTAATGAAGGAGCTGAGGGAGAGGGAAGAAGCCAGGGAGTGAATCTGGAGCATTGTTAGGTGTGGGTGAAAGAGGTATTGTGGGTAGGTTTTTTTCTTTGGGGGGTGGAGGGATTGTTAGGAGTTGGGAAGCCTCCCCCATGCAGACCCTGGCTGACCCCTAGTGCCTTCCATTCAGTCAGGCACATCTGCCTGTGTCCCTGCAGCCCCTTCCCCCTGTGTTCCTGCACTTCCCTATCCCACTGTTCCCATGTGGCCCTGCAGCCCTACTCCCATTCAGCCCCTGGCTTAATAGTGTCACCCCACTAGCTTCTGAGTCCCAGTCTGTCCCCCTACTAGCCCTTCTGAATTCCAGTCTGAGACTCCCCAGCAGGCCTGTGTGCCCCACTCTGTCCATCCCATGCCTCCTCTCCTGGCTCCACTGTAAGGAACAAAGCCCCTCCATCAGCCGGCAGTCTTCACTTCTGGTGCCACAGCATCCCCTGGTGGGTGAAAGGTGAAACTGCAGTGCCTATCCAACAGAATCTACATTCTGCAGAGAAAAAAAATCAGTGGGAGGACATGAATTCTGCGTGTGCACAGTGGCACAGAATTCCCTCAACAGTAATAAACTTAGTCAGGCCTAAATCCAAATATGGCTTATGCTCCGTGTAGTGAGTTTACACAAAAATGGCCAGGGGAGGAGGAGGAGGAGATCCCTCATAACTTTTTGCCCAGTGGTTAGGATACTCACCTATGATATGGAAGAGCCCTGGGAGGAGAAGGGATTTAATCAGGGATCTGTTACCTCTCAGGTGCGTGCTCTAAGCACTAAGCTATGGGAAACGGGGCATTCTCAAGCTCTCCTGTTGAAGCTGTTCAACTGTGGATATACAATTTAAGTCATTGGAGTAGGGACTTCATCCTGGGTCTCCCACCTTCCAGGTGAGTGTTCTAACCAGCAGGCTACAAAACCATTCTTATGCTCGCTCTCTCTCTCTCTCTCTCTTTCTGGCAGATTCATGAGTGGTGGCAGATCTCTGTTCAAATCCCTTGTCCCCTTCAGGTGGAGGGAGGACTTGAACCAGGGGTCTCCTGCATCCTATGTAAGTACCCTAACCACTGGGTTAAAAGTTATGAGGGAGGTCTACCTCCTCCTCTCCTGGATGTTTTTGTGTGAACTCGCCTTCAGTGGTGCAATCTGATAGGTGAGTTATGTGCTCACTTACTGGATCAAATCCCACAGGCAAGTTATGTGGAGGAACACTTACCTTTCACCAGTTCCTGCATCCGCTCTTCCCCCTTGATCCCCAGCTGCACCCCTGGGAGAAGCAGAGACTTACCCAGGAACTGCAATCTAGCACAGTGGATGTGGGCAAGCACTTCTATGAGGTATCATACTTGTTATCCAGCATGAAACTACAGCTACCAAATGGATCCTGGCTAATATGAAGTGTTCCTGGTCTTAGAATAGATATACAGGAGGCATCCATGTTCTGTGATAATCTCTTGCCCTAAAATGTATCCATGTAATGTCAGTCTAGGCATTCTCCTCAACAGCTATTAGCTACATGTCAGGAGCAGATGGTTGCTCCAGTTCATGGAGTCTCCAAAAAAGGAAAAGCAACTACTAATGATGTTCCCATTCTAGGCACGGGCAATGGGAAATGGCAAACACCTGGCACTGAGTTCCTGGCAGACCTGTTTTTGTTAGCTGGCAAACCGATCACCAATGTGCATGTTCCAAAATGTGCCCATGGCTCCTGTTTTATTTTTTTAGACTTGGCTGGCAAATTATATGAACTATTTTTACGCGTACTTTACCAAAAACCATGGGATAATAGTCTTTCACTGGTTGGTTGCAGTTTTGACTCCAGCATAGGTCAGAAGTAATGAAAAATTGTTCCTGAGTGATAGCTGCAGGTCTTTCCAGGAGACACATTATAAAAGCCACTGTGGCATTTGGTACTAATTAGCACCCTGGCCAGTTATTTCCACTGAGAAGGCAAAGACTGAAGGGGCATAGAGACTAAACTGAAGCCTCTCAGGAGAGGGTTCAAGGGCAATATGGGGGAGCTTGCCCAGTTGCTGCCTATTCTGTGGATGAATAGAGGGCTTCAGTTTCCAGTACTGGCAACTGGCACCTTTCAATTGCTCTGCAGATGTCATTTATTTTAAAATATGTGTTTTTTGTTCTTAGTTTTTTATCTAAAATACAAAATTAATGTGAAATGGAGAAATATTTTATAAACGGATTTAAAGAAAATAAAAGCAATTCATGTTGCTGCCTAGCAATGCCATGTCTTAAGAATGCCTCGCTAACACTTTTCTTTGTTGTCTGATATGAAGTGTAGCATAGTAGGATTTAATTTTAGTGTCACCATGAAATGCAGTGTGCAGCACATGAAATGTTAATGTAATGCATAAATGTGCAATTCAGAAAACAAGGTTATGTAAACAAACAAGTATTGAATCAGTGAAATATTCCACAGTTTGCAAGTGCCATTAGGCAAAAAATAATGGATTATTTTACCCATTCAAACTTCAATTTGTTTTTCTCTCCTCATATGTTTCTTTCTATCCAATAATCAGAGTGGATAGCCAACTTATGAAAAAACTGAAACAGTGATCTGTGAACTTTCATTTGGCAAATCACAGTATTATACCAATTAATACATACTGGGCCAGATTTTCAGCAGATGTAAATCAGCATACCGCCACTGACATCAATGAAGCTACATCAAGTGGCATCTGCTCAGAATTGGGCCTGCTGTTAGTAGCATAAGTGCCTAAGTGCCTTCTCAGTAAGAATGCCAGAACTACTCATCCCTTTTATTGCTCATAACTAAATCTATGTAAAATATGGACTGTGACCCAAAGAACCCCTGCTTTCACACCCTGCACACTATTGTAATAACCTTTCAACAAAGTATGCCTTGTTAGTATCATCTGAAAACTGTTAACTCACTCGTCAATAATATCATGGTGAAATGTATGTAGCAATATTATAGGTAAAGTTATGAATTCCCCCTGTATGATGTTATTAGCACATTGTTCAAAAACAAACAGCCCTGTCTAGGCAAAAGTTGTTAAACAGGTCTATCCTAAACAAAGGAACGTGTATTTACCTCAGTTTATATATAGGATCATCAAGACAACAGGAGGAGGAGATGTCAGGGAACAGAATAATTTCCATTTCAGCAAACAGAAGTGTGTGTGTGGGGGGAGGGAGAGCATGGAGCTTCCTTCACCAATAGACTCCATGTCACCTTCCTCAGTACTTGAATAAACTTTACCTTGAGGGATAACCTTCAGGAGAATCCACTTCAAAGATTCAAGGGACTCTAAGAGAAAGGAGCAGAGAAACCCACGTTTTCTTTTTCACCTGAGAAGACAAAGACACCAGCACCTTTGGGACCAAGCAGAGAATCAGTCACCATCTTGCTGGAAGACTGTGGGTGAGAAAGTCTGTTTTTGCTTTGAACCAAAACTTGCTAGATTAAGTTATAGACTTTTAGATGTGGTTTTTTTTTTCACTTTTATTTGCTGATAACTATTTCTAACTTAACCTCTTATACCTGAATTCACTTAAAATCCTATCTTGTGATAATAAACTTGATTTACTGTTAATCTAAACCAACACTGCTGTGTTTGTACTGAAGTGGGTGTCATCTCCAGGTAATGTGGCAAACTGGTGTGTTTTGTCTCCTTAAAGGAGCAAACAAACTATATTATTTCTCTGAATCATCCAGGAGAGGGCTGGATGTTGCAGAGCACGCAGTTTCTAAGAGACAAGGTGGATAAGGTAGGACTTTTATTGGACCATCTTCTGTTATGGGAGCTCTACAGAAACTTGACCTGAAGAAGAGCTCTGTGAAGCTCAAGAGCTTATCCCTTCCATCAACTGAAGTTGGTCTGATAAAATATATCACCTCACTCATCTTGTCTCTCTCATATCGTGGGACCGACATGGCTACAACAACATGGCAAACAACCTTATTTTTAATTCATTGGCAAGCATAAAGCCCAGAGCTTCTAGCATTAAAGCTTGATGGTTTTTTTTGAGGGGGGTGATGTATGAGTGACTTTGGCTTAGGGTACTTGGCCAAGAGACAAGTGAATTTTCAACAGCTTAAAGTAACATTTTCAGCTAAATTACTTAGCCTAGTTTTGACTTATGGGTCTGCTGGGTTGAGAAACATGCCAGGTACTTTAACTTTAACACTTTACTATTAAGTGCTGTCAGGAAAGAAGGTGTCATATTTTCTACATTAAGTTCAGAATCAATAGAAACTAGTTTGGACACAATGTCATGGAAGCGCATAAAGAGTCTTGCATGCTCCTAATATTGGATTTTCAGGTTCTGTGCAGACTCCTCTGTGAAAGCTATTAGCTAAAGTTTTATATACCGATGCTGATTCCATGTTTAGTACAAAGCATTTATCCTGAAATGAAACTCGTCTCTTTAAAAATGTAGCTGCATTACCTCCTCACTTAATATGTGTTTTATTGCATGATATTGGTTCATATCAGACATCTAACAGCTCAGGTATCTTGTAGAAGTGGGTAACAGTATCACTGTCTGCACATCAAGTTCCAAGGTGCTTTGAAATCATGCTAACATTTTCTTTTCTGAGGGAGAAATGGTCTGACCTTGTGAACTATGCAAGTCTAAATGGACAAGTGCTTTCACTTACTACAGTTTTGCCAAGTTTACAGGGAGCCCAGGTGTCTGTGGTGCATGCAGGAGAATGACCCTGATGCAACTGGAGGAAAAATTACCTCAGCCGCAATAAACCATGTAGCAATTATTAAGCTGTTTGCCAAATGAGTTCTCTCAAATGCTGTTAGCTCAAGACTGTCTCAGGCTATGCCATCTGATATAATATTGCTAGTTCTCTATTTTCCCTTTTTATCCTTGAAGAGAGATTGTTCACAAGGATTACTTTATTTTATTGTCCAGAAATATCAGCTATGATTAATACCCTGCCTTAGATAGTATATCATATTTTCCCTTTGGGGCACTGAGTGCAGTGTCCTTTCATGTACCTTTCTGTCCTGAGAAGCAGGTTCACCCATATTGTGTTTACAGAAGGACATATTTTCCAATGTCTACTGTCTGCACATATTATCAGATTGGACTGTGGTGGCTAGGACTTGAGATAAATCCTGCTCAAGCAAGACATGTCCGGGTGACTGTCGAAAGCCAGGTTTGTAGAAACTGTAGTGAACTTCAGTCCAAGATGATGCAATCCAAAATAAAAATAAAATATAAACCAAATAAAATCAAGGTGTGAGACCATAAACTGAAAAGAGATAGCAGACTCTTGCTAAATAAGAATCAAAGAAGTACCTTGCGCTTACTGAATTAAGTGTAAACGTGCCATAGTATTTGCTCTCAGCAGAGAAGTAGGGTACCCTCCCCTGACAGCTGAATGCAAATCAGAGTTAACCCTCACACACAAACTGAGCGTGTTCTTTCTTATAAGAGGAAGGGGACAACTCAGTACCTAATTAATTCAAGAGCTACTTCCTCTGTCATTGTTCTGATTACATTTAACATTTCCTCTCCCTCCACTGCATGATTGAACATTTATAAACATGAACAGAACCTGAAGAAATCATTCACGTTTTGATTCTGTCAGGGAGGTGGTAAGGGGAGGACTTTAAGGAGAGGAAGAGATAAGCAGGCCTAGTGGGATTGTAGGATACTTTGAAATTTTTCTTGTCCTATTTTGCACAAACAAGCATTATATTTGGCTGCATCTGAGGACCCCAGATTCAAACATAGCTATGTACCTGTCTGACTGACGGAGAGGGAAATACAGAAGCCAGAAATATTGTCCGCCTAGAAGACTTTACATTCAATTCACTCTTATCATAGTCACCTAGAACTAGTGATTGTGTGCATGTATGTGAGCAGCCCTAAGTGCAAAAATTGTAGCTAGATCCTTGTCTGGCTCACTTAATTACTTGAGTACCAGTGTAACCCACACACCTACTGGGTATGGTGTTCTGGCCCATCTAGTGGCACCGAGACTACTTACAGAGAGAGAATGAGTCTGCTCTACAGCCTTACCAAACCACCAGTTGGCTTTTAGCTCATGCACTAAGCTTCAGAGGACCTCGGATCGATCCCTCCCGCCAACAACTGGGGTCTGTTGGCATTACACCAGGGTTCAGGCCAGAGGATTGGGGAGTTGTTTTGTGTTTCCCCCAGCCCATATATGAAATAGCGTGCATTGTATATTATGAACATGGAGTGAATCCACTGGTCTCTCTTTGAATGCCAGCCTATCATTCTCTAAACACTTCACAAATCACTGTTGCATGTATGTGCCCAGTGCTTCTGACAAAGCATGCAGTTACTTGTTCTTGTCTGTCTCACTTGATTGATTGCCTTATACTAGGGCTCTGGCCAGGGAGAAGAATGTGTGAGGATGTGCTGTGATAAGTGTTCCATTCAGAAATATTTCCCATATCTACTATTCACCACAATTGCTCCCATTCTCAAACAGAAGCTGCTCTCTGTCCTGCCAGAGGGTACTCCTCTGGTCACAGGAACATATGTGGGGAACTATGAAAAGGTAGTTTCCTTATGCAGTTGTCCCCAGGAGCTGATGCTCCACCCCAAATTTGGCCATCTTGCTCTGTGTGCTGGGCATAGGACATGTGAAAAAGATCTCCCAGGTATGGGCTCTTTCTATGGCTTGACCAGACCCTACATTTCCTCAACTCTTGCCTTCCTCTCTCCTCACTGTCACTCATGCTAACATGCTGTTTTATTTATTTTGCTTGAGGAAACTAATGATTTTTAAAACACTCTGCTAGTCTTCCATTACGTTTTAACACCCTCACTACCAAATGCAGAAAGCGACCATTCCTAGGGGCTGGGAATGAATAAATCTGTCTGGGCATACATATGTTTATTTGCATGTGAATTCCTGGCAAATACATGTATAATTGTGTTTACATGAAAAGTTCATCCCCAAATGTTAGTGCAAACAAAACACAGTTGCACAAGTGTTCATGGAAAAGTGAACAAGAAAATAGGAGTACAGCTGGGCTGAATTCTGGTATGGATTTTGCTAATGTGTTTTGTTTACACTATTTACTCAGGTCTACTCCTAACTGTCTCCTTCTCCCACTCTCAACTTCAAACCTTCTTACATGCTACTCCCTATGTCTGGAACAGCTTTCCACTTTTTGTCCATCGAGTGCTCTCCTTCCCTTCCTTCACATCCGTCCTAAAACCCAGTTCTTTCATGAAGCCTACCAACCATATGTTAATCTCCTCACCCACAATACCTTCATTGCTTCTTGGGGAGGAACTCTTATCCCATGAATCATATTTATCTGAGCTAACTGTAAGCTGTTTGGTGCCTTCCTTTTCTACATGTTTTGAAAAGTGCTCTGCATACTTCTGAAAAAATGGAACTGCCACCCACTCTGGATGTGAACTGAGCTTGGTACAGAAATTTGCCCAAGACTTGTACTGCAGGGGGCTCATATGTGGCCTAGTATAAACTGTACAAATTATATGATGTAAAATTAGCTTTTCAAAAGCGCTGGGATATACTCTGTCTTCAGATACACACTGCAGGCCCTATTGAAATTGATGAGAACCATATTCAGGATTTGGTCTATTTTCAAGTAATTCCGAAAGCAAGATTATGGAAAATTGGAGGTTGTCCTACCCCTCCATACCCTACTCCCTCCCACTAACCTGAGACCTGCCTAAAGCATCCAGACCTCTAATAAATATGCATATACATATCTGTACCAGAGGATACTCAACATGCGTAATGTGCCTATGCTGGCACTAGCCAGAGGGGAAAATATTTCACCTTACAGATATACTATACAGTCTGCAATGCAAGTAAATGGGAAGTCCCAATGTGCTGGTAAATTTAGAGAGAGTACTCTGGGATGTGGGCTGTCAAACTGGCTCACCTTTCATCTTAAATAATAGAGAGGAAAGAGCAGCAAAGAGAATTGGGAAAGGGAATAAGATTAGAAAGGGAGGTGAGAAATCTTGCAAAACTGAATTTTGTTTTTGAGAATGGACAAAGTTTGGGTCCGCTCCTATTTGTCCCCAACTGGCTTGCCCATTTTCATTGAAATTAATATATAATCACAAAAGCTTGACCTTGTGATTGCAAACAGATAATTAGCAAATTGTCCAAACACACACCTTTGCTTCATAACATAAAAATCTTTATGTAGTGTAGTTGCCAATTGAAAAATCTTAAAATGGAATATCCCGTTTTTATTTGGTTTTAAATGCCATGGCAATAATGATCATATTATAGCTTGCTATAGCTTGTTTGCAAACCTTCCTTTTGGAAGGAAAGCCTTCTTTTCATCTTAAATTGCTTAACTCCACATTTTCAGTAACACCTACTTAACTTTCAAATAACCAAACCTATTTTTTCAAATGCCTGAAATAAATAAAACCCAACCCAAACAAACAAAAAACCAATTTGCTCCTCAGCTGAGACATTGTTTGCCCAGTTGCAGCCTGGAGTGAATTTTTACAGTTGAGCTATAAACTGCTGAAAATCAAGCTTTTTAATGGAAATGCTGACAGACCTTTAACTGTACCGGTGCTTTTGAGTGCTGCTAAAATAAAAATAACAACAGAAAGCTCTTTAATTCTTGTAAATCATATATGCTCCTCTCTCCTCCTGATATGAAGGAGCTGAGCAGCTGCAGTGATATGATTAAGGTATAAAGCTCAATATGCTCCAAAAAATTGTGGGTTCAATTTCTGACCAAAGCCATTGGGAAAAGGTCTCTTAATGGCTCAATTACCTCTGTCCATTCATCAGTGAAATGGTTAATTGCCTGGCACAACATAGGAATAAGACTGCGGCTGTTCCTGGAGCCCTGGGCTTCTATATGCTCTTGACTTGGTGGGCAGACATAAGCCCTAATCCAAAGCCCATTGGAGTTAATGGAAAGAGGCTCACTGATTTCACTGGGCTTTGGATCAGGATTGCGATCCTGGGATGCAGATGCTGTAGCATCCTCCCCACATATGTGGAGCCTGTTCAACTGCCAATGTGGAAGGTGGCCCCATTCTCTTTCTCCCTCCTGCCCAGCACCTTTGAGGTGACTATCACCCTAGAGAATGCTAGTGAGGAGCAGTCACTGTGCTCATAAGAAAGCAGGGATTGCAATTGTGCTTCCCCCCACTCCCCTCCGCACGCTCATTTACTGTGCGGCAGTGCAAGGCAGAGGTCTAATGACATAATTGTGTACCTTCTGCCTTTTGTCATTTAAAAGCGCATTTTTGCGGGTAGGAAACGTTTTCTGACTGATCCTGCAAATCCCAAATCGTGCAAGTGTTTATCTGACAGACTTGTTGTTTCCTTTAGTTTAGAAGATTATGAAGTCCTTGCTGTGATATATAAAATAAACCTACTTGTATCGACTTCACTAAACTTCATTCTTACCACTCTTCTTTATGTCTCACGTTACTATAATATATGCAAAACGCTTAGCTCCTCAAAACAGCTTTACAGGTCATTTTCCTCCCATAATAGCCAAATCAGCAGCTAAAGCACTTCATGGTTTAAATGCAGTGACAGAAGAAGTCTGACTGTAGAAATATGTACTGTATAGTAACTTCCACAAGCCCAAAGGCTCAGGATTTTCACATGAGCGGAGATTATAGCTTTTGAAATCTCTCTTTTTTAAAACAGCTACTCAGTGTAAATATGGACAAGAGACATTTATTGGCTTGGCACTATCAAGTGCCCTTGACCTAATGACATTATTGATTTTCGACCATTGTCTTTATTTGTATTGGTCTATGAGGACAAAGCAGTATTAGCTGCCTCCCTCAGCTATTAATTATGATCTATATGATAAGCACTAAGGAAGCCCTTGAAACAAGAACAGCAGCCTAATAAATGTGCACGTACATAAATGTAGCCGAGTATAGAAACAATCTCTAAAAAGGTGAATACATGCACGTGCACCCAGACAGTGTATAAAAGAGACTTAAAATAAAAACACAGCATGGGTACTTTATCTCTTTGTATTTATATATTTAGGGACTGAGTCTCATTTACACTAAGGCCCCTTTCCATCATTCTGGCAGTATGAAGGGGCCTTAAAGTGAATGTATACTTTATACGTAATGGCGTACAGGAGTCTTAGCCTAAATGAGAGTCAGGGCTTTAGGGTGTAATTCAGTATGTAATTTGGAGCCATAAAGCTATACAAATAGAGCTCTCACTCTTTCACAAATTGGCTACACTGAGAACAGGATTTGGTCCATCATGGATCTTTGGTTACATCATAGTAACTGACCACGAGAGAAAAATGTGAATGGTTTGTGACATCATCAGAATTCTGATATGTGTAACTACGAAGGAAAGATCCTCAAGCTGGTATTAATTGTCATAGCTCTGTTGAAGTCAATGGAGCATTGACCATTTACAGCAGCTGAGACTCTGTCCCATAGCTTTATTTAAGGGAGAATGAACTGGTTTGGGGAAAAATAAGTTCTTTATCCCTAAAACATCAATGGTTTTTTAGACTCACGCTCAAACTGAACTCATATGAAGGTTCTGAAATATTCAGATACTTTCTTTTACTTTTTGGTTCTCTCTGGGGCTGGCAATCCTGAAACAGAGTGAAAAATGCTATTCCCTGCTCATCTGGGCCCAGAAATGAAAGTACCAGAAATCTTGAGGAAGCCTGTTCTCACAGGATATCCAGCTTGATTTTGCAGACTAAAATAGTTGTGATGTTCAGATGAGCATTCAAATTGCTGGATGTATAACTGAACTCTGAACCTTAGCTCCAATCCTGCAACCTTCCCTTACCCAGGAACCATCTGATTCTTAGAGCTGCTCATCATGTCTGAAAATCTGGCCAGCAGTCCTTTCTCATGTGTGCGGTCACATTTGTGACAGACAGATTCTGATCGCACGGCAGTATAAATTCAGATATGAACTTTCACAAAGTAGTAAGGTGTCAGATGTGGGGCTTTGATTTAGCCCATCTCTAACACAACTAGTTTTTTTTAATTTGTATTCTGTAATCCTATTAGTTAAAAGCTTGAAAAAGAAAGGGGAGTAGTTGACTCAGAGGATTGGTAATGTACTCTGGAGCCTAGCATGCTATAATGGATGTCAGAACTGTGAAATATAGCATTTTGATGACATTACAGCTATAGAAAGGAATTTTAATTTGCTTGCTGGCAGTAGGACATTTGCTATATGTACTGTAAGTAAAACAAAACATATTATTTTAGCACTACTGTAGCACAGATAGCTCTGTCAGTGGAGAATATCAGCACTGAGTGTGGCTAATATAGCCCTTCCTAGAATGGATATTTACCCGGACTTTCTATCATCTTACCAATAGATAAAGCCTATTTATTTACCCACATTTGTGTGAGGGGGGAGTTTAGTGAGGTGGAGTACGTGAATTGGAGGGTCTTAGCAAGTTGGACAGGTGTTAGTGTTGTTCATGGTTCAACTGGAATTGTTTGTGAGTGGGTTTTTTTGTTTTTGTTTGTTTGTTTCTTGTTTCGTTTTAAATGAGTGAATTGTGATGCACCTATTGCTTGGAAGATACAAACTGTGAAAAATGACTTTTAATTAGACTTAATCTGCTCAGAGCCAAATTTACAAAGTGCCTAAAAAAACAGATGGGCATGTATTGGGATTTGGAAAAGCTCCTATACAGGTTGGGTGCCTAATTGTTATTGAGAGTCAATGGGAGTTAGGTGCCTAAGTCACCTAGGCACACTTGTAAATTCTGCTATTTGCATGTTTAGGCAGCTAAATATCTTCACAAATCTGGCCCTAAGTGCTTAAGTAACTGTTGTAAATAGGACATAAGCTCCTAAGTCACTTAGGTGCATTTGAAAATTTTAACCTTGGTGTTTGAAAACATTTTTATGTTCTGTAAGTCTTTCTTTTGCTCATATTCTTTTATGACATGTATTCTCTTGACTAAATGTATGTCCAAACAGGTTGGAAATTTAAGCATTAGCTCTATCTGAGTAATTAATAGTGCATAGGCTTCTATTTTGCAATACTTGTCTGTATAGCATACTGCCAGCATGCCTTTACTTACTGTGTTCATGCTCTGTCCTCGATAAGTGATCAGTTTTAATTGAGATTTCTTCCCAGGTTCTTTCATGAGAATGCCGTATAATGTTGTGGCCATTAGATCATTCTGCTTCTCTGTCAACTTTATCTATTATGGCTAAATTTGCAATTTTCAAATCTGCTCTCCATCTTCATGCAGAAATATCTTTTCTGACTCTCAGCATATCAATAAATATGGGATGCATGGGCCTCTCTTGAGGCTTTCATTTATTATATCTTTTATATTTCCATGTCTACTTTGCTTGTTTGAAATGATATGATTTAACAAAAGGATTGATTTTGATTAACTATCCGTATTTATGTCTATAAGCAGATATTTTTATACTGTTCTTGCTCTAACCTACGGAATTTCCATTCCAGGACATTTTGTCAGTAGAAATTCTTTCCCCCAATACTTATTCATGCATTGTATTAAAAGATTCACATAAGTGGTTTGATCCAGGTGCAACTCCTATATAGCAATCTGAAGTTCACTAATCTCATGTCACAGAGGTGAGGGAACATGGGAAATGAGATTGTTTGAAAGTATGTGTATTGCAGCTTGAGTCCAGAATTGGAAAACTGACCCATTTTAATGTTTTTCACTGGTCAACAAGTGCCATTTTATTTCTGAACACTCACATATCAGTATCTCTGATCCTTACTGATGTTTATTAAAAGAAAGAAATCAAACTTTTTAACCGTGGCAGTTCCTGAGACTAGCAGGCAGGTGCTGCTACATTCCTGCTGATTTGCAATCAGTTCTGTGCAGCAACGTTAAATTTCCATCTCTTACCATACCAGAACTGATTCTGACCTCAACTACCTTCAAGGTCCTACGTAACTGCCCATCTCTATTGATCTGCCCTTGTTGCTTATTTTGTCACCTCCCTGTGCCCTCCAGCTTTTATGCCACAATTATCTGCTTCTCCAACAACTGTGCCCTTGCTTTCTTCCACACTATTCTTTACACATGGAATACCAGCCCGAGCTGGTCCACAAAGCAACTAACCACTCATTTAAATCAAGACCCACTTCTTGATCAATCAAGACAGCTGCAGCGGCACAGGAGCCAGCAAACAGCTGTAAACAAGGGAGGTTGAGCGGGAGTTTGTAAGGGGAGTTTGTATTGCGGTGCTCGTTTGGGGTTTGTTTTTGCTGTGGGTGGTGGTGTTTTGGTTTGTTTTGTGTTTCCCGAACTAACGGGATTTAGGTGGGAAGGCTATGACAGATACAGAGGCAGCAGTGGTAATGACCCAAGTAGTGGAAGACACAATGAAGATGACTGGATGTGGAAGCTGTGGTATGTACGTGATCCTGGAGGGGGTACCTGGAAAGAGTTTTGTCTGCATGAAGTGCCGTCTGAGAGAGCTGATGGAAGAAAAGATCCGAGGATTGGCGATGCAGGTGGAAAGTCTGGTTGAGTTTAGAAGGGGGTTCGAGCAGATTATGGAGCAAAGATACGAGGCGGCTGAAGGGAAGAGCTCAGACTTGCAGATGGAAGCAGGACCGAAGAACTCTGAGGGGACACTGCGGGGTGAAGAAAATGGACAGTGGAAGCATGTGACTAAGAGAACCAGGCAGAGGAAAAGACGGGCTAGTGAAGTAGAAATAGAGCAAGGAAGAAGAGAAGAGCAGCTAGTCCTGTAGGAAAAGGGGAAGAGTCAATGGAGACAACACCAAATATGAGGCCCAGGAAGATACAGGGTGTGTTGAAGAGGATTACAAGGGAGAATAGGAATGGAAAGGACTTGCAACCAGAGGGAACAGGGGATAGACCAGAGAATTGCACCATCACCAGGAAAAGCCAGGTCTACATGATCGGGGACTCCTTACTGAGAAGAATGGACAGGCCTGTAACCAGAGCTGATCCAGAGACTAGAAGGGTGTACTGTTTATCAGGTGCTGAGACACGGGATGTGGACCTGAGGTTGAAGAGGATCCTCAAGGGAGAGGGAAAGAATCCACTGATCGGCCTTCATGTGGGAACAAATGATACCGATAGATTCTCGCTGGAACGTATCAAGGGAAACTGTGCCAAGCTGGGGAAGACGCTTAAGGAAATCGAGGCTCAGGTGATCATCAGTGGGATTCTGCCTGTTCCTAGAGAAGGGCAACAAAGGTGTGACAAAGATTATGACTATCAACAGATGGCTCAGGCAGTGGTGCTATAAAGAGGGCTTTGGGATGTATGGCCACTGGGAGGCATTCATAGACAGAGGACAGTTCTCTCGGGATGGACTTCATCTGAGTAGGGAAGGAAATAGACTTCTAGGATGGAGGCTGGCACAACTGATTAAGAGTGCTTTAAACTAGGAATCTGGGGGAGATGTTTGGGAGATGTCCAGGTAATCTCCACGCTGGATTTTAACATTGAGAGGGAAGAAAACAAAGTAAGAGAGGATACGGCCATGGGCAGGGGAATGGACATAAGGAGGAAGGGCAGTGTGGATACCATAGAATCAGAATCATAGAATATCAGGGTTGGAAGTCCAACCCCCTGCTCAAAGCAGGACCAATCCCGAACTAAATCATCCCAGCCAGGGCTTTGTCAAGCCTGACCTTAAAAATATCTAAGGAAGGAGATTCCACCACCTCCCTAGGTAACGCATTCCAGTGTTTCACCATCCTCCTAGTGAAAAAGTTTTTCCTAATATCCAACCTAAACCTCCCCCACTGCAACTTGAGACCATTACTCCTTGTTCTGTCATCAGCTACCACTGAGAACAGTCTAGATCCATCCTCTTTGGAACCCCCTTTCAGGTAGTTGAAAGCAGCTATCAAATACCCCCTCATTCTTCTCTTCTGCAGACTAAACAATCCCAGTTCCCTCAGCTTCTCCTCATAAGTCATGTGTTCCAGTCCCCTAATCATTTTTGTTGCCCTCCGCTGGACTCTCTCCAATTTCTCCACATCCTTCTTGTAGTGTGGGACCCAAAACTGGACACAGTACTCCAGATGAGGCCTCACCAATGTTGAATAGAGGGGAACGATCACGTCCCTCGATCTGCTGGCAATGCCCCTACTTATACATCCCAAAATGCCATTGGCCTTCTTGGCAACAAGGGCACACTGTTAGACACCAGTCTAATAGGTCATACTGGCAGTAGAATATCCGTGCCTAATCAGGTAAAGAATGTGAGCAAGGCCAAACAGCAAAATTAAGATGTTTGTACACCAATGCAAGGAGCCTAGGTAACAAAATGGAGGAACTAGAGCTATTGGTGCAGGAAGTGAAACCAGATATTGTAGGGATAACAGAAACATGGTGAAATAGTAGTCATGACTGGACTACAGGTATTGAAGGGTATGTGCTGTTTAGGAAAGACAGAAATAAAGGTAAAGGTGGTGGAGTAGCATTGTATGTCAATGACGAGGTAGACTGTAAAGAAATAAGAAGTGATGGAATGGATAAGACAGAGTCCGTCTGGGCAAAAATCACATTGGGGAAGAAAACTACTAGCGCCTCCCCTGTGATAGTGCTTGCGGTGTGCTATAGACCACCAGGATCTGATTTGGATATGGATAGAGACCTCTTTAATGGTTTTAATGAAGTAAATACTAATGGAAGCTGCGTGATCATGGGAGACTTTAACTTCCCAGATATAGACTGGAGGACAAGTGCTAGTAATAATAATAGGGCTCAGATTTTCCTAGATGTGATAGCTGATGGATTCCTTCATCATGTAGTTGCTGAACCAACAAGAGGGGATGCCATTTTAGATTTGGTTTTGGTGAGTAGTGAGGACCTCATAGAAGAAATGGTTGTAGGGGACAACCTTGGTTCAAGTAATCATGAGCTAATTCAGTTCAAACTGAATGGAAGGATAAACAAAAATAAATCTGCAACTAGGGTTTTTGATTTCAAAAGGGCTGACTTTCAAAAATTAAGGAAATTAGTTAGGGAAGTGGATTGGATGGAAGAATTTATGCATCTAAAGGCAGAGGAGGCCTGGGATTACTTCAAGTCAAAGCTGCAGAAACTATCGGAAGCCTGCATCCCAAGAAAGGGGAAAAATATCATAGGCAGGAGTTGTAGACCCAAGCTGGATGAGCAAGCATCTCAGAGAGGTGATTAAGAAAAAGCAGAAAGCATACAGGGAGTGGAAGATGGGAGGGATACGCAAGGAAAGCTACCTTATTGAGGTCAGAACATGTAGGGATGAAGTGAGAAAGGCTAAAAGTCAAGTAGAGTTGGACCTTGCAAAGGGAATTAAAACCAATAGTAAAAGGTTCTATAGCCATATAAATAAGAAGAAAACAAAGAAAGAAGAAGTGGGACCGCTAAATACTGAAGGTGGAGTGGAGGTTAAGGATAATCTAGGCATGGCCCAATATCTCAACAAATACTTTGCCTTAGTCTTAAATGAGTCTAATGAGGATCTTAGGGATAATGGTAGCATGACAAATGGGAATGAGGATATGGAGGTAGATATTACCATATCCGAGGTAGAAGCGAAACTCCAACAGCTTAATGGGACTAAATCAGGGGGCCCAGATAATCTTCATCCAAGAATATTAAAGGAATTGGCACATGAAATTGCAAGCCTATGAGCAAGAATTTTTAATTAATCTGTAAACTCAGGGGTTGTACCGTATGACTGGAGAATTGCTAACATAGTTCCTATTTTTAAGAAAGGAAAAAAAAGTGATCCGGGTAACTACAGGCCTGTTAGTTTGACATCTGTAGTATGCAAGGTTTTGGAAAAATTTTTGAAGGAGAAAGTAGTTAAGGACATTGAGGTCAATGGTAATTGGGATAAAATACAATATGGTTTTACAAAAAGTAGATCGTGCCAAATCAACCTGATCTCCTTCTTTGAGAAAGTAACAGATTTTTTAGACAAAGGAAACGCAGTGGATCTAATTTATCTATATTTCAGTAAGGTTTTTGATACGGTGCCACATGGGGAATTATTAGCTAAATTGGAAAAGATGGGGATCAATATGAAAATTGAAAGGTGGATAAGGAATTGGTTAAAGGGGAAACTACAGCGGGTCATACTGAAAGGTGAACTGTCAGGCTGGAGGGAGGTTACCAGTGGAGTTCCTCAGGGATCGGTTTTGGGACCAATCTTATTTAATCTTTTTATTACTGACCTTGGCACAAAAAGTGGGAGTGTGCTAATAAAGTTTGTGGATGACACGAAGCTGGGAGGTATTGCCAATTCAGTGAAGGACCGGGATATCATACAGGAAGATCTGGATGACCTTGTAAACTGGAGTAATAGTAATAGGATGAAATTTAATAGTGAGAAGTGTAAGGTCATGCATTTAGGGATTAATAAAAAGAATTTTAGTTATAAGATGGGGACGCATCAATTGGAAGTAATGGAGGAGAAGAAGGACCTTGGAGTATTGGTTGATCACAGGATGACTATGAGCCGCCAATGTGATATGGCTGTGAAAAAAGCTAATGCGGCCTTCAGATGCATCAGGTGAGGTATTTCCAGTAGAGGTGTTAGTACCGTTATACAAGGCACTGGTGAGACCTCATCTGGAATACTGTGTGCAGTTCTGGTCTCCCATGTTTAAGAAGGATGAATTCAAACTGGAACAGGTACAGAGAAGGGCTACTAGGATGATCCGAGGAATGGAAAACCTGTCTTTTGAAAGGAGACTCAAGGAGCTTGAGGTCAGAATATGTAGGGATAAAGTGAGAAAGGCTAAAAGTCAAGTAGAGTTGGACCTTGCAAAGGGAATTAAAACCAATAGTAAAAGGTTCTATAGCCATATAAATAAGAAGAAAACAAAGAAAGAAGAAGTGGGACCGCTAAACACTAGCCTAACCCAAAAAAGGTTGAGGGGAGATATGATTGCTCTCTATAAATGTATCAGAGGGATAAATACCAGGGAGGGAGAGGAGTTGTTTAAGCTCAGTACCAATGTAGACACAAGAACAAATGGATATAAACTGGCCATCAGGAAGTTTAGACTGGAAATTAGACCAAGGTTTCTAACCATCAGAGGAGTGAAGTTCTGGAACAGCCTTCCAAGGGAAGCAGTGGGGGCAAAAGACCTATCTGGCTTCAAGACTAAGCTCGATAAGTTTATGGAGGAGGTGGTTTGATGGGATAACATAAATTTGGCAATTAATTGATTTTTAACTATTCATGATAAATAGACCTAATGGCCTGTGATGGGATGTTAGATGGGGTGGGATCTGAGTTACTACAGAGAATTCTTTCCTGGGGTATCTGGCTGGTGAATCTTGCCCACATGCTCAGGGTTCAGCTGATCGCCATATCTGGGGTCGGGAAGGAATTTTCCTCCAGGGCAGATTGGAAGAGGCCCTGGGGGTTTTTCGCCTTCCTCTGCAGCATGGGGCACGAGCCACTTGCTGGAGGATTCTCTGCACCTTGAAGTCTTTAAACCATGATTTGAGGACTTCAGTAGCTCAGCATAGGTGAGAGGTTTATTGCAGGAGTGGGTGGGTGAGATTCTGTGGCCTGCATTGTGCAGGAGGTCAGACTAGATGATCATAATGGTCCCTTCTGACCTTAATGTCTATGAGTCTATGAGTTGGAAACATGTCTGTACAATTTATGAATTCTGTGTGAGATTATGAACCCCATGTGTCTGTGTCATGGACACTCCATTTTGAATGTGCAGCCTTTTGCCTTCTCTATGATCTGTTTGTCTCCATGTTGGGCTCGAATTCCAAAGGTTGGTGGCAAAAGACTATGAAAAGAGGGTAGCTGACTGTGAAGTACCCAGTCATTGGAAATCTGCTCAGTCTAGACAAATGATTTTGGTCCCTGCCAAAAAAAAGTGGGTGAGCAGGGCGAGGTTGCCTTGACAATTGAGTCACCCATCAGGGAGTTGTGCTCACGTGGGGACCCATTTTCTCCAGTCCAGGAAGGAGAGGTCACCCAGCATGTGGCAGCCTCAGAGGGGAGGAGGGCCCTGCCTGTTTTCCTGAGCCCAGATGGTTCCAAGGACTCTGGATAATCTAAGGGACCTGGACTACTGCTCAAAACATGCCCTGGAGTGATGAGGAAACTGAGGCATGGACATGTATTTAGTGTTAGTTGTTTTGTATGATCTGTACTCTCCAGTGCTTTACACACATGTATTTATTATCAAGCTAGTTTCTTTGCATGTAGTTTGTATTCCTTTCATCTTTCATCTATTTCTCTTTTCATATATATATTCTTTAACATGTGACAGAATATTCTGTGGTATAGAATCCATAGTCCAGATTCTGCTCTCTGTTTCGAGTAATTCTTGAGTAACTGCATTTATTTCAATATGGTAGTACCTAAAATGTGCTAGGCACTTCTCAAAAGACGGGGAAAACTCCCCAAGGAGCTTGAACTTATATATGTCACGTTAAAGAATTACATACAGTGCCATCACTTTAAAAATGGTGAATTCTGTGGACTTCATTTTAAACTGGCATCACAAAGGCAGCACACACCTTCTGGATTCATCTAAATTCCTTTTATCCAAGGAAGGGATCTTTTGGCTGTTTTTGAAGCTCTAAAAGCTGCGTTTCAGTTTTAAAGTGCTTATTTAAGCATTTATAAGAAGTGGGTGACAGAATCCAAAATGGGAGCTCTGATGGACAGATCCTATTGAATACTGCAAAACTCTGCAATTTTTCCTTACAGTCCCCTACATTCTTAAAGTCAACTGACAGCATATTAGCTGCCTAAATCCACAGGGCTTTGCTTTTCTTCTCAATTTTGTAACACTTATAGATTCACTTACTTTGTAATTCTGATCTTGCTCTTTATGTTATGCAGCTTATAAGTTATGCTCTACTTTGGGTTGTTATAACCTACAAACTTAAGTATTTTCATAAAACCTTCTGTCTTCCTCAGGGAATGTGTTTCAATGCCTGATATTCAGAAATCCACTTCTGAGCACAGTTTACGTGTCTAGACTTTTTGTGGAGTAAGATGCTACTCACGTACTAGTATTAGAACTGTGTGTTAATATCAGGTATTTGTATGTATAAATGGTGTATAACATTATATGTGCAATATGGTAGCTGTGCAAGGAAATGCCAGCATGCAAAAATGTGTGCAGATCTTGGGTCTCTATTTAAAAATCACACCCACGATGTCTGTTGCCTTCACATGCAATACATTTATTGCTTACACCTTATTGGACATGTTAACAATACCACTGATAACTAAACATGTTTCAGTCAAGTCTTCTCTTGTTGAATATCATCTAATACTCATATAGAGCGAATTTCTTTCCTCTTCCACTGAATAGCACCTTACTGCACAAGAAGTTATTCATTGTTAGTAAGTGTATTGTAATCTGGTCCATAGTGGAGAGACTAAAGGCATCACACCAGCCGAGTTTAATCATAAATGTATCAAGGCTTTTTTTCACTTTTTTTTCTCCTCTAACATCTGCTTCAAGATAATAATTCATTCTAATTACCAACAACTGTTCTGAGAACACTATACAGCTACATAAAGCTTCAGTGCTCTCTTTACTGTGTGTCTTTACAACTGAGGTATCTCAGCAATCCAAACCGCTAGTGTAGATGTGCTGCATCCAGGGGTGCTGGAACAACTTGTAGTTGGGGTGCTGAGAGCCACTGAACCAAACTGTAAACCCTGCATATGATGAAAATCACTTCAAACCAAGGGGTGTGGCAGGATCCTCAGCACCTCTAGTTCCAGCACCTATGGCTGCATCTGCACAAAATGGAGTTTACAGCAGCAACATTTAACCTGGTGTAAAGTTCTCTATCCTTGACAATCCCTTCTTCATACCAGCGTATGCAGTTATCAGAAAATGCCACGATGGGTCCCCAACCAGCAATTCTCTTTGTATTCTTTTTTTCTCCTTGCAAGTTACCTCCTAACTTAATGGGGAATTGCCAGGCATAGGTTGATTCTTTTGTAGTCTGAGCTCTCTATATCTTTACTGATAAGATTCACCTCATGTGAATATAAATATTTCCTAATGAGCATTTTTGGGTGTTTTCGATTCAATATGGAGTTGAAGCATTAACACAAACCAGAACAAGTCTGATTTTCCTCAGCTTCCAACCAATCATGATTTGAAAGGTGTGGGTTTTTTTTAAATCAGAAAACCTTGAAAAGCCAGACATGAAAATGAACATCTTCTTCATCAGCCTAACAAACCTGTGAAATTTCATAGAAATCCATTCTCACAGTTTCACTATGCAAAGGATTAATATTTAATGCTGGAAGGCTGCAGTCCTCACTAACAAGAAATGCTACAAAAGGCTATTTTACAGAAGATGATTTCATCAAACATTCCAAGAACATCTAAAAGGTTTACAAAATAAAAAGTTTGCTCTTAGATGTTCTGTTTGTGTTCAGGCAATTTTCTGGATAGCAGAGGAGATTTTAATCACACCATGGTTGTACGGTACCCATATTGCTATTTTTTGTCTTCTATCAACATCTTTTGACCTTGATCCCCCAGGTTTAGGAGTTTTAATGGTTTGTTGACCTGACTTGCCACCCTGTAACTCAAACAAGCCTTGTTTAAACAAAAATTCATATTGCAACAGTCAATAATATCATATTGACTGAAATAACAAAAGGTCAATAAGATATCACTGGTGACTGAAGCATGAGTTGTGTGGAGTTAATTTTAAATACATTGAAATTATGCAGTCTGTTTATAACTGAGGCTTTCTGTTAATATTCTCCAGTGTGTGCTTAAAATTCACTCTTTCTGTAAGTATTCCTGCCAGTAAGTTTGCTAAAATATTTGCAAAAAACAAACAGAAAAGAGTCACAAACTCAGTTGAAGCAAAATCTTTTAAAAATCTGGACGAATATGTGCAGAAAATATTTGGTATTAGCTTTTTTGTTAGAATGTTTTCCTCATCCTTTATTTTTTCCATAGCATTATAAACAGTAGAGACAAGAATCCTTATCTAACTCCCATTGGCTTCAATGGGAACTGAATTGGATACAGGTTGAGTGGAAGCTAAAAGCAACCTTATTCTTGAGTCTAACATAAAAAACAATAACCCAGTGGACTAAACCTAAAACTCCCCAAAAGGGATTGTAAAAAACAAGATTTGGACAATATATTGAACACATTATGATAAGAGGAAAACCTTTATAGGTAAAATAATTAAAATGCAGTAACTCAAGCAAAAATCATTACCAGTCTTTGCTTGTAGAAATACTGTCAACAGCTTCAGACTTCAGGAACCATGATGCAGTCCTCTGAATGTCTTTTTCATACATTTGTAAGGAATCGCTGAAGCTCCCCTTTTATATCTTTCGGGATATCCCAGGAACTTAGACTTACTTAGAATCTCCAATTAGTAATACATGAGGTAACTCTTTTTTCCCCTTGTCTGTCCAGAGCAAGATGTTTGACTTAATCGTAATTTGTTTCTATGATGGCAAAATCCCATTTGATCACCCTGCGATAGGTCAGTTTTTGTGCTCCATGCCATCTCTTTCCTCCAAGTGGAATCCAAACTGAGGCATATATTGTGTTTCTGTCATGGTCCATCTAGCCCATCTTGGCTATTAGCCATTGATGGATCTATCTTCCATGAACTTGTCTAATTCTTTTTTGAACCAAGTTATACTTTTGGCCTTCACAACATCCCATGTCAACAAGTGAAGACCAATGCAAAAAATTCATGTAGCTTCTCCATCACAGCCTTAGTCTTCCTTGAGTTCTTCTTAAACACCTCAATTGTCCAGTGGCCCCACTGATTGTTTGGCAGGCTAACTGTTTCTGATGTATTTAAAAAAAATTGATTGTTGCTCTTCAAATTCTTTTTTGGCCTGCCTAACTTTTCTTTTATACTTGTCTTGCCAGAATTTATGCTCTATTTTCCTCAGTAGGATCTGACCTTCAAATTTTAAATGATGCTGTTTTGCCTCTAAATGCCTCTTTTATTCTGTTGTTTAGCCCCAGTGGCATTTTTTTTTTGGTCCTCTGACTTTTTTTATCTGGGGTATACATTTATTTTGAGCCTTTGTTATGCAGTTATTAAAAAGTTTCCATGCAGCTTGCAGACATTTCACTCTTGTGACTATTTCTTTTAGTTTCAGTTTAACTATCTTCCTTGTTTTTTTGCAGTCCCCCTTTTTGAAGTTAAATGGTACTGTGGTGGTCTTCTTTGGTATTTTCTCCCCCAGAAGGATGTTATATTAAATAACATTTTGGTTGCTATTACTGAGCAGTTCAGCTATATTCACCTTTTAGACCAGATCCTGTCCTCCACTTAGGACTAAATCTTGTATTGCCTCTCCCCTTATGGTTCCAGGACTAGCTGCTCCAAGAAGCAGTTATTAATGGTGTCTAGAAATTTTATCTCTGCATGCCATCCTGAGGTGACATGTATGTAATCACTATGGGGATAGTTGAAATTCCCCATTATAATTGAGTTTTCTATGTTTGTGGCCTCTCTGTGAGCATTTCACAATCGCCATCCTGGTCAGGAATATATTCCTATACTCCTATTATTCATGCATGGAAATTCTATCCATAGAGATGCATGACACTGCAAGTCTTGAACCTGGGTCCACAGTCAAATGGCACCACCCTGCTTCCACTCAGCGTCTTGCTACTAAATGGCTAAGCAGGAGAGACCATGAAAGCTGCAGTTATAGCAGGGAGGGTTGCCCTGGGCCTGACTGGAGAAATACAGTGAACTCTGATTGGTCAGGTCTTCCTATTTAAACCCAAAGAGAGGCACAAAAAGTTATCTGCATGCATGGGCTCTACTCGGCTGCAACACTGGACCCTGCTTCCTTGCACTGCTCCTAGTTCTCTGACCTGTTCTTCATCCTTGCCCCTTGTCTCTGAATCCGTCTCTGACTCTTGGCTTGACTCTCTGACTCTGACTCCAGATCTGACCCTTGGGGCTTGTCTACACTACAAAATTGTCGACTTTATCTAATTCAACCGAATTAATTAAGTCGATTGTATGTGGCCATACCATGCTCATTGTCTCGATGGAGTGCGTCCTCAGTAGCAGAGCCATTAATTGACTTCTGCTACAAAGGGTAGTGAGTTTTGCCACGATGGGGTTCCCTAATTGTGGGTGGGGCGATAGATGGTACACAAATCCCCATCTTGGCACCAGACCGCCTAGCCAAAGAGTACATAAACTGAAAGGGATACTATTCAATGGTGTTGCAAGCTCTGGTGGATCACAGAGGGTGTTTCACCAACATCAATGTAGGATGGTCGGGAAAGGTTCATGACACGCGCATCTTTAGGAACTCGGGTCTGTTCAAAAAGCTGCAATCTGGGACTTTCTTTCCAGATCACAAATGAACACTGATTACGTTGAGATGCCTATAGTTATCCTGGGGGACCCAGCCTACCCCTTGCTCTCATGGCTCATGAAGCCATACACCGGACAGCAGTAAGGAACAGTTCAACTATAGGCTCAGCAAGTGCAGAATGGTGGTTGAATGTGCCTTTGGTCATTTGAAAGGGTGCTGGAGAAGGTTACTAACAAGGCTGGACCTTAGTGAAAAGAACATCCCCATGGTTATAGCTGCCTGCTGTGTGCTTCAGAATATCTGTGAAAAAAAGGGCAGAAATTTTACGCAGGGAAGGGCAGTTGAGACAGATCGCATGGCAGCCATTTTTGAGCAGCCAGACACCAGGGTAATAAGAAGAGTGCAGCAAGGGGCGATGCATATCCATGAGGCTTTGAAAAGCCATTTCAGTAATGAGTCACAGTAATGTGAGCTGCTTGTCTCCATTGTGCTTTCCCAAATCTTCACCTGGCTTGTATCACTGTCCCTGTAAAGCCAACCCCCCGCCCAAGCCCACTGCTTTTACTCAATAAAGAACATTTATTTCTCAAATCCATTTACTTTATTTAACAACCATAAGTAAAGAAGGAGAACATAAAGAAAATGTAACCTTGGGGAAAAGGGGTTGTAAAGTTGGAACGGGAGAAACATTTTCAGCTGTGTAACGTAACACCGCATTCCAGACCATCAACGGTCTGTGAATGGACGCCTGCTGTTCCTTGTACACTCCTGCCCCGAGTTAAGTGAAAGGGATAAGGGACTTTTTGCTCACACCTCATGGAAGGCTTGGGGGAGGGTGATTCTGAGCCAGGCAATGCTGCCTGGCTGTTCACGTGGGTCTGCAGAGGGACTCTACCCTCCTGCTTCTGTTCCTGCAGTTCAACCAGACACCTCAACATGTCTGCTTGGTCCCTCATAATCTGAAGTATCTCATCCTGCGCCGCACACTCATGCTCATTGGAAGCTTTCCTGCTCTCCATGTCCATGTTTAACTTCTCGGACAGTGAAATCCTCCACGCTCTCAGCTCTGTGTCAGCTGTCCCAGAGGCATTCATTATCTCGGTGAACGTGTCCTCCCGCATTCTCTTTCTCCTCCTTCTAATCACAGAAAGTCTGCTTTCGGGTGTGGGTGACCTGCCGAAGGACACATTTCCAGCTGTCAGTCAGGGGAAAAAATAAAGGAGCCATTGTATATGAATAACATTTTTCTATAGCAAGGATGTTTTCATTAAAAAAAACACCCCTTATTACACTAGGTGCAAGCCATAACATAATCCGAATCCATAACCATTCACTGTGCCGTTTTGCTGCTCCAGCCATGGGTCATGGGTGACCGCACTTTTAGTGAAGTTTATGGCAGGTTCATGTCAGGAGCACAGGTAGCTAGTCGAACAATGGCCCTTCCCCATAGCACCATGGGAAACTGTTTATGAACGGGGCGGGGTTGTGGGGGGAATGTTTTAACTCCCGAATTGCAGAATCTCTCTTGTGGGGCCCCAGTCCCCTATTAGCCACTTTAAATTACTTGCCGACCCATGCTGAGCACAGTAAAGGCACATTAGCAACCGCGTGGTTTGGCAATCTGGAATGTGGGGGTGGGGTGGATCTACATGCCCTTTTTTTCCCCGTGTAAGAGCACTTTTAATGAGAACTTTCCCCGTTTCCCCTAGGCGACCCTATGTGATATCTGTCTCCTGAGGGTAACAGAGGCAGAAAGGAAGGAGATGCTGCAAGCGTCTGGGTATAGACCTGGTCCTTATGCTGCTATGCTGTGTACCACAATGATGCCAGCAGAATTAATTCAGGAGTTGCGTGGGAAGGTGTCCTACCATAGAGGAAGAAATAAGACTGCCCTGCCCAGAAGTCTTCTGCAAAGGATTGTAGAGTACCTCCATGAAAGTTTCCTAGAGATATCCACGGAGGATTCCCAGGCTATCCCAGTCCACATAAACAGCCTTTTCTGGGGGCCATCCTCTGCGTAGCTGGAGTGACGTCTTGTAACCAGAGAACCCCAGCACCTCGCTTTTTCTTTACAGTAAACATGCAATGCCACCGAATGTGTGTGGTTGCTAAAGTTGAACTAGACTTTCATTTTAACTGTATACTCACCAGAGGTGCCGTCCCCGGCATCATGGTCAGCCCCCGTGATGTCCTGCGACCCACAGGGCTCCAAGGTTAAAAATATATCCTGTCTCCAATTATCCTCATCCTCCTCTTCCTCATCCACCGTATAATCCTCCTTGTTGTCCCTAGACTCACACACCTGTTAGTCCACATTGCTAGTGGGGGTTCTGGTAGGGTCACCCCCAAGAATCGCATGCAGCTCGTTGTAGAACCGGCATGTGTGGGGTTCAACACCAGAATGACTGTTCGCCTCCCTTGCCTTCTGGTATGCTTGGTGAAATTCTTTTATTTTCACACGGCACTGCTGTGTGTTCCTTGTGTAGCCCTTCTCCCCCATTCCACGAATGATCTTTGCATAGACGTCAGCGTTTTCTCTGCTGGATCGGAGCTCTGCCTGCACAGACTCTTCTCCCCACACAGCGATGAGATCCAGCACCTCCTGTGTGGACCAGGCTTGAGCGCATTTGGGGTGTGCAGTCTCCATGATCAGCTGTGCTCAAGCTGGCATGCTCCCAATGCTGATCAAACAGGAAATGGGAATTCAAAAGTTCCTGGGGCTTTAGCAAGGGAGGGATTGTTTCCTGTGTACCTGGCTGCAGTGCAGCAGAGTTGAGAATGATCTCCAGAGCGGTCACAGATGAGCATTGTGGGACAGAGAACCACAGAGAACTACCTGGAGGCCAATTAAGTCGAATAACACAACACTGCGTCTGCACTACCTTGCAGTTGGACCGTGAAAATCAAACTAAGCGCTACGCCTCTGACAGAAGTCGATATCAGAGGTGACTTCAGTCGAAGTAAAGGACCCGGTAGTGTAGACACATACATTAACAGATCGACTTAAGGCGGCTTCCTTCGACCTAACTCTGTAGTGTAAACTAGGTCTTGGTTTGACTCCCATCTCTGGCTTCTGCTCCAACTACTAGAGCGGGCCACCTATCTCTTGGCCCCAGCAGGGTAGCCTGGTGATATGGCTGAACTACTGTAGTCATCTCATGTCTGTCTCTGTCTGCTGACCCATTTGGTTCAGTACTTCCATATTAGTTACATGATCCCTCCAATAAATTCCCAAAAGTCTTCTAAAAGAAAGCTGGTGAAATGGATTCAGCTTTCTGTTGTGTACTTCTATCATCTGCTATGTTTCTGAGGCGTACAGCAGTGATGAGAGAATAATAGCATTGTGCAATCTTATTTTAGTGGTTAGGTATCTCTCTTTACTCTTCCAGATGTTTGACAAATGGGAAAATGATCCACTGGCTCTGCCAATTCTTGCCCACACTTTAGTGAGTTGGCTGCTAGCAGATATTGTACTTTGCAGATAAATTTCAGAGTAACAGCCGTGTTAGTCTGTATTCGCAAAAAGAAAAGGAGTACTTGTGGCACTTTAGAGACTAACCAATTTATTTGAGCATGAGCTTTCGTGAGCTACAGCTCACTTCATCGGATGCATACTGTGGAAATTGCAGAAGACATTATATACACAGACACCATGAAACAATACCTCCTCCCACCCCACTCTCCTGCTGGTAATAGCTTATCTAAAGTGATCATCAAGTTGGGCCATTTCCAGCACAAATCCAGGTTTTCTCACCCTCCGCCCCCCCACAGACAAACTCACTCTCTTGCTGGTAATAGCCCATCCAAAGTGACCACTCTCTTCACAATGTGTATGATAATCAAGGTGGGCCATTTCCTGCAGAAATCCAGGTTCTCTCACCCCCTCGCCCCCCTCCAAAAAACACACACACAAACTCACTCTCCTGCTGGTAATAGCCTATCCAAAGTGACCATTATTAAGGATCTACAACCTATCCTGAAGGATGACCCAACACTCTCACAAATCTTGGGAGACAGGCCAGTCCTTGCCAACAGACAGCCCCCTAACCTGAAGCGAATACTCACCAACAACCACATACCACACAACAGAACCACTAACCCAGGAACCTATCCTTGCAACAAAGCCCGTTGCCAACTGTGCCCACATATCTATTCAGGGGACACCATCCCAGGGCCTAATAACATCAGCCACACTATCAGAGGCTCGTTCACCTGCACATCCACCAATGTGATATATGCCATCATGTGCCAGCAATGCCCCTCTGCCATGTACATTGGTCAAACTGGACAGTCTCTACGTAAAAGAATAAATGGACACAAATCAGATGTCAAGAATTATAACATTCATAAACCAGTCGGAGAACACTTCAATCTCTCTGGTCACGCAATCAGAGACATGAAGGTCGCTATCTTACAACAAAAAAACTTCAAATCCAGAGTCCAGCGAGAAACTGCTGAATTGGAATTCATTTGCAAATTGGATACAATTAATTTAGGCTTAAATAGAGACTGGGAGTGGCTAAGTCATTATGCAAGGTAGCCCATTTCCCCTTGTTTTTTCCTAACCCCCCGCCCTCAGACGTTCTGGTTAAACTTGGATTTATGCTGGAAGTGGCCCACCTTGATTGTCATGCACATTGTGGGGAGAGTGGTCAGTTTGGATGAGCTATTGCCAGCAGGAGAGTGAGTTTGTGTGTGTATGGGGGTGGGGGAGTGAGAAAACCTGTATTTGTGCTGGAAATGGCCCACCTTGATTTTCATGCAGGTTGTAAGGAGAGTGGTCACTTTGGATAGGCTATTACCAGCAGGAGAGTGAGTTTGTGTGTGTGGTTTTTGGAGGGGGGTGAGTGGGTGAGAGAACCTGGATTTCTGCAGGAAATGGCCCACCTTGATTATCATACACATTGTGAAGAGAGTGGTCACTTTGGATGGGCTATTACCAGCAAGAGAGTGAGTTTGTCTGTGGGGGGGCGGAGGGTGAGAAAACCTGGATTTGTGCTGGAAATGGCCCAACTTGATGATCACTTTAGATAAGCTATTACCAGCAGGAGAGTGGGGTGGGAGGAGGTATTGTTTCATGGTGTCTGTGTATATAATGTCTTCTGCAATTTCCACAGTATGCATCCGATGAAGTGAGCTGTAGCTCACGAAAGCTCATGCTCAAATAAATTGGTTAGTCTCTAAGGTGCCACAAGTACTCCTTTTCTTTTTCCAGATAAACAAAGTCATCAACTCTCTCTTGTATTCTTATCCATCGATCACACACTGGCCAGTGTTTACAACATTCTCTCATGTCTCCATGATCGTGGTCTTCTGCATATTTATACAAATTCCCACTTAGACTACTTCTGCTTTTGTGCTCATGAGGAGTTTTTTCATTCCATCTAAACTGGTATCCAGTCATCTGCAAAATCTAGTCCCACAGCCCAAACAACATCAGTGCCTTGGTGTGACTCAGGGTCCTCCTTTTGCCAGCTGATACAAGGGTGCATATGGTTTACAGGGATCCTCTGGGTCTGGAATCTACATACTAGTTAACCAAAGTGTGTGAGGTAAGGTCTCTAATGAAAATTTATGTCACCCTGGTTATTATAACCTGCAAAATGTATGCATGGATTATATGTAAAGAGTTATGTATATATACTAAAATTTATTTTCTTATTGTCTGTGACCTTGGGGCTGGTCCCCAGAAAAGGTGAGAAGCAGGTTTATTTGAGGCAAGAGATGTTTATCAGTCTGACTACATGAGGGTGTTATATGATTCACAACAGGCACCCATTTAGTGTCCGAGCAAAATGCTAATCAAGTGACTGCAAACTCTCCAGGGAAGATCCTAGAAAGAAAAACACAAGGAGTGGGGATTATCCTATTTACAAGTTCAGACAATGGATTTTTGGACTATAATCTAGAAATAGTAGAAAACTCTGGATCTTCCCACTGAGGAGGCAGTGATGTATGTATTTGCAAATCTGTGACAGACTCAACTTGTCTTTGGTGCTTGTTTCTGTAACAAAAAGCATTTTTCTGTAGACATGTTTTTAGCCTGATACACAATCCCTTACCTGGAAAACTGATGGCTACTCTGAAACCGGACTATTTTTAGTTTGACTCCTGCCCTTTGACCTGTCTGGCTTGGGTGGCCTTACCAAAAGTTATACTCCCCCCACATACCTCTCAAGGTTGTAAGATCACACAAACCTTCTCACCACATTAAGGTGCAGTCCCAGAGGAGGGATGTCTCAGGAAGGAAAGGTTTAGCTTGAGACTTTAACTTCTCTAATGCAACAAACATAAATGTCTTCAGTACCATTTCAGAAAGCATGTTTGAGACCTCTGGTTGTCTCTTATATGCTAGAACATAAACCATTTTCAATATTAGTTCTTAGGGTCCCATTGTTGTTTTCATGTTCAGTGGTGTTTTAGTTTCCCCATGGAGGCATGGTTTGAGGTTATCCAGGATATTTCAGCTACTCTATATTCAACACAGTGAGTCAGAACAACCAAACACCCACTTAACTAGGCTTCCAGTTCCAAATTTCAAACAGTGAGTCAAAGTAACTAAATATTAGACTGAGCAAATAGTTGTGGGGAGGGGAGTACATAAGAACAGCCAGAGCTACTGGCTCACTGTGTGTTGTGTAAAGAAATACTTCCTTTTGTTTGTTTTAAACTTGCTGCCTATTAATTTCATCAGATGACTCCTGGTTCTTGTGTTATGTAAAGGCATAAATAATGCTTCCTTATTCACTTTCTCCAAACCATTCATGATCTTGTAGACCTCTATCATTTCCCTCTTTCATCTTCTCTTTTCCAAGATGAATAGTCCCACTCTTCTTAATTTCAGCTCATATGGAAGCTGTTCCATGCCCATAATAATTTTTGATGCCCTTCTCTGTACCTTTTCCAATTCTAATATATTTTTTGAGATGTGGTAACTAGAACTGCACACAGTATTCAAGGTGTGGGAGTGCCATGGATTTATATAGTGGCATTATGATATTTTCTGTTTTATTATCCCTTTTCTAATGGTTTCTAACATTATATTCACTTATTTGACTGCCGCTGTACATTAGGTGGATGTTTTAAGAGAACTACCACAATGACTTCAAGATCTCTTTATTGAGTGATAACAGGTAATATAGAACCCATCATATTGTATGTATAGTCGGGATTATGTTTTCCCATGTGCATTACTTTGCATTTATCAACACTGAATTTCATCTGACATTTTGTCACCTAGTCACCCAGTCTAGCAGGATCCCTTTGTAACTTTTTACAGTCAGCTTTGGACTTTATTAACTTGAGTAATTTTGTATCATCTACAAATTTTGCCACTTCACTATTCACTCCTTTTTCCAGATCATTTATGAATATATTGAACTGCAGAGGTCCCAGTACAAATCCTTGGGGGACCCCACTATTCACCCATCTTAGGGTGACCAGATAACAAGTGTTAAAAAATCAGGACACGAGGTGGGGGGTAATAGGTGCCTATATTAGAAAAAGCCCCCAAAATCGGGACTGGCCCTATAAAATTCATATATATTAGGTCAGAAGGGACCATAATGATCATCTAGTCCGACCTCCTGCACAATGTAGGCCACAGAATCTCACCCACCCACTCCTGCGATAAACCTCTCACCTATGTCTGAGCTACTGAAGTCATCAAATCATGGTTTAAAGACTTCAAGGAGCAGAGAATCTCCAGCAAGTGACATCTGGTCACCCTAATCCCTCTTCATTGTGAAAAATGACCATTTATTCCTGCCCATTGTTTCTTATCTTTTTAACCAATTACTGATCCACGAGAGGACGTTCCTCTTATCCTACGTCAGCTTAGTTTGCTTAAGAGCCTTTGGTGAGGGACCTGGTTAAAAGCTTTCTAAAAGTCTAAGTATGCTATATCCACTGGATCACCCTTGTCCACATGCTTGTGACTCCCTCAAAGAATTCTAATACATTGGTGAAGCATGATTTCCTTTTACAAAAGCCGTGTTGACTCTTTCCCAGAACATCATGTTCATCTGTGTGTCTGATAATTCTGTTCTTTACTATAGTTTCAAGCAATTTGCTTGGTATCAAAGTTAGGTTTACTGGCCTGTAACAGCCAGGGTTGCCTATGGGGCACTTTTTAAAAATCAGTGTTGCATCTGCTACCCTCCAGTTAACTGGTTCAAAGCCTGATTTAAGTGACAGGTTACATACCAAGTTACTAGTTCTGCTATTTCATATTTGAGTTCCTTCAGAACTCTTGGGTGGATATTATCTCATCCTGGTGATTTATAACTATTTAATTTATCATTTGTTCCAAACCTCCTCAATCTGGGACAGTTCCTCAGACCTGTCACCGAAAAAGAATGGCTTGGGTGTGGGGAATCTCCCCTATATCCTCTGCAGTGAAGACTGATTCAAAGAGTTTATTTAGCTTCTCTGTAATGGTCTTGTCTTCCTTGAGTGTCCCTTTAGCACGTTCATTATCCGATGGCCCCACTGCTTGTTTTGCAGGCTCCCTGCTTCTGATGTACTTAAAACGTTGCGATTAGTTTTTGTATCCTTAGCTAGTTGTTCTTCAAATTCTTTCTTGGCCTGCCTTATTATAATTTTATATGTGACTTACCAGAGTTGATGTACCTTTATATTTTCCTCAGTAGGGTTTTACTTTCAATTTCTAAAGGATGCCTTTTTGCCTCTTACCTCTGTTACAAATGCAAAACCTCTTTTACTCTGTTTAGCCATGGTGGCATTTTTTGGTCCTCTTACTGATTTGTTTGATTTGGTATATGCATTTAGTTTGAACCTTTATTATGGTGTTTTTAAATTGTCTCCATGCACTTTTCAGGTATTTCACCCCCATGCCTGTTCCTTTTAATTTCCATTTCACTAGCTTCCTCATTTTTTATGGTTCCCTATTTTTGAAGTTGAATGCTGTTGTGGTGGGTTTCTTTGGAGTTTGGACCTAGGTGGGTGGGTGGGGCATATGTTCCCTTTGAATAGGGGCGAGGAATAGGATGGGTAGTGAGAGGAGGTACTAGAACTAGGCAGGGGCAGTGAGGGGGATGAGGGGAGGGAGCTGGCTCCATGTTCAGAAGGAGGGTCCCAGGGATTCCATTCCCAGGCTTATATCAGACCCTCTGGGCCAAGATTTACCCAAGATAAATCAAATACACTGCCTCCCTTGTCCTTTCAGGCAAAAACCTGAGAAAAGAGGTGATGCTTATATTACTTTCTAAGGTCAGCAGAGCAGTGGCGAAAGTGAACTCCATAAGAACGGCCATACTGAGTCAGACCAATGGTCCTTTTAGCCCAGTATCCTGTCTTCTGGCAGTGGCCAAGGCCAGGTGCTTCAGAGGGAATGAACAGAACAGGTAATCATCAAATGATTCATCCTCCATCGCCCATTCCCAGCTTCTGGCAAACCGAGACTAGGGACACCATCCCTGTCCAACCTGGCTAATAGCCATTGAACTAGGGTCTCTCTCCTGATAGTGCCTTGGACAACTGTACAATACCATGCTATGAGGAGTGATCAGGCAACACAAAGGTGCATACAGTTGACTTGTAGACACTGAGAACTTTGTGTGGAATCCAGATGAGCCACAGACTGAGTAAAAATGTTGTCCTTTTCATAATGCAATGTAACAATATATTTCCCTTTATGTCCACTCTGACCCATTGACTAGACCAGCAAATCTGAATTGGGGAATGATGCAAAAGTGGGTCACAAAGGGTCACCTGTTGGGTCATGCAACAAATAATCAACAAAAACAATTGCTCAGACCAGCAGAAGACTGAGGACCACATGGAGGGAGCAGCTGAAACAGCTTCTACAACTGCTCTGCCCTTTCCTGCCCTGCACCCAATCAGAGAACAGCTCCTCTGCCTACTTTTTTCAAACCTTCTAAAAGCCCCATTTGACTTTGGTTCTAATAATGGATGAAAGTTTAAGGGGATTCTTATATTTTTTTTAAAAGACCCCCATCACTGCTTGCCTACGTAGAATGTCTTATGTCATCACAGTAGCGATCTCTGTTAGGTCTTTTTGGAGCTCTTCACTACAGGGGCTCACAAGTGGGTACTTTTTTTTTTTTGGCGCAAAACAGAGTTAAAATCCCAACCTCTCCTTTTTCAACATTCAAAATTATTTTACCAGCTCTAGTCTTTGTTTTTCTCTCTGACAACAGAACAACATCTCTTTATTACTGGAAGAGGGTACAGAGGCAGTTCCTTTCCTGGTGTTGTTGGTATAAACAGCTTCCCTCTTTCCCTGAGGTGTGAAGCACACAGATGGCACATCTATACTGCAGCAGGAGTGCGCTTCCCAGTGCCGGTAGACAGATACGCATTAGCTCTCCTCAAGCTAGCACGCTAAAAATAGTAGTGTAGCCCAGGGGTCACCAGTGACAGATGGGGTCTCTACTCAGGTGTCTAGCGTGAGCTCCCATCCCTGCTACCCTGCTGTGCTGCTATTTTAAGTGCACTAGCTTGAGCAGAGTTCGCTCAGGTGGCTAGCCTGAGCTATTTGTGCTGGGAAGCACACTCCCGGCTGCAGTGCAGACATATCCCAAGTTACTTCTTAAGTCGGGGTCCTTCCCATCTGGGAGAAGTCACACCACTTTAGGGGCTGTCTATGGGTAGGCCACATACCCAGTCAGCACAGTAACTCTGTTACAATATTAACGCCACCCTGGGGCACCTCACTGCTAATCTTTTTCCTCATTGTGGTTGACCATTTAGGTAAATCTTTTTGCTTGACTCCATGAGGAGATAGTCTACCCCTAGTTAACAAGCTTGTTGTGGGGGATTCTATCAAAAATGTTTATTAGATAGCTTTTAATAGAAAGCTATTTAAAAACCTGTTTGCTTTTGACTACTTGTTGTAGGGACAAAATAAAGATAGAGATGGGTAACATTTCCTTGTGCCACACAAACACAGGTATTGGATAGAGGTCTCACTAATGTTAGGTTGACAATCAAACTGTTTCCCAACCATCGGAAACACCATTTTCAGTGATCCATCAAATATAGCTAGGTGGATTGTAAGACAGAGCTATTACAAAAGTTAGATTAGATTTTTTTTTTAAATGGAGATAGGCTTAGCAGTTGTGGTAAGTTTCCAACAATTATCAATAGCGCTGCCATCCAAGTAGATAGCTCACACAGCCCTTAATAGGAACTTAAAACTCTAGCATGATCTTGAATCTGACTGCAGTTCTTCCCTGTAGGACTTCTCTCTGGAGCCATTAAGGGTACGCTATGAGAAATGTTTATAGTATACAGTGCAGATGGACTATGGCTAAAATTGGAGATGGATAATTGAAGATGCAACTATAAAGGATTATATATATATATATATATATATATATATATAAAAGGCTGATAAGCTTTCATTTGAAAACGAAAATTGTAGACCTAAGTGCAATATATTATATGGAATATATTTGTCACTGTAGTTACAACACAAAGAAATGAAATCCACTGTAGGTGAGAAATGTTGTCTCACAAAGCCTGAACTAGCATCAGAGATGGAGAGGAGTCACTTGGCTTCTTCAGTGCCTGGGAATAACTAACTAACAAACACTCTTGACCTACAGAATCCCAAACTGAATTTCTTTGCCAGGCCTAAATAGATTCTATTTACTCTTGTTCCCGTTAAGACTGGATAACAAAAATGTTAAGGGGTAACGTAAACCAAAAGAACCGACCATAAGAAACAGAATTTCTCACCTGTAAAGGTTTAAGATTTTCTGTTGCTTTGAGATGAATACTTTCCAAACTGATATTTTATTATTTTAGAATCAACTGTGTAAATAAATATCAAGCTCCCAGGTGATATATGCTGCTGATATACATTTCTAAATAAATAACTTAGTACCAGCATGAAAGAATTATCATGAGCAGGGCTTTCTAGTCACGAAGGAAATAGGCTACTCATACAACATAATGTACATTTCATGAAAAACGATGTGTGTCAATTTATTCTTGTTAAAGTGGATTTAGCACCTATGAAGTTTGCCAGCCTAACAACACTAGAGACTGCTGTTATCTACTGTATTTTATTCTGAGAACAGACCCAGGACAGGCAGCACAAGCTTTCTCTACAAATGTGCCCCAGCCTTTAACTCAGAGGAAGCAGCTCCACTGGGCAAGAGCGTACAACTGGTAATAAAATTTCCTTGATCTCTCTGCTGAGAGTGACAGATCTGATTGTGGTTTTTTATATGGACAGCTGTTCATCAGACCTACCAAAGAAGGATGTGGAAAAATTGGAAAATGTCCAGCGGAGGGCAACAAAAATGATTAGGGGACTGGAACACATGACTTATGAGGAGAGGCTGAGGGAACTGGGATTGTTTAGTCTGCATAAGAGAAGAATGAGGGGGGATTTGATAGCTGCTTTCAACTACCTGAAAGGGGGTTGCAAAGAGGATGGATCTAGACTGTTCTCAGTGGTAGCGGATGACAGAATGAGGAGTAATGGTCTCAAGTTGCAGTGGGGGAGGTTTAGGTTGGATATTAGGAAAAACTTTTTCACTAGGAGGGTGGTGAAACACTGGAATGCGTTACCTAGGGAGGTGGTGGAATCTCCTTCCTTAGAAGTTTTTAAGGTCAGGCTTGACAAAGCCCTGGCTGGGATGATTTAGTTCGGGATTGGTTCTGCTTTGAGCAGGGGGTTGGACTAGATGACCTCCTGAGGTCCCTTCCTACCCTGATATTCTATGATTCTAAGCATTTTATAGATCACCAAACATCTATCAAATGCTAAAAACATTCTATCATTCGCAGTGACCAATTGTGAATGACTCTTGTTGTTAATTTCATATCTATACAATTTTACACTATTTGCTCTTATTAAAGTTCTCTGACAAGTCCTGTTCTCCTTACAGTTCAGTGTTTCTGACCTTGCATTTCAACTGATGTAGAACTGATTATGTTTTGGCTACATTTTGAGCTGTCAATCCAGACTCCTAGCATCTGAGTTTTTTTAAAAAAAAATTAAAAAAAATGTAGGTTTTTCCCTCCCCCTGAGGGATCACTATCACACTATTTTCACTAACGTTTTCAGTAGGTACAGAGTCCTGTGCCCACGTTGTAATGCTAGGGAAAGTGTTACGTTATGCTCTGTGGAGAAGGAAAAAAAAAACAAAAAACAAAACCCAGGCAAGCAATTTCTTCTGCTGTATTTATTGATAACTATATTTTTTAATTCTCTTGTTAGATTCCCAGGGTAGAAATGCAGCTTGCAGGCAAGGGCCTGTAGAATTTCCAGCAGGAATCTCAGAAGGTTGACTTTGAGAATACCCTAAAACAGGGATAAAAGTGGGACCTTTTAAATACACCAACTACCCACAATAGCTTTATTACCATGCTGGTACTTCCCACTGTAGATTACACAAAGGCCTGGAGACTAATTTTGGCAACAGCCGCAATTTACGAGCTATAGTAGCCCTCAGATGAATAGTTTCTTGTAAAATCAGTGGCAGCTTTATCCTACTGGAGCACAAATAAATCAGCTCTTATTATTCCACATTCATTTAATCCTGGGACATTAGTCAGTGAGACCTTTCTGCAGCCTAATAAACAGCAGCAGCAGCAGTTTTTCTTTATGAGAGTAGTTGTTCATCCTAAATTAGAGCCAGCATTAGGAGAAGGCAGAAACTTTTGCAGCATGATTTAAAGATATATAATATGAGACTATAATAGTGTATGAAAACTACACCCATGTGTATAAATATAGCAGGGGTCATAATTTTCCTATATATGGGTTACTTTAGAACATGTGGCTTATTTTATCTATATTGAAAGAGTATACTTTGTTGTAGCAAGTAATATTCAGATTATCCAGTTGTTTTTCTGGACATGTAGTGCTTGTATGTTGTAGCTTTACCACCCTATCTTCCCAGTGCAGGGGAAAATAGGGAATGAAGACATTTGTACAAAAAGATATTTAATTGTCTGTTGTCATGTCTATTTTACAATCAAGAAATGAAGCATCATACTTACAAACAATACTCCGCTTTCTAAATGCATTGAGAACCCAAAGAGGTATTTTTGAGCAGGGTTGGGGTGGATATCCTAAATGTGTTCTCCTAAACTTTACCCCAAAACATAAAACCTAAAGCCTGTTGTGCTGTTTCAAATGGTTTTAAATTTCAACTATTTTGACAGATTCCCAGTTTGATGGGTACTACTGTAGAGTTAAACTGTAGCTTACAACATAGATAAGAGCTGTACAATGTTTGCAATGACACCTGAAACCTCAACAATTCTGAATTCATACTATGGTACAAACTGGAAGCTCAGGTGAATTTCATAAAAAGCTTCATGAAGGGTTCTGAACCCTTCAGCTTTTGTGTCAAAACCTTTAATAATTTTCAATTTCACAAAGTTTAGACAAAAACTGGTTGAAATGTGTAGTTTCAAAGATGTTTTTCTTTGATCTTTTGGATTTGCTTGAACGAGAATTTCAAAGGGAAACTCTGGGGGTGCAAAACCCACATTGATCAAAAGTGAAGAATATATTTACGTGGGCCTTTGCAATATCAAATGGCTGAGGCTGGCATTGTTCTAACTGAATTGCCTTGTAGTGAGCCTTTTATTCAGTAAATTATTTTAGTAATTTATTCTTTGTTTTGGAGAGTACATTTTTTCAAGACCATTGTTATAATATGTATAATTGCTATTATAGTTAGTTATCACATTTTATTACTGAGCTCAGTGATAAAAATTTCCCAGCTGAAAAATGCAGCCTTTTAAAATATTCATGGGCTAGTTCTGATCCTTATGCAAGGAAAACTTCATTGAGAGTTTTCCTTGAGTAAGGAAAGTGAAGGATCAAACCCTAAATATCTGTTGGTGGTTTATACGTATGATACTTTCATTCATTCATTCATTCATTCATTCACTTTTAGTTGACACTTTCCATTTCAATAACATAGGAATGAGGAAAAAAGACACCCCCCCATCCCTACTATATATAGACATAAATAAATATTTACTACAAAAGGGCAAATAGGCCCCACACCAGAAATGAGAGGTTAATGAGAGCCTGTGAACCCAACTCCCCACCACCTACCCCCTGCTACACCTGCAGCAAATGTTAGGGGTAGAGAGGGGAGTTAAAAGGAGGAGACCTAGCCCAGTTCAGGGCTGACCAGGAAGAACAGCAGACCTCTGCTTCTCTTGATGGAGAAGAAGCCTGACTGCAGCCCAAACACTGAGCTAGTTTGCTGGCTGGATGAGCTGAACCCCTGCTAGCGGTGATGACCACACCCTTGGGGATAAGCAGAAACCTGGACAATCTCGAGAATAAACCCTGAACAGAAGGGTGGGGTCCTACGGAAGGTTTGTTGGATGACCCTGTTCTGAGTAGTGGGTTTTGTTGTTGTTCCTGATTTGCTTTGGAGCTTAACACCCTGGAAGGGGTAGGACTGAAGTGTGCCTTGGCCAGAGCTTTACTACCTCAAACTTCCCAGAGAAAGTGACCTACTAGAAGAGACTCACAACTGGGCAAATTGTGCTCTGCCAGGCCACAAGGGGGTACCACAGAGGCAACCTGATTGCATCACATACAATCGTTTCCCATTGCTTTATCTTTGGTCATCTCTATATATTCAAACAATTTTTCAATACTACATTTGGTTTATTCTTGCTTCATCTTTCCATGTAATTTAAACCCTTTCTTCTATTCTTAAATACATTTTGTATACAGCTCCTTGGCTTCATTTCATTCTGTTACTTTGTAATCAAAAACAGATTAAACAAAACCCTGTGTAGCTGGTTACCTTTTAGTTTTGTGATGTTTATTTTTTATTGCATGTATCTGTGGCCTCTTCTCTCAGTGTGTATCACTGCTATATAGTAAAAATTGAAATATTATATGAGTTCTGCTTTTCAGGTTAATTGTTTGTGCCTGAATGGCTCTTGCAGTCATCTAATCTCTGCCAAATATCTGGATGAGTCTTATAATGAAAATTATAGCTTTCATGCTTGTCCACAGTTCCAGGGAGACATAGCAACTGGAGGAAAACCATAATTTATGTATGGGACTTCTACCACATAGGAACTTCTGCTCCTATTTTTATGAAGTTCCCATACAGTATGGGAAGATGGCGATACCAAAATACCTGATGTCCAAAATACCGACAACTACCAGTCCATTGTTTTAGTGCAGTTAATCTTCCAGAGGGCCATGAGTTAGTTTCCACTCCTTCATATACTGCTGTAGCCATTCTGCCTTGAGACAGCCCCAGAAAATATATGATGCATTCCCTCATGTATAATCCCGATCTTGAGTGGGAACAAGGAAGAAATGTCAACAAACAAATGGGTTTCTGAGTTCCAGGTGCTTAGGTTCAGGACTCTACCTTCCTGCCCCTAAAATCTTACTCCTCTTCCTAAGAGAGATTTCCCTTGGTTTATGCTGCCTGCAAAATCTGCATTTGATCTCTCATATGAGTCACGATGATTGAAAACAGCAAACTTGCAAAACAAGATGGGAAATTCCATTTCAAAGGACAAATTTGTCTTGGTTTTCAAAGGTGCTGAGCTCCGAAGTCAATGAAGACTGTACATTGCTAGTAACTGAAAATCAGGCCAAAAGTGCAATCACATTAGGAGCGTTGCAGTCTGAGGCGCATGCTGTGTGCGCGAGCTTCCTCCTCTATGCCACGCTTTACTCCTGCAAGTAGTCCTTACTCATATGAATAATCCCATTGAAATCGAAACACTGGCAGAAAGGCATGTAAAATAGTGTGTTCAGTTAGTGTGATTGTACACCCAAATACGTTTGCAAATGCACTTTTGTATATTTATCTCCAGTTTCCATTTTGAAAATGTGACTGTGATGGAATGGCTGCCCCCACTGGCAGAAGAGGGGTTAAAAGCAGCCCTAGGGAGGCTGTGCCAGAGGCAGCCAATTAAAAATGGGCTGAGAGGAGTAGCCAGTCATAGCCAGGCAGGCCCGTATAAGAAGGACTGCAGGCAGAGCAGAGTTCAATAGCTGACTGGAACTTGAGAGGAGAAGCCCCAGCACTTGAGACAATTCAGTGCTGCAAGCAGGGACTGGGGAGCTAGAGAGCCCCGGCTGGCTGTTAGGGCCTGAGGCCTTGAGGTAAGGGAAGAAGAGGGTGCTGGAGCTGCATGGGAAGCAGCCCCAGGACAATGGACTGCAGTTTCAATTGAGGGAAGTGGCTGGGTGGAGATTACAGGTCCCCTGGAAGGGAAGAACACAGAGTGTGGCAGAGCTGGAGGGCAGTCATGAAGATGTCCTGGGAGTGACATGTGTCCAGGAGCAGAGGTGAAGGTGAGCGAGACACTACCAGAAGAGGATACAGAGCTAATTCTCAAGACAGGCAGTAGGTGGTGCTGCAGTGGTGAGTCATGCCCCATTACAGTGACCCTAAGTTTCTGCTGTATTTCATTGTGGTACTCTAGACTAGAGTAGTGGTTCTCAACTGGGGGATGTGTACTCTGGGGGTATGCAGAGGTTTCAGAGGGTATGTCAACTCATCTAGATCAGTTTCTCTCAACCTGGGGGTTGTAGGACAGGTTTGTGGGGGTCATAAGTGAAGGGCCAGCATTAGGGGGTGGCAAGCAGGGCAACTGCCTGGGCCCCCATCCCACAGGGGGCCCCACAAAGCTAAGTTACATGCTTCAGCCCTGGGTGGCAGGGTTTGGGCTTCAGAATCCTGAAAGGGGTAGAGTAGTCTGGAAAGATTGGGCAGGGCTGTCCTTACCCATATGCAAAGCATGCAGCTGCATAGGGCACCAGGAAATTTGGTACCCCAAATTTCCTGGTGCCCTGCCTCAGCCCTGCCTCTTCCCTGCCCCCCCTGAAGATTGCAGCCAGGCCCAACCGTGCACTCACCGTGGGGTAAGTGGAGTGACCCGGCCCCAGCCTGCTCTGCTCCCCTGGCTCGCAGGCTCGCCAATGGCATGGCTGGGAGCCAAGAGAGTGGAGCAGGCTGGGGACGGGTCACTCTACTTCCCACAGGAAGTGGCCAGCCCCCCCGCCTCCTACATGGAGGCCTGGGGCCAGCTCCCTGCCCCACTCCTCCCCATGGAAGCCTGGGGCTGCGTAGGGTACTGAAATAGCTAGGGACGGCCCTGAGGTTGAGAACCACTGAGTATATTGTATCATGAGTTGCTTAGTTTGTAGTGACCTGCTTGGGTCTGCCTAGCTAGAGGAGTTAATGGCCAATGCTTAATGTTCTTTATTATTTCCTGATGGACCAACACACAGGTTATCCAGGCTAATTAAGAGTTGTTAAATACTTTTGTTGTAATTTATTGTTGAATCACTGTAATGGTGTTGGGACTCGCCACCGCAGCACCTCCTGCTGTTCACTCTGGGAATTAGCTCAATTCATGTGGAGCACCCTCTGCCGGTGGTGTCCCGTCCATCTCTTGCCCTAGATTGGTGTCTTGACCCGCATTTGTTCCCAGCTTGCGGCGTTCTCTTCAGGACACTGCCCTCTGGCAGTGCCCACTGCTCTGGTCTCATCCCCTTCCGGGGGTTTGGTGTTATCAGCCATCCTCTTTGCCCAAGCCACAATGGCCAGCCACACCCCATAATCAAACCCCTTTTGGCAGGGGTCTGATGCAGTCCGTGATGGCCACTCCTAACGGCCAGGTGGAAATACAAGAGGGAAGCGGGGGGAACCCAGGCCCACCCTCTGCTCTGGGTCCGGACCCAGGGACCCTTTGGTGGCAGCCTTCCTGCCTGCCCTCCTTCTCTCTCCCTGGGCTGTTTCCACTTCAGCCCCTTTGCACCAGCTAGGTCCTTTTTCTCAGGGCCCGCAGCCCGGCAGGTGCCAGGTGGGAGATCCCTTCTGCTGCCCAGCACTGCGCTGTCCCTGGTGCTAGTCTCCTCACACAGGAGACAGACCTTCACCCTCTGAAGGCCTGGGAAAAACTACCTGCTCCCTTCCTGGGCAGCCTTTATATAGGGCCTAGCCTAGCCCTAATTGGCTGGCTGCAATACTGGCCCTGACTGGCTGCCACCTTGCGCAACCGCTCTGGCCTGTTGTAGCCCAGTCTGGCATGGGGATGGGGCACCATCCCACCACAATCATAAATACCGAGTCTTCTTTTTCTCCCTGGGGAATATACTGTAGTGAACAACCCTACATTGGATTTTGGGACATGGCCTAAGAAGCCTTTTGCATTCTGTCACTTCTACAATTCTAAAGCTGTTTGTTACTGAGCCGTATGAATGAAATTACTTTTGTGATGTTGAGATTAGAATCTGTCACCAATAAAGATTGCCCACTACATGTTGTCTTGTGCCTTCCTGTGAAGCATCTGGTACTGGCCTCTGTCAGAGAGATAATACTAAACTAGATTGACCCACTGGTGTGAGTCAGAATAGCAATTTCCATGGCCCTGTGTAAAGAGGAGAACGCACTGTACATGCCTGATACTTGTACATTTGCTCTCCCCTCTCATTTTGATTCCGTCTGTGGAGAGGAAGAAATGTATCTTATACCATCAAGGGTTAAATTTTCAGCATGATGTGAAGATTTAGTTGCACTCCTCCTCCCAGGGTCATTAATGAGTTGTTCAGCTCAATCCATGCATACTGTGCTGAACATTTACCCCCAGTGTCTCACCTCAAGTGTCAGAGAGAAGGGGAGGGCAAGAGCTCAGGAAGGCATCTTCAGCTGGAGAGATCCCAGGACAAGGGGATGGGAAATGGCCATTATTACATGCAGTAGTGGGAGAAGCCCAGGACTGAAGGAGCTGGGGGATTGCAGTGCAGGGTTAAGTTGCATTGTCAGAGCAGTATAAGGGAAGCTTAACACAGTGCCTGCCCACACTGTGCTTGACACTACCCTCTCACATCATAAACATCCAATCCACCTATATTTTGGAAAGGGAAAAAACAAATGGATACTAGGGCAGATTTTCAAAATTAGGTACATGCAGTTCTGTGCATATATTTGCATACACTTCAGACACCAGGAAATGCTTGATTGGCATCCTCACATGTCTTATTTTTGTATGCTGCATTGGTTTGTAACATATCAATGTATGCACTTAGTTGCATGCACCTAAGTTTGGAAATCATTCCACTAGAGTCAAAGACAGAAAATAAGAAAAAATAATCGTAAGTCACCCCCTCCCCACCATTGTCAACAAATTTCATTTCATCACTGTTGATTTTGCTGAAACCTACTTTGGAACTTTGCAGCTAGGTGTGATCTTATCCAATATGATTTTTTTATCAGGGTTTCACTGTATGGTACATAGTATGCAGGAGAGTCACTGCAGGCTGCTGGTACCAATGATTGGCTCTGACATGTGCGGCTGAAAGGGCTTATATTCTAAGAATGATCTTCTTTTTAGACTGTATTGAGTTGGGACTGATTTTTGATAGCCCGTTTCAGTCAAGAATCATAAAGTTATTGAACATTTAAAACTGTCAGTGAGAGAATCATTCTCTCTTGCTCTCTCCCTGCCTTTCTCTCTCATCATTTCACAGGACTGCAAGGTTACAGAAAGGTCTAATCAATTGTCAAACTTTCCTTTATCACTGAGAAGGTGGTTTTAAAAAAAAAATCTAACTGCCCTGCTGTAGGGGGTTCTTCTGACTACACAGCACCCTTTTTCTCATACAATGCTGCCATGATTAATGTCCTCCCACCTCAGACCTTGTTAAAACCTGTTCTTTAAAGCAGCCTGGTGCACCACAGTGAGAGCAAGAGCGAGGTTGCATAAATCAACGTGTTCTCACAGCCCCCAGGATATCCATTATAGATGCCAGCTGGATGACTGGAAGATAGAGAAAAATGAATATTGTATCCTGTGGCCTTTTGCCTCTAATGACCACTTTTCAACATTTTTGAAGGCATGATTAAATTTTGATAACTGGGGAAGTCACTCTGAGCAGGCTGAAATAGAGATAAATTGACTGAGGGTCTGACATCTCAGTGGAGAGCAGGCAACTAATTAGTGTGTGAATCGCACTCTGAAAGAGATGTAAAAGGGAGGCAGGTTTAATCAGAGGAGCTGCTGAGGTATAGGAATAGTCAGGGATAATTGCGGCCTAGGTAGAAATCACAGGCTCAACGAGCGGCTTTTTCTGTCCGCTTGATTGGCGGCTGCTGACCTAGTGTCCAAAACCCTTGAACTCTTACAACAGTAACAGCCTTGTCAAAGCAATTTGCTTGCAGCTCTCTATGACCAGTTATTTCAGCTGTGGAGCTGGGACACCCAGTTTGAAAGGGCACTTTGCTCCTTTGCCTCAGTGGAAAGTGGGTGGAACAACAGCCTCATTATTTTTGATGACTTTGCTTTTGAACCCTTTACCTTCCCTTCCCCCCAACTCTCTCCTTCCCCAACACACTCCACATACTGCACATATACCTTCTCCCCAGGGACCCTTCTGTACAGATGAAGTGTCAGATCAATTTGGCTGTTGATTGCAGCAGGAGAAAGGAGAGGGGAAAGAAGAAAAATCCACTAAACACTACTGGTTTCATTGTAGGAATGGAGCTTCCTGGATGACTGCCTCTGTAATGCCGTAGGACATGTTATCTGGAACATGTGTATGTCCTACAGGTGTTTGGATTTTCTTTTTCTGGATTTGGAAGAATCAAAGACAGCATATTTAATCTCTTTAATGACACACTGGGGTAAATCCACAGCCTCTCATGTAGTTAGAAAAGAACTATAGCACACCTGTGATGGAGATGACTAACAGCATATTCCCATAACACATTCACATTGATTCAGGATACACATGTCGTGTTCTGTTTGTGCTCGCAGGAATTTTCTGATTTAAACAGCTGTTTATGGAAATAATAATAATTCTCTGAAATTGCATTAGCTAGTGAGGCCAATTTTTTTCAGGGGGGTGGGGTTGGAGAGAGACAGAAAGTGGAGTGAATGAATTGCTGTCTTATTACATTTGATTGTGTGAATTAGTGTTGCTCTGCATTATTTTTTTTTGCCTGGGGCACACTTGGTCTCTTTTAAAACTGATCCGTCCCCTGGGTCTACTATTATACGAAAGGTCAGGAAACCTGATGTGACTGGTTTTTGATGTGACAGTGTACTGTTTCCGCAAAGCCTTCAGCTAGGATTTTTTAAAACACAATTTTTCACATGAAAATAAGGACCAGTTGTTACTTGGTCTACATAATTAGGTGCCTGCTATATATATTATTTTACTGCTAGGCCGTTTAGTCTAGTGAAGACTCACTCTCTCTGAGTGGCTTAAAATTGGGGATGGACAAACTATTTCTTTGTTAAACTCAAGTAGCAAATCACCTTTGCCCATTCTGAAGTCAAATCAAAACCCAATCTGAATATACTCCAGTGTAAATCTGTCTGTGCAGTTTCCCTGCATCTCCTTCCCTCTCCCCATTTTGTTAGGGAAAGACAAGAATATGCTATGGGAAGACCCTACTCCCTATATGACTATTACACCTTCACTACATCCCAGAAGCCCCCCAAAAGGGCCTCCTGGTGTTCAAACCCTTCCCGTACTCCACAGTAGGCCCTGCTTGAGATCCACCCTCCACAGCAACCTCTTTGATCATTTTGTGGCCCAACTGCCCTATTAGTCACTCTGTAATAGCCTGAATGCCACAGAATTCAGATCTCTAATACTCTTGAGCACACAATGCATTGGGAGACATTTTGCCACAGAGTAGGACCCAGTCAGAGACTGGCAGAACTGCTAGACTCATGTAAACTGGGCATCTTCTACTGTGGCCACCTCAACTTGGGTGGGGATAATAGGCTTTTGACTTCCTTCCCAAATCTGCCATTTACGGATGGGAAAACTGAGGGGCTGAGAGACTCTGACTTGGGTCAAGTCACAGAAAGAGTCAGTGGCAGATACTAGTGTGATGAGTGCAGTGTAAGCACTTAAATCCAGGAGCCCTGACTGAGTCCTGACTCCCAGTCTGGGGTATGATCCACTGGACACTGCTGATTTCCTAAGGAGTGGACCCTGAAGTGATGGTCTGAACATACAGATATTTCTAACTGGCTCAGGATAAACATCCAGTATTTTGGCTACTTCTTATAACTGAACATCCAGGCCTTCCGAGGTTCATACATGACTACTGAAAATACTACATGGGCCATTTTAATTTTAAAATATGAATATATAGAGGTAAGTATATCTCAGCAAGTCACCACCAAAGCTACTAAGGGGGAGGCTGTTCTAGATTTGATTTTGAGAATTTGAAAGTGGAAGGCAACTTGGGTGAAAGTGGTCAAGAAATGGTAGAGTTCATGATTCTAAGGAATGGTAGGAGGGAGAACAGCACAATAAAGACAATGGATTTCAAGAAGGCAGACTTTAGCAAACTCAGGGAGTTGGTAGGTAAAATCCCATGGGAAGCAAGTCTAAGGGGAAAAACAACTGAAGACAGCTGGCCATTGTTAAGGGCCCAAGAGCAAACTCTCTCACTGTGTAAGAAAGATAGGAAGTATGGCAAGAGACCACCCTGGCTAAACCAGGAGATCTTCAATGATATAAAACTCAAAAAAGACTCCTACAAAAAGTGGAAACTCAGTCAAATTACAAAGGATAAATATAAACAAGTAACACAAGTATGTAGGGACAAAATTAGAAAAGCCAAGCCACAAAACGAGATCAAACTAGCTAGGGACATAAATGGTAACAAGAAAACATACTACAAATACATTAGAAGTAAGAGGAAGACCAAGGACAGAGTAGGCCCATTACTCAATGAGGGGGGAAAGACAATAAAATGTGGAAATGGCAGAGGTGCTTAATGACTTCTTCGTTTCAGTTTTCACCAAGAAGGTTGGTGGCAGTTGGACGTCTAACATAGTGAATGCCAGTGAAAATGAGGTAGGATTAGAGTCTAAAATAGGGAAAGAACAAGTCAAAAATTAGACACGTTAGATGTCTTCAAATCACCAGAGCCTGAGGAAATGCATCCTAGAATACTCAAGGAACTGACTGAAGAGATATCAGAGCCATTAGCAATTATCTTTGAAAAGTAATGGAAGACAGGAGACATTCCAGAAGATTGGAAAAGGGCAAATATAGTGCCCATCCATAAAAAGGATAACCCAGGGAATTATAGACCAGTCAACTTAACTTCTGTACCCGGAAAGATAATGGAGCAAAAAATTAAGAAATCAATTTGCAAACACCTGGAAGATAATGAGGTGATATAAGTGTCAGCATGGAATTGTCAAGAACAAATAATGTCAAACCAACCTGACAGCTTTCTTTGACAGGGTAACAAGCCTTGTGGATGGGGGGGGGAAGTGGTAGATGTGGTATATCTTGACTTTAGAAAGGCTTTTGATACTGTCTCGCATGACCTTCTCATAAACAAATTAGGGAAATACAACCTAGATGGAGCTACTATAAGATGGGTGCAAAACTGGTTGGAAAACCATTCCCAGAGAGTAGTTATCAGTGGTCACAGTCATGCTGGAAGGGCACAATGAGTGGGGTCCCACAGGGATTGGTTCTGCGTCTGGTTCTGTTCAATATCTTCATCAATGATTTAGATAATGACATAGAGAGTACACTTATAAAGTTTGAGGATGATACCAAGCTGGGAGGGGTTGCAAGTGCTTTGGAGGATAGGATTAAAATTCAAAATGATCTGGACAAACTGGAGAAATGATCTGAAGTAGATAGGATGAAATTCAATAAGGACAAATGCAAAGTACTCCACTTAGGAAGGAACAATCAGTTGCACACATACAAAATGGGAAATGACTGCCTAGGAAGGAGTACTGTGGAAAGGGATGTGGGGGTCACAAACTAAATATGAGCCAACAGTGTAACACTTGCAGAAAAAAAAAAAGCCAACATCATTCTGGGATGTATTAGCAGGAGTATCGTAAGCAAGACACGAGAAGTAATTCTTCCGCTCTACTCCATGCTGATTAGGCCTCAACTGGAGTATTGTGTCCAGTTCTGGGCTCCACATTTCAGGAAAGATGTGGACAAATTGGCAAAAGTCCACACTGGCATTCACAAGTCCAGAGAAGAGCAACAAAAATGATTAAAGATCTAGAAAACATGACCTCTGAGGGAAGACTGTAAAAACTGGGTTTGTTTAGTCTGGGGAAAAAGAAGACAGAGGGGACACAATAACAGTTTTAAAGTATGGAGGAGGGAGAAAAATTGTTCTTTTTAACCTCTGAGGATAGGACAAGAAGCAATGGGCTTAAATTGCAGCAAGGGAGGTTTAGGTTGGACATTAGGAAAAACTTCCTTACTGTCAGAATGGTTAAGCACTGGAATAAATTGCCTAGAGAAGTTGTGGAATCTCCATTATTGAGGATTTTTAAGAGCAGGTTGGACAAGCACCTGTCCGGGATGGTCTAGATAATACTTAGTCCTTCCTTGAGTTCAGAGGACTGGACTAGATGACCTCTCAAGGACCCTCCCAGTTCTATGATTCTGTGATCATGTCTTTAAAAAAAAAAGCATAATCAGTGAAAAAGAGCCATGTAAATCTTTTTTTAGACCAACTGCAATAAGCAGAGTGCTTGAATAATAGATAAGGGATTCCATCTATAACATTAATTCTTTTGCAAGTGCTTGTCATATGTGTGTTTCAGTCCTAGTCCCCACGTACTTGAGATCAGAGTCTTTTGGCCAGCAGTGTCTGTTGTGGCTGTGAATGCACCTTGGGTGTCCTCATGGTCCTGAACTGAGGGCATAAAGGGTGGTGAGCATTTCGAAGGGCCTAACGTCATGGAGCTGACCCGTACGATCCACACCCAGCTTCTGTGGAATGCCCCCCCCCCAGGGCGATGATCCTGCCGATGGTTGGGGGGCGGCGTAGGGTCGGAGGGGGATGCGACGCAGCTCATGATGCAATTAACGGAAATTGACAGTATGACGAAAACCACAAAGCCACGGCAGGTGAATGTGAAGCAAAAGAAGACGGTTAGCCGCAATACTATGTTTAAAGACCTACTGAAAGCAGGGATTCCCCTGGGGGAAGTGGATGGGAAAACCAATGCTGAGCTGTTAAAACGATGGTTGCAGCTTAAGCTGGAACAGTGTACCAAGGAGAGGATAGGGGCCCTGACGACATACCCCAAAACAAGGTAGATGGCATCCCCCAGTGGCCCCAACTGTCTGCCCCGCCAGCAGACTATGTTGAATGGAAGCTGCCTGCCCAGTATTGACGGGGTGGTGGGTCCCCCTCGCCCCCCGCCCTGGAGGTAAGGCACTATGTAGTGGGAGACCACCACCCTTATGTCCCAGTAGAGATCTACTGGCCTAGCGGGGGGCGACAATGAGTAATGGCCCTTGTGGACACAGGATTGGAGGTGACTATATTGCATGCCACCCTGCCCTGTCAAGGCTGGTCGGTAACGGTGAGTGGCCTTGGAGGGGCGGATGTTCGGGCCACGCCGATACAGTTATGGCTGGCCATCGGGAAGGCCCCCCCCCATACGAGTCACTGTTTTAATTGCCCCCATTCATGAATATATATTGGGTATAGACCTCCTCCGAGGGCAGACCATAGATACCCAATGGGGATCCTTTTCCTTTGGGCTCCCGCTGTATGTCTGAGCGGTTGTAACCATGCTGCAGGGGCATCCATGGTGGGACCCTGTGGTGCTTCCGACCTCCACCACAGTGGTCAACACCAAACAGTATCGGATACCTGGTGGGCACGAGGAAATAACCGCTACCGTTAAAGGTCTGCTCCAGGCAGACATCATTTGCCCTGCCATGAGCGCATTTAACAGCCCAATCTGGCCAGTCCATAAAAAGGACGGAACCTGGCACATGACAGTAGACTACCGCAACCTGAATAGGGTCACCCCAATCCTGACAGCGGCAGTTTCTAACATGGTCTCCATCACGGAGCGCTAGGCGACATGGGTAGGGCAGTGGCATGTCGTGGTGGACTTGGCAAATGCCTTCTTCTCCATTGCCATTGCCCCACAGAGCCAGGGTCAATTTGCCTTTACATGGGAGGATCGGCAGTACACGTTCACTGTGCTGCTTCAGGGCTACAAGCATGACCCTACCATCTGCCACCAGTTGGTTAGTTGAGAACTGGAGCAGGTGACTCTTCCGGAGGGAGTGGTACTAGAGCACTATATTGATGATGTCCTGCTGAGCAGGCCCCATGAGGCAGCACTCTCTGAGGCCAAGAACAACGTGTTGCAGGTTCTGGGATGCGCTGCAGCCAGGGGATGGGCTGTCAACCATAGTAAAATCCAGGGGCCCAGCCAGGAGGTGATCTTCTTGGGAATACTTTGGTCGGGGCCTCAACGTAAGATCCCACAAAAAGCCATCGAAACAATTACCCACTTCCCAGAGCCCACTAACGTAAGCCAAGCCCAAACTTTCCTGGGTCTCCTTGGGTATTGGCGCACATTTATTCCCCATCTAGGGTACATCTTGCAGCCCATAAAAGCAGTAGTCCAGAAGAAAGCCACGTTTAGTTGTGGGGCCAAGCAGCATGCCGCATTCCAGCAGACTAAAGAGGCGCTCAGCCAACACGCAGTGCTGAGCCCAGGCAGACGAGACACCCCCTTCAAACTTGAGGTAACGGTGGTTGACCACGTGGCCTCGTGGGGGCTGTGGCAGCAAGCTTTGTCTCAAAAGGAGCCCATATGGTATTGGTCATGATCCCTGTCAGGCTCGGCTGAGCGTTATACGCCCCTTGAACAGCAGCTGCTTGCAGTAGTGTGGGCCCTGCAGCAAACTAAGCCCATAACAGGCGCAGAGCCTGTAAAGGTGCGTACACAGCTTCCAATTATGGGTTGGTGTGGCGGTTCAATGACAAGACAGAACACAGCTTTTAGCAAGCAAGCGGCTGGTCTCAGCTAACAGGCTTCTGCCTGTCAGCTTTCCACCTTCCCCTTTATTCTCTCTCTCCCCCCGCACATTACATTCTCCAACAGATAAAAGGAATACACTGGCTTTGTTTAACATTCTTATTTACCAATTTCTATCTACCACATTCCTTGCTCTCGGGCCTTGAGCCCAGTCCTGAGAGGCTTCCCACGGTTCATGACATCTTGGCGAGATTCCAAGATTAATGCCCTTGGATGGAGCAGTGTGTGCACTGCTCCTACACAACACTCCGGGTGTGCCCTGAATGTTGCCAAGCGCATAAACCTTTATGAATCCTACATCCCCTCCTTTTTTGTTTATTTGTGCTCGGCCATCTCATGGTAGCCATCAATTTGCTTTTGCAAGCCAATTAACTCCCGGACAGACAAGGTCATAACTCGTGGACCCTGCCAGGGCAGGTCTCGACAAAGCCTTAACAAAAAGGAAATACATTGCACACAGCAACAGCAAAAAATAAGCTTAAGAAGGTAAAGTGTGATTGGCCGGGACCCAATTAGCCATGCTAAAGTACTGGGAAGAGAGGTTCGCGTAAGCAGCGAGCATCATCTCATTCCCAATTTCCTCAGGGTGATGACATACTGGAATAAGGCACGTACCTAACAATTCTTCAGCTGCTACAAAATCAAATAAACAAAAGTGGGTAACATTTGCTATTGAAGCCAATCTTTCCCATAGGTTATATGTCATTCGGGCCCGTAACGGAGGTAGCGCTCCCGAATCAACCCCTCCAGGAAATAGCAGGCACAAAAGGCATACAATCAGTACAGAATTAGCAGTAATTTGGGTGAGAATCGCCACAAACAAAGTCTCAGGAGTCTCTGGCTGTTGGTTTGCTGCCAGTCTTCGTTGAGCCGCGGCGACCAATGCTTTTACTGCTCCCCATGTCACGGGCTGGCTTGGGACGCTACGCCTCTTCCGTTTCCGTCCCGTCGTTGTTGACCCGGGAGGCACTGCATTCTCCTCCAAGGTTAGCTGAAACTCCGGTATGGGGTTCGACAGCCCCTGGTGCCACGCCATGCTGTTTCAGTGCCGGTCGCACACACCGGGCCGGAACCCACAACGGTCCTGCAGGGAGAAACACAGCAGCAGATCCCCGACCCCAGGTGATTAAAGGCACTGGGCCCAACCATTGCGGATCGGGCAGCTGACGGTAATAGACACGCGGTCTTTCCAGTACCTCGGATTTGTGAAAATGCCGATCCGCGGGGGTCTGCTGATCTGCATTCAGCGTTAAATTATTTAAAAGAAACAAAAGGATATGCAGTTGTTGCTGAATGTCTCCTAAGATTCGGAGACGCAGCTCCCCTTGTTTTAATTGTTTGTCAAGCAAGGTTTTTAGCGTGCGATTTGCACGTTCAACAATAGCTTGGCCTGTGGAATTATAAGGGATCCCGTGTTTGAGACGGACGTCCCATTGGGCACAAAACGTGGAGAGGGCTGTGGAGAAATAGGCTGGGGCATTATCCATTTTTATCTGGCTCGGGTGACCCATAACAGCAAAACAGGCTAGCAAATGGTGAATAACTTTGGGAGTGGCTTCCCCACGCTGTGGGGTCACCCAAAGGAATCCCGAATAGGTATCAATGGAAACATGTAAAAACAAATAGGGGCGGAATTGTGGCACGTGAGTGACATCCATTTGCCACAGCTGATTCACTGCGGTACCTCTGGGGTTAACGGCATAAGAAAAGGTAGGGGCAGCAGCGGCACAGTGGGGGCGGGAACAAACAATAGAACGTGCATGATCAGCAGGAATATGAAACTGTCGGGCCAAGACAGAGGCAGACTGATGAAAAAAGGAATGGCTTTCGATGGGGTCAGAAAAAAGGAAATTTACCTGACCACGTAACGCGCCATTGGCGCACGCATTGCCTTCAGTGAGTAGCCCAGGCAGAGGGGTATGACTGTGAATATGAGCAACAAAAGAAGGGAAATTACGAGTGGCGATGAGATACTGTAAAGACAAAAACAGGCGAAGGAGGTCCGCATCGACCTGAGGGGTAATGAGGGCAAGGGGTAAATGATCAATTACCTGATAAACATAATGCGTGTCCACAATCAAATTAAAGGGACAATTAGCAAAAAATTGAAAGGCCAAAATAACAGCAGCTAGTTCCAAGGACTAGTGAAGCTCTCCAAGCGCTGTGCATGCAAATATTGTTGTACAAGTGAATGAAGCGCTTTCAGCTTTTCTAGAGGGAGGGGCCACTGGTCAATCCATATGGGCTCTAAGGATTGCCACACCAATGGTAATGCGGATGGCAAGGTGGGTGAGGGAGGATTTTGGGCCATTATATATTAATATCGAGGGTGGTGTCCAGCTTTGTAAGTAAATCACGGCCCCAAATATTGAGGTGGACAGGGAGTACAAAAGGGCGGATTGTAGCAAGGGCACAGCCTCCTGGTTTAGAGACCGTGACCCAAGACAAACTTTGGCGCCCGGGTTTGCTACCCCCGATCCCCAACAACTCTTTAGAAGGAACTGTTGGCCAACCGACCGGCCACTCCGGATCACGAATCACCGTAATGTCAGCTCCAGTGTCCACCAGCCCTGTAAAAGGAACATTATTTAAGAGAAGTGTTAACTGAGGTTTCGAGGGGCGGACCGACATTGTCAGAGCAACAAGTGGAGAGGACATGTTGTGAGACAGCGACTGAGCCAGCGTCGATCCAAAGCCGCCTCCGCCCCGGGTTCAATCCTCTGCGGCTGGCACCTGATAGGGGACCAAAATCAATTGCGCTATTGACCGTCCACGCGGGAGCGACTGCGGAAGATGGGTCCATACCTGAACCTTAATAACGCCGGTGTAATCGGCGTCAATGACCCCTGGGATGACAAAAAAGCCCTGTTTCCCAGCGTGTGAGCAAGGGAGAACCAGACCCACAAATCCGGCAGGGAGAGGTCCCGTCACCTGCGTAGGTATGGTGCAAACCTCCCCCGGCAACCGAAAATCAGTGTCCTCCTGCATGATCAAATCAAGCCCTGCACTTCCGGCAGTCGCCGCCCTCATGGAGTCTACGGATTGTAAGGCAGAGGAACAGTTGTCTGAGTGGGAAACATCCCTGTTTGGCCCTGGGTTCGGGGGGGACCCGTCGTGCGGTTTCCCGACCCGCCACGACACTGATTAGCCCAGTGATAGCCCTTCCGACACTTGGGGCACTTCTTTGAGGGGCGGGCGGGCGCCGTCGATGAGCGGCACTCCCGCTGAAAGTGACCCTCCTTACCACAGCAGTAACAACGCTTCCCCTCCTTCCCGCTTTTCCGCAGGCGGCGGCCAGAACCCCAGCTTTATGTGCTTCGGTTCCGATGTTTTGGCACGCCCGCAGCATGTCCGACAGCTCTAGAATTCCAGAGGCTTGTGAAGCCTGGAGAGCACGGCGGCAATCCTCGTTCGCATTTTCAACCGCCATTTTTAACAGGATCTCCTGAGCTGCTGCAGGGCTATCCACCTGTCGGAGGATAGCCTCCTGCAATCTGTTGGTAAAATCCATAAAGGACTCTGATGCACCCTGACGGATACTGGCAAAGCTTTTGGTAGGCTTGCCTGAATCCGGGACCTTCCGGAAAGCATGCTGGGCGCAGGTGGAAATAATGGGGAAGACGGCCTGAGGGAGTTGAGACTGCATCTGAACAGTAGCAAACTGGCCCTCCCCGCCAACTGCTCATAAATGACACCTTGCTCTCTATATGCCTGGGCTTGGCGTTCCGCCATCTGCCGATACTCACTAAGCCAAATAACATACTGACTGGGTGTCAGCATCATGCGCAACAGCGCCTTCCAATCTTCAGGGACCAGGGAGTACCCAGAACCTAGCCCTTCAATGAGACCACGCACATACGTGCTAGTGAGGCCGAACTCGCGAATCGCTTTCTTTACCTCTCTGATCACCGCGTAAGGCAAACTGACCCAGTTTGCAACCTGGTTGCCCTGGCCATCATCCTGCCAGGTCACCGGACAAACTGAGACCAGATCAGCCAGCTCCTCTGCTGTAATGTCTGAGCGAGTCTTCGCTGCGTGAACCATTTGTTGCACCAGCAAAAGCCCCTGAGCAGATGCAGACGACCCCCGGGGGGCCCCGGAGCATGGGGCCACACGGGCGGAGGGCGATCACACACCGGCTCCGGTGGGGAAGGCCAGGGAGGCGGTGGTAATAGAGGCACTGGGGGCGAAGCAGGGGGAGGGATGGTTGCAGGAGCGGACGGGGGTGGCGGGATCGGCAGCCCCTCTGTTGGCGCGGGAGAGGGTCTTTCTGAGGCAACACACTGTGTTGCATTGTCAGGAGGGGGGATGGCTGTAGGAGCGGACGGGCGTGGCGAGATCACCAGCCTCGCGAGGGAGGGCCTGTCCGAGGCGACACGCTGTATCACGTTGCGGCAGAGGTGCCAGGCATGTAAAGCCTGCACGGGCGCCCAAGGCTCTTTGTGCAATGTCTGGCCCAACCGCTCCCAGTCCGCTAGCTTAAGGGTTCCGGCTTCAGGGTACCACGGGCATTGGGCACTCACCTCCTGTAGCAGGAGAGTGAGTTCTCGAGTGGGGCAGTCATGCTGAGCCTTACGCAGCAAATACTGTAGCTCATTGCGGTGTTGCACTTGCAAAGCAGAGAGGGAGCTTCCCATACTTACCACAATGAAAAATACTCACCGGGATCCGCGCAGCGGATGAGTGACGCGTCTGAAACCCTTGCCGGGCGAGGTGAGTGCTGAGGGCCCCACGTTGGGCGCCAGTTGTGGCGGTTCAATGACAAGACGGAACACAGCTTTTAGCAAGCAAGCGGCTGGTCTCTGCTAACAGGCTTCTGCCTGTCAGCTTTCCACCTTCCCCTTTATTCTCTCTCTCCCCCCGCGCATTACATTCTCCAACAGATAAAAGGAATACACTGGCTTTGTTTAACATTCTTATTTACCAATTTCTATCTACCGCATTCCTTGCTCTCGGGCCTTGAGCCCAGTCCTGAGAGGCTTCCCACGGTTCATGACATCTTGGCGAGATTCCAAGGTTAATGCCCTTGGATGGAGCAGTGTGTGCACTGCTCCTACACAACACTCCGGGTGTGCCCTGAATGTTGCCAAGCGCATAAACCTTTATGAATCCTACAGGTTGGGTCCGGGATGAAAGCCCACTTACACGGACTGGGGTAGCCCAGACTCAGACCCTATGGAAGTGGAAACACTACCTGCAGCTGCGTATGCAAATGACCCAGGCAAGCATTACCGATGCGCACGCTTGGCTTTTGGGTGCTGTCACCTTCGAGGAACTGCCCTCCGGGGGCCAGCACACTTATGCCCCCCCAGTCAAGGTGCCTCAACCCCCCTGTACGGAGGCCCTCCCTATGCCTCCTTAACCGAACAACAACGAGAGGTTGTGTGGTTTACTGATGGATCGGCCTCGTACAGGGGGGCAGAATGATGGTGGTGAGCAACCGCATATAATCCCTGCCTTGAGGATATACTGTTTGAAACCAGTCCTGGCCTGTCTAGCCAGTGGGCTGAGCTACGAGCAGCGTTCATGACCATCAGGGAGAACCCAGGGCCCCTTTATCTGTATACGGATAGCTGGGCAGTCTACAAAGGTGTGACACAGTGGATGGCCGTCTGGCATGCGGCTGGCTGGAAGGTGCATGACAAACCCCTTTGGGGTTACGACATGTGGCCTGCCATTTGGGATGCCTGTAGCCAGAGGCCCATTGCTGTTCGTCATGTAGACGCCCACCTGACAGGGGAATCAGAGGAGGCCCGGTTCAACAGAGAGGTAGATGACATAGTCACAGTATATGTAGTAGCTGCCCCTGGCCTGGCAGAGTGGATACATCAAAAGAGTGGTCATCTAGGAGGGGAAAAAGCAATGCAATGGGCCACTGATCGTGGCTTGCAGACCACGATTGGTGCGCAGCGGGATGCCTGTCAGCACTGCCCACAGTGCACCAGGCTCTCCCCCAGCACTTAAGAGCAGAGAAGGGGTATCTGAAGTGAGGTCAGAAACCTGGGGAAGTATGGCAGGTGGACTACATTGGCCTGCTGCCTGAAAGTCAGCGACATAAATACGCGCTAACTGCATTAGACATACATTCAGGTCTGCTCTTTGTATACCCATGTGCAACCGCCACACAGGAGCAGACTATAAAGGGGTTGGAAGAACTCAGCCGCTACTACAGATCCCCCCCTCAAGATGCAGAGTGACCAGGGAACCCATTTTACAGGAATGGAAGTAAGAGAATGGGCTAGGGGGATGGGGATTGCGTGGGTGTTCTACATCGCATGCCACCCGCACGGCGCCGGGCTCATCGAACGCATGAACGGCTTGCTTAAAGAACAGTTATGGAAACTATCTCCCACTGAGTCCCTGGCCGGCTAGAGCCGTAATCTCCGCCAGGCCACGGCTGCGCTCAATGAGCGCCCTCTGTACGGCTCCACCCTGCACGCTAGATTCACGGGGGAGGTCATCGAGCGGCCCCGTGTGTTGCGAGTGCAACGCCTGCACCCACAAGTCCACCTCCCCATTCGGGCCACCGCGGGAAGCACTGGTCTCGATCTGTGGGTCCCTCAAGAGGGCCTCACTCTACAGCCCAATAGCCGGAACCTTGTAAGTACTCTCTTAGCCATAGGGCTCCCACAAGGCCCTTAAGGGCATAGATGTTGTGGCAGGAGTAATCGATGCTGACTATACCGGGGAGGTTAAGGTGCTGTTGGTTCACAATGGCCCGCAGGCAGTAACCCTCCCTCAAGGCGAACGTAATGCGCAGTTGATTTGCGAGTGCATTGGGTTGCCTGATGTCCAGGAGGTGGATGCGCTTGCACCCACCACTTCCATCAGTTTGTCCATGCTTTCCTCCCCTGGTTAGGGGTGGCCGAACTGGAGCGGGCTATTGTAAATATTTCAGTCACATTAGAGATTATAGAGAATAATATCATAGATGCAATCCAAGCCTTGCAATTAGAAGTAGCTTCTTTGTCGCAAGTTGTATTACAGAATTGTATGGCGTTGGACTACTTATTAGCCGCTCAAGGTGGTATTTGTGCCTTGATTAATGAAAGTTGTTGTTTTTACTCAAATCAGGATAAGTGCATTGAGACTGACATTCATAATATGATGGACCACTTGAAGGTGTTACATGACATGGGCTCTGAGGCTTCTGTATGGGATGACCCTTGGCGGTGGCTAACCTCCTGGCTTCCGGATCTCGGTGCCTGGGGGAGATGCATCGGGCTCCTGCCATTGATTGGACTACTGGGCTTTGTATGTGTGTTTGTCCTTCTTCAATGCTGCGTGAATTGCTCCTCCGCCCTCCTGGCCCGACTGGCAACCACCACACCAGTGTGCATGCTCGAAGTGCGCTGGTGGCAGTAACTAATACACCTCAGTCCACCAAGGGGTGGAGTGTAGGGGCAAGGTTGCGGAAGATTGGCGAAGAGCTAAGTGGTGGACTGAGTATGTGACTGGATGTAAGCGGAGGATGCAGGCAGTTTCAATGAACTTTCTCCGACAGACCCTGCCAAAAGATATTGTAGCATAGCTTAGCATATTTTTGCCTGTAAACAAGTCAGTTTATGTAATAAGCATAAATCATACATGTAAGAATGTAACCGGCTGTTGATCCCATGTAACCCCGAGATAAGCGCGGAGAATATAGCGCCGCAGAGGACTCCCCCCGGCAGAGTCCTGCCTGGTCAGCTGTCCCGAACGGCCAGAGTCCCCTGCAGCCCCTCCGCGCGTCCTAGGGCTCCCTGCACAGATTGGAGCGTAAGTTCTTCCTTCCTTCAATAAAGCATGATTTACTATTCTTAGGCCTCCTTTCGCTGGTATCCTCCCCCCAGCTCTTGCGGGCACAAGCTCTGTAGTGGACAATTTGAGCAGACATTTCTCATCAGATTACAAGTGGACAATCAAGGACTCTGTAATTCAAGGAATGAGTTGTCTGTCAATAGACCTGTTTGCCATGGAGTGGAACAAGAAATGTCAGACTTTTGGTTCCGGAGGGATTCAGAGCCCAGGATCCTTTCAGATGCATTCCTCATTCAGTGGTCCCTTGCACTGTTGTATGCTTACCCTCCAATGCCACTCCTCCTTAGGAGATGCTGCCAGAATCCTCTTGATAGCTTTCACTTGGCAGAGGCAGTTTTGGTACTTGGCACTGATGCTATTTGTGACTCCTCCAAGATCCTTACCTGTAATGCCAGACTCGATATACTAGAGCAAAGGGGTTCTCCTTCATCCAAACCCATCCTCCTTCTGTTTCATGGCATGGCTTCTGGATGATGTCCGAAGTAGAGAGCTCATGCTTTTCAGATGTTCAGAACATTTTGATAAATAGTAGGAAAGAATTCTCCAGTGAACAGCATCAGTTTCAGCTGACTGATACATAGACACCTATGATCTTAACTTATTTACTGTCTCTAAGGAACTCTAGGCTTTCGATTAAGCACACCTGGCAGCCATCCATGCATATCACCTTCCTATTGTAGGCTATACAATCTCTTTCCACTTCACTATGTTGAAGTTCCTCAGAAGTCTAATGCGTGGTTCTTCACCAAAAAAGGAACTTCTCACCCCAGGACCATAATGTGGTGCTTGCAGGTCTGATGGGGCCACCATTCAAACCCCTGGCAACATGCTCTCTATTACACTTATCTATGAAAAAACCCTTTGTAGTAGCAATTACATCAACTAGGAGAATTGGGGAGATACAGGCACTCATGGCAGGATCTCCACATATGGTTTTTCCAAACTGATAAGGTGTCTAAGGCCACATCCCAAGTTCCTACCAAAGATAGTTTCTGATTTCCTCCTTATATCAAATCACCACTTGGGAGTCACTAAGGGTAGACTACACATATGATCAAAGAGGAAAGAAAAGTTACTTGCCTGTAGAATAACTCAAGTTCTTCAAGATGTGTTGTCTCTATGTATTTTCCTTGACCCACCTTGCTTCTCCACTATTGCAGAATCCTATTACATACTGTATCTGGATTCTGCAGTGTGAAGGAACCAAGTGATGTTTGTGCCTATGCCATCCTTTATGTCCTTTGGCCCAGTAGCACAAGGACACTTAGGGCACATATGTGGCCATAATGGAAACTGCTGACCAAGAGACTGATTTCTGGTCCAAGTGCCTGGGGGGTGTGCTCGCTAGGAGTAGAATATATATTTAGACGAACAGTTACAGGTAAGTAACTTTTCTTTCCTGGATTTTCAGTGTTCTTATTTTGGGAAGAAGAGAGGAAGGGAAGAAGAGAACAATGCCATGCTGGCTCTGTTCCCCTCAATACAACAGTATTTGGGGTACCGAACCAAAATTTCCATACTTTCATTCCTTCTGTTGCCGAATCACCCTGTCTTGTGAGAAAACTCATAGGAGGGGAAACTTACTTGAAATTCTGTACAGTATGTAGACTATAGTCCCTGGCACCTCATCTTGTAAGTGGGAAGGAGTTAGTTAGCTCACAGATGAGTAAAAGTTGTGTTCCTTTAATCATGTGAATCTCCCATAGTCTAGAGGGAATTCCAGCGGATAAAAAGTCATTCACATCTCCTCCTCCTCCTGTGCTATGCCTCAGTCCTCTGCCTCTCCTGAGGATTGCTCATTTATGAGCCACACTCTCATTGTGTCCCTGCCCATGTCCCACATCTTCTTTAAGGGAAAAGGGTCAAAAGCAGGTAGAGTTAATGCTGTAAAGAGCATCATCAGTGCTGACAGGAATTTCCTATGAAAAGTGTACAAGTTGGTCAAAGAAGACACTGTGGCTGACCCCTTGCTGCACTCTGTCTGGGCATTCCATCCTGAACCTCTGGAGCCTTGACTGCGGCTCGGCTGCTGTTTCTTTCTGGAGAGGGGAAACATATGGGAACACAGTAGGCCAAATTATTTTTAAAAAGAGGATAACTAGGTACCCGCAAAATGTATGCATATTCAGACAGCCACCTATCCCCTCATAATGCAGTTACACTTTGTGACTATTTCCCTTTTCTTTATATGTGAATGTAATTTGGAGGTGCAACTTAGAGGCCCTCCTTTTGAAAATTTGGCTGACCCCCATCATCATTATTAAAATAAAATAACTGCCCTTAGAGCTTACATAGTGCACTTGATCCATAAATCTCAAAGGGATTTATAAGCACTTGATCCGTGCTTAACTCTAAATGGCATGAGTAGCCCAACCGAAGTCAACAGGACTACTCCTAGCTTAAATATTTTGCCAGATTAGAGCCAGAGTGCTCAGTACTTACGTGCTAGAACCCTGTACGTGGGTATTAGTGTTCCCTTATTTTAGATGGGGAAACTCAGGTACAGAGAGCTTAAGTGATTTGTCCAAGCTCATATGAGTCAGCGATAGAGTGAAGAAAGAAAATCCTGGTTTCCTGACTCAGTCCTGTGTCCTATTTACTGGACAAATGCTGCCTCCTTGTAGGTCTTTCCATTTTTCTAGTCAACACTGGGAATATTGAAATAAGTAAAGAGGCTTTTGTAACTTGCAAACTAAAACTGAAGAAGCATTTGGATGTGCCACACCATGGGAACAATGTTGAAACTGAAAGCCCTAGCTCAGTTCATGTCTCTTTGCTGACCTGCTGAAAGCATTTTGCTTTGACAGTGGGAGCAGCAGCAGCAGCAGCAGTGGAATAAGAAGAGGAACAGACCTGCTAAGATAATAACAAGGTTTTGCAGAAAATGTTATTTATGCAGCCAGACAGGAGCAGCCATGAAAAAAGACATGTGGCATGTCAAAAAGCTGATCGTATATAAATATTGTTCATAAGGAAACCAAGAATTAAAATATGGAATCCAGAGCTGAGGCGCCCTTGAAACCTAGCTGAACCTGGTGATACATCTCTGTGCATTTTCCTGGTTCAACATGAGCAATGTGTCTGACTGGGCATATAACTACAGCAATGATAATTACATTGGGAAACCTAATGTTTGAGAGGTGCAGCCATTTGCAACTGGGTTAATATCAGTGGAACATAATAAAAAATAAGCATTTCAATTAATGACCTTTCTTTTTCTACTAGTTTTCCCTGCATGATTTCTGACTTTGGTGTCAGGTTGTGCAGCAAAATAGTTCTGAAGGTATGAGCAATAAAAACAGACACAATAAATTTGAATAGACCAGGAAACAGTGATGTCTTAATTGCTACTTTAGTGAAAAGGCGGCAGCCATTATGCCAAATTATTAAAAATAGCACCCACTGTAATTTATCAGAATTTTAGCCATTACTGTATTTTTTAAAAGTATCGGCAATTTTAACATTACAGTGCTTGGGATAATGAGAGTCAGTAGGGTAGTTTGAAGCACAGCATTCCAACAACAGTCAAATTGGGGTAGGGATGTGGGTGTATATTTATTTCAGTGTTGCCAACTCTTGCAATTTTATCCCCTGCTGCAGGCAGTCTCATGAAAAGCTTTACTTCACACACACACACTCACTCACTCTCTGATATTTTGTACTGCAGGCGGGTGGGAAGAGAGTGAATGACAACTCTAAAGAATGCCATGTACTGTAGGAGATGGGGCCCTAAGCTGCAAACTCAGAGACTGTGAGAGATAGTCCAAGCTCTTCCACTGACTGCCATTAAGATTTTTGTGCCCTTTGCAATCCTTATTACAAGCCAAAGCTTCAGGAGTGGGTAACTATTTTTATCCAGTTTACAAATAAGATAATTGAGTACTTAAACTTATCCTGGGAACAGAGCTACAACAACATTGCATACACTTAACAAGGTCATTCCCTAGTGGCTAGACCATAGGGAGAGGTTTATAAATCTAACACTGCTTCCATTCTAGGAGAGCTAGTTCTTTAATTGAAACCGGAGAAGCTCATGTTGTGACATCCACAGGTTTGGGTGGTGCTGCCAGTTGTCTAGTGGAGTGTTACAAGCCTTTTTTTTAAATCTTAAGACAATATAACCTCATCTCATTCATTTGGATGCTCCTGCTGCTACATTATGTATATTTACTTATGTACATGTGTATATAATCATATATGTGTATGTATATCTGTATACATACACATGTGAGCTACCACTTGGTAGCAATCTACAAAATGTTGGGTCTTAAATGGTATATTCTACTGTCTGTTATAATGAGATTTCCAATTGAGTGATATTGTATTATTTCGGGCCCTTTGTGATTTAGCAAAAACATTACTGAAACTGGGAGAAACCATTCTAAACACAAACAAAAAGAAGTCTTTGACTGGAATCATAAGGGTGCCTTTCACAGCCTCTGACAGGCAAATTATGAACATTTACAGCTAAGCTTTGGAGTATAATGTTAATTTGAAATAAGTAGTTCAGACTTTTCTTGGGGCTATAAAACTACCATGACTAAGAATTCAAAGATGAAGATAACTGGGACATGTGCTTCCCCAAAAATGTACAAGAAAAGAAACAAAATGATTGTCATCTGCCTTTGTTTTAAAACAACCACAAATGAATTCCAGTCAATTGTGTTTTGTATCAATAAGTAGAATGAGGAATTTCCTGATATTTGTCCCTAATGCATTATAGATGCTTAGAATTCTGCCTCAAATGGCACTTGGGGCAAAATGGCTGCTGTCATGTGACTCTTACAGTCTCTGAAAGTCACAATTAGCACAGTTTCCAAGATATATTCAAAGTAAGAAATCAGTAAAGGACTTATATCAACGTCTAACAACAGGTCAACGTTTCATACCTCTGAAAATTTTAGTTACAGTTGTGTAGGTGTTGGAAAATAGAAAAAGGATGACTTTTTTTTTTTTTTTTTTTTTTGCTGGCTTCAAGTTTAGAGTCATTCTAGAGCAAGGGTCTCAAACTTTTTCACTGAGTGGTTACATGTTAATGGAGGGGCGCCCCATGGACATCTCCCCTCCAGTTCGTAATTATATGGCTTACATCTCTTCCCCTCCCATTTGCACTGGCATAACATTCCTGGTGCAACTACATCTACTGGCTCCATGGAAAAGTCATACTGGAAAAGTATTACACGTATTTTGAGCTGTCTTGTATTGTGGCATAGCAGCTGGAAACAAAAGAGGAAAGCTGGCATCATGTGAGCAGACAACTAACTTTGGACAACTCGCAAGTGCTCCATGGATCACAGAGTAAAAACTGCTGTTTTAGAGAGGAAGATAATGTTATGCTGGCAAAAATTCTTCTTGGCTACTTAGGGTGACCAGATGTCTCGATTCTTTTATCGGGACAGTCCCGATATTTGAGGCTTTTTCTTATATAGAAGCCTATTACCTCCCGCCCCCTGTCCCGATTTTTCACACTTGCTATCTGGTCACCCTACGGCTACTAGAACTGGCTGTGTCTTTGAATAGTGTGCCGTTATCAAATCTGTAGCATGTGAAAACCTCAGATCCAAATTTCACTGAATTTTGGGGGGGTTAAAAATTCAAATCTGAATCTTTAACAAGATTTCTTTGATGGTCCTATCCTTATAATGGGCTGAACCAAAACCTTGCATTCCAACATCCCTGAACTTTACGATGTTTGAAATCTGGCTCTGAAGTTTGTGACCAGGACAGATCTCTAGTTTGAAGACAAAATTGAATTGAAATATTCTGATTATAGATTAGGGTTGTGACTCATTTCACTAAGATATAGGGCCATTTTTTTTAGCTAGATCACTCGCACTTGTATCATGGAGGATCACAAATTATTGAAGTTCATGCAAAGAACTACTGCAGTTCATGTTAGACAAAAAGAGCTGATTTATCTGAAGGGAAAAAGTAAGTGATACTAGGTGCCAGGCAGCGATGATTAGCAGGTAGGTACTGGAAAAGCAATCACTTTGGATGAGTGGGGTCTATTGGTTGGTGTGAAAGTCTAAGAAAACATTCTGGCTGCCTAAGACCTCATTTCAAAGTTGTTGAGCAGAAATTGATTTGTACTGGAGCTGTGGGTGCTCAGTGTCTGTGAAAATGTTGTCCCAGGAATCTAGAGTTGGTTACTCTCCCTCCCCCACACCTCCAAAATGCAATCACCCACAATTAAAGGCCATTTTTAAAATACAGGCATCCAATTGTTCCCTGCCTCAGTTCCCTGATCTATAACATGAGGAAAATGAGCTATACCTACTCTGTGTGGGTCTTGCAAGGCCTAGCTAAATACTGGTATCATTTTATTCAGTCACCTATTAACATGCACAAATCCCAACATGTCAAAAATCATGCATATTTTTGCGGTCTTTGAAATCACAAGTTTCATGCTTAGTTTGATGGTTGTCACAAAAATTCAGCCTTTCTGTCCCCTGCACCATCAGGTTCCTATGTTCTACATGTTCCTATAATTGTTACCCTACAATATTGGTTCAAGCAACTACCCATAAAAACCTGTGCTTACAGTTCAGAAGGCTTAATCAGAATACGCTAAAGGCTCTTTCTAGACTTAGGGCTGGTCTACACTGGGAACTTACATTGGTATAGCTATGTCTCAAGGGTGTGAAAAATCCACAGCCCTGAGAGATGTAACTATACTGACCTAATACTCAGTGTAGACAGCACTAGGTCAATGGAAGAATTCTTCTGTCAACCTAGCTGTTGCCACTCAGGGAGGTGGTTACCTACATCGATAAAGAAACCCCTCCTGTTGGCACCGACGTGTAGTGTCTACATCAAAGTCCTACAGCAGTACTGCTGCAGTGTTTCAAGTGTAGGGAAGTCCTCTGAGAGTGAATACCATGTGTCTGAAACATATTGTTTTTTTCCTTTAACATATGGCTGAGCAGCCATTACTATTTCCAGTTCGGTTTTCTGCCCTATGAATACTAAATAATAAAAAATAAACCAGGTACTAACTGTAGGAAAAGAAGAAGAGAGAAAACTGACAGATTATACAGGCTCACCTTTCCAGGGATTGGCAGGGAGAGGGTTAATACTCAAACCCTGAGCAAAATAATTAACACAGGTGTCTTTCCTTTTTGCCCAGCACTCTAGATGAGAGGTAAATGTAGCTTGGCTCAGCTGGAGAGAATTACCCTGTTAAGAAGGACTATAAGAAGCGTGAGTTATTGCTCTGTTTGTTCTTTGGGCTGATCTGGGTAGTATAGGAAAGAATGTGGCTGTGAAAAGCCCTTCTGCTTTCACTCAGGAAACTTTTGTTGTGTATTTTATATCTCATTCCTTTAAATCTCAAAGCTACAGGTTGTTTCTTCAACATCTAACCTTTGCCATCCTTAGAAAACACTCAGAATCAAATATAGTGTATGCAGTAGTTTTACCAGGAACCTGCAGTTGAGTTAAGCTATCTTAATATAATTATAATAAATTCTGAAAAAGGAAGAGTAACTTTCCCACATGCAGGCCAGCAGGAAATTGGGATTTAGGTGTATGATATGTAAGTGCAGGGAAGAAATCTCTTATTTCTAGGGCTGGTTAATTGAGGCCACGGTGTTAAACCTTATAGCTGTCAAGAGCCAGAAAGCCAAATTGCTTTCAATGTGAAGCTGCCAAGAGCTATCAACCACTGTCCTATACCTTTTTGGAGCTGAAGAGTAGTAGAGAATCATTATATGAAATACAATATTAAAAGCTGAGATGTGCAAGCTGAATGTTGGGTCTATTTGAGTCTCTATTTTCAGTTATGAATATTTGGTTGTGTTTCCCATGTGTGCCAACACTGGGATAATGGTAAGAGAGAGACATTATGTCTTGCAAGGCCATTGCAGCCAATTGGTCGCAATCAAGATTAGATCAATTTGCAGTAATTTCTCCCTTGGTGAGGGAGATTGGGGGGTGTTCTGCTAATTATAGTCAAACAATCTTAAAGCATCTTTTCAGGTGTATCAGGGACTTGTGCTGAATTCTTCAAGCTATAGTTTGGGGAGTGAGGAAAAAAACTGCACTAGGCTGCTTTGTATGTGTCTGCAGTATTGATGCAGTTGAGTTAGAGAAGTTTAGGCAGGTACACAACTCAGCACTGCAGTCATAAGAGTGACCACCAACCTTGTCACATTGAAAGGTAAATGGAAAACTCCTCTCTTCTCCCAGGTTTTATAGTTCCCTCACTTACATATTGTTCATCAGGGGAAGTGAATAAAAAAACCAAAACTCTTCGTGCCAGAAAAACCCTCAAGAACTGCCTACTTCCAAGCCCCATGAGCCATGCATTTTCTTGGAAGGGAAGAAAGAAATATATTTTGGTTTAGCATAGGAGGTGTTCAGATACCACAGTGTTGGGGGTCAAGTAAGAAACTAGACAGTGTGGTGGTGACTCCTCATTGTCAAGTCCAAATCCAGATGACTGTTGAGCTGCCTTTGATTTGAATTTATTTCAGATTTTGTAGTTCTGCAAACACTTTTGGTGTGGGATTGTTTCATGATGGTCTGGAGACACCCTACTTCCCTCGTGATTCAGTTTCAAACTTTTGAGACATACAGCTGCAGGTGTAGAAATTAGAGACAGCAGTTAAGGCTCCAACCAGGGTACAGGAGAGAGAACCAGTCAAGTGCAGCTGTTGGCTGACTGCTTCCTGGGCTAGCATGTCAGTATTAACATACTGAAGTGTTCTGTGTGTAGAGGTGCAGTTATCTGGGATTAGGTCCAGAGAGGACAAATTATTCAATTATTTAAAAACAATCATACAAACAACAACACTTTAGTCAAAAACACAGTGGCAAACAGCAGCTACATTGTAATTGGGTTCAGAGGTTGGAGTCTATGCACTGTTTTGAGAAATAATTCCTTCTTTTATATTTTATGATTATTTGGTTAGTTTTAGGCTGGGGAGATGACTCCCATAGCATCTGAGGCAAGGTGCTGGCTCATGGGTGCCCCATTCCTTTATTATAGGTATAGGGAGGCAGCAGACTTCAGGATGTTTGGGCCCACAACAGTTCTGTTACCCTTGCCAAAAAAAACCCCTACAGTCTTATTAGGCATATTTTTACTCTAGTGCCTCATCCTTTGTGGTGGAAAGCAGCAGTGGCACCTTCAAAACTGAAAATCCAAGTAGCTTAGTCCTTCTTTATCTGTTGCCACTCCCAGTATTCTGCTTCTTATTACAGATTGTCTCTTAACTTCTATTAGAAATTAGAGTTGAAAAGACTTATCAGGTCATCCAGTCCAGTCTGTGTGCCATGCAGGATTGCTCTCTATTGTACATATGTTGCTACTGGATTGATGAGGTGGTTGTGGCTCATGAGGAGAGGTAAGAAAAGGGTGGAAGTAGTAGAAATACACACCTGTTCTGTAGAAGAAGTACAGTCCGATGAGAGTGATAAGTGACATAACAGTGATTTTCTGTTTTCCCAGTGATAATGGTAGGGAAAATATATCATCACTAAGGAAGGGGAGTAAGAAGCCAGCAAGGAAAGCGAAGGAGGACAGGCAAACTCCAAAATGTTTTTCCTCAATTTAAAAAACAAAACAGGCAATCTCTGCTAACATCCTCTAATCCCACTGCCACCACTGATAAGAGAACAACTAACCACCGGTAGTAGCAGCTGCAGCTGGTGCTGATGAAGGGCAGCAGGACAGTGGAGAAAACTGTAACAGAGTTATGGTCTAAAAATTAGCAGTAGAATATAGTAGCTTTTAGAGATTGTATCATACTAGTCCCACAATAGAATTTATGTGTATGCAGAGTGTAGAGGAGAATGTGCATGCAAAGTTTATAGAAATATTCTTAGAGTAGATGCATACTCTACTTGGCAACTGCTCTGAAAATTTGTTTGTAGTGAACACCTTCAAAGTAGTTATCTCACATGAAATGACACAGATAATTGGCAGCAAGCATGAGGAAATACCACCGGTTACTGCTTTATTCCTAGGTAAAGAAAGTGGAGATGATGGCAGCCTAAAATCTGACTTTGCTCCTTTCCTGCCTTGTTCCACTCACTTATTTCTAGTCACGCTTGGACCTCCACTTGTATCAGCTAACAGTAGCAAGAACTGTACTTCTGGCAAGACACAACATAGAAAGCAAACCCAGAATTATTATGGCAATCATAGATTCATTTTATGAAAAGATTCCATGAAAAATTCCTCCCCTACAGCTGCACACCAGGTCAAACACTCCAATTGGGAGATAATACTGAGTCTGCAGCTGTTTCCAGAGGTGGGGGGTGGACACAGGTTTTAGGTGACTACAGGATTATCTTCCCCATAAACATGCATGCTTAGACTCTGAAACATCCAGACTTCTCAGTAAGCCTATCGGATGTTTTATTCACTGCTCCACTAATATATATGGACCTGTATTAGTTCTGTAATCCTTTGACACCCACTGGATCAGTTGTCCTTGCAGTGCCTCTGAGATAGTCTCTTCCCAATCCAGTGCTTTTGCTAGTTTTGTGGACAGTGCTACTATCACTTACACAACAATAACCTCACCAAAGACCACTGATCCCTCAACATATGCATAAAAGCAGGAAACTCTCGGTGTTGCTAGAAGATGGACATTTTAGTGATAGCGTCTTTGTCAACGTCAGTAGTAACAACATGGTTAAGGCAATTAGTGATGTGCCCTGTAGATGTATACATTGCTTTGCTCACCCATGCAATCTCGTGGCTACTACTGAAGTTCCTAAACCTGTGGGAGATGCTTATCAGAGCAAGCAGATCTGTGGACTTTTCTCCCACTTGGTGAAAGCAACTGACCCTATGTAGTTCAAGGAAAAGCTCAGTGGAACCTGATACATCTATTGGAACTCCACATTTTACATATTCATGGAGCAAATGTAGATTCCATACCATGCTATATACATGGGCAGGAAATATAGGGGAGCAATAAGCTGCTGTCACCAGTAGCTCTTGCTGGAGGAACTATAAATAGGCCATTAATATTTTTGAATGGGTTGGACAGGTTATTGTCTAGACTGAATAATTTAAAGAAACAACCCCTTAGTTATGAATTCTCTTCTCTCTCCATGCTTGTAGGTGCTGCTAACCTGGTGCCTGCCCAAGTGCCAATACAGCACTATGGGGAATTCAGTCTGCAGCGATATCCTCTCAACACATTTTAAATTAATGCTGAGCCAAATCCACTGGGATTATTGCTTTGCAGATTTCTCAGTGGCCCCTCAAAGCTTGGAGAGCAAAAGCAGAGAGTAACACGGGGACATCTGGGGGCATAGCTCCTGTAGGAACTTCCTGCAATGAGGCTATGGAGCCACAGGGCCATTGTGCCAATCCCCTTCATTGCCAGTGGATCTCCTGAGATCAGAGAGTATGGGGGCCTTGAACCTCCTTTCAGTTTGTGAAGTCAAACACAGCGATTAGGGATAATGCAATGATCAGAGGTGATTTGGCCCTTAATTTCCATTTTCACTAAAGTATGAGAAGAGCGAACATATTTATCAGTATGACTGTAGTAAATTGTAGGCATTGTGTGTGAGGCATCTTTCTATGGTTGGCTGGTTGACAATGTTTATTAATCCTCTGCCTCTTTCTGAAATCATTTAACACCAAAAGCATATAGATATTTTCAGTGGGATGGCAATGCTATTGACTGTGCCAAGTGCTATCCTTCAGCTTCCAAGCCAGTAAACAGGTCTACATGGGTTTAGGAACTATGATTAATGAGTCTGTTGCTGCTGTGTTGGACCCAAAGTTTGTAAATGAGTTATGACGTCTTTGCCTAGCTGTTCTGATCCTTCTGCTTCTGGGGGTTGTTGTTAGCTGTCTGGTGATGCTACGGACAACTGAAATTGACAACTTAAATAATTGAATTTAATCATTATTAGTGTCTGTCAACTTACTTAGGCTTACAAATATTCATCTAGAGCTATCCTTCTTTCTAGACAAGTTTCATTCTTTCTCCGTTTTTGTGCGTGTGTAGGTGTGTTTTTTTTTCTGCAACTGTCTTTTTGTGTGCCTGTCTTGTTGCTCTCGCCACAACAGTACAATGGCGCATGTATTCATTTGCATAAAAGAAAAGGGTGAAAGGTATGCAGTATCTGTATGCAATATGATATGGCCATGAGGTCACTTATTCTTGCTTGTACACATTGGGTAACTTCATGCTGAACTAACTGAATGCATGAGCACTTAACTTGCTTTGCATGTGCAGAAGCATATTTTATAGAGCACATTCATTGCACCTTGCTTTGAAGAGATACCTTTTAAAGGTTTTATGAGATGCTCCTATTTTAGCTTTTAGATCAAGATTTTTTTTGCTTAGCTCTGTCATATTTTCTAACTTTATGAGATAAACTGCACTTGCAAATCGTACATTTATTCTCCATGTAGTTCCAAGGCCAGATTAATGCAAAGGACATAGGGACCCATATCTAGGGTCCTAGCTCGTACAGTCACATGGTGACATCAAAATCTTACCCTCGCCCCTTTTTTTAAATGAAAGCTAAGTTTGCAACCCCAATGGTCATGAAGGAAAGCTTGAAAATACGACCAGAGTGTAACAGAGGCAGTGACATCTGCCTGAGTCTGCAGACAGTCTGAGATTACACTTCAGGAGGTGAAAACTGCTCCATTCATCTACATGGAGTATAAGTACTAAGACCCACCACTTTGGGGGAGAGGGGGAAACAATACAAATCCTGCATCTTGGCAGAGGGTTAGACTAGATGGCCCTTGCAGTCCCTTCTAACCCTATGATTCTAACACCATCCCAGCACAGGATTCTGAGTCTCAGGGAGAGAGAAGAGTACAGGCCCCCAGCCCATTTACCCATGCAGATATACCCCAACTACTGGGGTAAATATTAGGGTGTTGCTGTCCCAGCTCCTGTTGAGAGCAAGGGAGCCCTTACTGGGAGGAAGAAGGGGGCTCCATTCGCAGTAGGAACCATGCATGTGGAGCTATAGGGGCTCCTACCTTGTCTAAGTGTTTTTTGACAGTCAAATGGGCTTGTTAGGGGCGAAATACAAATGAGATGGAGCAGCTCCAAACAATTTCTCCCACAAAGTATTTTTCTCCCCCCAAAATCCTTTTGTATTAAAAGTCAAATATTTGTGCATAAACAGTGAAACAAAATGAAAGTATGGTCCATTAAACAAACATCACTTCTCGACTCAGATATTTCACAATATTGCTGCATGTTTAACAGTGTGCATTCAACTTTTTATCTACAGCAGCTATGTAATTATTTCAATTAGCTGATCAAATCTGGGCTTTTTTCATGATGTTGGCTATGAGCAGCAAAACCAAATCAAGTGCCACTAATAATAATAATTTTTCAATTTAAAAACAAAAGTAGTAGACAATGAGCTGCTGGTCTTTGTGTGGCTCCTTGTAGCTGGGTATTAACATCACAAAAACTCACTAAAATTGGCACTCTCCTCCACAGCATCAGAAGAGAACCCACACATCAATGAGCATGAAGACTGAACTGCGCTTCCCATTTGTATATGCTTTAGGCTTAGCAGTGTGTGGGGGGAGGGAGGGGCATGGGGAAGTGATGCCATGGCCCATGCAGTAAGAATTCATGGCTGCTACCCATGATGCTCCTTTTCTGATGACAGAGGACTACAATTTCCAAGGCTATCAATCCAGTTGCTTTTGTGAGCTCTAAATGAGAGAAGGAAAGGAGAGACAGAGATAGGGAAAGGACACAAGAATCTATAGTACAGATGTCAGAGAAACATTGATTAGCAAACATATGGGCAAGAGAAATTCTAATCTCTGATGTATGGTGCAGATCACAGCCTACCAGTCACTTGACAAATAGACTAGCATAAATTCAACACCCTAATGCACTTTATCAGCTTTCCCCTTTTATATTTACTGGGGAGCATACAGATTAATTCCCTAAAGCCCAAGTACTGTTTTTATCATGTAGCCAGAATAAATGGGAAATGCTTGAGTCTGCCTGGGTTAGGGAGTCAGAATCATCCTCATCCCCAGTCCACTGAATGGCATCGGAGCTGCTCATCAAGCCTGGGGTAGTGCCAGTGGCTGCTAAGAGCACTACATACTGTTGAATGGTATGAAATATCAAGCTGATATGGCTGGAAAAATTATCAGTAATTTTAGCTTAAAATGCTCCAACCTCCATAAAACAGGTAAGAGCTACAGACTCAAATCTCACTAATGAAACTTTCTGGTTTTTTGATTGAATGTCATTCGACATTGTCCTCATTATGGTGCAAGGTAGCATGCAACAGGGTCACCTCTCAACATGACCTTGTTAGAGATTGCCACTTGTGAGGAAACCTGTTCAAAAGTGAAGGCTGGATCAAGCTACATACTTGGTCAAATGGCACTATTTAGAAAAATGAAGAGTGGTGCTTCAGTCTAATGACAGTGTGAAGTTAAGCAACAATAACCCATTCTAGGACTATGAAAGCATGGAGGTAACAGAATTAGAGCTGTGAGAACCTGGTGAACAAGGTCTCTAACCTCTTCAAATTTGGGATCTTAGAGTCTTACGGTGAAAGGAAGAAACCTCTGAGATTTTTGTTCTACTTAAAAACAGCCATACTGGGTCAGACCAGTGGTCCATGTAGCCCAATATCTTGTCTTCCAACAGTAGCCAGTGCCAGATGCTTCAGAGGAATGAACAGAACAGAGCAATTAGTGAGTGATGCATCCCCTGTCATTCAAGCTCAGCTTCTCTCAGTCAGAGGTTTAGGGCCAGCCAGGGCCAGTGCAAAACTTGGTTTAGTTCAGTGACAAGTAGATGATGGAGCAAGTCAATAGAAAGCTCTAATGGCATTGACTCTAATCACCCATGAATGGACAGCAGTGTGTGTGTGTGTGTGTGCTTCTTCGTTGCAGAGAGATCACATAGAATGAACGCAACCTGGAACTGAGTTCAACAATCAACCTTCTTTGAAATAAAAGGCAGCTGTCCTTCTTGACCTACAAGTAGGGCAAGAAACCGAGCAGATGTTGTTTTCAGCAGATGTGAAAATGTAGGGGACGAGCACTGGTTTTGAAATTGGTTTCTTTTCTGGGGTTTCCTGTGATGACTTTCTGCTCATCATTTTTCATTGCAGAATGCTAGGAACAATCAGTCTGCTGTACACTTTTCCTTTTTGCTGAATGGTACCTGGAAGTCAACACATACTGCAGCTTATAGAATGAAACAAAGAAAGGAAATGGTATGCTGTAAGTTATTTACTGATTGCTGCTGAGCAAATTTAATTACATACCTTCTGTAACTCTATCATCATTTCCCTTGATGAGAACATCACAGGCTTAAATTTGTAAAGGAGAAGGAAAAAAAAAAGAACATAATCCAACTATAACAGTAACAGCCAATTCTGCTCTGATGGGAAGAGACACTGTATTAGTGCCAATACATTAGACCAACTTTCACATTGCAGTAGGGAGTCTTAATGGCCATTAAAATTCCCATGGCATTTGTCTCAGAAGGTAACTGAGCTCCTCAAATAAGCCTTCATTTTTAGCCCTACTGAAGAGGACAGAATATTTCATAAACAATCTTGCTTACTATGTTCCTAGTTCATTTCTTGCACGTAGCACATGTGTGCGCTGTGCGGGGATACACATCCGAGAGTTCAGTGCGAGTGCCATACATCTCATGTGGATCATAGAGGGATTTCCTGTTATGATAATCAATTATCTAGGAAGGTAGGTGAGACCATCTCTCCTTTTAGACCTGAATTTATCTTCATCTCCATGTACATGTTATTCCATCTTTCATTGCTACATTATAATCACAAGAGGTGAATTAATAATCAACAAAATAAATTTTGAGAATAAATGTTATAGCAGGGAAATAACTTTCCGTCCATTTTAGGCTAGTATTTGTTGTGTCCGTTGTAAAGTGTGTGTGTGTGTGTGGGGGGGGGGTCTGTTACCCCTTCTTTGGTAATTATACCAAATCAGTCCTTCCTACTCTACCCCTACTGCTAAAACTTTGTAAGTGCTTTGGTCAACTCATGCCTTAATTACTGTTATCTTCTGCCCTCTGCTCTCCCACCATCTTATCTCTTTTATAGGATACCCCCGCCCCAAACACTAATGCTAAGATCATCTTCCAGTCCTGCCATTCTACCCATGTGACTTCCCTCTTCAGATACCTTTTCTTGTTTCCTGTGTATTTATAGTATGAAGTTTAAGCTCCCTGGTCTGATTTTTAAGGTCTGGCATGATTTCACTCACTAGGTACATCTCTACTCTCATTTCCCCTTCCTCTTCCTCTCACTGATCCTTCTGTTTTTACAGTTTTGTCTCTCCTTATTGTGATCTTCACCTCCTTTCTCCAATTTGTGTTTCAAGATGCCTCCCACACTTGGTTGGTGGCCAAAAGGTGGGAGATGGTTCCATTTCCTTCTCCTTTTTCAAACTCCTCCTTCAGATTCATTTCTTCCAGTAATCCTTCCTGTTCTCATCTCCTCATTCATGTTGTCTCAGCATCCTCATTTCTTTTTGACCTGCCATAATGTGTGTGCTATTTGGGGTGAGGATATTGTCATGAAAATTCTTATTATTATTTTTTATTATTATTGAAACCTGCCAGTGCTGTACAACACATAGAGGAAGATATGGTCCCTGCCTCAGGGACATGCATTCTAAAATGGACAGACAGTACATTTCAGACACATAATATACCAGATGACCAGAAGATAGACCTTGTTGTTTTTCTTCTTTAACTTGATATAAATAATAAGGAATGCTTTATCACTGGGATCCATTTTCCCACTCTACAGAAAGGGACAGAGTTCTTCACTGGAGACTGAGCATTTATAGAAATCCTTCAGGGTCAGGCAGAAAAAGAGAGCTGTAGGGCTTTTGACAGGAACTTCATCTTTCTAAATGTAACTATTTAGGATTCAGGTAACTAACCCCTAATACCCTGGATGTCTGCCAGGACAATTTATTCTTCTATTTATGTGTCCCTCAGTGGATTATCTGCCTGAACCACTGGAGTGAAGATTAGAGAAATTGTTTTTTGGAATTTCATCTCTATCTCCTTCAAGTTGGATGAGTACGATAAAATGGCCATCACACCTCATTCCTCTTAAGCCTTTGAGAGTTGAGGGATCAGTGTGGTATTATTAAGACTGCTCTAATTGCCAAAATATTTATGATTTTTTTCTATTTTTAAAATGTGGCCACCTTTCAGGCTCTCAGCCCATGTAAAAATAAACACACTTACTAAATTTCAACTAAATGGACTTTAATGACTCTAATGTCCAATATTACTTATTGGCTAGTATCTTTAGGAGAACAATGAATGAAATCACAATGCCTCTATGTGGAATAATGAGACCATTTCTTTTGTATAGATTACAAAGCAGTAACACTCCCAATTCCAGGAAATATATTAGAACACAGAAGTGTGGCTCAGCCATGTGTTACATTTTGGCTCTGATTTTGAATTTCATCTTAAGCGGGTCTCTCTTCTTGTCTCAATTCTACAGATACAGTTATTTGTGGATGAGGATTGAGAAGTCAGATATGGAATGATCATTTTTTGAAGTGTTTGCCCAGGGGTGATATGGTGTTTTTGTCTTATCATTTTTCTGTGTGAATTCATTCATAGTGGTTGTCTGGTTTCACCCACTTAATTGTTATTGGGGCATTTAGTGCAGTGGGTTTGGTATACCACATGTTGTGATAGTCATGTGTAGGACCCATGGATCTTGAAAGGTGTGTTATGGGATGTATTGATGATTGTAGCAGTGGAGAAATGTCTTCAGGTTTTGCGTCTGTTGTTCTGCTGCTTTGAGTTGGTGTGTCCTGGTCTGGGGAGAGCTTGTTTCTCTTGATAAGCTTGGTGAGGTTGGGGGTTGTTTGAAGGCCACTGCTCCAACAACACTGCAAATAATACAGCTGTCATTTCTGACACAGGAGTCATGTTCAGCTGGCAGAAGAGGTACAGAGGAGTTATAGATGCTACAAGCAGAGAGGGCAACGTATGAAGGTGGGTATTGAACGTCAAAATGCAGTATTCATACTGGCTGGACATAACTTCTGGTCAGGAGGCAGGGGAGAACTAGACAGAAGAAATCCCCCTGAGGGAATTTTAGGAAGGCATTGGACTCCTGGCACTTGATCGAACTTGTAGTTGCATACCCTCTGCACTTAATAATTGAAGTGTCAGCAGTACTTGAGCTTCAACCCTTACTCCCTGATGGGCCAGCTAGCTTGAGGTTAAACCACCACTTAACTCGACCTAAAGAGTTATGTGTGGGGTCAGGAGCCATGTTAGGGGAAACACTCAAATTATACCTCGAGCTAACACTACAGGGATTACAAGCCCACTGTTTAACAGCTATATACTCTATGTGAAGTGAGTTGTTGGTCTCAGTCTAGTTCCTAGAAAACATATGTCCACATTCCCAAAAACTAGAGCTGATCAGAAAATGGGATTTTTTTCCCTTGGAAAATTTTAGGAAAATTTTTTAAAAAAAGTTGTCAATAATTTCCAAAAAAACCAAACCAAAGCCTTTTCAATTTTCATATTATTTGATGAAAATTCATAGTTTTCCAAGGAAAATGAAAACAATTGTAGTGAAAAACAAATTTCTGTCAAAAAGAAAAAGAAGTTGGCTGGAAAATTTTCAAACAAATATGGTAGTACCATAGCTAGTAGTTTTTAACAGAAGACAGGGATTTAATGAACATGATGACTGAACTACCCTTCCAGCCTTAGAGTATATGGTCCCTTTAGACCAGTTAAAGAACATTGGTGGAGAAATATGAGTAAGCTCATGCTGTATCTATGCTGTAGATAAATAGGACAGCCGGTCAAAACTTTTCAATGCAAACATATTTTTCATGAGAAATGACCTGTTTAAAAAGTATTAAGTTTTTAAAAAATTGCTGATTTTTCATTAAAATTTAGCATTCTAAAATTTGGTTTCTCTTAATTTTGAAATTTTGGGGGGTGTTTCCCCCCTTCTCCCACATTTTGCTCCTTTCTTCCTTTCTCACTCATTCCTTTTGGAAGTGTTTGAAAAGTTACACAATATGAAAATAGTGGGAGGAAGGGTGGACTACCCCTTCCTCCCAAAAAATGTTCAAAAATTTGAATTTTTAAAAAAAATTAAATTTTTTTTGAAACAAACAAAAATCTTCAATATTGAAATCTTCAGAATAGAAACAACTTTGAAATTTTTAAATTGTGTGAAATTTTTCCATATATTGGAGGACTCCTTTGTCAATCCACCACTTTACATTAGCACTGAATCCACTTAAAAGCAGGGCTTTGGAGGTGTGCTCCGGCTCCACTCCAGCTCCAGGCAAAAACCTGCAGCTCCACTGCTCCGGAGCTGCTCCGCGGGCTCTGCTCCAAAGCTCTGCTTAAAAGACATAAAAGCTTGAAGCTGTTGAGTATGAAACATCATTATCCAGACTCTTATCCAATAACTTTTACTAGAATACCATAAGTACACAGCATGATCATAAATGAGAATGATTGTCTCCAAAGGAGAAATTATTTACAGGAGTTGGAATGGCATGAAGGAACCACTATCAGATTTGTACTTTTGTTACATAATGACAAGCACTGTAAAACTATCCTTAGTGTTTGCTTTGCAGAGCTCATTTCTAGGTCCAGCACCATCTATCTCACAGCTTAACAAACTATTTAGTTTCATATTTTCAAATAAGTGCTTCATACCTTAACCTTTAAAGTGCCGTGTCGTTTGTGGTTAAAAAAAAAAAAAAGTCCGTTTTAATCCACAGACCTATTCTGCACTGCTAGCATGAGTAAAAATAACTGACTTTTTTTTTCTCACCAACGTAAACATATGTGACTCTGAATACACACATTCTGTGGAATTCAGTGAAGTTATTCTGGATTTAAATGGGGCAAGTGAAGGCAGAATTTGGCTAATAGGAAAAGAAAGGTAGAGGAGGTTTTTTTGGTTTAATGGTCCCTTACCAGTATGCATGCACTCTACCAAATTCACTGCTGGAAAGAATGAGCATCACTCCATTTCAGAAGTTACCACTTCAGCCTTTGCAGGCTTTAAATGAGAAACTGTCATACTTTTGCCAGAATGTGTACCTTGTAAAGAAGAGAGCCCACTTTCTCAAATCCCAGCTCGATGACTGTGTGGAACATTACTCATTTTATTACCTATTATAAACTTGATAGTTTGGACGGGCCATTTCTCAATGAGTCGATGACAAAAGAAAGAAACACGTGAAAAGGAGATCGCATCCCATTTTCCCCTTATTATCTTCTCATGGCATTACGTGTTTTATGCTCTTTGCCATGACTGTAAAAAATGAAAACTTGAAAGAGGATTCAGGTAATCAATCCACGGAAGGAAGTTTTTCATCTTCCCTCCCAACAGATATGTCTGTTGCTGATCTCCCACAACCTGAAAGTGAAAAATTCTCAGCCATCAGTTGAGTACAATATGCACCAGGAAAAAGGACTCAGCATTCCTGTGGGAGATGAGTCATTCATATATAGATATATATATATATAAAGTGGTGGGTTTTTTTGTCAATAAAGCCTAGATTCAAGGAACCACCACTAACTGTAATTTACACATAACAATATGTTGATCCGATCAGGTACAAGGGAATAAGACTATTACTTGCTTGTCTTTTATTACAAACCAGAGACATGCAGATAAACAATTTCATGTTGATTTTCATATCGTTAGCCTGTTCCAGATTTCAGATGGGTCAATGCTGAGATCATTACCAGAATTCTACATTGTTACACTGCGCAGTCACTTATTCTTTCATGTAGTCCATTCAGGCCTTCGTGCTATATATTGCAATCTCACTCAAACTTGGTTTACACTGCTGTAACTCTATTCACTTCACTTACTGCTTATTGCCCCAGCGTACTGTCAGTAAGTGAGATCAGAATCAAGCTCAAAGTCTATATCAGCAAATCCAGCATGCCTATACTTGATAGGTGTGATTGTGCAGCCCAGAGGGGAGAGGAGTTCAGGTGGCTTTGAGCCACCCTACTGATTTTGGACAGTTCTAAGGATTGGTGAACCTTAGTCTCTGGGAGAATGCCTAAGTCACATCAGTGTGTCCCTCACTGCCAGAATGGCCCAGAATTTACTTAGTGTTATGCTCTGCAACCCCACTTCTTCTTATATGTCCCTCCCAATTCACCCATTGTATGCCCATATAACTTTCAAATTGTTGTAGCATTATTATGCAGTGCTTGCACTAGGGGAATTCTTCGTTAGCTAGCTAAAGGGATTTTCCAGTCCCTTTCTGCTATTACAGCAGCATACAGGGACCTTGCCAGGTGGAGAATCCCTCTCTATATAGCTGAGTGCCATGGATTGTCAAACTCAATTCAACTGGTCAAAACAGGTTCATATAACCCAACTTCAGTTTTGCACTGAAGATGTCCTAATTAGGCCAACAATTCTCTGAAACCCTCAGTAACATGAAGAAGCTTCTGGAAATGGTGATTCTCCAGCACATTTAATATAATAAAGACCTGTGCAAACTGGGTGTAAAATACTTCCATTCCCTTTTGATAGTGTTTTACACGGGGCTGGCCTTAGGGGTGGGTGACTGCCCAGGGTGCATCAGATTGCCACAAGCTGGCAGGCCTGGACTGCCAGAGTGGGGATGAATTCAGGTGAGTCTGGGGCTGGAGCTCCACCTGGACAGTTGGGCCGGAGGGTGGGAGAGGAAGACTGGTGATGCTGCCAGCCAGGCTGGGAAGCAAAGGCAGCAGGGTTTGTCCCAGCCCCTCAGTCCCCCCTTCCTGTGGGCACGATGGTCAGGGGTATATGGTTGGGGTAGCCCCCAGGCTCAGAACTCCTCCCTGTGCAGCTGGAGAGTGGTGGCTGCTGGGCGGTAGCCCAGCTCTGACGGTACGCCACGGCCAGGAGCAATGCAGAAGTAAGGCTGGCATGGTATGGTATGGCCACCCTTCCTTTTGCGCTGCTGCTGGAGGCAGCGCTGCCTTCAGAGCTGGGAGCCTGCCCAGCAGCTGCCACTCTCCCGCTGCCCAGCCAGTGCTTAATTTGTGCCAGGGCTTGCTCGGGCTGAGTGTCAGCATCTCTTTCATTACAAATTAAGCACAGGGAGTGGAGCCTATGGGGGGCTGGGGCAATGGGGCATCTAGGGAACCAGGAGTAGTGAGGATGGGGCAGGGTGCCAAAATATAAGTTTGCCCAGGGTGCCATTTTCCCTAAGGCTGGCCCTGGTTTTACACCCACTTTGTACAAATGTAAATGATTAAACTAGTTGCAAGGTAATGAAGAATCGTTTTTCATGAAGTATGTGTTATTCTCTTCTACACTTAGATTTTCCTTTGAGGCACGGTTCCTTGCTCTTCTGCTACTTTTTCAATGCTTGTCAGCCACACCATGGAAGATAAAAAAACCTGGAGAAAACTAAGTAAAATTCACCAGAAAGTGTTTTTGGAAGTATTTTATGTTGTTTTCTTAGGACAGCAGGAGATGTTTATAAATGTCCTAATTAACAACTAATTTCAAAGTTGATGGGCGAAGAAACACTATAAATGCTGAGGCAGTATTTCACTTACATCAATCCAAGATGGCAACTCCTTTCAGTATTGGAGTTAAGTAAATTAATCTGTGAGGTAAAAACCAGGAATTTTAGTAAAGGCAAAATAAAACAAAAACCATCAGAGAAATATAATAAGCCATACATTGTATCCTGCAGTCTTTACTCATTCTTTATTCAAGGAAAATGCCTAAAGATTTCAGGAGTTCTGAGTGTTTAGGGACTGCAGGATTTGATCCATATTCAGCAGGAACTTTCAGTGAGCATCAGTAGTTTCTGTTTTAAAGATTTATTTCCATACATTTTGACGTGTGTGTGTGTGTGTGTGTGTGTGTGTAAAACAAAGGATCTTGGAAATAGTGAAGCACTGATAGGACCAACAGGCACAGAGTAGATATTTATTTTCGAAATGTAAAACAAAAAGGGTGGAGAAGAAAAATGTTTAATCATATGCATTTTTGATCATTGAAAATACATTTTAAAAAATGGTTTAACAAAATGGTGTACTGCTTCTTGAATAATATTCAGAACTCCCCTCCATGCCTTAATTGCTAGAAGTCGATCAGTCATAACTTTGAGTCATAACTTACTGAGCATGGTACTCATGGCTAGGGATCTGTGAACTGATAGTGTAAATTTCCAAATGCAGCAAATGAACATTCATTGATATTTCTTATTGAGAGTAGCACTGGAAGCAAGAGAAATCTTGAGAGAGCCTGGTTGAGAGACTGTACACTCAAGAAGTTCACATTAAACATCTGGGAGCAGATCCTGTTGGCATACATAGCTCAATGGAGTTATGACAATTTATACCAGCTCAGGATCTGCCCCCTGAAACTGCACACACTCATTTCCAAAATTAAGTACCTATAACTGCATATGCCAAAAGTGCACACATCTGCCCAGTTTTAACAACTGGGCACACAAATGAAAGGGTAGCTGTCTAGCTATTTTTGTGCCAATTATGATTACACAGGTATAGTACATGCATACACAAATTATATGTGCATATGTTTTAGCATGATTTTGCACATATGTAGTGTAGAAAATTTTGACTTGGATGCTTAACTGGGAATTTTCTGAGGTTCACCCATCATTAGTCATGAAACAGAATGTTACACAGTACAACTTGTGGTCATCTCAACTTGATAGTGCTCCCATAAAACAATGGCTGAATATTCCCAGTGAAGATACTATCATGTACAGCAGTTTCCCATGTAACAGCACATAGTATATTGTGTCAAACTGAAGAAAGTTTGGGTTATACCTGCCTATGAAATGTCTCAGTACATTGCTGTCCTCACATGGAAGTTTTATGTAGATATTTCAGAAATTTTCCCCATGCAGTAACAAGAAATTGATCCCTGACTTTCTTTTACCAGTGAGTTTAACTCTCTTTACCCACAGTACTGGATATTTCATCTACAGCTAAATATCCTCAATTCAGAGGACACAAACTTTTTTTTAAAAAGCCTTTAAGTCAAATTCAATCACTATCCAACTCAGAATTATCTGCGAAAGGAAAGGAATAAATGAAAACTCATCCTTTACCTCTCTCCCATAGGTGTGAAATCATTGTGCTGTTTGCAAGATCAACAATATATATTTCCAATCCTGGTAATCTTTGACTTTTACATGATAGAATGAAATCTGTTTTGATTAGTGTAAAAAAAAAAACTAGAGCAAGCAAATAAGAGACAGAAGTATTACTAAATGCAACAAGGTAGAAGTGACATGCGGGTCACCAATGCTTGCCAAAATCATGCAGCATATATTATATGCCAAATGGAAGTACAAGGATTCAGAAGGCATTAGTAATTCTGTTTGAGAGAGTGGGTTTTGGTTGGTTTGTTTTTTTGCATACAAATTTATCCATATCCCCCTTGAATGAACAAATTTAAGTATCTGGTTCCAAAATGTAAGGGACCAGGTCCTCAACTGGTGTAAATCAGGGTTACTCCATTGATTTCAATGCTGAGCCCATAAAAGGCTGGGGGTGCAGGTATAAAAATTTTAATTCTCAACTTCAGTTACACCAGCAGAACTGTGGCTACAGATTTGTGAACAATGAGGCATATTTTTATTTTGCCTACATTTAAAACGGATTTTTACTTTGAAAAACTGGGGTTCTGAAACCTTTTCAGAGAGATGTTTTATTGTTCAACTCTCCCAATTCTGAAGACATTGTTCTTTCCCGCTTGTGGTTGCATATCCTCCTTGTCAGCACTACTGCAATTACTTCCAGGGAAAAGGAATATTAGGAAAGCATCAATGCATTTTTAGGGGGAGATTTTCAAACTCACAAATGGAAGTTAGACACTGAACTCCCATTGGGAGGAACGGTGCCATTTGATTAGTCAAAGAATATTCCAAACCCTGTGACCATCCAGGATACCTCCATGGGTTACGCTGAAAGGTTGAGCTTTATTACTAATGGAGGATATACATCTTTGAAATCAATAATTTAAAGCCATACAACAAATAACTATTATAAATGAAACACATTTCATGGGTGGATAAATTGAATAATAAACCCACCTGTAGGGAGGTCAGAGGAACAGGACAAATATTTAAGGTGTCCAGGGAAAGAGATTCTGGTATCACCATGGATGGAGATACGCAGCAATCTGTTGAGAGAATGGATATTTTCCTACCAACACCAATCGCTGTTTATGGGATCAACATCATGAGCCATGTCTTATGTTCCATTATTCCCAGTGTACCGAGTCTGGAATGCAATGCAGGTAGAAGTAGAATTTCAGCACAAAACCCTCTTGATTGACTAGAGACAGAATATCATTTTCATAAGTACTCCACTATTGGATATTTTTTACTTGCACATTGCTTCAGCAATGTACCCAAGTTTTAGATGTATGAGCATATCCTGCCATGTTTTGTCACTTCTTCTGTTATATTCTTAACAAAAGAAAGAATTGCACATTGCAAATCCCTATACTGTAGTTGATTGGGGGGAAATTCACTCTGAGTACAACTTAAAGGAACCACACCTAAACTTTGACAGAAAGCTTCAAGTACAGTCCTGAGCAAGAGTATTTTTAAATAAATTTCATGGGCCAAATGAAGTATGCAGTGCACACTCGCCTCTCAGGTTTAATTCTCAGGTTACAGTGAGCTTGGAAAATTGCTATTTCTTGACCTAAAAGGTTAAAACATTCCACTGGAAATTGATTCACTTTGAAGTGTTTAGTACTGTTCATAGACGTATACATGACAGGGCCGGTTTCAAATTGGCACTTTATGTAACAGTTGCGGAAAGCCCATGTAACAGATCGCTGACTCACCGCCACGGTACTGCCTACTGGTTATCTGAGAATTCGCTCAATTCCAGCATTTGGAGCACCTCTTGCTGGCCGGTGTGTCTCCTGCCTCAGCCCCCCCCCCCCATGTCCATCCCAGATCCTGGTGCCCTCTTATCTTGGGGTGCTGCCCCACAGCAGCACCCCACACTCTGGGTCTCCCCTTCCAGGGGAATGCTCTCCCCCTCTGCCCACCTTGCCTCAGTGACTACTTCCAGTCGTCATCTAGACTCCTTTCTCTGGAGCAAACTGCAGTCTGTAATGGCCAAGCATAATTGGCAAGGGGGTTGGACCAGCTGCCTCTGCCTATCCCTGGGCTGCACCTCCGCAGCCCCCGTACCTCCTTAGGCCTTTAACAAGGCCCTCAGCCTGGGGAGTTGCCAGGCTGGAGCTCCCCAGCTCCTCTTGCCCTTCCCCAGAAATGTTCTGCTTGAGGTACCCCATGCTCCCAAGCAGCTAGGTCCTTCCCACTCCAAGGCTGGAGTGAGACTGACCCAGTGCCTCCCTGATCTTATATCAGGGCCAGCTGTGGCCTGATTGGGTGTGGCCACAGCTGGGCTGCCTCCCCAAGCAGCCTACCTCAGCTGCCCTTAACCTTTTTTCCTAGGAGCGGGGTAACTGCCCCGCTACACCCATCATACAGAAAGAAATCTGAATGAGTTTTTAACAAAATGAGCCATTTTGTACATTTTTTTCCTAAAATATAAACTAGAACAGGAACTCAAAAATACAGGTTTCAGAGTAGCAGCTGTGTTAGTCTGTATTCGCAAAAAGAAAAGGAGTACTTGTGGCACCTTAGAGACTAACAAATTTATTTGAGCATAAGCTTTCGTGAGCTACAGCTCACTTCATTGGATGCATCCGATGAAGTGAGCCGTAGCTCACGAAAGCTTATGCTCAAATAAATTTGTTAGTCTCTAAGGTGCCACAAGTACTCCTTTTCTTTTTTCAAAAATACAGGTGTGCTGCAATTCTTTTATTCATGTACATGTCTGTCTGGCAAGTAGAAGCAAAGTGATTTATTACCAAAAAGCCCCCAAACAACAACAAAACTTTGTGTTTTCCCCTACTCTTTAAATGAGTATTAAATTATACATTATCAATAATGTTGAATGCAACAAAATATAGGCTTTGTCAAATTCATCACGGTGTAACTCCAGTGAACCAATGTGGCTACAGTGGATCAGGTCTGTAGTCAGTCACTGAAGATGATGTAATTGTGCCAAGAATGAATTTACCCAAATGTGTCAGGAAAACATTTTGAGTAGGATTTTCAAAAGTGCTCAGCATTGACCTAATTCTGCTCGCACTGAAGTTAAAGGGAAAATTACTGTGGTATTAATTTGGAGCAGAATTAGGCCACACTAAGTGCTTTTGAAAATCCTAACCTTTTGCAAGGTGGTAAAACACAAATTTAATTTTGCTCAAATTGACTTGCAAAATCACGTGCCTCTAATTTATTTTGGGAGGAATTATAAGGATCGTGGATGCTGTGATCCATCATTTGACATATCATGGGAGGTCATAAGGTCATTGCATTATTCATCAATGAATAAATGTTGAGAGTACATGTCTGATTAGAGGAGCAGGAGGTGAGACAAGAGGTGGCCCCTGATAAATAAAACTCCTTTATTTTTAAATATGAAATGTTCCAGGCTTTTTGGATTCACATGTCTATGGGAGTTAGGTGCCTAAGCTGGTGAGGTGCTTTTGAAACTTCCTGTAGGTGCCTATGTGCATCTTAGGCACCTAAATACTTTTGCAAATCTGGTCCTAAGTACCTTCTTTGAGCTACTGATGCTCACTATTCCATCTTCCTCTCAGGCCAGAGGGGGCCTGCAATCTTGTCCCAAGTGCTTTAGAAGTAGCAACAGTACAGTTTATCCCTTTTCTACTGCAACCCCAAAGTGGTGAAGACCCCTGCCTTTGGACGTAAGACATTGCCATCTAGAATGATCTAGTCTCTTGAAGAGGGCACAGTTTTCTATTCACGAACTTTTTAGAACAGCAGCGAGATTGGAATGAAAAAAATCGTGAATATTTTAAGTCATTTTAACTATGTGTTTTGTGAGGTGTCTGTAATTATTATTTATTGTAAAGAAGAGAGGAAAAGAACCTAAATTCTTTCATATTTCCTCCACTTTGTCAGAGCATTTATGTATAATTTTCGAAAGCTGCATTTCCTGCCATACACCCCAAACCCTTCTGTCACAATTGACAGGTAGACTTTTGTTACTCCAGTATCACTTAAATAATTTTATGAACACTTAGAAATGAAGTAGTAATCATCCATCTCTCTTATGTGTACCTGAGATATCTGAGACATGATCAAAAATATAAAAGAGAAAAAGTTTTCCCTAGACAAGAAGCAACCTCTCACTCTCACTCACTCACACTCATGGCTCCTTTGAAAGCAGCCCTGCACTCTAGAGGGTGGGAGGAAGCTACAGCAATTCATACTAGCCCTTGGTAGAACAACAACCCTACCATCAGTAGAGAGTGGATGAGAGAGCCTTCCAAAAGCCAGCCTTGTAGACAGGACTCCAGCAGGACCCTCTGTAGGTATCTCTCAACTGTTCTTCATTTTGGCCCAAATCTTGCCTCTATCCCCCATCGATATTATGGCACAGATTCATAGAGGATAAGACAAAATGGGGTCATTATAAATCCTGCATAGCCTAAGACAGAGGACCTCACCCAATAATTTCTGCAGCAAGTTCATAACTTCTGTTTGAGGCACAGCATTTTTAAAAAAAAATTTTTTAAAAATATATTCAGTCATGATTTAAAATATCTGGTCTTGATTCATTCATCTCATTCCTTTAAATCATTGACTTCAGAAATGTAGTCTTATAATGTATAAATCTTCAACTATTTTTAAATGTCATTAATTTGTGTCTTTGCCCCACATTGTCTGCCACATTTCTTACTGCACCAGTAAGAAGGGACTTTAAAGACAGAGTTAATGTAATTGTTTCTTCTGCTCCTAACTCCCTTAGGTGCATTTGAAAATAGCACCCTTAATCCCAGTAGTGGCAGGTGGGGGCAGTTTATCTCCAGTGTTTCTCTTCCAAGAGCCTTGTTGAAGGTGAGCTGTTTCCCTGTTTTTAAACAGCAGTCCTAATTTCCCCCCTTCCTCTGATTCATTAGTGTCATAGTCTGAAGTGAATATGATTTCCCTCACTCATGAGGGAAGATTCCTAATTATTATTTGTGCTATGGTAGATCCCAAAGACCCAAATCAGAATTGAGACCCTCCTGTTTTAGACTAATAGGAAGATGTCTCTGCCCTGAAAACTTTTGATCTAACTGTAAAAAAAAAAAAAAGTTACAAGTGAGTGTAAGAAATAATAGGAGGGAAATGGGAGGAAGGATGAGTGTGACAATAAGATTATAGTGATGTGCACAACTTGATGATTCCAAGTCATTTGTGATATTTCAATGAAAAAATAAGCTTTTAAAGCAGCACTCAGGATTTTGAAGCCAGTATGGAGACCTACTCTATGTCCCATGAGGCTGCAATACTTATGAAGTGATGACACTGGATGCAGGGAAGCAATGAGGAAGGAAAATCAATAGTAATATGCACAATACGTGCCCCGTATTCAACGAAAATAGAAAATTAGTGTCATAATTCGGAGACTGAGTGAAGTGCCTTGTGCATACTTAGTAAAATAGTGTCTCCCCCAACATCAGCAAGTCAGATCATTGCTATAGTTAATTTTAAGCTACTCAGGAATTCCCCTTCCTGATGTAATTCCTCATAGACTGCAGCTGTTCTGGAAATTTCTCCTCCTTACTCTGACGGCTGCTCTTTGCTGTGATGGGCTTTAGTGAACATCTGGCCTCATTCCATTCATGGTATGAATTTTGTGGTGGTTCCGGCAAAGACTCTTATGTGCCCCTTTTTATTTCCTCTAGGAAAGCAAGTGAGTCCTTTATATTTAGGACTATAAAACTGGCTAATTGTCACCTTTTATAGGAAATCTGAATTATCATTAGAAATATTAGGCTATAGAGTCCCTGGTCAGTCCCAGATAATAGCACTTTTTCCCAGGGGGTGAGATGCACACAATTTTGGAGGAACACAGCTGACTTTTTTGAGCGACAAGAGTGGGATAGTACAAGATAATGCTTCAGGTTGCTTTCAAATCTGCCTATTGCTGTCTCCCAATCTCAGATCGTCTAAGCAGAACTGTAATGAGAATTGGCAAATTAATATGTCAACTTAAAATCTTAATTTTAAAGGTGGTGGGCTCCTGAATAAAGAATTGTTTGAAGGTGTTAGCCCTGGGAGCCCCACTGCGGTAGGCGCTGTGCAAACAGAACAAAGAGAGGGGTCAGTGCATTAAACATGGAGGGACTGCTCAAGGGGATCAGGACCAGGCCCCAAGACCCCAGTTCATGAAAGTTCTTACATATCTGCCAACTTGAAGGGTGTGCGTAGCCCCATTGACTTCAATAAGATTGTTCACATGCTTAAAGTTAGGCAGACATTTAAGTATCTGGCTGAATCAGAGCCTGAGTGAGGAGTTATGATGTAGTCACACCATTTTTAGCATCTCTAATAAAAGTTTCCATGACCCAGATTATTCAAGATATTTGATACCGTCCAGCAGCTTTTATAACATTTGTTCCATGCCCAGTGACAAATGTTCTAGGTCACCCACCTTATTCTCAGTGATTTAGGGCGCAATCTTCTGTTTAAATGATCCAGGTAATTCTGCACCTTAACATCTGACTTCAAAGAGATTCCTTTTGTTCTATATCGTTTGTCACTAAAATAAAAGACGGTAACTGTCCAAAACCTTTGAAAGACATTACATGATGTAGGCATTAGGCATACCATCAGTTTCAGCAATCTTGGAAGGTAAAACCTACAAGAAAGGAAACAGAACTATATTTGGGAGCTGTTGGATTAAAATGCCTATATATAAATATATAATGTGATTTTGATTGTATTTGCACTGGTTCTATAGCAGTGTATCTTGATTAGCTTTTGTGGTGTTACTCCTGAGTTACACTGGTACAAGTGAGATGAGAATTGGGTCCTTATTGTGTTGTATTAGACATTGGTACCACAGTTATTTTCAATTCTAAATATAGGGCAATACTGTGGTTTCTCAGATGTTACTGTATGTAACTGTTGGTAAATGCTAACATTTCATCACAGCACTACATGACTTAAGGGTAGTTAATCACTAGAACAAATTACCTACAGAGATTGTGGAATCTTCATCACTGGAGGTTTTTAAGAACAGGTTAGACAAACACCTGTCAATTAACTATAGCAATAATACTTAGATCTGCCTCTGGGCAGGGGACTGGACTAGATGACCTATCAAGGTCCCTTCCAGTCCTACAATTTCTGTGATTGTACTCCTATAACCATTAGAATTTTTCATCATGATCCTAGCCAGACAAAACAAGTAAAGAGGTCAGTAACTGTATAGGAATAAAAATGAATATGTTTTCCAGTGTAATCAAGATTCCATGATATAAAACCAGACTGACAGGAACAAGTTTTATTTTTTTATGTCCTCCGACCATTTACTTCCATGCTCACAAGCACTGGCTGCATCTTTTGGTTTTTAGCTCATAAGCAAGCATCCTCAAATGTATATGCAATGGTTGCCTTCAAAAGTCATAGTCCCAAATGTACCACATATTAATACTTGAGCTAGAACAGTTATTTTCTCTTCTAAATATAGAAGACATACAATGACATCTCAGATATTACATCTGGTATTGTTGGTAAATGTTGACATTTTAAGGGTAAACATGAATAATATTCATGGTATATAATATGCAAAGAACATAGTACCTATACATATCAAGGTTTATTTCGCAAGAAATTTGATCTCTGTTGTGGGGGAAGGGAGGGTACAGAAGCAAGACAACTCAATGGAAAGTCACTAAGACACTTATACTGATTCTCATCTTACTTACACCAATTTCACATAGGTGTAACTCCAATGACTGCAGTGACATCACTCTTGATTTACAACAGCGTAAATGAGAGGAGAATCAGGCCCAAAGTATTTTATTTTTACAAATAAAACAATAACATCTTAAACTCACAAAATAATTAAAATAATGCTACCTGAACTACATTCAAGTTTGATGCTGAACATGGACTGGGAGTTACAAGGAACATTATGGATAAATCTTTGATCTGACATGGATTGATCTATCATTAGGTAAAAGAAAATATTACTAAGAAAGATCTGCTCTTGGCTAGAGACTACAGTATTCTTTCCAAATCTGAGTGCTCTACACAGACAGATAGATGCAAAAAAAACAACAAAGTCAACCAACCAAACAAACGGAAGTACAACTTCACACAACACAAAGTGAACCTGTGAAACTCCTTGCTAGGGGATGTTGTGAAGGCCAAAACTATAACAGGGTTCCAAAAGAATTAGATAAGTTCATGGAGGATAGGTCCATTAATGTCTATTAGCCAACATGATAAAGGATGCAACCCCATGCTCTGGGTGTCCCTAGCCTCTGACTGCCAGAAGATGAGAGTGGACGACAGGGGCTAGATCACACAACGTTTGCCTGTTCTGTTCATTCCCTCTGAAGCACCTGGCATTGGCTACTGTCAGAAGAGAGGATACTGGGCTAGATGGACCTTTGGTCTGACCCACTATGGCTGTTCTTATGTTCTTGTGAGTGTTCTACCTAAAGATCCAGGGAATTTAGGAGGTGGCTGGCTGAGTGATGCCTTTGTGTCCAACTATATGTTCTTGAGAGGATTTAACATTATTGAGTTTTGTCTGAAAAGTATCAAGTTTCACAAATGGTAATGCTGAATGCATAAGGTAAGCTTTATTATAAAGTACAGGACCTTAAAATCAGTGAGAAGTAAGATCTTGTCCTCTAGAATAATTAGTGAGGAGAATTGGAGAGTAATGGAACAACGTAAAATATGTGATGTTATACATTTAGGACAAGGCAACTCCATAAAATCACTGAAGCAATAGAGCAAAGCACTGAGGCACAAGTACAATTTGAGGCTGAATTCAGTTTATAGATCAGTATCCTTCTGAAATTCCCAGGGCAGAAAAACAGTTTGATTATTTCCAGGTGTATTCCTGCTGGAGGACGCACTACACCAACACAAAATCAACAAATTGATTTTCAGCTGTGAACATTTTGAGAAACAATACCTTAACAATCCCAGAATACTGGAAATCCAATTTTAAGTAACCTGATTACAGGAAGTCCCATTGTTAGCCATTTGGGGATCCCACGGTAGCCTTCTACAGCTTTATGTATAACCAATTTATTTGAGCATAAGCTTTCGTGAGCTACAGCTCACGAAAGCTTATGCTCAAATAAATTGGTTAGTCTCTAAGGTGCCACAAGTACTCCTTTTCTTTTTGCGAATACAGACTAACATGGCTGTTACTCTGAAACCTAGCTTTATGTATGTTACCTAATGCTGAGTTTGTTAAAGCACATCAAAAGTTTTGTTAGCAAAATGGAGAGAATAGGGCAGAAAGGATATCCAGATTCCTTAAAGTATGTGGGAAAGTGCACTGCCTGTGCCCTCTGAAGGTAAGCACAAAATTCAAGTTTGGATTCTCCCTTCCCTCAGGAAAGTGAAATTTTAAAACAGAGGCCAAATTCAGAGGACAAGTTTAACTTACACTTCCGCACACTCAGACACCTTCAGATAATGACACCATCGATCTAATTTATGACTACTAATCAATTCCCTGACCATCTATATTGGTATAGATTACACAAGGAGGAGCTATAAGAAAATGTAAGTTAAAATAGTTTTTGGCTACTTTAACTTGCGCCGTTTGTACCCTCTTTCTAGCTGTTTTTTCCACCCCTTTCTTCTAGGGGTTTGGCATATGAATTAAAACTTACAGTCTTTTAAAATCAAACTCAGTGGGTCAAAATTAAGTGATATGTAACTACTATGGGTACATGGGTGTGAATCTTAGTGAGTCTACGTAAATCTACAGGAAGTCTAAATTGGTGAGGGGGATAGAAGAAGATTGGTATAGTAATACTTAATGGGACATTGCCAAATATCTTAGACACAATATTTGATCTACTTTAAAATTGCTATAATAGGAAATACCCTAAAGGAATATGGTAGTTCATTTTAAAAAAAAGTTTTAAAATATACTACATTGACCTAGAAATTAAAAATGACTTTTTATAGAGCCCTAGATTATTCTCTGCAGATGTATTTACAAGTTTTGTTGACATCATAGAAACTAGGAAATGAGCAGAATAGCCACGTTAATTCAAAGCTGCTTTGTGTATTCATGTTTCATTTGCAACACTGAACATTTATGTACCAATAGAAAAGTGGAACTAACATATCTTATCTAAGATACAGTGCTAAGTTATATAAGGGTAATACAGAACATAAAGTACATAAAGAAACAAAATATATTACTGTAAAGAGTATGTCAAAGAATCCTAGCAGAGTACACAGCCATTACTGGGCCACTGTAAAGGAGTGATCAGAAAAGGGATACACAGATGTTTTTTAATTAAATGTATCCATTTTTAGTTTGATACGTCTCATGTGCCTTTTGCTGAGGTTCACCTGACCAGGTGAACATTGTATTCATTGCATTCTTTTGAATACTTCATGTTTGTCATTTTACTCAGTTTGGCATGTTTTTCATCCTGCCCCTAGCCAGAGCAGGCTGGGGGAATATTTTAGACTTGGCTCATAAAAATAGAATGGTTAATCCATCAGTCTGTGAAGACAGTACAACTTAAAAAGATATGGTGGAATGCAACAAACATCAAGCAGAATCTTTTTTAGATGAAGCATCAGCACCAGTGTATTATTTTACTTACATAATTATAGTTTAAAAGTTTACTACATTTATTGTTCATATAATTGATTTATAGTTACATTAGTCCTTAAGTGGATTTGTCAGTTACAGATGCACCAAGCTTGCTAATAACTCGCCAACCTTTGGACATGAGGTTATCCTAATGAATGAGTTAGTAATGGTGGATATTTTAGCTCCCTCAGTGGTTCATTCCTGCCTGTGCTTAAACATATGCAGCAGCAATTAAATCCGTGTCTCATTTTAATTATATGTCCCCTTATGTGTTGATACCATCATACGATGTATCAGACACTGATCAAACCCTAACCAATGTGATGGTGTGTGTCATTCAGTATTTCATACAGTATTACAATTATTATTTTCATTGCAGTAGCCCAGTCATGATTGGGGACCCATTGCTGAAAATTTCAAACCAGTTTTCAAAGCAAACTTAATTAAACTGGTTTGAATTTTTGGGAGCTTTTTCCATGGTCAGAGAAGGGCACAATTCACAATCGAATTTGAACAAGATGCAACAATTGAATACAGAAAAAATACACCAAAGATAAATAGTGAGCTAGTTTTAAAAAAAAAAGTCATACAAATTTGGTTGACCTTTTTCACTTTTGTATCAAAATTTTAAATGTTAAGCAGCTGAACTCTTGGGGTTTTGTGAAGTTATCTGAAATTTACTCAACCACTACAAAACTACTGGCTCTGTGAAACTGAGCTGTAAGTACCATAAGAACAGGTTCATTCACAAGGTGTCCAGTTTTTAGAATAAGGCAGGAAAACTCAGTGGGAGCAGTTTGGGGCTCAGAACTTTTGACAATCAGGTCCCTTATTTAGGTGCCAAAAACATAGATTTAGGAGCCTAATGTTAGAGTTTTGTTATATTGGCATATGTCTTTCCAGTGGGCGGTGGATGTTGAGTGATTAATGCCACTGGTAGTCCACTGACCTGTCTTCTTGACATGAGGAAGGGCACATGATCACAGCCATCAAAAGATCGAGCATAAAAGGAAACAAAATGGTGTTCCTGGAATGGAGGAGAGAGCCACCTGATGACCCCCATCTATACCAACCTTCAGTGGTAGGTAAGAAGGGAGATACTCCCGTGCTCAAATTGCTGAGGAGACTATCAGCAGAAATACAAACCTTAGCTCCACAAAAACACAGAATCTTTTGGGTCATTCCCAAAAACAATGACCATTTTGGTTGAGAGTGAACCACAGAAAGGTGCAGTATGTCCCCATCCCTACGTGCTGTTCTTGTATATCTGCCAGGCTGATCATGAGTTAGCTAATACAAATTGTCGCCCTGATCCAGAGCAGCTGTCTAATTACAATTTTGTTATTATTAATTACAGAGTAGAAAATCATTTGTAATTAGCTCAGCCTAAATCATAGTTTAAACAGCCAAAAATTGCATTCCAAACTAAAGTGTAATTAAAGCACTACACTAAAGTGTTTATTTAAACCCAGTTTAGTTACTGCAGATTTTCAATCAGGTTCTTAGGCTCATACATAGATTTAATTAGTCTCCAGTACTGACAGCATACTGCATTTATTCATTAAGCATCAATATTGCTGAACAAATGTAAATAAAATTTAGACAGGGATTCTTTAAAGGGACAGTCCCAGAAACATCTGGGTGAGATAATGAGGCTGGGGATGATGTGAATGTTAATGAGCTTTCAGTACTGCTCTGGCATCTCTAGCTCTTTGAAGGAGAAGGAACAGTCTCTGAATGTTTGCATTGGGGTTTGACAGTGATAGTGATCCTATTTGTCTAAAGTCACTATCTGGACTACTGTTGATGATCTATATAGTCTGCTTCCAACTAGGCTCTGTTCAAGGTCTGTAGGATAAAATGTCTTTCAGGTGCATTATTTTTCAACAAGGGGAGGGAGAACAACATGCATGCACTCCATAGATTTTCTTAATTTTCATGTAGCCAGCTATACAACATCATCTAGGAAGTAGTACATTTTAGAAATGTATTTACATTCTTATAGGCAACGATTTTTTCTCCGAGTGGTTGTTGTTAGAAACATGGCAACTAGCTAATATGAAAACAACATTGGTCCCATTCAGCCCTGCCCTAATTACTTCAGTAAATTTACATGAGAAATAAATTTCATGCCATAACTTTTTTTTAAAATCATGTCTAGGAAAACTGACTTTGCCATTGAAATGTTTAAGCAGTGAGCTTAATGCGCAATATTAGGTTCTGGATTTTCAACATCCCAATTTTCTAGAGGATTTAGGGTTTTGATGTGGGCTAAAAACAAGGCATGCAAATTTAGATATTATCTATAAATAGAATGGGGTTGATTTTCCATCCACTGATACCAATATTTATACCAGTGTGACTCCCCTGAAATAAATATTTACGCTCATGCAAAACTGGTATAACAAATTACTGTGTTCTTTCTTGCCACTTCACCACAATAATGCCATCTTCAGCTCTTCCTTGTGTCCCAGATCCCACAATGAATAAGACACGACACACAGAGGTTTAGTTAAAGTAAAAGCCTCAACTTTTATTAGGTATCATATAGCAGAACTAGGAGAAGCTCTGCTACCAGACTGCTCATTTGTGGGGTTCCACAAGAATCAATCCTCTGTCTATTCCTACCAAATATCTATGTGCAGCCACTAAGAGAACCGGTAAGATGACATGGACTCAAGTGCAGCAGTATAGTACAGTATGCACATGCCATGCAGCTGATGACACACATGACCACACTGCTATCACCAAGATGGCTCAGTGCTTGGATGAAATCAACTCATGGATGAAGAACAGCTGGCTGAAGCAGAATCCAATCAAGTTATGCTGGCTGGTAAATGAAAGTGTTTTGAGGAGTTCACAGCTTCAGTGCAAAGCCTCCTTTTGACTGAAAGTAAACACACACAGTTGGTCAATTCAGTCTATAGTTTAGGAGCACACTGAGATTCCTTGCTGATGCTAAGTTCACACATAGCAGTGCAGGCAAACAACTCTGGCAAGGAGACTCCAGCCTATATTGGGGAATGATGACTTTACTAACACGTGCCTTCATCATCTTCTGACTGCAATCAGCAATTCAGTATATTTGGCCATGAAGTCATCAGCCCTTAGGAAACTCCAGCTAGTTCAGAATGCTGCAGCAGGGATAGGATACAGAGGGCCGTAGACAAATTAGAGGATTGTGCCAAAAGAAATCTGATGAGGTTCAACAAGGACCAGTGCAGAGTCCTGCACTTAGGACAGAAGAATCCCATGCACCGCTACAGACTAGGGACCGAATGGCTAGGCAGCAATTCTGCAGAAAAGGACCTAGGGGTTACAGTGGACGAGAAGCTGGATATGAGTCAACAGTGTGCCCTTGTTGTCAAGAAGGCCAATGGCATTTTGGGATGTATAAGTAGGGGCATTGCCAGCAGATCGAGGGACGTGATCGTTCCCCTCTATTCGACATTGGTGAGGCCTCATCTGGAGTACTGTGTCCAGTTTTGGGCCCCATACTACAAGAAGGATGTGGAAAAATTGGAAAGAGTCCAGGGGAGGGCAACAAAAATGATTAGGGGACTGGAACACATGACTTATGAGGAGAGGCTGAGGGAACTGGGATTGTTTAGTCTGCAGAAGAGAAGAATGAGTGGGGATTTGATAGCTGCTTTCATCTACCTGAAAGGGGGTTCCAAAGAGGATGGATCTAGACTGTTCTCAGTGGTAGCAGATGACAGAACAAGGAGTAATGGTCTCATGTGGCAGTGGGGGAGGTTTAGGTTGGATATTTGGAAAAACTTTTTCACTAGGAGGGTGGTGAAACACTGGAATGCGTTATCTAGGGAGGTGGTGGAATCTCCTTCCTTAGATTTTTTTTAAGGTCAGGCTTGACAAGCCCTGGCTGGGATGATTGAGTTGGTGATTGGTCCTGCTTTGAGCAGGGGGTTGGACTAGATGACCTCCTGAGGTCCCTTCCAACCCTGATATTCTATGATTCCTCAGCAACACAAGCTACTGTGACCACATCACACCTAGTCTCCACTTTCTATATTGTGTGCCAAAATACCTTGTTCACCTCAGTCCTTTTTAGCCTTGGAGACTCAGGTTTGGGGCAAGGTGAATCCTTATAGGTGGCACTGGGTCCTGCTACTCCGCTCCTCAGTCAGTCCCTTGTGCTTATTTTCCTTCCCTCCTGGGGAACGAGTGCAGCCTCCCTACTGGGAAGGTTTGGTGTCTTGCTGCAAACAGCCTACTGGCAGCTTCCCTGCTCCTCTCACTCTTTCACTCTCCCCCTCCAACCACCCAGGAGAGGGTTTAAAAAGGTCCCAAGTAGTTGGAGTCAGCTGAACCTAATTAGTTCCCTAGCAACCCCTTTTCCAGCTGAACCTTATTGCCCCCTAGTTCTCTCTCCTCAGTGGATAGGAAGGGGCCTTTTAAACCCCTGGGACTCATTAGTACCCCCTTTTTGTAGCTGTTTGTCCTGGGTTTACCACAATTGGCTTCCCACGGAATATCAAGTCCAATTCAAGATCTTGGTTCTTATGTTTAAGGGCTCAATACCCTGGGCTGCTTAGATACAACAGAGCTGTCCACCACAAGGGTAAAGCTTATTTGTACAGGAGATGGAGATTTCTCTGAGGCCAGTCCAAAACTGTGGAATAAAATCCCACAGGAACTAAGGGATAGTGTCCCTAGCCTATGTTTGCTAGAAGCTGGGAATGGGCGACTGGGATGGATCACTTGATGATTACCTGTTGTTCTGTACATTCCCTCTGGGGCACCTGACATTGGCCACTGCTGGAAGACAGGATACTGGGCTAGATGGACCTTTGCTGTGACTCAGTATGGCCATTCTTATGACCATCACAAACCACACCACCTTCTACTCCAAGTGTAACGTGCACTTCTTCAACTTTATCTTCACTAATACAAAAAAATAGCAGTATATATATAGGTTTTTAAAAACCTAACAAAACCCTACTAAAACAAAACAGATTTCCACTGGACAGAGGACAGAGAGAGAGAGAGAGAGAGAATGAACTATACATGACAGATATTAGTTGTGCTGCTAAACATACTTCTGGAAGGTTCTCAGATACTATGGTGATGAGACTGGTATAAGAACCTCTACAGAATAGACTAGAAGTGTATATGCTCCCTATGAACACATTTATATCAAATACATCCATAAAGTATGCATTTAGAAGTGATTGTTATCATCATACCCAGGGATATTATAGCACTCATAAAATGACATTTTACAAATCGTAATTGAATAATAAAATAATACGGGTTTATTGCAAAATTTATGCTTCTGCTAAGTCTAACAATGCTTAAAAAGTTAATTGTATTTGTTACTTAAATGTTTCCATTCCTATTTTGTTTATTTCATTTCAAAAGAGTATAGATAAACGATTAAAACCTGCAGCAGCTTGCACCAAATCAGCTGCTTCAACTTCAGTTCTGCACATTCTGCCAGCAAACTGTTTGGAGCTGCCATTGCTTGCGGGGAAGCCAGTTCTTACAAAAAAGCCAGAAGTTTAAAAAAAACCCTGTTTTGTTTTATTTTAATCTCAGACCATTCAAAACTTGGATTTCCTAAAAGTAGTTTAAAAAATAGGCAGTACAATAGATGATTATTGGCAATCCCATTTTAGGTCTGTAGGTGGCCTGTGGATCATAGAATCATAGAATCATAGAATATCAGGGTTGGAAGGGACCCCAGAAGGTCATCTAGTCCAACCCCCTGCTCGAAGCAGGACCAATTCCCAGTTAAATCATCCCAGCCAGGGCTTTGTCAAGCCTGACCTTAAAAACCTCTAAGGAAGGAGATTCTACCACCTCCCTAGGTAACGCATTCCAGTGTTTCACCACCCTCTTAGTGAAAAAGTTTTTCCTAATATCCAATCTAAACCTCCCCCATTGCAACTTGAGACCATTACTCCTCGTTCTGTCATCTGCTACCATTGAGAACAGTCTAGAGCCATCCTCTTTGGAACCCCCTTTCAGGTAGTTGAAAGCAGCTATCAAATCCCCCCTCATTCTTCTCTTCTGCAGACTAAACAATCCCAGCTCCCTCAGCCTCTCTTCATAAGTCATGTGCTCTAGACCCCTAATCATTTTTGTTGCCCTTCGCTGGACTCTCTCCAATTTATCCACATCCTTCTTGTAGTGTGGGGCCCAAAACTGGACACAGTACTCCAGATGAGGCCTCACCAGTGTCGAATAGAGGGGAACGATCACGTCCCTCGATCTGCTCGCTATGCCCCTACTTATACATCCCAAAATGCCATTGGCCTTCTTGGCAACAAGGGCACACTGTTGACTCATATCCAGCTTCTCGTCCACTGTCACCCCTAGGTCCTTTTCTGCAGAACTGCTGCCTAGCCATTCGGTCCCTAGTCTGTAGCGGTGCATTGGATTCTTCCATCCTAAGTGCAGGACCCTGCACTTATCCTTATTGAACCTCATCAGATTTCTTTTGGCCCAATCCTCCAATTTGTCTAGGTCCTTCTGTATCCTATCCCTCCCCTCCAGCGTATCTACCACTCCTCCCAGTTTAGTATCATCCGCAAATTTGCTGAGAGTGCAATCCACACCATCCTCCAGATCATTTATGAAGATATTGAACAAAACCGGCCCCAGGACCGACCCCTGGGGCACACCACTTGACACCGGCTGCCAACCAGACATGGAGCCATTGATCACTACCCGTTGAGCCCGACAATCTAGCCAGCTTTCTACCCACCTTATAGTGCATTCATCCAGCCCATACTTCTTTAACTTGCTGACAAGAATACTGTGGGAGACCGTGTCAAAAGCTTTGCTAAAGTCAAGAAACAATACATCCACTGCTTTCCCTTCATCCACAGAACCAGTAATCTCATCATAAAAGGCGATTAGATTAGTCAGGCATGACCTTCCCTTGGTGAATCCATGCTGACTGTTCCTGATCACTTTCCTCTCATGTAAGTGCTTCAGGATTGATTCTTTGAGGACCTGCTCCATGATTTTTCCAGGGACTGAGGTGAGGCTGACTGGCCTGTAGTTCCCAGGATCCTCCTTCTTCCCTTTTTTAAAGATTGGCACTACATTAGCCTTTTTCCAGTCATCCGGGACTTCCCCCGTTCGCCACGAGTTTTCAAAGATAATGGCCAAGGGCTCTACAATCACAGCCGCCAATTCCTTCAGCACTCTCGGATGCAACTCGTCCGGCCCCATGGACTTGTGCACGTCCAGCTTTTCTAAATAGTCCCTAACCACCTCTATCTCCACAGAGGGCTGGCCATCTCTTCCCCATTCTGTGATGCCCAGCGCAGCAGTCTGGGAGCTGACCTTTTTAGTGAAAACAGAGGCAAAAAAAGCATTGAGTACATTAGCTTTTTCCACATCCTCTGTCACGAGGTTGCCTCCCTCATTCAGTAAGGGGCCCACACTTTCCTTGGCTTTCTTCTTGTTGCCAACATACCTGAAGAAACCCTTCTTGTTACTCTTGACATCTCTTGCTAGCTGCAGCTCCAGGTGCGATTTGGCCCTCCTGATATCTTTCCTACATGCCCGAGCAATATTTTTATACTCTTCCCTGGTCATATGTCCAACCTTCCACTTCTTGTAAGCTTCTTTTTTATGTTTAAGATCCGCTAGGATTTCACCATTAAGCCAAGCTGGTCGCCTGCCATATTTACTATTCTTTCGACTCATCGGGATGGTTTGTCCCTGTAACCTCAACAGGGATTCCTTGAAATACAGCCAGCTCTCCTGGACTCCCTTCCCCTTCATGTTAGTCCCCCAGGGGATCCTGGCCATCTGTTCCCTGAGGGAGTCGAAGTCTGCTTTCCTGAAGTCCAGGGTTCGTATCCTGCTGCTTACCTTTCTTCCCTGCGTCAGGATCCTGAACTCAACCAACTCATGGTCACTGCCTCCCAGATTCCCATCCACTTTTGCTTCCCCTACTAATTCTACCCGGTTTGTGAGCAGCAGGTCAAGAAAAGCGCCCCCCCTAGTTGGCTCCCCTAGCACTTGCGCCAGGAAATTGTCCCCTACGCTTTCCAAAAACTTCCTGGATTGTCTATGCACCGCTGTATTGCTCTCCCAGCAGATATCAGGAAAATTAAAGTCACCCATGAGAATCAGGGCATGCGATCTAGTAGCTTCCGTGAGTTGCCGGAAGAAAGCCTCATCCACCTCATCCCCCTGGTCCGGTGGTCTATAGCAGACTCCCACCACTACATGTCCAGTTATAGGCTTGTTCTGCTGAGGGTTGCTCTAGCTTGCATGTGTGAGTGCAGTACATGTGACTACAATGGCTGCTTTGTCATATAAAAAGGTGTTAGCTAATGAATTGCTGTCTATTTTGTATTTGCTATTTAATAAAGATATTGCATATGTATATAATATAGGCATGTAAATGTGGGTGTATAATTTTATAAACACGTGGTGCTCATGTCCATAAGATAAATCAGGCATCTTATCCCATCTCTCCTGAATTCAGCCCACACACCAGCTAACATTCTCAGCTTTCAAACAGCTTCATACCATTCTGACATTTTTAAAAAAAAACCACCTCTGCTACAAGTGTGTTTCCCCTTCCCCCCCCCCCCCCCCCCCGGCCCCACTTATTGAAACTGACTCTGTGGTGGTTCTGAGTTCACACAAAGGAGAGTTCCATAACCAGGGGCTAGCCACAGAAAGAGAGCCTTCTCTGGCAGGTCCTAGCTTCAACTTTGGATGGACACAGTTGTCAACTTTGACACAAATTTGAAACAGACAACATTGCTCCTGAGGAGCAAGCCATTGAGGGAAGCTGAGGTACTAGAGTGGTAGGTGGTCTCCCATGTATACTGGCCCCAGTCTAATAAGGATTGGATTGCAATCCAACTCAAGTAAGGAGCAGCACATAGTTGCATTGCTCCTGGAGCACAGCAGGGACCCTCTGGTGGTCCTTAGGGAAAGTAACCTCTGCCAGCTCTTTTCCTTACTTCCCCTTCCATGCTGGTTCAGATGTACTGGCTGGCACATTGAAGGGAGCGAGGTCAATGCTTCCTGAAATACAGGTAATCCATCACACAGAGGATCAAGAGCCCTATAGCCCCTGCTTCCCTGAGTGGGAGCATAGCCCAGGCCAAGCTAAAGAGACTGAAATAAAGGACTAAGAGTATTTGTAAATTAATCTAATATCTTAGCCTATAATTTTAGATACATATTATTTAAAAAAACAAAAATTTAAGTGTGTCCATTTTTATACCCCAAATCAATTATGGACAATCAGTTGTGAGGCTGCTTTAAACTACATCAGGGACTTGGCTGGCAGAAGACTGGCCCCAGGATTGGGTAGCTGCAAGTTGCAATCACAGTGTCGTTTACCCCTGCTTTCATGAGATTTGTTCTACAGAAGTTCCCAGATTCTAAGAGTGCATAATCCAATTATGAGCCTTATTTGATGAACTGTGTCTTAATTTTGCTAACCTAGTTAGTTCTGCTAATCAGAAATGACGGTATCTGTATTTTAAAGTGAAATCAACTGCTGTATTTTAGCTTTGTTATAAAATAATTTATTGGCCTTCATGCCTTGATTCAGTAACACACTTAAAATACATGCTTAAGTCCTTCTCTATTCAGCAGTTAAGTACATGCTTAACTTGAAACACAGGCTTACATGTTATGATGAATAGAGCTCTTGAAGGGAAAATAGTTTCCCTTGGGAAGCTAGACCATGGGATTTGATGCCCAGTCCCAGTTTTCAGAAGGTGGGGAGGGCATTTTCATTTGCTTTCAGATGGTGACCTGTATGGTGAGAAAAAGCTCTTGTTGAAAATGGTTCCGGTACTCACGAGGGAGGGTATTATAAAAATCACAACCAATGCACAGGGGACCTAATAAAGGGAAGAAATTTGTGTATCTAAATATTTTATTGAGTGAATCAAACAGGGGGGGAAAATGACCCAAGACATCCACTGTTTTAGGGTTAAATAAAAGCCTTGTTATTGAATAATAAAGACTTAGTTGATTATAAAAATCTATACAACTTTAGGCCTTTAAATGCAAACAGTAGAAATAGTGCTTCTTTCAATATTCATCTTCCAGTGTTTCTGTTTGCTGACGCTAAAGTGAATTTGACTTAATGGTAAGTCGTTCAAACAATCTATATTGCTGGAAGCTTTCCCTCACAAACTATTGATTTTCTTAGCCCATCTGCAGCGTGCTCAGAAACACTTCCCATTCTGTTTACCGTTCTGTACAGCTTGAATGCATGGTTTCACACTGTCTAATGGAATTAAGCAGACCTTGGAAGGCATTTTGCTGGAAAACTTGATGTATTCATTTGTAGTTCAACGCAAGATAACAGGAACAAAAGCCTTGCTAATTTAATGAGGTACTACATGTAGTTCTGGTTTTGGTATTAAGCACCTTTCTGTTGATGGCTATTCATTGATTTTACCATGCAAAGTTTTTGCCCTGAAGAAAGAAAGAAGTGTGTGTGTGTGTGTCTATATATATTTATATTTCACAGTGCTGCCTAAATTGAAATTTTAGTGAATTTGGGCTGAGGGGGTTGGCTTCATAAGTCATTTGGAAATGAGTCATTTTGTATTTGTATTTTAGTAGTGCCTTGGAGCCCCAGTCATGGACCAGGACCCAGTAGTGCTGGGCACTGTACAACCACAGAACAAAAAGATAGTGAAAATACTCAGTGAATATTACAAGCATTAAAATGGTGGTGTATGAATTACCTAATGTTGGTGGAGCTGGCTGGAAAAATTAATAAAATTTCCCCATTTTTTTGTTCAAATTCAAAATTTGAAACATTTTGGTGTGTTTTAAGGGATGGTAATCAACGTTTGAACTTCAAAACTGGTGATGCGATGGGCCAAAAAGGATGTATTTGCCATGGTGTAGAATCTGGCTCTTAAGTAGGGAGGCGTTTGACTAAACTTGTGAAGCATAAAACAACACTGACAAAGGAATTCAGAGTAGTCCCCGAGAACATGTACATTCTTGGTGTGAAGAACAAGTGGGTGGGTGTGCATGCTTGTGTGTAACGGTCCAGGAGTGAACAGTGAGGAAGCTCAAGGAAATCCCTAAATCAGTGGGGCTATGAAGAGTTGACCCATTGCTGAGAAGGTGCTGAAAACTCCACAGATCCTGTGATTTTTCTGCTGCTGGGAATGATGGCTCTGGGATTTTTCCTAAATCCATTGGGAGGCCAGAAAAACAATATAATGTTGGATTACAAGGAAAGTAGACCATCGGTCCAGCTGCTCTAATTCTGAGGTGAAAGTGGGGCTTTACAGCCCTTGGGAAGCTTGGCTCATCAGAGGGTGCTGCTTTGAGTGTGTCTAGAAGATACGCTGGGAGGGATTGGTGCAGAGGTCATGGGTCCTGTAGAGTTTGGTTGGGGGAGAGGGGGGCTGTTGCAGACTGTGTTGGGGGAATTGACTGAGTCTGCTCATGTCATTGCTAAGCCTCTGCATCTCACAGACACACTGGCAATGTTCCTTTTCTGCCATGAAACAGGAATTAAATTAGGGCATTTCCCAACCTGAAGAGAATTATCTTCTATCCCCATGTAGCGGTCTGGGGGTGGGAATGAAGGGTGAAATCAAGGCCATGGGAGATATCTGGCAGAACAGCTCTACTGAAGTTTTAGCTGAGGGAGTAAAATTAATCTGAGCTGTGTGTAGGGGAGGCTAGGGCTGGTTTTAGGCAGATGGTGTGTGAAAGGTGAGGCCCTTAACCAATTTCAAAATCTCAGTGGGGGCAATTTGAATCTCCACACCAATCCCATGGTCTCCTAGATCAACTTGCCCAGAGGGATGGAGGCTTGTAACATTTCCAAGCACCTGTCCATCAGTTCTCCTCCATTTACCATCATTCATGGACACTAGAGGCTGCAGGTGTCTAAAATACCCTAAGATTCCCAGAAACAAGTAAAAGTTGTAGCAATATTTCCCTAGAGGATCCTAAAGGATAGTTAATGGAGGAGAAAAGATCCTGCAGTAACAGAGGAGCTGCAGGTGAGGTTCGGTGGAACCATTATGCCTGCTTTTTACCGGTATCCAGTTTGAGAGAGAAGGCCGTGGTTTTTTGGGGCAGTTTCTTTTCACTAAATAGTTTTTAAGATCTTTATCAAAATGTGTTTAGGAATAGATATAGCTGCCCTACCCTTTTGTTATGACCAGGCTGCTATCTCATGTAAGCATGGCACTTTCAGTCACCAGTCCCATTGTGCTATCAGTGTCCTTCATGCCCCACTGTTGGGAAAATGGGCAAAACTTATTAATGTTGCTCATAAATTTAGATCTATTAGTACATTGTGCAGATGTCCCACCTTCCACTGTACAGCTATCACCACCCCCAGAACACAAGGACACATGACCTATCTAATTTGGGAATTTGCCAAGCAATAAAAGAATTAGGAGTCTCCTGAGCTTGTACATGAGATCTGTAAAAACTCCCCAAACTTGCAAACAAAAGAAGGCCTTAAAATGAAGAGAAAAACAAAAGGCCAATGGGCAGGGTTCTTACTTTGCCTGAAATTGCACCCAGATGACCAGTCCTACTCTGTCCAATAAAAAGAAAACAGGCTGATGGGGGAATGTGTGTGTTGCGAAATAAAGACGACAGATGCTAGAACACTTTAAAGAAGATCTGCCATCAACTTTTCCAGATGCTTTTGGATGACAAAATAATTTTGTAATGTTGCTAATATACTGCAAAAAATATATAAAAGTGCCTGAGTACACAATTGTCAAGGAATAGTTTTGCAATTTCCTGCTATTTTGGGCATAAACTTAAAGCTTTTCATACTGAAGTTTTCTTATTTAAGAAAAGATGATGTGATATTATATATGTGAATATATTACTTATATCCATCTGTCTATATTTAGAAGTAGAGATATGGATATAGCAATATGCATACATATACACAGTTATATAGCGTTGAAGTTTATAGTAGAAAAGAAATAATTGCCTTCTAGGTTGAAAAAGGGACCATTAAGTATTATTATTGCCCATTTGATCAATATTTTAACCAAACAACAATAGTTGTTCCTATAAATTAAAAACTCCAGGCTATATATATTTTCTTACATTTTAAAAATAAGTTTTGTGGTGTGTGCTGCAGTTTCATTTACTCTGTTCTGAGGTTTCTCTGTCACATGATCCTCACAGCCAATAGTTGACATTTATATATATATATATATAAAAAGCAAATAATTTCTCTCTCTCTCTTATATTCTCACTGCAGACACAAGTTACATTTGTGGTTCCTTTCCTCTTTAATGTCTGCTCAAGCTGTTCTTTTAAATTAATTGTTTTCTAAGGTTTAATCCGATTGGTAAAAGACAGGGCAAATATTTGGTTCACAATTTTCTTCCTGCCCTTAGTTTCCAATTTTCTTCAAGTCATCATATGTTTCTTCTTTTTATGTCAGACTATATTGTTAATGTGCCTTGAGAGTTTCATTTCCAAAATGAGTATTTATGACAACAATCGCTTTAAACTACCATTTCTCTTTTGACAAATCCTGCACCTGTAAACCTCTGTAGCCAAGACCTTTATGTACTTTCTTCCACTCTTTCCTTAACTGTTGTGTTTCTTAAGCTTAGTCTTATTAACCAACTCCTGATCCTATAAACACCTGTTCACAAGCTTTAAATATAGAAGGAAATCAGTGGGGCTACTCGTACACCTAAGGTGAAGTACATGTGTAAGTTCTTGAAAGGTCTGGGTCAAAACAAACATTTCTTGGCTGGCTGTCATAAATGTATGTCCTGGTGCAGTTTTGGCAAAGAATATACATTTAAATTTAATCCATTCTTTTTTTGTGACCATTTCTGATCCCAGTCCAATTCTGAAAGTGATGCCAAATTCTATGTTGTTTTGGAGCCAGTGGCTTGTGTGGTTTTCTTGTTGAATGATTTGTGAAATTCTCTGATAGTTTTGTTAAACAGAAAATCCAGTATCACTGCAAAATGTCTCTCTCCTTCCTTCTTTATTTAAACAATTCTATGCCACATCTTATGCTTATACAATGTCAAGTTTGATATTTTAGGAAGGAAAAAGAAATTAATTTTAAGAGCAAAGTTTTCCAGAATAATTGGAACTGACCCATTCTTTTTATTTGTTTATGTTTTTTTATTACACAATCCCATAACTTGTATGCATTGCACAGAGTGGGCATGAGATTATTGAGATCCAGCACTAGTGTTCATGGAGAAGGCTAAGCACTGGGCATAGTTTTCTTAACTAAATGGCAGTAAGTTACTTGCTCCCATGAAACTCTCAGATACCATGAAGAGATGAGCACAGTATAAAAAGCCTACTATAGATAAATTGATACATATCCTATTACAGTGTCTTGCAAAGCAAATGTAACAACTGTTTTGAAGAAGTCCTCTAGGCATTATGTATGAGAGTAATTTTGGGTGACTACCACCACTGGGAAGCAGATAAAAAAGATGGTGATGGTCTTTATGCCTTTCTAAATGTAGAATGTAAAACTACTGTCTGATCTGCTGTGCACCAATCGGGAGTATCAAAATATACAGTTTACACAGTGTTTAATTCATCAGTTGAAGGGTTAATTATTTGAGCACGTGTGCATATGGACTAAAGGGGACTCCATGTGAACAGTTGCCTTTCTGCTGGCTAGAAGAACTGGGGAACAAATTAATATGCAGTAATTAATATTTTCGGTTGCACCTCTCTGATTAAATCAGAAGCCAAAGTTGTGCAGAAAAGTAACTAGTGATAAACACACTGGTCATCCACATGGAGGTACCTAAATCTGTGACCCAATTTTCTAAACATCCAGCAGCTCCAAATAAGACTCAGGGAGAGCTGAAGGATGTTCATCACTTCTGAAAATCAGCCCAGCCATTTAGGGTTTAAGAGTCTAACTTTTAACATCTATTTTTGAAAAGTATGGCCTTTGAAAAGTAATGTGTGTATATGCATACATACATATACATGACAGTTTCAGATTTGCACATGCTTGACTTTGCAACCTAAATAATGTCCTTTTAATCTAGCTTGTGTGTATGTAATTTCTAGATATATTTAATTTCTATTGTGTGCAACTGGAATAATCATGCCACCCATTCCCATTGTGAATCATTAGCAAGATTTGAACCCTTTACCTTCACTACTGCAGCATAGGCTATGGGAACTACAGGACTAATAACATTAGCTAGCTGCAGAAAGCTTTTTTTACCAGAGAGGGTATGGGTTGCTGGATCCAGATGCTGAATTGCAGGGCTCTTTTTATAATGGAAAGGATTTAGCAACCTAAATCCGGCTACCAGTTTTCCCCCTATCATATTAGTCATTTAATGGACACGCTGATTAATTTGAACACTTTAACCCTCTTTCTGCAAACACTTGCAAATATAACTAATGGGACGCTTCATGTGAGGAAAGTTATACATGTGTGTATGCAGGATTCAACCCAAGTATGGTGTGACAGAGCAGTGTTTGATCAGCAGCTAGTCTTTGGAGCCACAACACATACCAGTTAGGCCAGTGACTTTGCATGAGGTTTGGATATAAAGTGTATGCCACTTGTTAAGGCCCTAATCTATTTTGGCATACATCTGAAATGTCTGGTTGAAATAAAATAATTATCAAATTTCCACCATCTCTATATTTAGCACATCTGTACCAGCAGCAATCTAGAAAGTTCATTTTGCTTAATATGATTTGTCATACTACTGATAATTAATGTTGATTATATTCATTATCTTCATTGTACAGTGTCTTCTACAGAACTGAAAATTTCATCAGTCAGATTGGCAGCAAATTGTTTCCATCTGCTGCTGATCAGTGCTGAAACAAATTCTCTACACTGCCAAGTGATGAACCTTAAACCTAAAGGAACCATTGTCTGAAGAGAAAACATTACAGGAACAATGTCACTGGGTAGCTTTAGTCACAAAAAATTAATGTTGGGGGAGGAGGAGAGGAAGATTTAGAGAAATCTTCCTATTTTGTTTTAAATTTCAGTGACAACTATTTTTGTGAAGCCACACGTAACAGTTTACTAATTCTGTAAGAGCCAGAAAGTGAATTCAACTAGAATCAAAAGTGAAACTGATCATGCTAATTTCATTGTTCAACCTCAAGGAAATGTAAAAAGTAACCAACCGGCAGAAAAAAATTGATTTTTAGAAGGATTTGTTTCTAAAAAAATTGTTCTAAGAGTCTAAGGTGGGAGTCTTCTGTGTTTTGTGTGTCACAGATGCTGCTTGCTCATGGTTTTTTCCCATATCAACTCCCCATTCAAGACCCTGATCCCACAATGAGTTCAGAACAGGTAGCCTATTGCAATAGTGCTCAACCTTTCTGTACTACTGTACCCCTTTCAGGAGTCTGATTGTCTTGCGTTCCCCAAGTTACACCTCACTTAAAAACTCCTTGTTTATAAAATCAGACATAAAAATACAAAAGCATCACAGCACACTATTACTGAAAAATTGCTTACTTTCTCCTTTTTACCATATAATTATAAAATCTATTGGAATATAAATAAGGTACTTACATTTCAGCGTTATATGTGTGAGCCTTGTTTGAAGCCCAAGCCTCATCACCCAGGGCTGAAGCATGTAACTTTTAGCTTTGGGGGGCCTCCTGCGGTGTAGGGCCCTGGGCAATTGCCCTGCTTGCCACCCACAATGCCAGCCCTGCACTTGCGACCCCCCTAAACCTGTCCCATTACCTCCCTGGGGGTCACAACCCCAAGTTGAGAAACACTGATCTAGATGAGTTGAGTACCCTCTGAAAGACCTCTGCGTGCCCCCAAGGATACATGCAGTACCTTTTCTTGTATAGCCACTCTTGAGCAGAAATTGCCAGTTGACTAAGGAATCCATTTCTAATGGCATGATGTAGGGACAGTTTTAGATCAGTTTCACATTTTAAATAAATTCCAGTCATGTATATCAGTGATTAAAAAAAAAAAAAAGCTGAGAAAGAACAACCTGCATATCCAAATACAATATACTGCTTCCAACAAGGAACATAAATCGGATTATAAATATCAATCTCTCTTGTAGTTAGCACACAAGTGAAAAAAACACATTTTTGTTGTGATTATTGCTTGATCAAACATTCAATTCAATTACTTTCCATTTTCCTTTTTTCTTGTCTCTCAAGGTATAATTAAGGTCTGATGTCAGATCTTACCCCAGTGCTCATCAATTATCTCCACATAACCACTTTTAAGGAGCCAGCTTCCTGGCTAAGACTATAAACATACAATTCACTGACTTACTCTTTAACAGCACTGTCAAGGTTCCTTCCCAACTCTGAACTCTAGGGTACAGATGAGGGGACCTGCATGAAAATCCCCTAAGCTTATTTTTACCAGCTTAGCTTAAAACTTCCCCAAGGTACAAACTATTTTACCTTTTGTCCCTGGACTTTATTGCTGCCACCACCAAGCATCTAACAAAATATAACCAGGAAAGAGCCAGCTTGGAAATGTCTTTCCCTCCAAAATCCCCCCAAGCCCTACACCCCCTTTCCTGGGGAAGGCTTGATAAAAATCCTCACCAATTTGCATAGATGAACACAGACCCAAACCGTTGGATCTTAAGAACAAAGAAAAAGCAATCAGGTTCTTAAAAGAAGAATTTTAATTGAAGAAAAAGTAAAAGAATCACCTCTGTAAAATCAGGATGGTAAATACCTTACAGGGTAATCAGATTCAAAACATAGAGAATCCCTCTAGGCAAAACTTTAAGTTACAGAAAGACACAAAAATAGGAATATACATTCCATTCAGCACAACTTATTTTATCCGCCATTTAAACAAAACAGAATCTAACGCATATCTAACTAGATTGCTTATTAACCCTTTACAGGAGTTCTGACCTACACTCCTGCTCTGGTCCCGGCAAAGGCAAAAACATACAGACAGAGAGAACCCTTTGTTTTCCCCCCACCCCAGCTTTGAAAGTATCTTGTCTGCTCATTGGTCATTTTGGTCAGGTGCCAGCGAGGTTATCTTTAGCTTCTTAACCCTTTACAGATTAAAGGGTTTTTTTCCTCTGGCCAGGAGGGATTTAAAGGTGGTTAGACTTCCCTTTATGTTTATGACAAGCACCTTAAAACTTAATAACAAATAAACGATTGACACTGGTGATATCCAGATGTACTTTGGGAAGCGGGAGGTGAGGATGGAGTTGTATGTCCATTCTTACAGACTTCTTTTCTTTTTACTTGGAAACACAATACTGCAAATGGCCACAAGATGTGCAACACAAGATACAACACTAAGATCAGATTTAATAAATTAGGTCTATTTTACAGAATAAGCATTTCTGCTTTTAAGTTCAACAAGTCAGCATGAAACATGACAGGAGCAGACTTAATTTGCTGTCAGGAGATGCAGGATTTATCTGCAGTAGTTACCCTACTATACAAAAGGAATGTCATTACCATAGCAACTCCACATCACATGACCCTCACACAAACAGTGGGCCAGATTCTCATCTCATTGATATCAGTGTAAATCTAAAGTAACTCCCATCTGAACTTTGCATGAAATCAGACTCTATTCTAGGATGCAACATACTTTAAAAATAGACACTCGGACATAGACTGTATCCAGCTACAGTGCTTTATATATTACAAATGGTATATTTAATCAAATGGATGTTTAAAGCCTATTCTTTCCCAGGAGGGTGTAAGAAGGAATGGAGATGAATCTATTAATGTTGATCACAAAAGCATGATAATCTAACCTTATTATTTTAACAGATCCCAAAGCATGCTGGGTGCTTCCCCACTTAGGTAAAAGACATGATCTGTGCACCAAGGAACTTCCAAATTAAAGCTCTGATCGTACATAGACTTATGTACATGCTCAAAATTATGCATTGTTTGAACTTCTCACATGTTTTACATTAAACATGTCCATAAAGGTTTGCAGGATTGAGGCCTAATCTTGACACCACAAGTGGGAGTACAAGAGTATAGGGAGGGGTGGGGAAAAAAAGAACAGGGGCAACATCTGTAAGATTACCTGCTCATTCAAAGAAAGCTTCTGTGCAATATAATGAAGCAAAGAGATTTTAATTAGATATATTAATAAATAGAATACTTACTGGCCTATTTCTTGAAGGCATTAAAGCAGGGGTGGGCAAATGACGTTTTAATCCGGCCCTCAAGCTCCTGCTGGGGAGCAGGGTTCGGGGCTTGCAGCATGGCTCGCAGAAGCAGTGGCATGTCCCCTCTCCGGCTCCTATGGGTAGGGGCAGCCAAGGGGCTATGCATGCTGCCCCTGCAGCTCTCATTGACTGGAAAGCATGGCCAATGGGAGCTGAAGGGGTGGTGCCTGCGGACAGGGCAGTGCGCAGAGCCACCTGACCGCGCCTCTGATTAGAAGCTGGAGTGGGGACATGCTGCTGCTTCTGGGAGTTGCTTGAGGTAAGCGCCACCCAAAGCTTGCATCCCTTCCCCCGTCCTGCAGCCCAGCCCCCTCCCCCAGCCCTGATCCCCCTCCCTCGCTCCGAACCCCTCGGGGTCTCAGCCTGGAGCACCCTTCTGCACCGCCAACCCCTCATCCCCAACCCCACCCCAAAGGCTGCACCCCCAGCAGGAGCCCTCACCTCCCCTCACACCCCAACCTCCAATTTCATGAGCATTCATGGCCCACCATACAATTTCCATACCTAGATGTGGCCTTCAGGCCACAATGTTTGCCCACCCCTGCATTAAGGCAAAGGTGGGCCTTCAGTAAGGATTTAAAAGAGGAGAGGGCTTTGTGGACTTGCTCAGGAAGTCCATTCTGTGAGCATGGGTTGGTGTGCAAGGACAGTTGTGGGGAAGCACCTTCTTTTACAAGGCACAAAGAGCATATAACAGCTCCTAAATTATTTTTGCATGGTAACTCCAGAGTGGGTCATCTGAAAGGTGTGGCATGTATACATTGCAGGAATCTTCAGCAAAGCCTTTTTGGGATTACCTAGATATCCCTCAAAGAATGCTACATATTCATAGAGCTTAGCCCAAGAATCTAACAGCTTTTGCATAGTAGTATACAAGTTAAGTGCTTTACATTACAGGAAATTAGGGTGACCAGATAGCAAGTGTGAAAAATCGGGATAGGGGTTAGGGGTAATAGGTGTCTATATAAGAAAAAGCCCCAACTATCAGGACTGTCCCTATAAAATTGGAATATCTGGTCACCCTACAGGAAATGTACAGTACATGTTTCTTCAGTTTAGTTAGCAATAACACTTAGCTATTAAATACTTCTATCAATAGTTAGTAAGCAGCAGATTTTAGTTTTCATAGTAAGCAGTTAGAAGATAGAAATGGTCATGTAATAATTATGTTGGGTCACATAGTACCCTCTTGGGCAAAAATCCAGAAGACAGAGGGCAAGGAAACCTTGTGATGTTGCCTTCCAATGCTGCCTCCCTTAAGGAGTGAGTTTGGGGCCATGAAGGAGCAGGAGAAAATAAGAGGCAACAGCATCCAAACAGAGCCTGATCTGACAGCCATCATATGAGAAGTCCCATTAAAGTCAACTCTCACTGAAAGAAGATCAGGGAGCCACAGAGTCCAGGAGTCCATACTTAAATCTGCTTCCAAACCCCTAGATCCCAGAGACTCTGTACGGAATGCATAGCTCTCCTCAAAGCTCTGCAGACTTACAAGGTTTCTCCTGACAGCGCGGCAGTCCCTTGGCGACTCTCCTGTGACTGAGAGTCAGAAGTCAAAGAGGAACCTTTACTTTTCCCTCTATGTGAAAGAAGTGTGTGTAGAGAGAAATCAGGAAAATCAGACATTATCTTTGACTTATTCTAAACATTTTAGACCATTCTGGTTCTCTCTGTGTGTAAAATTTTCACTGAAATCTGTGAAAGCTGTGTTTGCTTCTACGAAATCAGAATATAGCCTTTATTTCTAGTAGTGGGAATGCACCAACAATCTTCTCAACCACAGCCAGTGGACTGGATGGAGAATACTGATTTCTCATCTGCCTAGATTACACAGACATACTTTTAGCTCACGTGAACCAATAACCACATATAACTCCTCATAAGTCAATGGAGTAGGACATGCTTGCACAAGGGAGAGATCTCTTCCTATTAGAATTGAGCACATGATAATAGGGTTTTTTTTAAAAAGCATTCCCTGGTCATTAAAGAAAATATAATTTAACTGGATTGAGCATCTCGGATGAGAATTGATAAACAACCAGTGTGTGGTTTAACAGCTGTCTTTCACAGGCCCCCATATTTTTAATAATGGGAAGGGGACATGCAGTCTTCTTTCATTTGCCTCCTTCTCAATCCCAACACACACAAAAATACAGCAGGCTAATGCTTTAATGATTAACTCTTCTGACTTTCATTGAGGCAGATAAGAAGTGCCAGTGACAATGCCATTCAGAGCCCCAGGAGGAGCAGACCTTTAAAGAACCTTTATTTCCATCCCATCATCTCAAATTGTCTTGTTTACCCCCTGAATTCTGAGAAGGTACCATTACCACACTCAGTTGTCCACATTGCTCTTGTAAAGGGAAAATTAATTCTGAATTACTGGCTCTGTAACTGCCTACTTCACATTATCTGTCAGGAAAATAAGCAGACAAGAGCTGGCTAAGTGGATTTCTGTTAGCTGCCATTCAAAAGGAAAGGGACAGGTGTTGAATGGGGCTTCTTTTTTCCAATTGCTAGTTAATAATACATATAGGAGAAGTTTAATTGCCTGCATCCACCTGCACCCTTGTCATTTCTTGGCTTTATTGATTTTAATGAAAATATTAAGTGCACTTTAGGAGCAGCAGCTAAGTGACATTTTGATTGAAATACACAGGGAAATGTATAATGGGAAGCAGGCTATTACAGTTTTAATAGAATCTGAAAGAAGTAACATCCAGAACAGCATTTTTTCCCTTGCTGGTCTTATGCTTCTAGCGAGTCCCAAAATGAGTAATTAGAAACTGAATAAATGTTTGGTTGTTGTTAAAGAAGACTTTCACCTTGATAGGCTCCCCCCCCCCCTTTTTTTTTTAAATTGTTGAATGAAGTGGCCCAAGCTTTATGGTGTATTTTCTTCCATTAGGTACCCTTCAGGTTGCCAGAGAGACAGTCAAGTGCTTATATGAATACTATCCAAATCATGATGCACTATTGCTTAAGAGAAAATTTGGATATATATGTCTCTGCTTTGGAAGTAAACAATGAATCTTTGAAGTAGCCTTACTTCGGTTCCAGCAGAAATCAGTGTGAATGGCTCAGAGTTTGCCTGAAGCTACAGTTCCTTTATTTCTAAAGATTTACACTATTGAGAGCAAGACAGCAAGCAATACAAAAACATTGATGTAAACCTCTGTTCCAGTAACAACATGTAGTTCAAAGTATATTTATTACTTTCATTTCAACATCTTATTCAAACTTCTTAATGGTTAGGGCTGGCAGTTTCAAAGCAGACTAAGGGAGTTAAGACCCCCAAATTCCACTGAACTGAAACGTGTTTGGTGCCTAACACTGTAGCAGGGTCTTATTGGAAAAACCGGGAGGTGGGCGGGCACAAGCCCACTTCTAAAGGCCCCTCCCGCAGCCTAGCAGGAGGGACCACTGGACCCAGGGACCAAGTAAATGTGGGAGATGACTAATGAAAACCAGGGATTGAAGTGAAGGTCATAGGTTCAAAACAAGGGTATCGGATGAGGATACCAAGCAGAGAACCCCAGACAGTGCCCATTGCTCCTCAAAGCTATCAAGGGAGCCAGTGGGCACAGCCCAGTGGAACTCTGCCCAGATGCGTGAGATGAGGGAGGAACGGAAATAGGCCCCACAGTCACAGAGCACCCCTTCGTTCAGCATTCTCCTTTTGGTGTTATAGATGGAGACTTTAGCCAGAGCCAGGAGGAGGTTGACGAGGAGGTCTCGCGACTTCGTGGGGCCATGGATAGGGTGTGCAAAAAGGAACAAGTTTGGGGAAAAGTGCAGCCAGAACCTCAACAAGAGGTGGGGGTGGGTGGGGAGTGCTTCCTCACAGGGCTCTCCACAGGAAAACGAGAGAATCGCGTGACAACGCGTACTTCACCTCCTGGAGTACTCACCTAGGGGTCGGAAGGGTGGAAAGCCCCATGAGTTGACCGAGCACACGGGGCATCACCCAGTCCCCCCGTCGTAGTCCAGGAGGTCTCCTACTCTGGTGGTTTCTGCCAGGACCAACCTCCGACACACCGAGGGAGACTCCGCCACCTGCATACGTAGATCAAGGTTGTGTAGTAGGGGCTCCGTGAGGAGGTCCGCCCCCTCGGTGGCCACAAAGGACCTGGTTCCCGAAAAAAGCTTTCAGGTCCGGAGGAGGTCCTTGTTGAAGACCAGCAACTTGGAGAGGTCTCGCGGAAGACCTCTCGGATGGAGAAAAAAGAGCTGCCAGTCATATCGGAGCCCTCGGAGGTGGCGGAGGAAGGTGTGTGCCAACGTGCTCCACACTGGACTACCTGCACATAAAGGAGCCTCTGTAGGGCCTGGAGGCAGAAGACATGGACCTGGCTGCGCATGCAAACCAGGCCCTGTCCTCCTTCCTGCAGGGGAAGACTCAGGACCCCTGCAGAGACCCAGTGCAGCCCCGTCCAGAAGAACTCCAGAGCCATTCTCTGAAGCACTCAAACTGAGTGCTATTTATTTGCCTTGCCATAGGAGACCCAGTCAAGGGTTGACAGAACAAGGAGTAATGGTCTCAAGTTGCAGTGGGGGAGGTTTAGGTTGGATATTAGGAAAAACTTTTTCACTAGGAGATGGTGAAGCACTAGAATGGGTTACCTAGGGAGGTGGTGGAATCTCCTTCCTTAGAGGTTTTTAAGGTCAGGCTTGACAAAGCCCTGGCTGGGATGATTTGGTTGGGGATTGGTCCTGCTTTGAGCAGGGGGTTGGACTAGATGACCTCCTGAGGTCCCTTCCAACCCTAATTTTCTATGAAGGACTAAGATCCCACTGTGCTAGGTGCCATATCAAAGCAGAAGCCCAAAAAGGCTTACAATCTAAGTATAAAACAAGAGATGACAGATGGATATAGACAGGTGGGGAACACAAGGAAACAGAGACAATATTGGTTAATATAGACTTCAGTCTCACAATACCTGCAGCCTCGCTGTTGTCAATTTTTTGTATGCATCATGAAAAAGGAGACTTCTCAGGAAAGTTTTGAAGGACAATAATGAGTTTTGTGGTTGTTTACAGAGAGCTCCTCCTAAGTGTGAGGGACAGCATGGGAGAAAAGCACAAAGGAGTTTGACAATTTAACAAATGGGTGATAGAGGCGGGCATCCTCGGCTGATCAGATGTGGGAGTAGACATCTTGATAGAGTGTAAAGGGCCTTGAAGGTGAAGACACGTAGCTTATGTTGGACACAATAGAGAAGGGAGATCCAGTGGAGAAATGCAAAGAGCGGGGTGACATGGACAAAGTGAACGGCAAGGAAAATGACTTTTGCAGCAGCATTCTGAATGGATATGAGCGGGTCAAGCATGTGTTTCTCAAGGCAGGAGTGGGGGCTGTTGCAGTAATAGAGAAGTGAGATGATGAGAGTCTGTCCAAGAAATTTAGTTGTATGGATGGATAGGAAAAACGTTATCTTAGATATGTTATACAGAAAGAATTGGCAAGAGTTTAGACATAGCCTCAATGGGAGGACCTAGAGAGTGGTCTAAGTTAAAGATGATGCCCAGTTTATGGGACTGAGGGAAAGGCAGGATGGTGGAACAATGGGAAAGTTGTCCCATTTGCTTCATTGGCACCATATGTGGCTCAGCTGAAGTAGCAGGTATCAGAACCTGGCCCATAGAGGATTCAGAGAGTACTTTTTTGGCAAGATTATGCCTGAGCCCTACATACTGACCAGCAGAAGTTGCAAGATGCTGACAGAAGCAGACTCCCTACTACAGGTCCCATGTGCCTCAGCCTCACCACCAAAACAGGGCTGTTCTCTGAAGAACAAGAAAGCTCTGTGTATATATAAAACAACCTCCTGCTGAGGCAGTGAAGACATTTTATAGTTCCTATTGGAACAACAAACCACCTAATACACAGCATACGATGATCACTATTGTATATACAAAAATGGAATAAGTACGGCCAAAAAGGAACATATTTTAAAAAATGGTGGGTAACGACTAAGAGGTCTCATTTATATATTTATTTTTGTTTTTTCCTCTGAACATTGTTGGAATTTTCAAAACGTGTCTTTATTTTTAATCTGGGATGGATATTGCCTCTCAGGAAAGTCAGGTTTAGTAGGAGATCAGAATTAAACATTCTCAGTGAAACTCGGAAAAGGACTAAATGCACCTGGTTTTATAGGGGCAAATTGTGACTCTGTTAACATAGTGGTGCAAGGGTGTGATGCGGTATAAGGTCCCTCCTTTTTCTATTGTGCTATCTGCATCATGGGTAGCATTGTGGGAGGGGAAGCAGGCACCACAGAGCTGTTACATCCCACCTCCCTATGTGAGTCTGCAGAGCTAGGCAGCATAGCTGTGCTGGTACGTCTGGCAGCGTATGCCGCACTGGGTTTAGATCCAGAACACATTACTTTTTTCCCCAAACTGTAGGGAACTGCCAAGTCACCATATCCCGCCCAGGCTGCTCTGATAGTAGTGTAACAAAGTGCAGCCCCTTGCTCAGGGAAGATGTTAAAGTCACAATCTAGCTCTCAAATCTGAGTCAGGTCAGCAAAAGATTTAACAACATCATCAAACCTTCCTGCAAAACTCGGTGAGTTTATGGGTTTGCATCTGATTGAATAAAGAATATCAAAAGCATAATCCTGATTTAAAAGGAACCCTAACCCTCAGCAAAAGAAAATTAAACTCAATTGACACTAGTTTGCCAGGACTTTATCTGTGTTCATGGAACACAACTATTATAAATCCCCATACTAAAAAAAACTAGACAAGCTGGTGGTTAACTGATTTATAGCTGTAACTCACTTATCAAAAATCACAGTATTTATCCTGACCTGCAAATTCAAATACTTTGTGCACTAATAGCTCTTGGTATAATGCAGATAAATAAATCTTTGCAATGCTCCACATCCCAAGGTAATCTATAAGTATGATCTGTAGTTTTATAACTCATATGAACATAAAGCTCAAAGTGAAATGTAGACAATGCAAACCTACATGGAATAAAATCAACTAAAATATTTGCATGAAGCTTCCAATAGGGAACAGGTGGAGATTTCAGACTCATTGTGCTGTTAGCACTTTTTATACCATCATGTTGGTTTGCCATCTTTTTCAGTAAAATAGCAGCAAGTGTTAATTATATTTAACTCTTCCATTTGGGGGGTAAAAGAATGCGTGTGGGCTGTTCTTTCATCCTGAAAAAGACATATTCTCAGAATTATTTGCCAGCATAACTGTTGTGTGGCAAAGACTTGACACATACATCTTACAGTTAGGGGGCATGAAAAAAATGGTTCTTGGTCTTTTAATGACTATAATATCTTAGTAATAACATATGATTCTATCAGACAGCTGGTGTCTAATCTACTGTGCCTTAATCATGCAGGAATGGATTTGTGTGTGAAAAATGTGACATTAAATATCATGAGTTAACAATTAACACACTGCATATGATTGTTTCTTCAGTGCATAGCTCCAATGAGCAGCATTACTTGTTTTTGTAATGATAGTTTTAGTAAATGCCTCTTTTCCAGCTCTGAAAATACCAGCAGCTACAACAAGCAAATAAAAGCACTTTCATGTAAAAAACAAACAAACCTAGAAGTGCCCCATGAATATTTCATAGCAGCCAAGACTTGTACAGTATTCTGTCTCTTTGTACTCTAGTAAGCACTGGGTTAGAGAACATCATATTTACTATACCGGTAAACATCAGTCTCATACAAAGGGCTATATTTGAAATTGAAATGCAGGCAACAGTTGAACCCTAAAAAGTCTCTCTTCCTTTGGGAAAGCACAAGAGACACTTAGGGCTTGACTTTACTCTGCCTGAAGTCTAAAGTAAAGTAGCTCTAAGGTATATTAAAGATAAAAAGGAGACCAATGATTGAAAGGAGGTTATTTTCTTCTGATAATTTCCTTAGATTAAAAGTTCACGCAAATATTATCTATCATACTCTGTCTAAGAGGCTCTCAGTGCTTAAGTATATTTGAATATCTAACTGGAACACTGCTTTTCAATAGAGATCCCAGACTACAAATAGGTTAAAATAGAGTTAAGTTTGACAATACATATAAATTTAGAATAAAATACATTACAAGGATGTTGTAATTGTCCCCTGAGCAAATATTATGAACCCAGGAAATTCAGAATTATAGTTAATCTTAAAAGAAATCTAAAAAAGTTAGGGTTTGGAAAGGTACAGTAACTGTACCCCCAATGAACCTAACTCTGCTCTGTCATGATGCCGTGAAATAAAAATGCAATTATGATTAGTACATAATAGTGGCCGAGGTACCAGTTAGATTAAACTGATTTTTAAAGACCTATTAGAATTTCATTTTTTTCCTTATGGGGTTTAAATAAAATCAGAGGTTGACATTCACCCACTGTGCAACAAGCTAGCACAAGGGATATGCAACACTGATATCCTACTTAATGGGATTTAAGTGGTTCATAGATTCACAGATTTTAAGGCTGGAAGGGACCATTAGATCATCTAGCCTGACCTCCTGTATATCACAGGCTATTAAATTTCACCTAGTTACCCCTGAAATGAAACTCGTAATTGGCTAAAGCATATCCCCCATAAAGGCATCCAGTCTTAATTTTAAGGCAGCAAGCCCACAGGCCTTGTATGGGCGCTCTGCATGGGAGTGTATTTCACCCAGAATGATGCCCATTGTAATTAGTCATACATCCAATGAGCAGGATTTGGTTTGAACTAGTAATTTCTCTGTTTCCATTTGCTTTTGGTTTGTGTTTTACATGCACCTTGCTGGTAACAGAGAAAACTGAACTATTTTGTGGCTTTTGTCATGTTCCATTCTTCCAGGATTGCAAGTGGAAGAGAGCTCTGGGGAAGATTCAACTGTGGCTATGGAGGCACAAACTTGGATTTCATTTGCAGTTCATTGTTTTAATATTGTTTACAGGTGACAATGAAGTCCCTTCCCTCCACCCCCCACAAATATTGCTAACGCCAGCTAATGCAATAAGAAAAAAATTATTCTTAGTCGTTAGTTTTCAATTCAGCCAAAAAAATGAATTTTTAAGCCTCATTGTGTTGAATGAAACACAGCCACCCAGTGATTTTAGTTATGAAGAAATGCTTTTGGAAATCAATAAAACAGCATGTTTTCCCCAACACAACATCCGTTAAGTCAATAAAAGTATCAAATTATGTGACGTAAAAACATGGCATTTGGGTAGATTTCTGTAGAACTAAAGGATAGTCTGTGGTTTGATTTATTCTGAGTCAATTTATGGGTAATACTTTTCACACTATCCCTGACAATATTTTAATTTGATATGACTTTAACGAAGTACTGAATCAAGATCACAGCTGGATCAGAACTAATCCATCTGTCCCCAGTACATTTCTAATAACAAACACCATTCCCCTTGAAAACGTTATACCTCCCTTCCCTTGGAAAATACATACAATTAGTCTTGAGCATGAGAGCTTGAGAATACAGGGTACACTGATCACTGGAAGTAAAATTTAAATTCTGAAATGAATTTACAGCATAAATCTCTCCTTTCCATTAATAAGACTCATCATTCTGACTGTAACTGCACTGTCTAAGTAGTGCCTCCTTGTGGCACAACTCACCCAGCTGCGGGTCTGTGATGTTCAGATGATGCCGCCTATCTAGTGTAGTAGTGCCTCAGCCCTCTGGCTGGGCCCACTTGAGTCCAACCCCTTCCAGGATATTAAAGCCTCTGAAAACCAAAGGCAAACTGTGAACTCAAAACTTTGCCGCTTCCTGCTGCTGGTGGGACAATGCCTGGGTGGCTTTACCTCAAAGCGATTCTCTTTCATGCAGAGCTGCTCAGGGTCCATGTCCTGGGCCAAGGTAAGGGCTGCCTCCCCTTCCCTGTGGGCCCTGAAGGACTTGAGGCGGTGGTGGGTGGGAATTGCTAGGGAGGACAGGCCCAATGGCCCACGCAGTGCCCTGGTGGGGATTCCTGGCTGCCTTGGGCTGTGGGCTATGCCCATGAAGGGCTGCTCGCTGCTCTGTGGGACTTGAATTGGCGGCAGTAGCAACTGTTGCCTATACACTTGGGTAACAGTGGCAGATTAGCCACTGGGCCAACAGGGCCTGTGCCCAGGGGCCCTGGCCAGTTGGGGCTCCCCTGAAAAATGAGCATCCCTGCACCCTGACCCACTCCATCGGGTGCTCCAGGGTGTGACAGGACCTCTGGGTGGGCGGAGGAGGGCAAGCCCCCGTGCCTTGACCCCGCTCCCTGGCTGAAGCGTGGCAGTAGGGGGACTGCAGGCAGAAGGGGTGGGGAGGGGCCCCCACTTACTCTGGCCCAGGTCCCTGTAACACCCTAATCTGCCCTTGCTGGCTGGCTTCCCCCCAGCCAAATTTTTCCCCAGGAGTGAGCCCGCCCAGTCTGCCTCCCCACACACTGAGGGATAGAACTTATCTGGTGACTTTGCCTTGCTGTGCTAGTCTAGTTGGTTCTTACCCTGGTTGCATTGCTGCACTGCAAAAGGGCAGTGTGGTGGCTGGGTTGATGATCCTGATATGGGACTAAGTGTGATGCCTCCTGGTGTGGTCCTTGCTCCTGGTACAGAGCCCTGTCATAAATATAAAGGGAAGGGTAAACACCTTTAAAATCCCTCCTGGCCAGAGGAAAAACCCTTTCACCTGTAAAGGGTTAAGAAGCTTGGATAACCTCGCTGGCACCTGACCAAAATGACCAATGAGGAGACAAGATACTTTCAAAAGCTGGGGGGAGGGAAGAAACAAAGCGTCTCAGTCTGTCTGGTTGATGCTTTTGCCGGGCACAGAACAGGAATGGAGTCTTAGAATTTAGTAAGTAATCTAGCTAGATATGCGTTAGATTATGATTTCTTTAAATGGCTGAGGAAATGAGCTGTGCTGAAAGGAATGGATATTCCTGTCTTTGTGTCTTTTTGTAACTTAAGGTTTTGCCGAGAGGGATTCTCTATGTTTTTAATCTAATTACCCTGTAAGGTATTTACCATCCTGATTTTACAGAGGTGATTCTTTTTACTTCTGTTAACATTCTTCTTTTCAGAAACTGAATGCTTTTTCATTGTTCTTAAGATCCAAGGGTTTGGGTCTGTGGTCACCTATGCAAATTGCTGAGGATTTTTACCAAACCTTCCCCAGGAAGTGGGGTGCAAGGGTTGGGAGGATTTGGGGGGGAAAGACGTTTCCAAACAACTCTTTCCCAGTAACCCAGTTAAACGTTTGGCGGTGGCAGTGAAAGTCCCAGGGCAAAGGGTAAAATAGTTTGTACCTTGCGGAAGTTTTAACCTAAGCTGGTAAAAGTAAGCTTAGGAGGTTTTCATGCAGGTCCCCACATCTGTACCCTAGAGTTCAGAGTGGGGAAGGAACCTTGACAAGACCCTTTCTATTTGAGCATTCCTCTGTGCTTGTGTTCTCCCTCTAATCTCCTGTGGGGCACTACCCTGCCTGCTGCGTAAACCTATGCATATCATAGAAACTGGCACTTTTGGAAGTGACAGTGGTAACATCCAATCACCGGCAATAGGTAGCATGTCTAGTGTTGATGCTGTTGGTCATTTTGTCCCTCTGAGATGTGCTCAGCAAGACTGATATAATCAGACATGTATTGAGGGGTGTCCATTTCCACTCCAAATACAGACTCAAGGTCCTTTCCTACTGCAGTGTAATGGATGGAAGACTGATGAACTTTAGTTAGGGGTTTGTGCACCCGCTTAGTTACATTAGGGCAAACTTCCTTAATGTAGTTAGGCCCTTACAGTCTCTGCAGGCTATCATGTCTGTCCTACCTCACAGATGGGAAGTTTCCACTCCTAAGAATACTGTGTTCACAAGAACTCAGTGGAAAGTTATGACCTCTCAAGGTCCCTTCCAGTCCTATGAACTTGGCTGTCAGTGCCCATAAATCCCACAGTTCCTAACAGCACTTAGGATAGAGGTTATAAAAGTTGCTTCTCCCCCCCCCCCTTCCCTTCTCTTTATCTCTGCTCCTCCCCTGGAGTGCAGGAGTCTTTGACTATGACAATGCAACCTTTCAAAGTCTAATGTACAATACAAGCTGAGGGAGGACAATCATCTGCTATTGGAAGGCAAATTAGTACTCCAACCCCTTGCTGAGTACCACCCCTCCTAAAGAAAGCCAAGATAATGGGGGTATGAATCATCCAGTGAAAGCTGCTTGAAAAGCCCTGTGATATCCATGCATTGAGCAAACACTGGTATGAGCTGTGGTAACGCACTAGAATGTGAGGCTGTGCAGCCAGAACTGATCTGGTTGTCAGCTTATTTTGGCTGGTATAATGCCTCAGCAGAGACATTCCCCTCCAGTGAACCCTTGTGTATAGAGCTAAAGTGACTCTGCTTGTTGCGTTAGGAGCCACCTCCATTCTAGATCTCTGCCAGGCTGAAGCGATGGATAAACTCAGGAGCCCTGATGTACCTCTATCCCTCAGAGCTCATCAGACTACTGAAGTCTAGTCTACACTAGAAGCGCTACATTGGCACAGCAGCCCTTCACAGAGAGGGGTGGCTCCACTCCACACTAGGAAGGGAAATCTGTCTTCCTCAGCACAGTGGGTGAAATATGAGAGAGCTCCCCTTTTGCTGGAGTGATTTAAGGGCAGAACACCAGGGCTTATTCTAAATGCATTCCACATTTCACATGGAATCCTTACTGTGACTATGGCTTTCAAAGTGCTGTCTTCTATTTAGAGATGTTTAAAAATTAACACTACCAAACAGCAATGTACATGCAATATTCATTTCACCACCAACCATGTGCCCGGGTTTAACAATGGCATGCCCAATGATCTCTCAATTGCAAGATAACAGTTTTGGAGCATTAGCACTAGAGACCAAGTAAGTGCCAGAACAGATGCCAGCATCCCTATGGCATCTTGGTTGCTAAAAACATCGTCTGTGGCTATGGAGCAATTCGTGGTCTTGCTATAGAATCATAGGACTGGAAGGACCTCAAGAGGTCAACTAGTCCAGTCCCCTGAACTCATGGCAGGACTGAGTTTCAGTCGATCTGCGCTACGCAACTCCAGCTACGTGAATAACATAGCTGGAGTTGATGTATCTTAGGTCAAGTTACCGCTGGGTCTTTGCCACGGAGGGTCGACAAGAGAAACTCTCCTGTCGACTTACCTTACTCTTCTCGTCGGGGGTAGAGTACAAGGGTTGACTGGAGAGCGATCTGCTGTCGATTTGGCCCACTAAACTGATTTAGACCCGCTAAATTGACCGCAGGTGGATTGATCTCAGAGCGTAAATCCTGGCTGTAGTGTAGATGAATTACAGTATATGAAAATCATTGCACTCACCTACAGGCTGACTTCACTCTTGTCCCAATTTAAAGACATTATGTCTCATTGTAGCTTTCTGGGTGAAACTGTCAGCAACCCTATGGCTTGTGGGTGCTCAGTACTGGGTTTACACTGGTGCCAACGTGCTTCAGAGCAGTGCTGGGTGGAGATTTAGGTCCCTTCTTGCCTCAGCCCCCAAAATGGGGAGGGATGCTAGCAAGCAAGTGGAGGTGGTCAGAGACCTTGCCAGTGTGATGATTGGCTCCCCCTGTGGTGCGAGCACCCAAGAATTGGCAAATGATTGGTGGGGTGCAAGTGGCTGTGCTGTGCTATTCCCTGACAGCAAGCTTGGATAAATAAATGTGCGGCCTGATTAAAACCCACACCATGTGTCATTGCCTTCTTCCACACAGTGAGGACACCAGTGGAAAATTGCAGATGAAGTGCCTGCAAACCATGTCTCTAGCATGCAATGGCAACCAGAAATGGACTGAGCCATTAAAAGGCAAATCCAGTTGTGCCCTTGTCCTGGGAAAGGACCAGCCAGGGAAAATAACACATATGTTGAACTATTCCTAGTTACGTAGGGAAACTCTGAAGAAAAGAAGTGACCTTGTACACACTGGTTCTGCCTGAGAAACTGTGTGTGTGAGAGGGAGAACTGAAGGTAAGAACATAAAAGATAGGTTGTCTGTTGCTATAGTCAGACCAAAGCAAATCAATATAGTGGGTTGTAATAATCATTTCCCAAGCCCTACAAATGCTTGCTATCAGGGACAAGTTTGCATTAACAAGAAATGGGTGTTTCCCTTTAATGGGAATGGTTTGCAGAGATGTTTCAATTTTTTCACTCTCTCTGAGCGTCTTCCCCTTTTGTGTACATTACCTCAGGGCAGATAGTTCCCCCCCACCCCCATTCCTTTATCTGCAACTTGGCTGCACTCTTTACATGCAGGTTGGTCTTCAAAGTTCACACTTTTCTCACAGTCACAACATGCTTTAAATTAACTCCTTTGGGCTTTCACAGTGAAGAGACAACCCACATACTTTAACCCTCAACGGAATCCTTTAGGCTGCTGTTATGTAAAAACAGACTCATTTGACACTGTAGAAACACAATGTCTGAAGGCTTAATTATTTGTTTTGAATGTAATGAGCCACGGAAGGGGGGTGGAGGAGTGAGGGGGTGGGGATTGGCATTTATTGTTTTGGGATATAAAGCACGCCTTTTAACAAAAACACACTTGATGGTTCAGGGACTCAGTTTAGTCTAAATAGAAGCCCTGGTGAATCAGGGCATGTCGGAGACTTCCACTGTGTCTGCATTATCTCCTAGAGGGTTCTGGTAGTATGGTACAACCTTGGGGAGTGTAGCTTTTTGCATAGCTTTGCACTGATACTGGAGCAGATGTAAGAGACAATCCCCTATGAGAATTCAAGATCCACATTATATCTGCTTCTGAGAGTCTTGCAAGTAGTCTTGTTAGTTTGTCTGTAAATTACCTACCTGACCCCTTTACACAAATTATTAAATGGGGTGGGGGGAAATCACCCACCAAAGAGTGAAAACAATCTGAACAGAGTATTACATTTGTACCGTACAAACAAAAAAAGCAACAGCTAAAGATAAGTCAAACTGAATGTCTGTCTTTGAACACCTGAGTATACTAGCTGCCAGTTCTTAGCTTGGTGGTGTCAATAATAAGGTGGTGCCGGTATTATTCAAAAGTGCAATTCCACTCTGAAGAGTGACTGTATAAAGCTGACATTAGAGGTCTAAATTTGTCTCTGAATGACTCCAGATTAAATGTGCTCAGTTTACTCTGAAAATCAAGCTGTGTTCTTAGATATTGTTACCAGTAACGTAATCTAGCTCCATAGGCTGCTTTCAGTTAGGTCTGAGCTACCTCATTGTCTACCCCATTTTCTCCTCTGTTAATGGAGTTGCACAGAAGTAACTGAGGACAAAATTTAGCCATACAGTGGAATCTCGGGAGTTAGTTCTTTGATGATGGGCTGACCACAATAGATTTGATCTCTCTTCTGTAGCCAAATGGACTCTGTTGTGCTAATAGGAGTAAAAACTTATTTATGACAGTAAGGTAAGCAGCAGATGACTCTGAATATATGGAGGGTGTGGGTCTGGTACATAAGAAGTTGCTAAAATCATCATTTTTCACAATAGAAGCACACTTTAATATTTCGGAGTGGTAGTGGTGTTAGTCTGTATCAGCAAAAAGAACGAGGAGTACTTGTGGCACCTTAGCCCTGGTCTACACTACGAGTTGAGGTCGACTTTAGCAGCGTTAGGTCAATTTAACCCTGCACCCGTCCACATGACTAAGCCTGTTTTGTCGACTTAAAGGGCTCTTAAAATCGATTTCTGTACTCCTCCCCAGCGAGGGGAGTACTGCTAAAATCGACCTCGTTGAATAATTTGGATGCAATTCAATGGTATTGGCCTCTGGGAGCTATCCCAGAGTGCTCCATTATGACTGCTCTGGACAGCACTCTCAACTCAGGTGCACTGGCCAGATAGACAGGAAAAGCCCTGGGAACTTTTGAATTTCATTTCCTGTTTGGCCAGCTTGGTGAGCTGATCAGCAGAGGTGACCATGCAGAGCTCATCAGCACAGGTGCCCATGGAGTCCCAGAATCGCAAAAGAGCTCCATCATGGACCGAACGGGAGGTACTGGATCTGATTGCTGTCTGGGGAGAAGAATCTATGCAGGCAGAACTCGGTTCCAAAAGATGAAATGCTAATATATTTGACAAAATCTCCAAGGGCATGAGGGACAGAGGCTACAACAGGGACACACAGCAGTGCCGTGTGAAAGTTAAGGAGCTGAGGCAAGCCTATCAAAAAACAAAGGATGCAAACGGTCGCTCTGGGTCAGAGCCCCATACATGCCACTTCTATGATGAGCTGCATGCAATTCTAGAGGGAACCCCTACCACTTCCCCACCACTGTCTGTGGACACCTGCAAGCAGGGAGTCTCACGCAACAGGGATAAGGATTTTGTAGATGAGGAAGATGATGATGAGGACGAGGTTGAGGATAGCGCACACCAGCAAGCAGAGAATCCCTTTTCCTCGGCAGCCAGGAACTGTTCATCACCCTGGAGCCAATACCCTCCCAAGGCAGGCTCCCGGACCATGAAGCTGGAGAAGGTACCTCTGGTGAGTGTACCTTTGTAAATATAATAAAAGGTTTAAAAGCAAACGTGTTTAATGATTAATTTGTCCTGAAGACTTGGGATGCATTCACGGCCAGTATAGCTACTGGAAAAGTCTGTTAACGTGTCTGGGGATGGAGCGGAAATCCTCCAGGGACATCTCCATGAAGCTCTCCTGGAGGTACTCTCTGTGTTAGCCTCAGCAGAATGATATCATTCATGGTCACCTGGTTGAAATATGGGAAATTTAACAGGACATTCAGAGGTGCCCATTCCTGCTGGGCTGTTTGCCTTTGACTGAAAAGAAATCATCCCTGATGTTAGCCACGCAATGGGGGGAGGCCCATTCATGCTGAGCTGTTTGTGTTTGGCTGACAGGGATCTTCCCTGATACTAGCCATGGGGTTGTGTGTGTGTATTTGAAACTAACATCCCAGAGAACTGGGGGGTTGGGTTGTGCTGCACATTCACCCTAAAACCACAGCCCCTCCTTTTAAATGGCCAACCCAATGGGCTTTGCTTGGTATGGGAAAGAAGGGCGCTGCTGTTTGAAACCGTTCCCACATGTTATGAAGGTTGAAGAAGCCGAAACCCTTTGCCTTACCATGGCTGCCTGCAAGCTGAATTCTGTTGCCCAGCCGAGCATGTGTGATGTCTCGCATCAAACCGGCAGGCACTTGATATAAGAGGCAAAATGTGAACTTGTACCAAAAGTACATGTGCTATGTAATGTGAATCACTTGATTCAGTGTGAAATAGTCTTTCCTTTGTTCTCTAAAATGTATCTTTTTAAAGATGACTCTCCCTTTTTTCCCTCCTGCAGCTGAAAATGTTTCTACGCTCCCCCATCATCTGTCCCAGAGGCTAGTGCAGATTAGAAGGCAAAAAAAACCAAAAAACCGCACTCACAATGAAATGTTCTCAGAGCTCATGCAGTCCTCTTGCACTGAAAGAGCTCAGCAAAAACCGTGGAGGCAAACAATGGCAGAGTCCAGTAAAGCATGAAATGAACGCAATGAGAGGAGGCAGGAACGCAATTAAAGGAGGCAGGATGCAGTGCTGAGTCTAATGGGGGAGCAAACTGACATGCTCAGGTGTCTGGTGGAGCTGCAGGAAAGGCAGCAGGAGCACAGACCACCGCTGCAGCTCCTGTATAACCGCCTGCCCTCCTCCCCAAGTTCTATATCCTCCTCATTGAGACGACCAAGAAAGTGGGGTGGGAGAGGCTACGGGCACCCAACGACTCCATCCCAGAGGATTCCTGAAGCGATAGAAGGCTGGCATTCAATAAGTTTTGAACTGTAGTATGGCCTTGTCCTTCCCGCCTCCCCTCATCCACCACCCCACCCTGTGTTTCCCTCCTTACCCACCCCTCCTGGGCTACCTTGCAAGAGTTTTCCCCCTATTTGTGTGATGAATTAATAAAGAATGCATGATTTTGAAACAATGACTTTATTGCCTCTGAAAGCAGTGATCAAAGTGGGGCAGTTGGTTGGCTTACAGGGAAGTAGAGTCAACCAAGGGGATGGGTTTTCATCAAGAAGAAACAAACAGAACTGTCACACCATAGCCTGGACAGTCATGAAACTGGTTTTCAAAGCTTCTCTGATGCGCAGGGTGCCCAGCTGTGCTCTTCTAATCACCCTGGTATCTGATTGCACATAATCGGCTGCCAGGTGATTTGCCTCAACCTCCCACCCCACCATAAACGTCTTTCCCCTTACTCTCACAGATATTGTGGAGCACCCGGCAAGCAGCAATAACAATGGGAGTATTGACAGGTTTCAGAGTAGCAGCCGTGTTAATCTGTATTCGCAAAAAGAAAAGGAGTATTTCTTATGCTCAAATAAATTTGTTAGTCTCTAAGGTGCCACAAGTACTCCTTTTCTTAATGGGAATATTGGTTTTGCTGAGGTCTAACCTAGTCAGTAAACTGCGCCAGCAAGCTTTTAAATGCCCAAATGCACATTCTACCACCATTCTGTGCTTGCTCAGCCTATAGTTGAACTGCTCCTTACTGCTGTCCAGGGAACCTGTGTATGGCTTCATGAGCCATGGCATTAAGGGGTAGGCTGGGTCCCCAAGGATAATTATAGGCATTTCAACATCCCCAACAGTAATTTTCTGGTCTGGGAAGTAAGTTCCTTCCAAACAGACAAGAGTTCCTAAAGATGTGAGAGTCATGCACCATTCCCAGCCATCCCACGTTGATGTTGGTGAAACATCCCTTGTGATCTGCCAGTGCTTGCAGCACCATTGAAAAGTACCCCTTGTGGTTTATGTACTGGCTGCCAAGGTGGTCCAGTCCCAAGATAGGGATAGGCGTTCCGTCTATCGCCCCACCACAGTTAGGGAACCCCATTGCAGCAAAGCCATCCACTATGACCTGCGCATTTCCCAGAGTCACTACCCTTGATAGCAGCAGCTCCGTGATTTCATTGGCAACTTGGATCACAGCAGCCCCCACAGTAGATTTACCCACTCCAAATTGATTCCCAACTGACAGGTAGCTGTCTGGCATTGCAAGCTTCTAGAGGGCTATCGCTACTTGCTTGTGAACTGTGAGGGCTGCTCTCATCTTTGTATTCTTGCGCTTCAGGGCAGGGGAAAGCAAGTCACAAAGTTCCATGAAAGTGCCCTTATGCATGCGAAAGTTTCGCAGCCACTGGGAATCATCCCAGACCTGCAACTCTGTGCGGTCCCATCAGTCTGTGTTTGTTTCCCGGGCCCAGAATCGGCGTTCCATGGCATGAACCTGCCCCATTACCACCATGATGTCCAAATTGCCAGAGCCCATGCTTTGAGAGAAGTCTGTGTCCATGTCCTCATCACCATCGTGATCGCGCAGTTGTTGCCTCTTCGCCTGCTTTTGTAGGTTCTGCACATACTGCAGGATAATGCGCGAGGTGTTTGCAATGCTCACAACAGCAGCGGTGAGTTGAGTGGGCTCCATGCTTGCTGTGGTATGGCGTCTGCAGGAGAACAGAGTTGCAGTGGATGACGACGGATGCCATGAGAATAGATATTTATACAGAACAATGAGAGGACCTGTGAGGTGGATTCATGGCATTAGCAGAGCAGAGCTGCAGTGGAAGCAGTGGATAATGATGGCAGTTAGCAGTCCTACTGCACTGTCTGCTGACAGCAGTATGGCGTCTGCACAGAAAAAAGGCATGAAATGATTGTCTGCCGTTGTTTTCATGGAGGGAGAGGCGACTGACGACATGTACCCAAAACCTCCCGCAACAATGTTTTTGCCCCATCAGGCATTGAGAGCTCAACCCAGAATTCCAATGGGCAGTGGAGACTGTGGGAACTGTGGGATAGCTACCCAGAGTGCAACACTCAAAAGTCGACGCTAGCCACGGTAGTGAGGACGCACTCCTCTGACTTAATGCGCTTAGTGTGGACATACACAATCAACTGTATAAAATCGATTTCTAAAAATCGACTTCTATAAGATTGACCTAATTTCATAGTGTACACATCCCCAGAGACTAACAAATTTATTTGAGCATGAGGTTTTGTGGGCTTAAACCCACTTCATCAGATGCATGCAGTGGAAAATACAGTACGAAGATTATATATATATACACACACACACAGAGAACATGAAAAAATGGGTGTTGCCATACCCACTACAATGAGAGTGATCAGTTAAGGTGAGCTATTATCAACAGGAGAAAAAAAACCTTTTGTAGTGATAATCAGGATGGCCCATTTCCAACAGTTGACAAGAAGGTGTGAGAAACAGTGGGGGCAGGGGAGAAATAAGCATGGGGAAATAGTTTTACTTTGTGTAATGACCCATTCACTCCCAGTCTTTATTCAAGCCTAAGTTAATTGTATCCAGTTTGCAAATTAATTCCAAATCAGCAGTCTCTCGTTGGAGTCTGTTTCTGAAGTTTTTTTGTTGAAGAATTGCAACTTTTAGGTCTGTAATCGAGTGACCAAAGAGATTGACATGTTCTCCGACTGGTTTTTGATTGTTATAATTCCTGACGTCTGATTTGTGTCCATTTATTCTTTTATGTAGAGACTGTCCAGTTTGACCAATGTACATGGCAGAGGGGCATGGCTGGCACATGATGGCATATATCATATTGGTAGATGTACAGGTGAATGAGCCTCTGATAGTGTGATTAGGTCCTATGATGGTGTCCCCTGAATAGATATGTGGACACAGTTGGCAACGGGCTTTGTTGCAAGGATAGGTTCCTGGGTTAGTGGTTCTGTTGTGTGGTGTGTGTTTGCTGGTGAGTATTTGCTTCAGGTTGGGGGGCTGTCTGTAAGCAAGGACTGGCCTGTCTCCCAAGATCTGTGAGAGCGATGGGTTGTCCTTCAGGATAGGTTGTAGATCCTTGATGATGCGTTGGAGAGGTTTTAGTTGGGGGCTGAAGGTGACGGCTAGTGGCGTTCTGTTATTTTCTTTGTTAGGCCTGTCCTGTAGTAGGTGACTTCTGGGTACTCTTCTGACTCTGTCAATCTGTTTCTTCACTTCAGCAGGTGGGTATTGTAGTTGTAAGAATGCTTGATAGAGATCTTGTAGGCGTTTGTCTCTGTCTGAGGGGTTGGAGCAAATGTAGTTGTATCGTAGAGCTTGGCTGTAGACAATGGATTGTGTGGTGTGGTCTGGATGAAAGCTGGAGGCATGTAGGTAGGAATAGCGGTCAGTAGGTTTCCGGTATAGGGTGGTGTTTATGTGACCATTGTTTATTAGCACTGTAGTGTCCAGGAAGTGAATCTCTTGTGTGGACTGGTCCAGGCTGAGGTTGATGGTGGGATGGAAATTGCTGAAGTCATGGTGAAATTCCTCAAGGGCTTCTTTTCGATGGGTCCAGATGATGAAGATGTCATCAATGTAGCGCAAGTAGAGTAGGGGCATTAGGGGATGAGAGCTGAGGAAGCGTTGTTCTAAGTCAGCCATAAAAATGTTGGCATACTGTGGGGTCATGCGGGTACCCATAGCAGTGCCACTGATTTGAAGGTATACATTGTCCCCAAATGTGAAATAGTTATGGGTGAGGACAAAGTCACAAAGTTCAGCCACCAGGTTTGCCGTGACATTATTGGGGATACTGTTCCTGACAGCTTGTAGTCCGTCTTTGTGTGGAATGTTGGTGTAGAGGGCTTCTACATCCATAGTGGCCAGGATGGTGTTTTCAGGAAGATCACCGATAGATTGTAGTTTCCTCAGGAAGTCAGTGGTGTCTTGAAGATAGCTGGGAGTGCTGGTGGCGTAGAGCCTGAGGAGGGAGTCTACATAGCCAGACAATCCTGCTGTCAGGGTGCCAATGCCTGAGATGATGGGGCGTCCAGGATTTCCAGGTTTTTGGATCTTGGGTAGTAGATAGAATACCCCAGGTCAGGGTTCCAGGGGTGTGTCTGTGCCGATTTGTTCTTGTGCTTTTTCAGGGAGTTTCTTGAGCAAATGGTGTAGTTTCTTTTGGTAACCCTCAGTGGGGTCAGAGGGTAATGGCTTGTAGAAAGTGGTGTTGGAGAGCTACCTAGTGGCCTCTTGTTCCTATTCCGACCTATTCATGATGACAACAGCACCTCCTTTGTCAGCCTTTTTGATTATGATGTCAGAGTTGTTTCTGAGGCTGTGGATGGCATTGTGTTCTGCACGGCTGAGGTTATGGGGCAAGTGATGCTGCTTTCCCACAATTTCAGCCCGTGCACGTCGGTGGAAGCACTCTATGTAGAAGTCCAGTCTGTTGTTTTGACCTTCAGGAGGAGTCCACCCAGAATTCTTCTTTTTGTAGTGTTGGTAGGAAGGTCTCTGTGGGTTAGTATGTTGTTCAGAGGTGTGTTGGAAATATTCCTTGAGTCGGAGACATCGAAAATAGGATTCTAGGTCACCACAGAACTGTATCATGTTCATGGGGGTGGAGGGGCAGAAGGAGAGGCCCCAAGATAGGACAGATTCTTCTGCTGGGCTAAGAATATAGTTGGATAGATTAACAATATTGCTGGGTGGGTTAAGGGAACCACTGTTGTTGCCCCTTGTGGCATGTAGTAGTTTAGATAGTTTAGTGTCCTTTTTCTTTTGTAGAGAAGCAAAGTGTGCGTTGTAAATGGCTTGTCTAGTTTTTGTAAAGTCCAGCCACGAGGAAGTTTGTGTGGAAGGTTGGTTTTTTTATGAGAGTATCCAGTTTTGAGAGCTCATTCTTAACCTTTCCCTGTTTGCTGTAGAGGATGTTGATCAGGTGGTTCTGCAGTTTCTTTGAGAGCGTGTGGCACAAGCTGTCAGTATAGTCTGTGTGGTATGTAGATTGTAATGGATAAACAAAGTAAAACTATTTCCCCTTGTTTATTCTCCCCCTCCCCCGACTGTTCCTCAGACGTTTTTGTTAACTGCTGGAAATGGCCCACCTTGATTATCACTACAAAAGGTTTTCTTCCCCGCCCCACCCCCCCAGGCTCCTGCTGGTAATAGCTCATCTTAAGTGATCACTCTCCTTACAGTTGTCAGAGTAGCAGCTGGTGTTAGTCTGTATTCGCAAAAAGAAAAGGAGTACTTGTGGCATTGGTTAGTCTCTAAGGTGCCACAGGTACTCCTTTTCTCCTTACAGTGTGCATGATAAACACCCATTTTTTCATGTTCTGTGTGTATATAAATCTCCTCACTGTATTTTCCACTGAATGCATCCGATGAAGTGAGCTGTAGCTCATGAAAGCTTATGCTCAAATAAATTGGTTAGTCTCTAAGGTGCCACAAGTACTCCTTTTCTTTTTGCGAATTCAGTCTAACACGCTGCTACTCTGAATCCCTTTGAAGTTTACCTCTGACCATGCTGAGTTCAAAACCCTTGGCTTGGTACAGAGGTGAGAATCCGTGAGGGAAAACTGAACTAAAGAATTTTGGATTAGTTAGAGTTCAGGAGAGAGAATCACAGGGAGTGCAGGGGGTGCAGACTGCCCCCCCAGTTCTAGAAATAGGAGTTCTCCGTGATGAGCTAGGTCTACCTAAGCTTTAGGTAAGACAGATGTTTGTAGACTGTTTGGTTGAAAATGTTTTTCTTGTTATGTGTTGTTACTGCTGTTGATATTAAATAAAATACTGTGTTTTTGAAAAGGCTGTTTTATGTCACTGCGTTCACTCACTGGTCACAGCTCCCAGAAGGGAAGCTTGCAGGGCAACCAGATCCAATCAGGCCTCCTGAGGAATCATGATTGGTTAACAGGGGGCTGCATACCTGGGACCTGATCTAAAGAATAGGAGAATTGTGGGGTTCTGCTCCAAAAAGGTTGATGATTCAGGCTCAGTCACGTGGTGGGACTGCACTCAGAGAAACCAAAAGTACTCAAAGGTGCAGATAACACTAAGCTGTGGCAGCACTCGAACTGCAATTCCCATGAGGCACCATGGCAGCATTTCTGAATAAAAATTTTTGGTTTTCCTCCAACATTTTTCAGTTTTCAGTTTTTCACCAAAAAGTTGAAATTTTCAAGGAAAAATGGTCCACAGAAAATAGAAAAAAATCCAACTAGTTCTGTTTTCTATATTTAGTAGAAGTAATGGGTGAGCTCCCACAAATGAAATGCTGAGTTCCAGTAGGTGAACATGAATTTAAAGGGTTTAAACACCTCTCAGAGTCTGAAAAGTTAGCCTTTAATATATGGGCTAGCTGTTCCATCCATTCTTCTTTGAAATGCTCTTATTTTTAATCCTCCACCATGCGATATAGCATATTGTTCAGGAGCCACTTAGCAAGATTGTTGAACTCTTTTCATATATGGTCTGTGCAGGATGATGCAGCTCACATTTCTTTAGAAGTACCGAAAAAAAAGGAACCTTGAAGTGATTCACAGTGACCCAAGGTTCCTGTGTGTACTATAAATACTAGAAAGAGGTAGCAAGGGCAGCTCTCATTATTGTATAAAACTGGAATAAAGTTCTTTCCAACAGATTGCAGGAGGATACTGAAAGGAACCAGAATGCATTAGGCTTGACATTACAAGGGTAGGAGCATGCTTCAAGTAGTCTATGAACAGAATCTCTCAACTTGAGAGCTGCCTTTGTATTCCATTTCCTGCTCCCCACTGTCATTTACTGTAGGTGTGGGATAGTGGAATAAAACCATATCTACTCTACAATATATTGCTCCATACAACTGTATTCTATATAATCTTTCTATCTCTGTGTGTAAAAATCATATATACATGTTATTATGGAGAATACCTAGATTCCTGGGGCTCTGTCTGCTGGCCGCACAGGGAGAGGCGCACTGTCCCTGGTAGGGAGGGGGAGCCAAGGCAAACTCAGAGTCTGCCTGGCAACCAATAGGGAGTGAGATGCTCCTCCCAGGGAGTTCAGGAAAGGGGAGAAGCCATTTATGAGTCAGTCTGGAGCTGGCAAGGGCAGGACTGGCTGTGTGGGGAGCAGGTGAGTCCCAGGCCTGCATGCAGGGTTCCCCCTGAGAACGGGCCTCTAGGGACCTGAAAGCAAGATTCCTCAGCTGGGCTTTTTCTTCTCCACTGATGATTCCCAGTTTGTAGAGTTTTGCTGGGAAACTTCCCCAGCTAGGCTGAGAGAGCCCTCCAGCTCCCTAGGTGAGACCAGCCACCACATGCTCAGCTCTGCTCTGGCTGCTAGTCCAGGGCTGCTGCCTGCTGTGAGTGCTCTGGATGCTGGGCTACAAGACTGCAGTTTGGATTTTAGTACAGTTGTGTAATCTGCACCTGCCTGCCTGAAGGGGACTCCTGCCTGAAGGGGATCCCTGCCAGCAGAGATCATCCACTGTGCAGTGACTGAGGAGTCCAGTGGTCATCTCTGAACCTGAGGATCAGTCATGGAGTTTGAGTGCACCATCTTTTAGTTAGTCAGGGAATTTGTTTTGGGTACCCCCTACTCCCTGAACTGTGTCCTCAAGCCAGGGACTAACGGTTTGGGGATTTTATAACCTGCTGTGTATTAAACCTGTGGAGGGATTTACCACCTTCTCCCATTTGTGAGTCCTTTGGGCTGTACTGAACCCAGTCAGCCTCACTGCTAAACCACTGCAGAGAAGAATTTTGTGGTCATAGGTCATCAAGGGCCCCAACAAAGTACGCGTACCAACAGAACACTAATCTACATTTGCTACATCTGTCCCAGGACTGTGGAAAGTCACGGGTATTATCAGTGTGGGCACCGGTGACCCTAAAAATAGTGTTTTACCCTGTTATGTATATTTGTCTCCTGTTTAATATAATTATTGTGCTGAATATATTGTATGTGTTTGTGTTATTTCTTGGAAGTCTCCAGCTATCTGACAAGTAAGTGGGGATTACCCTGAGGTTAGAGTTTTCCTCCCAAGCTGCACTGGTGACCCTGCCAGGAAGGAGTGAGGGGGGTGGAGGCACCGCCAAATAATTTCATAGGAAAAAATAAAGAAGATACACCCTGCTGAATGGGTGGTGGGATCCAGAAGAATCCAGACCTGTCCATCAAAACCTGTAAGCAGACTGGCATTAAAGAAGGTAACTGGGTGGAGAGGGAGCGCTACATATGTATTGTACTAGACACACGTATAGATAGAATAAAGTAGCATGGAGCAATATACTGTATAGCAGACATGCTTTCCCCCCCCCCCACCCATAGCTACAGTAATTGGCTTCAGGGAAAAGGACATGGATCTACACTGATCACATGAAATCAAGTAATGAATTCTATCTGTGTTTTTCTATTTTCAGCAATACATTCCTGATTAAAATATATTGGGTATTAATTTCACTTTACTTACACACATTTGTAAAATGAATTTGAAATAGAGCCCACTGAAAAAAGAAAAAATAATTTCACACAACATTTTGAAATTGTTGTGTTTCATAGGGCTCCAAAGGGACTATGGTTTGCTTTTTCAGATTTTCTCTGGACTTTTTTTCCCTTCAATTATTTTTTTTGTTTTCCAAAATTGAAAATTCTCTTCTTTTGAAAGTGACAGGGAAAGGAAATTAGGATTTCAGAGACATTTGAAAGGAAAAATAAAACAGAACAAAATAAAAAAATCCTGAAAAACAGCAAACAGGCTAAAGTGTTTGCTTCCAATTTCATCAAACAATGAAAATTCCAAAAGAAAATCAAGAAAATTTCACAACAATTTTGACAAAAGAGCAACTTTTCATTTGAAATAGTTTGCTAGTTCTACACAGAAGGGTAAACTCAATGGACGTATTGCATAGTAAGGTCTAGTCTTCTCCCTCTTCCATTCCATTCCCTTCCCTTCCCTTCCCTTCCCTTCCCTTCCTTCCTCTCTCTCTCTCTCTCTCTCTCTGTCTGTCTGTCTGTCTGTCTCTATTGTAAGTAGTCCCAGGGTAAGCGGGACTGTATGTCTGCTTCAGAATCCATTCCAATAAATGGGAGTCTTTCAGCTGATTTCAATAGGTTTTGGATCAGGCCATGTCCTCAGTGGTGTTTGCAGGAACAGGCCCCAAATCAGCTGAAAATGAAAACCCGTTGTCAGAATATGAGAACAATGGTCCTTTTCCCACTCCTGCTCCACAACTCTGATTGATTTCAAGGGGATCAGGATTGAATACAAGAAGATAGATTGGTTCTCCACTGCCTTGCACCTTGTGTAATCATTTGCACTGGTGAAAACTAAAAATACCACTGTTGGTGTAAATGACTGGAGAATTCTGATTTGATAGAGTTTTGCATCCACTTTGCACTTCCTTTGCTCAGGAGTTAATAAGAATAACTAGCTCTTATATATCACTTTTCATTAGCAGATCTCAATGACTAAAGAAACTGCAAGGCACAGGAGAATCAGGCTTAATATATGTAAAATACTGACCAAGGGAAAAAATTGTTACTGAGATTGTAATTATTTCACAATAAAGGTGCAGTGATTTTTCTGTCCCAAAGTCATTATTTTATGCAGTTACCACTTGAGAAGCAGGCACTATTTACTTTATTTCACTTGTCTTTTGATTGCTATGTAAAAAAAAAATTGGTAAATTTAGCTTTATTCTGAATTTACCCAGCAAGTGCCTAGCAAATCTTACAGAATAAATGTAATAAATGGTAAATTAGTACATAAAAACAAGTAGGATAATCAGTGTTTTAGTTAACAGTTTACATTTCTATTTCATAACCACCATAAGCGCACATCACAGTGGAAAGGACTTCTGTAAATAATTGAAACTGAACATCGCAACAATTATTTGTGGTAACTAACTACTGTTAAGTCTGAACTAGTGGGTTTTGCAATGTCATTTAGACAATTAAAGTTTTGTGTTATATCTTTTATGGTTTGGAAAGGTGAGAGTTCCAATTATTTTTTATTTTTTTAAGCAGAGCCTGGATTTGCTGAGGTGTTTTTGGATTTCAAAGAAAGGCTACAGAAATTCTTCCGGTTTCTCACATTTCCATATGGTATCTATATAGCATAGAGACAAATATCTGCTGCATGCTCAAGAAAGTGGGGTCCCTCACCATGGCCCTACGTCTCGCACAACCCTTTCCCCACTCAGTGTAGAGCTACTGTTATTTTAACAAGAGGCTTCCATTAAAACTTCCCAATATAGCGAGTGATCAAACCCATGTAAGTGGGGATGTGTGCACTCAGAGAAGACGGGGTGAAGGAGGAGGGAATGTTTTCAGTAGTTTTGCCTGTGTTATTCTTAGGAAGCATTTTAATGACCTCTAAGGATTAGTCATCTTTGAGAAGGAATGGTGTCTTCAGAGAGAAGCTGATCTCTTAAAGAGGCAGGGAAATCACCCAAGTTTGGTGATGGAATTTTAAGAAGGGTTTCTGAGAAGCTCTTAAGAGTCCCTTCCAGGAGCTTACTGTCCCCACAAGCCCTTTGCTGCTCCTGGGTTGTCCATGTCCTGTCTTGCCTTCCCTCTCTGCCCTCGCAGTTGAACTACACCAGCATTGCTGCATTCAAGCAGGGCTTTGCATAGCAAAGGATTTGCCCCCAGAGAATTTTAGGCTTTGTTCTGATTTGTGCCCACTGTATGATATGCTCTGTCTGTTTTCACATTGTCCCTCTTTTATGGGTTGTAATGTATGCCACTCTCAGACAGTGTTTTGTGTAGATTTTTGATATTGTTCTATTATTTTCATCATGTCTCTGTGGGTACTTTTTCCTACTGGCAAGTTGCTGTACCCGACTGGATCTTGATCTCTTGCATGCTTTAAGTCTTTGTCATAAATCCCAGTTGGCTGGATGAAGTTTAAAAATGCAGGTCTCAAAGGGGAAAAAACTAGATAGTTGGGAATTTCTTAACACAACAACAGCAAAAGTAGAAAAAAAAAACCAGCTAGTATTTTTGTATATTTTTGTTGTTTAGATTTGTCATTCAGTTTAAAAGCATATCAGATACATACATGACTCCTACTTTCTATTATCACTCTCAGCTTCTCCCCTGTGATTTTTGAGAGTCTGAAGATCTTTGGAGATACATAATAACGTCCATTTGTGTCTATTACTATTTGAAATTCATCTTTTCTGTAGTCTCTGTGGGTTTCTTCCTCTGCGTTGCAGAGAGGCAACATTATATCTAAAGCTTGCTATAGGCGTCTCTGTTGAAATGTGGTTTAATGGGGTTGTAGAAATAACAGAATAGTTTATTTAGTTCTCCCCACATGCAAAGGATATATTATTGATATGTAATGCAGTAGCATCTCTTGCCCCATACAGCTAAGCATCGTACATCCATATATAATAGAAAAGACCCTGCCCCAAAGAGCATAAATATGTGACCAGAGGCAACAGGTGAATGTGGAAGGAGGATAAAGCAACAGTGAAACAGTCCTGTTTAGTAAAGTAGCCAGCAGTTACAACATGGTCTCCGCCTCACCTCTCCCTTTGGGTCACAGTAAAGCATACTACTAATGAACATTCATAATTTCTTATGTAGTGTTAATACGTGCAATTCACAATGATAATAATCACCAGTGTGTCATTAGCTTTCAGAAAAGACCTCGCTTTGTACACTGTAGCTTTATCTAGAGCAGGGGTAGGCAACCTATGGCACATGCGCCAAAGGTGGCACGAGAACTGATTTTTAGTGGCACTCACACTGCCCGGGTCCTGGCTACTGGTGTGGGGGGCTCTGCATTTTAATTTAATTTTAAATGAAGCTTCTTAAACATTTTAAAAACCATATTTACTTTACATACAACAATAGTTTAGTTATATATTATGGACTTACAGAAAGAGACCTTCTAAAAACATTAAAATGAATTACTGGTTCGCGAAATCTTAAATTAGAGTGAATAAATGAAGACTTGGCACACCACTTCTGCAAGGTTGCTGACCCCTGTTCTATAGTTATGGGCTACTTGAACCAATTATTCACCCCAAGGTAAGGGTTTACACATACTTTAATCTATGAGCGTTCAGCTCCCAAGATCAACTACAGTAGAGAGGTTATCAATAGAGGAGGGACCCCACGGTGCACAACAGAGACTACATTGTGCTCTTTCTATTATAATTATTTGTATTGACCAATCAAATAATACACAAACTGCAATCTGGTAAAGGAGAGAGAGAGACCAATACCGAATATTTTCATAACTCACCAAATGCCTTGTGGAAAAACCTAAAGTGTTAGTCCTCAGTCTCACCATCATCATCACCAGTGGTCATAAGTCTGGCATCTCCCCAGCACCAGAGCCTGCAGGCTAGGATACAGCTTTTATAATACATTATGCTGACAGCCGCTGGGGTTCACACATATTTGTGAAGGTTTTAACAGCCACACCCCACTATAGAACGATCATTTTTCATAAGCTAACTCGTTAGTTCCCCTTATACTCGTTAACATTTAAGTCACCTTATCACTATAGTAACAAGCAGTACGTAGTAACAGTAACTTCCTAAAGGAAGTCTCTAACATTTCATCCTTGCTACCAACGGTCATCTTGTGCGTAGACATTATTATCCAAATTCAGCAGATGTTTTCAAAACATCAGGATATCACAAACATAGACACCACGTTCAGCAGATTTATTATTAATTTACTTATGCTAATTTATCCTAAAGCCTAATTTTGCTAAGCTATTTTACAGGTGTGCTGCCAGTAGACCCTGTGTCACAACACTAATTAATACTTATATTTCACCTCTATAGCCTAACTATACCTGATACCTTTTATCTTTGGCTACACTAATATTGTATACAGTCACCTAATTCAATTGCTTATCACTTGAGGTTCAGGCTTGCCCACACCCTCCTCTCTTTATAAAACTTTGCAAGGTATTCTTGTTGAGTAAAACACAGAGCAAGCTTCTAGTTCCTGCTGGGACATAGGTGCTATGCTGTCTCCTCCCCAACTTGTTGGCTTGATAGCTTTGTTTACCTAATATGTAAAAATAGACCTTCATTGTCTTTGCCTGAAGACTGGGCTGGTCAGAGAATCAAATTCACATTCCTTTGTCTAAGGCAGACTGTCTTATGCACACACTTTCAGAATATAATTCTAGTGCATATTCATAATGTTTTGTACACACCCTATGTATACATCATGCAAGACTATTAATGATCAGTGAGTTATTAGTTTTCCAATGATATCTTACATGACACCTTTTAGATCCAAATTATAACCACAGTGAGCTGGGATACACTGAATTAGTCAGGCCAGCTGAAGCTTATTACCTGATACCAGTGAGCCCCTTGCCCTCTAACACTGGGATGCTCATAGGGTCATATTCCACCTCCCCCTTTTACAAAGCAGCGTGGAGGTTAGCCACAGGCTGACCTGGAGGCAGCAGGTCATAGCCCTCTTTCTTGGACAGTGCACCTGCCACTATATCTTTTCCCTATATATAGAATAAACCTGTTTTGTCAACTTTGTGTACAGTTTCCAGGACATAATATCAGAGAGTGTCCATAATTTCACCTACCAAGTTGTTACTAACATTTGAAGTGACATTATTGAACAGTATATGTTGTTAGAGTGCAAATGAGATATTTCATGTCACCTTTTAAATAAATATCCTGACACCAGTATGTCAGGCCTGACAGGAGTTGCTAACACAGAGTAGTGAACCACAAATGGGCCTATGTGTCACACACGTGTCCCCACTGGTGTACTGAGGTCTGGGTGTCCTGCTGGCCATTCCCCACCTGTCCATTCCGCCCTCCTCCCTTCCCACACAATGTTCATTTTTAAAGGATGCTGAAAAGCAGGGGGAATAGCTCATCCTCTCATTATTTTATGCACCAGTTAGGAGTAATTTCCGATGTATCAATTCTGGTACATAGATTTGTGGGCTCAACCACCTGTTGTTTACTAGGCTTGATCTCAAAACAGACTTTGAGTTATAGCAATAGGTCTGTTTGTTTGGACTAACTCAATATTTCTGTCTCCCTTTCAAAAGTTTTTTCTTCAACATTTATTGTCATAGGTGATTGGAACACTCCATAGACCTTTACTCACTTTCCCACAGTTAGACTCACTGTTGTGATAGAGCCACGAGGCCCCAATTGTTACACCAATAGTACAGATTATGTAAAGAAAGATATATATTTTTTCTAAACAGTAATTGACAGACACCTGAAACTGCTTTATACTGATTTTACATCATTGCACCTTATGCCTCTTCAGGTGCCCATGGTTTTTGGGTTACAAAGGCAGAAGCTTGAAAGTTGTAAAGTCCCAATCGAGTGGATTCAGCTGGTTATCATTTCCTGTGCGAAAAAAAGTACATTTTCTGGTTCCTATGAGATTTGCATCCTGTGGATCCATATTATTCCCTGTGTTTGCTTATTCTCCTTTTTCTTCCTTGCTGTGTGGGTACATTTCAGTCTCCTCCTCTCCCCGCTGCCCTGTCTCAATGAAATAAACACGATGCCTTTTTCTTTTATCCTATGTCTGTTGCTGAAAATAGAAATCACTGAAAACATGTCAGATGAGTACAAGAAGCACATATAACTCCGCAGGAAGCTCTAACATACACCCAAGCTTTTACAGCTCTATGGTACTGTCTGTCTGCAGCTTGCAGAAGAATGTTCCTCTATCCTTTGGGGACATTAGTTGAAATGCTCTTCTCCCTCCTCAGATCAACTTATTCCACAATGGATTGCTTGCCTCTTGAGTAATTTAACTTTAAGAAAATGCTCTGAGAGGACACAGCCTTAAAATATAATAGAGTCAGATCCTATGACTGCATTATCTTGTGTAGTCATTTACCTTAGTGTAAAGTGACTGTAAAATGCGTGTAAAATTCTACTATCTTGGAATAATAGCATTTTATCTCCACTTTGCCTTTCGTGTAAGTGACTACGAAGTGCAGGCCAACAGAATATCACGCCCATGGAAAATAGAAATTTGGACATTTTAAAAATACAGTTTACAAAGCCAAAACTCACATAGTATAGGGAAAAAATAAAATGGCGAAGTTATACACAGAAAGTGTATCACTAAACTCTGTCCCATATGTTATGGAAGCGGCGTAATCTAGGGATTATGCATAAGGTTGGGAGGTCCTTGGTTCTAATCCTGGCTCTCCTTTTATTCTCTTTGCAACACTGGGAAAGTTACCTCACTTTTCAGTCTCCCTACTGTGAAAGCAGAATAGTAAGTCGTATCTATCTGTCAGGGTAGTGTGTGCACCACTCTAACATGTAAAGTGGTATAGGTGCTAAGTATTGTTATTAGCTTTGTTCATATTGTTGGAAATATTAGTCATGGAGACAGATAGACTTGATACACGTTATAAGCACCCATTTTTAGAAATCATGTCTCATCTTCTCTCTCTTAGCATCTGCATGGTTATCCAGTATGTGAGAGACTGGGAGAACCAATGTGGATCCCTTTATTCTCTTCATGCCTACTTCCACATCTTCCTTCTTTTTCAACTATGAAAGACTCAGAATGATAATCCTGACCACCTTGCTGAGATTTAAAGTGTAGAACTACTTTGAAAAGTGTCTTTGTAAAGATGCCATTGGGTTTGCAGGATAGGGCTCTCTAGCTCTTTCTTAGAAGGAGGTTATAACAGTGGCTTTCCCCAAGAATCCACACTAGGTCTAGTGCTATTGTATGTTGTGATGAATGTTCTTGAAGAAGAGGGTGAAAAATTTATACTAGTGGATCAAGACTTGAGAGGATTGTGCGGAACGTCTGGGAGACCTAAGATAATTAGGTGAATGAAAGTACAAAGCTGTCCTGCAGTGACTCAAGGGCATGAGCACCAACCTCAGGGCAGACTATTAGGAACCAGGGCACAAACCGCAAATTGGTGGTGAGTTCTATGCTTAGATTTCACCAACCAATTAAAGTGCAAACTCCTCAGGCACTGTAACAGCATTACATAGAGTCACAGACAGCCCCCTTGGGTATGTGATCTGTCTGGCAACCCAGCTAAGCTTCCCTTTGTGATAGATGATCCCTTACACCACAAAGATCAGAGCAATATTCAGGTTAGAACCAGTCCCTTACCCCAGGTCAATGGCACTTTAGATCTCATGCCAAATACAGTGCTTGTAGCCTAACCTATTATAAACTAACTAAAGATTCATCACTCACGAAAAGGAAATAAGGTTAAAGCAGGTAAACACATGCACAAATGCGTTACATTTAATCTTATATTTCCAAAGTAATAGAAACATCTATGCTAAGCAAGCTCTACATAGCCTTTAGTGCTAACCTAGGCTAAGCACTGGGCATTTTTTGCTTATGCCTATTAATCCTTGCTCCCCAGACTCCAAGCGGCATAAAGTGTATAGTTCCTTCTTAGGGATTTTTATTCCCTTCTCCCCTCTCTCCGCTTTGAGCTGCAAACTCAGCTGATGGGAGCAATTCACTTGCAAGACTCATCTCCATGTGGGGGTGGGGGTTGTGGGAGAGTAAACAAAGTATTTTGTCCTTTTTAATGTTCCACTCTAGTCCATCTGCTGTCAATGAGCCTTCCTTGTGAGCCAGAACGTAACACCTTCTGTTGGAGGTCAGCACTTTACACTAGTTAATATCTCTCTCCTGTCTGGTGATTTAAACAGTTACAGAGGCTTATAATGCAAACACTGAAATATTACCTTACAATATTGGATACAGATATTATGAGAGAAATTAATGCATTCAGCAATTTACAAGCATTCTATAAAGCCTAAATGCTAACCACATTTTTATAGTGCTAAAACCTATTTTAACAATACTAACACACAGGTCAGCCAGACTGATTTCAGCTATGTATTCATCAGTATTCAGTTGGGTCATGGGGACCTTGGCCTGAGCTGGCAGTTGGTCTGCCAGCATCACAACTGAAATTCAATGTTGACGAACACAAGATATAATGTGCATTGGAAGGAATAATTTGAACTACTCGTACGGATTGCTGGGTTCTAAATTAACTGTAACCACTCAATAACATGATTTAGGTGTCATTATGGACAACTCAATGAAAACATCTGTTCCATGTGCAGTGATAACTGAATGGAAATAATGGAATAGAAAATTATACTGTAATAAAAATATATAATAAAATATAACAATGACATTATATAAAATCAATAGTACAACCTCACCTTGAACACTGTGTTGAATTTTGGTTACTCCATCTGGGTAAAAAAGATACGATAGAAGAAGATAAGGGGTCACCCAATGAAATTAAAAGGCAACAAATTTAAAACTGATAAAGAGAAGAGTTTATACCATGCGTAATTACCTTGAGGAGCTCACTAACACAAGATATCAGTGAGACAAAGAGCTTAATAGAATTAAAAAGGTGGTCAAAGATTTAGATTACTTATGATCCATGTACAGTTACTAAGTTTAGTGTTTATTTTTTATTTCTGTCCTATCGTATCAAATCATACCAATTAATTACCTTGCACTGAATTTTTTAAATAAAATTTTAGAAAACTTTACCTTTTTAGGCTTTAGACAAAAAAGAGTTATAAATTCTGAAAAATATATCATATTTTAAAATGGATATTTTAGAAAAGTATATATACACCACAAGTGTGAAACAGTAACATTATTCAATCTGATAAGTCCTGTGGTTTATGAATGACCTATAAAGTGTGGAAATAACAGGTTCAGGACATAGAAAGCGTTAAAATGACATGTTATTTCAATATTTTTTTGGTCAATAACCTGTTATTTCCACAGTTTCTAGGTCAATGGCTTGTCTCAAGCTGAATCAATGATAATGTCTCTCTCAGAGCTCTCGTCATATTTTTAACTAGCAGAATTATTATAAAACTTGAACATCTTTAAATACATGCCATGAATGTCTGAATTCATAAGAGCTGAACATGACAAATAGAATACCTCCAAAAGCTTTCTGCCAATATTCATTCCTTGTTTTAAACAAATTTGCTACAGGCTTGGTCACAAGCCTGTTTGTGTTTGTTTTCTATAAACATTTGTGCAATCAAGTTTTACGAGCATGAATGATCACAGGAAGTGAATATTAAGATTCCACATTCAAAATGCTTGTGGGAAGTAATTTTTCAATTGTACTTTTGCGAGCATTTGAACCAGAAGCCTCTGTATCAGAGTTACACTTATAAGAGCCCCACAGTCAGAGATCAGAACAATAGCATGTAATCCATGGTGACCAAACACAACTAACTAATATAGGTTGAAGGCAGCGGGACGTATGCAAACGCACATGAACACGCACACACCCACACACACTAAGATCAGAAGGGGGATCATTAAGATCATCTACTCTAATCTCCAGCAAAATGCAGGCCAGAGAATTTCACCTAGTAATTCCCTCAGTTGTCAATGAATCTGGAGCTTTGAGTAAAGTGTAATATCAACTGAAAGTGAACAGAATTCGCTTTTATAAATAGCAAATTCTAGATAATGATAGTGGAAAAACAAGTTCTTTGGTCACAGGTAATGACCTCAGCAGCACTAAAACATGCTTAAAGTAAACACTTGAGGATGGGCAGCTAAGATTTCACAGCAATAAATGTTTAGCATTGGACATATCTTCCTCTGAAAGTGCCAGTAGCACAGAGGCTCATCATACTGTAATACAATAATATGCCCCTCCCTTGACCCTATTATTAGGCAGGCAAGGATGACAAGATCTTCATTTTCTTGATCAGACAAGAAAATGCAGTTGCAGGATGAATGTTAGAGAGCGCATGAGAAGCTGATCCTTATGAGGAAGAGGTGAGCTACAGCTGGGAAGGTTTTTACCTTCATTTGAGTTGAATTTCTGCTTTTTCTCCAGTTATACCCTTCCTGTTCCTAAGAACCACAGCTGTTCTTACTGCACACTTTCTCACTTTCATCTCAGACATGGACTAGGAAATCTTACTGGTAAAAATCACTCTGGTGTTTTGAAGAATAGCTTTACCCCTTGGGAGAAAAGCATGTTTTGTTTTGTTTTAAAATTGAAGATATACAGATTTAGTGATATTAAGCAAAAATAATAGTTTAATATTATCGATGCCAGGCTCATATGGCTTCTTTAACATACTTTCTGCTAAATACAGTGCAGCAGTCCCAAACTCTTCTAAGCCATCTTGCACTATGCACTCCATAGTTCTTCTTCAGCAGGCAAATGGGAGGTTAGAATGGTCAGATCAGCATTATGTTCCTCAGCACTTGTATGGCCTCATCAGTAGGTCTCAAGTTCATTTGCATAAGTCTCCACTGACACAATGTCGGATACATATAAAGCCCACTCCCCAGCATCATTTAGTAGCATTGCAAATCAATGGTGGTGGTGTTATACTGTTCAAAGAGTCATTCAAGCACATATAGGGTTGACAATGACATTCATCTGATCAATATTTCTTGTCTGAACTATTGAAGGTATGGCCTGGTTTGTATTTGAGGCTGTCACAAAGTGTGACAGACTATAAAGGAAGTGTGACCTCAGATTTCTGTGTTCAATGGTTAAGTATGTTTTCCATTTTCCATTTCTGTGCATACCTTTGAAGTCATGGACAATCACTTTAAAACTATATGTAAATATGAACTAGTTAGCCTTCTTGAAGAATAGAGATTTGGTTATATTTGGAAGCACATCCAGAACCCAGTACCTCTTGAGATCTCAGCCTTCAGTCTTCCTCTTTCTTCTTCCTGACACTTCCCTCTCCTTGTGGTTTCTAATAGTTCCCATAGCCATGCCTCCTTTCTTCTGAGCCATATGTGATCATTGGTAACAACAAACAGGTCTTCGGGCTGTCTGAACTCAGAGCTTCCCACAAGGATAAATTTTACCCACTCCAGTGCTTCTCCATGAGTTTGTAGCCCAGTGAGAATCGTCAATCTTTCATGGAAAAATTTGAAATAAGTAGCTGGTACATAACCTAGAAAAGACCTTGAAGGTCTGAATCCTGCATGTAATCTTTAAAGATGTGTGAGAGAGGTGGAGATGTGGTATTGGGAACTCTACCTTTAAGCAATATAGATTCCCAGACAGGAAGTCCGGGAGAGGAAGCCCATGTTCTGTTATGCAGAAGCAACTGTGGAATTTCATCACTGAATAAAAAGGATCTCTTTCAAGAACCTTGGACCTAGAGTGATTACTGAACACCTCAGGGGGGATGGGTTGCAGAGAGGGCTGGAGAGCCTGTTAGAAGTCACATGGGAATATTAAAGGATGTGAAGGGGCATAATGGAGAACTGATGTGAGCCCTAGCTGAAAAGACCTGTTAAAAATATTAGGTGCTTATTGAAGATGATGGAGAGAAAGGTTTGGAGATCTGTAGTGGTGGGAAAGGGTGAGTTAATTGTTGTGGGAGGAAGGAAGGATTCAGGGACCTCTCATGGGTGACAGTGGTACAAATCCAAAAGTGAATCAAAGCTGTGGAGAGATTAAAGAGGCTAGGACTTTTCAACTTGGAAAAGAGGAGACTAAGGGGGGATATGATAGACGTATATAAAATCATGAGTGGTGTGGAGAAAGTGACTAAGGAAAAGTTATTTACTTTTTCCCATAATATAAGAACTAGGGGCCACCAAATGAAATTAATGGGCAGCAGGTTTAAAACAAATAAAAGGAAGTTCTTCTTCACTCAGCACACAGTCAACCCGTGGAACTCCTTGCCTGAGGAGGTTGTGAAGGCTAGGACTATAACAGGGATTAAAGGAGAACTGGATAAATTCATGGAGGTTAAGTCCATTAATGGCTATTAGCCAGGATGGGTAAGGAATGGTGTCCCTAGCCTCTGTTTGTCAGAGGATGGAGATGGATGGCAGGAGAGAGATCACTTGATCATTACCTGTTAGGTTCACTCCCTCTGGGGCACCTGGCATTGGCCACTGTTGGAAGACAGGACACTGGGGTGGATGGACCATTCTTATGTTCTTATGTTCTGTGGAAACTAATAAAGCTGGACAAAGACAAGATGAAGAGGTCAGCTTCTCAGCAATCTGATTAGAGAGCTCCTATAATGTATCCACTACCTGCAGTGTGAGAGTCTTCAAAGTCAGAGTGGCAAAGCATCACTTACTAATGATATCTGGTCTGTAAGTGATTAGCAGTGTCTTACTGAGATATGTTTAAAGGAAAAAGACACACACTGAATGTCTTTACATATTTTATCAGTGATCTGTTGACTGGTCCAAAATAAGGGTGGATATTTTTCACCCTCTGCCACTCGCAAACCTTTCAACTCTTGTTGATTAGATAGTTTTATATAACTCTCAGATTCCTTCTTGGGTCGTGTCAAGGTTCCTTCCCCACTCTGAACTCCAAGATACAGATGTGGGGACCTGCATGAAAACCCCCTAAGCTTATTTTTACCAGCTTAGGTTAAAACTTCCCCAAGGTACAAACTATTTTACCTTTTGCCCTTGGACTTTATTGCTGCCACCACCAAGCGTCTAACAAATATATAACAGAGAAAGAGTCCACTTGGAAACGTCTTTCCCCCCAAAATCCTCCCCAAACCCTGCATCCCCTTTCCTGGGGAAGGCTTGATAAAAATCCTCACCAATTTGCAAAGGTGAACACAGACCCAAACCCTTGGATCTTAAGAACAATGAAAAAGCAATCAGGTTCTTAAAAGAAGAATTTTAATTGAAGAAAAAAAAGTAAAAGAATCACCTCTGTAAAATCAGGATGGTAAATACCTTACAGGGTAATCAGATTCAAAACATAGAGAATCCCTCTAGGCAAAACCTTAAGTTACAAAAAGAAAAGACACAAAAACAGAATATACATTCCATTCAGCACAACTTATTTTATCGGCCATTTAAACAAAACAGAATCTAACGCATATCTAGCTAGATTACTTACTAAATTCTAAGACTCCATTCCTTTTCTGTTCCCAGCAAAAGCATCAACCAGACACAGAGAGAAGCTTTGTTTCTCCCCCCCCCAGCTTTGAAAGTATCTTGTCTCCTCATTGGTCATTTTGGTCAGGTGCCAGCAAGGTTATCCTAGCTTCTTAACCCTTTACAGGTGAAAGGGTTTTTCCTCTGGCCAGGAGGGATTTTAAAGGTGTTTACCCTTCCCTTTATATTTATGACAGGTCAAAGTTAGGTTTTGCTGTGGATACCTCACTTAGAAATTGAATATTCCTATGAAAGATGCTATGCATGGCATTGATTATGCTATAGATTGAAGGAAACCCTCATTCTTTATGAATGAAAAGAGCTATTAAGTCTCTGCAAGATTTTATTTAAGAAATTTTCAATAAAGGGCCCTACTTTAGAGTGTCCCCACCCACCACATTTTGTTTCACCAGTTAGCTCTTATGTTGCTTATCTTATTTCTTTTCCTGCAAACTGATGGAGATGATGCCATTCACTTGGTTACTTCCGATGAATCTAAATATACTCTGAATCTTCCTTCTGTCTTCTCCCTGATGGTAGTGATCTGAGACTAAGTGAGGCACACTACACAGATGCTTCTCCCAGCACTTGCCTGATTATTTTTAAGTGGGTCCTAATATCAGACATTGCTGCTGGTTTTTTGATTTTGGGGAGCAAAGTCCCAAACCAATTTTTTTTTTATTTTCTTTGCAGGCTATATGACAATAGAACATACAAGAATCACATGACTGATTCCTCCACCTCTCCAGAGCAAGTGGCCACCTACAGATGACTTGATTTTGTTCTGTAGTCTATTCTGTTTTCTGATTAGGATCTTTCCTTTGGACATATTCCTTCCTTGGAGTCCCTGACTTCTTAATTATTGAGTGGAACTCATAATTTATTGTATCAATTTCTTTGTGTGCATAGATGTGCACTGATTCTGTGTGATTTATTAATTATGGTGAAAGACAAACATAAATCTATGTCCTACTATACATTGAGGAAGAACAACACAAAAATTCTTGCATGAGTGGGTACACCCTCTATAGCTGTCTAGCTAGCTATACAGTCTGTTCTAGATAGTCAACAATTTAGCTATCACATTTATGAGGCAACTGCCACTAACCCCTTACTCCATATTTATTGTGCCCTAATATAGATTATTTTTGAACTCTTGTTTTCAGTAACACCAGATTCCTTTCTCTGAGAGCCACCAGCCTCACTGATCTCCCTCTTGGTCCCTTTCCCCATTGTTCATTTCCAAAGCACTTGTTTATACTAGAGCAATTTACCATGCTAAGTAATCTTTGTCTACCTCAATCAGTTACAATGCATATTGGGTCCACATGCTAATTCTTCAATCCATTACCAATCATGCTAAGTAAAGTTCCAAAGCGACTATGTCTTTGGAGGATTAAAAAATGATTGTGTCTTAATCATCCTTACCTCCATTGTTTGAATGCCAATGTGGATAGGGGTGCTGGCACTCAGCATTAAAACTGATCTCCCCGCATAGGAGAAGAGTAAGTCACTTAATCAGATTCCAGCTGCCTCAGCTGGCAAACCGGCTACAATCTCACAGAAGTGTTGTGAGGCCAGATAGACAAAACAAAACAAAGTAAAAAACAGTTCAAGTCTCTAGCGTAGACAAAGAGGAGGAATTAAAATAATTTTTCATATAGGTGCGTCTGATTCCTTATCAAGTTCTAAAAACTTCTTTTAATGAGCCTGAAATAACTTTAATTGATGTAATACTAGAATCATCAGAGTGAACAATAAAGACACAGACAAAATGTAAATTTAAATATTTACAATGACTCTGCAAGTTTTCCAGCAGCTGTCTCCAATGATTATCTTGAACCAAGAATGGAATTTGGCTTTGCCTGGAGATAATTCATCTAATAAAGTTATCATCTTTTTCCATTAAAGGGGTAGTCTTTTGTTCCGGTTCCTGATGTTTAGCCCTCCAACTGGTGGTAAAATTTCACTGAATCTATTCCACACCAATAGCAATATTTTCAGATGGGCCAGAGTTATGGCCTCAAGTACCCAAAGAGGTCCTTTAAGAGAAGTGTTCAGCAATTTATGGTAGGGAATCTATTTTTTAGCAGAATGTTTTGCTACAGCCCCTTTTCCAAGCATTACTTTCAAATTTATGGGCAGGAGAAATACCCCCGAAAACATGGGGCCTAATTCCCATTACACTTACATCTCTTTACACTGCTCTGTCAGGAAAGGGGGCCTTAGTGTAAATGAGCATCAGGCCAGCTGCCTGCTGAATTCTTGGGGCTGCTCATGCAGCTGCTGCAGCACTTGTGATTTCTCTTCCCAAATTCTGAAACTCCTACTGTCTCTGGATTTTCTAATGCTAATGCCCCTGCACACTCTTAAAAGGCAGGAATAGGGACCACATGCTGGGCTTTCAAATGTTAGGATGAGGATAATGAATCTCAGTGCATTCTCACACAACGGAAAGAAGAGCACTGAGCATTACCAGTTCTTTCTGGCTTGGAAGGTGTGAATCCTCCACTGGAAAAGGTAACCCCCCACCCCCAAAACATGGAATTTTCTTTCCAGTGTCAACAATATATTTTCCGAAGAAAGAAAATAAGTGAAAATGAAGAGAGAAGACATACACTGTGGGTGTTTACAGAATCTCTGCTCATGCCTCATGCACTGGTGATAATGGCAGTACAATATAGTCTCTTTGGGCATGACTACACTGGAAACTTCAAAGCACTCCCGCGGCAGCGCTTTGAAGTGCAAGTGTGGTCGCGTACGAGCGCTGGGAGAGAGCTCGCCCAGTGCTCCTGGTAATCCACCTCCACAAGACTGTTTACACTAGCACTTTAAAGCATTCTGACTTGCTGCTCTCAGGGGGGTGATTTTTCACACCCCTGAGCCAGCAAGTTAGAGCACTATAAAATGTAAGTATAGCCAAGCCCTTTCTGAAAAGCTCTTTTATAATGGTGTGTTGTGAACACTAGGGCCTCAGGTTAGGTTTGCTGAATACTTATAAGTTATAGAGATCAGATACCTGCTTTAAATTTCATACTATATTTGTCTTAGCCTTATACAAATGAGTGTAATAAAAATACTTTGCTCTTCTATTGCTAGCTTTCATGTGAAGACCTCAATGTGGTTTACAAATATCAATTAATTGAATCTTATGATATCACTGTGAACTAGGTAGGGTAGGTGTTATTATGGTAACTCATTTAACAAGGAGACATTTTCAAATTTGAATCATAAGTTGTACCAGCAAAAAATACATGCATACCTCCTATGGGCGTAACACCTGCATTTGCTTAGTCAGAAAGGCACTTACAAAGTGATACTGATGCATACAATCATTTGCTTATTGTTTGAAAACATGTAATAGCTTACACATAATCTGTGAATTTGATTTATGTGCCCATGTTTAGACTTTCCCAAGATAACACCGCAAATCAATAGAATGGGGTGGCCAACCTGTGGCTTCGGAGCCACATGCGGCTCTTCAGAAGTTAACATGCGGCTCCTTGTATAGGCACCGACTCCGGGGCTGGAGCTACAGGCGCCAACTTTCCAATGTGCCGGGGGGTGTTCACTGCTCAACCCCTGGCTCTGCCACAGGCCCTGCCCCCAATCCACCTCTTCCCCTGAGCCTGCCATGCCCTCGCTCCCCCTCTCCTCCCCCCCGCCCCCAGAGCCTCCTGCACACCATGAAACAGCTGATCGGGAGGTGTGGGGAGGGAGAGGGAGGCGCTGATCAGCAGGGCTGCCGGTGGGCGGGAGGCGCTGGGAGTTGGGGGGGGCCTATGGGGGGGCTGCTGACGTATTACTGTTGCTCTTTCGCAATGTACCTTGGTAAATTCTGGCTCCTTCTCAGGCTCAGGTTGGTCACCCTTGCAATAGAAGAACAGGACAGAACCTTGGAGGCCTCCTCACTTTAAGTCCTTTACTATTACCATTAACTATGTTGGCTAATTTGGGCCAATTCTTCCTTTCCTCCTATTTTCTCTGCACTTCCTTTCTTGTATTCTGCAGCCTACACCTCATGCGGCCTGGCAAGCTGCTGAGATGTACATCAGGCTCTAGGAAGAAAGATTTCTTCAAGAAAACAAGAGTGACATGGGATCACCTAAACTGTTCAAATTACAGGAAAATCTGAGAAACAAAGGGGTGTAAATGTGAGGCTGAATGGCTCCCAGAAGATCAACTAGACTAGCATATGCTGAAATGTGTATTGTGAGGAAGCATTAACAACTTGGCTATTGTATAACACCAGAATGTTCTGGCTTGGCAAGTGCAGTTTGACTTCTTGGTCTAATCTTTAGATAGTACCCTATTTATGTTAAACACTGCATCTTCCAAAATATGACTGTGACACTACACCCCATATTCGTCATAGTAATATTATTATGATACCATAATACCAAAATATGGCATAATTATGATTCATTTTGTACAAGATAAGTCATGTAAGGTACATTGGAAAAGTTATGATTTGCTGAATATAATTATCTTATTTGTATGCAGGTATCATTTTTGTATCTGAAGTTATGAATGTTGACTATTATCTGTATTTCACGTGTAGTCACACCTGGCTGACACCCACTAGGCAAAATGCTTCCAGTCTAGATAGCCAGCTGTGAAGGGCCTATTCAAGATAATGGGCCATTAGGAAAAACAATAGGCCTTAGGAGAAGCTTATCCCCCACCTAGTAAGAACGTTCCAGACCAGTGGTGGGCAGCTTGTAGCCTGCAGGCCGCATGCAGCACATCAAGGTAATCCGCTGGCAGGTCATGAGACAGTTTGTTTACATTGACTGTCCACAGGCATGGCTTCCCACAGATTCCAGTGGCTGGGGTTCGCCGCTCCCGGCCAACGGGAGTTGCAGGAAGCGGCAGCCAGCACATCCCTGTGGCCCGCGCCACTTCCAAGGTATGCAAGGGCATGTGACCAGGCCACATGACATGGAACTCCTTCTTGGATATCAGTGTTTTTCCACAAACTGAGTTTGGAACAAAGAGTTCCCGCCATGTGCTAAAGCCATATAAGGCAGGGAGTGACATCACTGGTTGTTCTTCACTCCCCCACAACTGAACACCTAAGAGAAACTCCTAAGGGAAAGGTCTTGGAAGGGGGTGGGGATCCCAAGCTGTAAAGCAAGTGCAGCTTATGCCTTGAGAATCTGCAAGCCTGCTTGTATCATTAGTCAGGGTGATAAACTGCTAATACATAACCCCTCTATCTAGTATGTTAAGTTTAATTTGTGTTTTTGTTATTTGCTCGGTAATCTGCTTTGATCAGTTTGCTATCACTTAAAATCTATCTTTTTGTAATTAATAAACTTATTTTATGTTTAAATCTAAACCAGTAAGTTTGGAGTGAAGTGCTTGGAAATCTTAGCTCAAGGGGCAGGGGCTGTTGCATTTCCTTTCCATATTGAGGGAGGGGCAAACTTTATGAGCTTATGCTGTACAGTTCCCTGTGCAGCGCATGACGGTATAATTTTGGGTTTCCACTCCAGTGTGGGGGTGCATGCCTGGGGGTTATCTTGGCTGTAACCTCTCTATTGTTGGTTCATGCAGCAGCTGGTCAGAGATCCTGCATGTAACTGCAGCTGGGTGTGTCCCTGCCTGTGTGAATGCTGGTGGAGCGGGTCTGCAGCTTGTCACAGCATCACAGTGTGAGAGGGAGCCCAGGCTGGTGAATCGAGGGTTCAGTGGTACCCCAGTTCCAGGTGGCACGCTGGGGGGAACCTGTCACATATGACAGCTTTAGTCAGAGTCATAGAGAGATTGAAAGGGGTGAAGAGAATTGATTTCCTATTCTGAATCCGCACACTGAACAAGTAAAATGAAATCTACCGTGGTTACACTTTAAAAGTTTTCAGTATTGAAATACTCTGTTGGTTATAGAGAGATTCCCTACACTTGAAATGGGAATACCATTGGGACTTATAACAGCTCTCAAAATGAAAGAGACGTTTCAAGTAAGACTGCAATATACAACGAAAAAGCACAAATTACCATAGGGACCACAAATGTATAAAGTTATTTATATTTTTTCTGGCACATTGCTGGACTTATATCTTCACTTTGATTAGTTCCATACCACACTTTTGTTTTCATAGTGTTATAGTTTTCAAGATTCATGTGCAATTGTGTGTTTCACTAATACGTTATTGTGGATTTTTTTTTCAAATACTTAAAAATATGGTGCTGAATACACAATTCCCAGTTCACAAAATTAACTAAGAGCTATAGATGATCAAACACTGGAAAAACTTTTTTTTTTCAAAAATATTCAGTCATTTTCATTCTAGAGATGGTGAAGAGGAACCATTTTTGTTTTATTCAAAATTTTGGTGAAAAATTTCCATCGGATTTTCTTATTGCTTTAAAAAAACGTCATTTGTGCATTTTTCCTTCTTCTCCATCATTCTCTTTTCCCCCTTCCCAAATGTATTGCCTTTTTCCATTTTTTCCACCAAAAAATGAGGAGTGTGGGAGGGAGAGAAAGGGGAGGGTAGAAAACTGAAGACCCCCGACCTGAAAAAATGGCATTTACATATTCCAGTTTTCTTGAGAAATACCATTTTGAAAAAAAAATCATGAAAATTTGTGATTTAGAAAAAAAGGACATTTTCATCAAAACTATTTTTCATCTGAAATGTTTCATCCAGATCTAATTAGATAAACATCTATATGTGTAGTAGTGTTTTCAGAAATGTGACTCTTAAAATGTACAGTTACCCTTAAAGATTTTATTTTAATGAAATTTTACAAAATGTAGTGGATCTCTGAATGAAATTTTTACAGAATGCAAAGCTGGGATAAGCCTATAGCTATGATACGTTTGTACTAGTGATTTAGGGAATTATGGGAGACAGGTCCTGGAAGTCAAATTAAAATGACTAAAAACAAACCATAAGACAGTCTTATACAGTAGCTTCCTCTGCTACACATTCCTGAAGAAACAAGCTACCCTTTCCACCCAGCATGGGATTGGAGGGCATGCCACATCTTCTGGGTTGCCCTGTGACTCCAAGTCAGCCAATGGGGAAACTACTTTAAGAGGGAAGTTCTCACTGGGTAATCTGGATGCCTGCAACAGGCTCCTGGATTGGCTGGCTGTGGTTCAGGACACTTGATATAACAGCCAGATAAGATGGAACTCTTCCCCCTGTACCACAGCTGAAGGGGGCACCTGACCATTCACTGCAACTTGTTTTCTCTCAGGAGTTTCTGAGCCATGACTTGAGCTGTTGGCCTCTAGCTTGAGGGACAGTGAGTGAATTAAAGAGTTTCATTTATGGTTAAGAAGATTGCACAGAGAAGAGAAATTTGAGTTTATTAGGAACTAGGGAGGCTTCTGAGGAAAGAAGAACCTATAATATAAAGGATGGTCTCCTTCATAAGCAAAAGGGAACAGACAGGTGGTAATGAATATTAAGAAGGTTTAAACTATGAGCTGGGGAAAACAGGCACAAAAAAGACAATTCAGCTAAGAATAATAGCAGTACAAATTAAATTAATGTATGTATCCAATAATTAGGACAGAGACAGAAATTTTAATTGCTTGGACGGGAAGGGAACAAAAAAGAAAAATCCACCTAAGGTAACACAGGTCAATATAAACGACTCTTCAGATTCTAATAAAATAACAGATCAGAATAAAAGAGCACAATGAAAAAGGACAGATAAATAAAATCAGAAACTACAAATACTCAAACAAATGCTGGGAAGAATATATTTGGAATAGCTCATTCAGAGGCCTATGGTAGAAGAGGAGAGACAACCCTTGACTTAGGCTCCTCTTCCTAAGCAGAGAACTTACCTGAAAACATCAGCAGCTTCCTTTTCCTTGCAGGTTTGCCCCATGTGTTTCTGTATGGGGAGGGATCTGTAGTATTGAAGAGGGGTGTGATCTGACATGCAGAACTCCAGGTGCAATGGTTCTCCTCACATGTAACTCTTGTTTTGCACCCCTTTCTCCCTCTCTCAAATGTCTTTTTTGTGGGGGAGAGGAGCTTCATTAGATTACGCAGGATAGGCTTGATCATTCAGCGACATGCATATGCACAACTCCCATTCACTTCAACTGCAGTTGTTAGCATGTATCTCTCGGGGTGATTGAGCTCCTGGTGTATTTATTTATGCCATTACACACATGTAAGTTCTGCAAAATGGGTGGGTATGTGGGAGTAGCCTTATTTTCCAGTTTGTCATTATTCATCACTTTTATACTTTTGTAATATATTTTGCTGCATGTCTACACTGTAGTGAAAAGTTGGTACATTGCTTCTTTGAATCTTTCCACTCTGCCGTGGAAAAGGACAGCATATTGACCTTCCTGTAGCTTAACAGGGCAGGCAACTTTTTGACTGCTGAAAAGGAAGAACCAGCACTAGGAAGAAAGGGGCTATGGCATCTGTGCTGTGATGGAGAGGTTGACTCTGGTTCTACTGCTGCTATTACATGGTTTTATCATTTAGTTTCTGAGCCTTATCGTAGATGGCCCAATAAACTACTCCCATTTCTGTCCAAATGAATTTTGCTGTCACGACATAATTTTTGGCTGTGGCCTGAAATTTGTTTTTTGAAAACCATCATGCAAATAAACCTTTACTTACACTAATATTCATGAACAGTGAAAGGGTTACAAACATGGTAAATCCTGTTTCTAATTGGCTGAAAATTTTGAGACTACTTTTTCTATTTACCCAGTTTTAATTATTCTGACCTGGAATATGGTCAATTTTTCTCACCTGATTTCAAAAAGACATAGTAGAGAAATAGCAAAAAGTAGGCAGTGGAAATGGTGAGAGGCAGAGGGGTGCTTTGAAATGAGGAGAGATTAAATGTACTAAAAATATTTAGTCTCCAAAGGGAAAAACTTCAAAGGGTACTGGATGAATGATACATATGTGGTAATGAATGGCCAAAAAAGGAGGCCATATTGCTATTCCTATTAACCCTTTGTTATAATACAAGAACAAGAGTAACAAAATCTAAAATAGAATTTAGTTTACTAGGTTAAATATAATTTTAAGAAGAGTAACAAAATCTAAAATACAGTTTAGTTTACTATGTAAAAAGGTATATTCCATGTATATTAATGATGATTAAAAGACAATATATTTGAAATATTTTGGCACAATGTATAAACCTGTGGAACTCTCTGCTGCATAGTATTAGTGAGGTGAATAGCTTATTAAAAAAATTGAAATGGACTCATTCTTTCTGTATCTAAGAATAGCATGCCATACCCCAGGGCCTGGTCTACACTGGGGAGGGGATCGATGTAAGTTATGCAACTTCAGCTACGTGAATAACGTAGCTGAAGTCGACATACTGAGTTCTACTCACCGCAATATCTTCACTGCAGTGAGTCGACAACTGACACTCCCCCGTCGACTCCGCCTGTGCCTCTTGCTCCGGTGGAGTACCGGTGTCGACGGGAGAGCACTCAGTGGTCTATTTATCGCATCTAGACTAGACGCGATCGCTGCCTGCCGATCCGGCGGGTAGTATAGACAAGCCCTAAGGTGAAATTCCAGAGATCCTTGTTTCAGGACGTTATAGAATCAGAGAAATGTAGGGAGGGAAGGGACCTCAAGAAGTCATCAAGTTTAGCTGCCTGTGCTGAGGCAGGACCAAGTAAACCTGATTATTAGCTGGAGCCAGATAGATGTTTCACCCTATGGTATGTGTGGCAGGCATATGGGGCAATACTGTGAAAGAGGAATATTGGGTCATAATGTTCCCTCTAACTCAGTGGTTCTCAGCCCGCAACCCGTGGGCCGCTTGAGGCCCAATCAGCACACAGCTGCTGCCCGTGTGACATCCTCAGTGCTATTCAGGTGGTATTTGATGCGGCCCACATAACACATTGTGGGCCACATATACAGCCCATAATGGTAATTAGGTTGAGAACCATTGCGTCTAACTCCTCCATGTGACCTCCCCAAACTGCTAATCTGTGCTTACACCAGCCAGTCTGTGCTTAAACCAGTGGGCAAAGAGGCGAAGGGAATCGCGGACCTTTGGCTCCAATCCCAGTGTGGAAGCTGATCTGCCATGGAGAAGAAAGCAATCTGCTACTAGTATATGCCAATAACTTCTCTTCTGGAGGCAGAGAGAGCCAAAGGAGGAATTGTCACTCAAAGTTTAAAGTCTTTCTGAGTCACATTTCCTTCCTTAGGCCACTCCTGATGCAATGCAACTACGTGGCTCTGCACATTCAGAGTAAGATGTAAAGTCTCATTCTTTACACAGGAGTATTACATCATCTTCTGACGTACCTATCGTTAGCCACGGGTAGAGACAGAAAATACTGCAGAAGATGAACCATTAATCTGTGTAGTACTTCCTACTTTCTCTAGTATGTATTTCTGGTGAATACTGGTGTGTATTTCTTGTACTGGTGAACCACCTTAGTGTTGCAAAAAGGAAAAGGTGTTTTAGAGGTCTAAACATAAAAAAATGCAATTTTAACATATTGAGTCATTAAGAAGTTTAAGAGCTTTTAGACATAATCTGAAGGTAGTGGAAAATTAGATGCAGTGTTGCATTAGACATGTTTTTAGTATTTGCTTCTTTTTGTAAAAGCTGTAATTTTCAGAGGTTAGAACCAATTTAATGTCGCTGGAGTTAGAGCTTTTTTGTATCCATTGTCCATTAGGTGAATTACTAAGCCAAGAATGGAATCCATTTATAAGGTATAAAATACTGTAAAATGTCTTTAAAACAGTCTAGGCAGGGGAAAAAAGCATCAGAAGTCCATTAAATTTGAAGACAGTGAGTTCTTATAATCTGATAATGGGGTTTTGTGCTTTGATAAAATGTATTAGCTATTGGAAGATTTATTTAAAAGTTTGAATTCAATAAAATGTATATAGAACTAATGCTAAATGCATTTTGTTTGACATGACAGACAGCTTTCAAAATAGTGTTTTGCTAAAAATCCTCACTACTTTCAGTAATATTTATTATATTTTAATACAAATTAATAAATAATACATGAAGTGATAGTTTCAACCATGTAGATATTTAAGAGGTCTGTTAGCATCCACTAAACTTCTATTTTCATGGGATCATAACTTAGCCATAAATATGTGACCTAACATGGAAGATCACAAGTTGGGAAATATTTTTTTTAACAATTAAAAAAAAGTTGACCAGTTGTGAACTCCTAGTGTAGAGAGTACCTTACCCCATGGGGGTACACCTGGGCACCTTACCCTTATGCTTTACAGGGCTTCTCACTTCAGGCCATCCTTCCTCCCACTACACTTTACCCCATTGACTTCAGAGGGACTAATCACCATATAAAGTAATTCTTTCTGGCCAGATTCTTAGCCTGTGTAACTCCACTGAAGTTGAGAGCAACAGATCCTGGCCTGGAGAGACATACCGCTTTCAGGCACAAACCCTTCTTCATTCAACAGATTTTATGTCACCTCAAATTTTGAAATGTATCTCATTATGGAGGATCAATGCAAGGTTCTCCATACCTCATCAGCTCTGCATGGAAGGTAATGTGGGCCAAGGAAGGGCTTATGTACTATGTGTGTACTGGGTATGAGTGCTCATGTTGGCTCCAAATAGCTGGTGTGCTGTGGGAGAACTAGGGGTAGTTCAGAGGCACAGGATTTGCACCTACGCTTATCCAACAGCTCATGTTTAGAAGGAAGGTAAATATATTCTAGCTGAGGGGCTGTCCTGTTACCTCATGGCTTTCCCAAGGATTGGAAGTGAATGCTGCAGTTTCCCTTACAGAGTCTGTTCATGATGAGAAGGCGTGGATTTCACTCAACCAATAAATACCTGTCTACAACACTTTCTAGGCATTCAATTACATTATTTTCTTTCATCCCCACTATTTATTGTTTATTTTAAACCCTCTATCCACTGCTTAAAGTCTTACCTTTAGAGCTGTAGCACCTTTCTAAGACTGTCCTCCCCCTTTTATTGCCTCTCTCTGGGGCCAAGACACAAAGTTGAGTTGTAAGCCTAAAGCAGCTGCTGCTGAGCTCCTGTTGCAGTTTGCATGTCTTGTCTATAGCTGGAAATGTACTCTTCCACTCCTGAGCTGATCATCTATGAAGCAGACAGAGTGAAACCTTACTATGTAGCACTTGCATCGCAGCACACCGGGGATGGAAGAGAAAGCTGAGGAGCCCCTGGAGTGATCAGCCATCTCAAGGTTTATGTTGAAAATGGGAAGTTCACTAAAAACATTAAGGATCCAGGAACTGTGCTTCAGAACCAGGGCAATCCCAGAACACCCAGGACATTGGAACCTACAGCTGCTATTGTGAGCTATGGCTGACTTGGGGCCTGATTCTGCTGCCTTTACTCACAGGGTATGGTACTACTCAGCGTGAGTAAAAGTTGCAGAATCAGACCCATAATGAAGCCCTTTATCACATCCTGAAACATGAATTTACACTCTTGTGGCTCCTTCAGATCAGAGACACAGTACTGGGTAACTAATATACATTTTACAAAAACATTCATAAATGTAAATTCACCCAAGAGATTAAAATAGCTCCTTAGGGTTAAATGAAACACATATTAACAACAATTATGGATAGTAAGTACCATGCACTTTAAAAACACTCTCAATATATATTTACATAATAGACTAACAGTGCTGCTACTAAGTAAATAATACCATGTGGAGCTAGAAGGTGGAAGTCGCCGCTTCCCAGGAGCTGGGTAAGGAACCTGCCCCAACCCCACCAACGCCCCCGCCCCCAGGCAACTGCGGTGTCCCCCCAGGCCATGCCCCCGAGCACCAGCGGTGCCCCAACAGCACCTGCCCCACTGAGCACCTGCGATGCCCCCCCGCACCCGCGACGCCCGCCCCAGGCCGTGCCCCACAAGCACCCGCAGTGCCCCCCCAGGCTGTATCCATCCAGCACCCAAGTGCCCCCCTCAATAACTGCAGCGTTGCCAGGGCCACTGCCCCAAGCTGCCCCCCACCCCCACCCCAAGTTTTAGTCAGAGGTATATAGTAAAAGTCATGTACAGGTCATGGGCCATGAATTTTTGTTTAATACCCGTGACCTGTCCCTGACTTTTACTAAAAATACCCATGGTTAAAATGTAGCCTTAGTAATAAGTAACAGTCAGCATGGATTTGTCAAGACAAATTGTGTCAAACCAACCTGACAGCTTTCTTTGACAGGGTAACAAGCCTTGTGGATGGGGGAAAGTGGTAGACATGGTATATCTTGACTTTAGTAAAGCTTTTGGTAGTGTCTTGCATGATCTTCTCATAAACAAACTAGGAGAATGCAACCTAGGTGGAGCTACTATAAGGTGGGTGCTTAACTGGTTGGAAAACCATTCCCAGAGAGTAGTTTTCAGTGGTTCACAGTCATACTGGAAGGACATAATGAGAGGGGTGCTGCAGGGATCCGTTCTGGGTCCAGTTCTGTTCAATATCTTAATCAATGATTGAGATAATGGTAAAGAGAGTACACTTTTAAAGTTTGCAGATGATACCAAGCTGGGAGGGGCTGCAAGTGCTTTGGAAGAGAGGATTAAAATTCAAAATGATCTGGACAAACTGGAGAAATGGTCTGAAGTAAAGAGAATGAAATTCAATAAGGACAAATGCAAAGTACTCCACTTAGGAAGGAACAATCAGTTGCACACACAAAAAAATGGAAAATGATGGCCTAGGAAGGAGTACTGCAGAAAGGGATCTGGGGGTCATAATGGACCATAGGCTAGATATGAGTCAACAGTGTAACACTGTTGCAAAAAAAGCCAACATCATTCTGGGATGTATTAGCAGGAGTGTTGTAAGCAGGACACGAGAAGAAATTCTTCTGCTCTACTCTGCACTGATTAGGCCTCAACTGGAGTATTGTGTCCAGTTCTGGACATCACATTTTAGGAAAGATGTGGACAAATTGGAGGATGTCCAGAGAAGAGCAACAAAAATGATTAAAGGTCTAGAAAACATGACCAATGAGGGAAGATTGAAAAAATTGGGTTTGTTTAGTCTGGAAAAGAGAAGATTGAGAGGAGACACAACAGTTTTCAAGTACATAAAAGGTTGTTGCAAGGAGGATGGAGAAGAATTGTTCTTCTTCGCCTCTGAGGATAGGACAAGAAGCAATGGGAGTAAATTGCAGCAAAGGAGGTTTAGGTTGGACATTAGGAAAAATTTCCTAGCTGTCAGGGTGATTAAGTACTGGAATAAATTGCCTAGGGAGGTTGTGGAATCTCCATCATTGGAGATTTTTAAGAGCAGGTTGGACAAACACCTGTTAGGGCTGGTCTAGATAATACTTAGTCCTGTCATGAGTGCAGGGGACTGGACTAGATGACCTCTCAAGGTCCCTTCCAGTCCTATGATTCTATGATTTTCACTCATCTCTCAGAACTTATATGACTGTCACCACAGTACTAGTTCAGTCATCTCAGAGCCATTCTATGGGTATATCCAGCACCTTCAAAAGTCGAGCTTGAACGTTTTGGATTTACAAGCACTTTAAAGCATTTATAGAAGAAGCAGAGTACTTCCTAGAGATATATATGACATTATGGGCCAGACTGTCTGCTGCTTCCAGCATTGAATGTAGCAGGAAAGTGGGGCTGGGAGGAGATATGTTACAGCCCCATGATGTTACTCCTGCCCCTCCTTCCCTAGCAAGTTATAGCAGCCTGGGGTGTCAATTGGCTATGATTCTTTGTGGACCATATGCCAACTGGGAATAGCTAGAGTGCAGTGTGTTCTAGCTACTCCCACTACCTACTGTGAGGTTGGAGACATAGGAAATGGCTATACCAACTTTACGGATGCTGGGAACTCCCCAGCAGGAGACTTGTGGGTGCCCATTTTGCACTATCTGAGGGTGTGGAATAGGAGAGAAAATCTGTCCCTTTGAACATTGCTTATGCCAACTCTCAGATCTGACATTTTTTTTGGTTTCTCTTTTATGATTTAAAGTATTTTATAAAATTTAGTTTTAAAAAGACAAGCACGGAAACCAAGCTGGAGCCAATGATTTTAGTTTAGTATCCATTTATCATGTGACGTTATGATTAATTAATGTTATATTACATATATTCATTGTATGTTAATTAGAGTTCATTTGTAGGATTATTAACGTATAATGTGGATCAATATTTAGAGGAACTATGTAGTAGACATAGTAAGACAAGCTGAAATACAAAAGCCAGTAGGCCAAGGCCTGTAAGACTCTAGCTTAGGTATTTTGCGCCTTGGAGACAAGAAATGATGGCGCAAGTCAATGACCGAGAAATAACCTGAAAGATGATGGGAAAGAGGTACTAATCGGTAACATTGCAAAAGTATAGCTGGGAAGATTAAAATTAAACCATAAAATGCTGTAACAACAAATATTTTCTCTAACATGTGCCCTAACCGCAGAGAAAGATGATACGTCAATGTTGACAAGGACCTACACAGCCTATAGAATTTGGGGTCTCTTCTGTTTCCAGGGGACACAAACCAATAAGAAAGAGAGGGTTGACACTTTCATGTACATGTGCAGAATATAGGTATAGACAGATTCACAGTATAAAAAGTGGTACCCAGAGTAGAAAAATTGGGCTTCTGATAGGAAACTCCAGTGGGAACCACTCCCGTATTGATGGTCAATCCATAAGAGGGCCAACAGACTCTAACACCATCTAGGAGGATGTGAGTATGTCAGTAGGTTATAACTAGTTCATTATACATATCTATAGGAATTGTATATACTGTGTCATTTTTAGCTTTGTTGGTAACTTTAATAAAATTACTAAAAGATAGATGCTCTTGTAATCTTATGTGTTATAGAACCAACACAGGTGATTCTGTTGAACTTGAGACTGTAGCTGCCAGAGCCAAACCCACTGAGATATGATTAACATTAAATAGAATAAAAGGCTACAAAGCAAACTGGGTTGAAATTTAATGGTCTAACATCACCCATAAAAGCTTGGGAAATCAAGCAAAGCTTGAGAATCCAGGCTAACATTTCATCTAGAATGTCCACTACTTGAAGAATACAAGGCACTCTGCCTTAACTCAATGTTTTTCTTTGCTTTGGTGGATCTTGGTCACATAGATCAAGTTTGGTTTTCTGTGCTGAACAACTTTCAAACTAACAGAAGTGGCAAGTATTTGATAAGTTGTCCTCTGCTACGAAATAGCATAAAAGATATTTCCAGAAAAAATGTCCCACAGTCATGCACAACAGCACCAGAAAAGAATATACTATACGGCAGTGCAGTTAATGTAATAAGGGAAAGAAATAATCAGACACTGAAACATATTCACAAAGATACACACTGTAAATAATATGTGGGTGTGCAGCAGTTTGCATCAATAGCCTGCGGTCATAGGGTAAAATGTAGGCTGTAATCTTGTCAACTTTCATGAGATAATTGTAGAACTGACCTTGGTCAGTACTTGGATACACTGATAAAGCTAGAATGTGGCTTTGCCACAAGCACCATGTATAGGTTTACCAGTGTGTACCAGGAATTCACTGTCCCCCACCAAAGACCCTACTGCCTTGGTGCACCCCACCCCAGGAAGCAGCCCTTGAAGGAGAGAAGGGCAATGAGTTTTGGACCTCTATGGTTGCCTCAGAAGGCCTCCCTGGGTCAGCCACTGATGGAACCAGTGAGACTTGGTCCTCTAGTAGCGAGAAGAGCTAGGAACAGGCAGCAGCCAGTCAGGGCTCAGCAGTCCAAATAAAAAAAGGGTGGCTGCCTCTATTAAATGGCAGTTCTTGGGTAAAACTGAGGAAGAGAGGAAGAATTGATCAATCTATTGATGTTCCCTTTACCGTAACCCAACAAGCCAGAACAGGTCAGGGCCTATTCCTGACCCCACTTTGCGTTTAAGACATCGAGAGACCTTTTTTATTTACTTTGTGTGAGCATAAGACCCGGCTGACCAACCTGAGTTAAACATTAGTTGGACTATTGAAAACTAGGTGAGCTCACTTCATGAGATCCCGCATTGGCTCAGGCGAGCAAGTGACAACAGGGCAGCATGTAACTGCACCTTCCAGGAAAGTAACAGGGATATAATTGCCTCTCAGAAGCACAATACCCTCCATGCTTCCTCCTTGCTCCAGGGAAGGTGAGAATGTAGTCATCTGATGCTGGCCTAGTTTAGTAGCAAATTGCAGCTACCCCCTCAGTTGAGCATAAGCCTCTGCCCATTCCCCCTTTCCTCCCAACCTGCTCTGGTGGCAGGAAATACCAGGTGCACAGTGCATGCTTATTTCTGTGCTTCTGGCTCCAAGACCAGATAGCCCTTGCAGGGATGTAAGAACAAGTTACAGCTCAATAATTGTGTGATAGGAAGCAAAGACTGAACACTTTGTAAACTTTTCCCGGTCAGTGTATAAGCTCTTGCAGCACAATAGTTTAAACATAAAAAAATAAAAGAAACCGTACACTTCACATAAAATTCTACCCCTGGGGAGAGGATGAGAGAGAGAGAGAATGAACTACACATGTTATATGTTGGTCACAGCACCTAATGCACTACTGGAAGATCCTTAGTTACTATGGTGGTGGTGGTGGGGGGGTAAATCTGTATAGAATAGTGTTAATAACATCACTTGTTCAAGAAAAGAAATACATTTGTTACATTTCCCCCCTTCAATCTAGTTGTGAGTTTAAATGCCAACCCCAGAGAGTTCTTTCCTCCCAATTTTCTGGGAGATCTTTAAGCAGTCTCCTATCTCCCAATCTATCAAATCTAGAGACACAAAATTATGGGAATTGATATGTGAAATACAGACTGAACAAAATAAATATCATTTATTTTTTCTGTGTATGAAATAATAAAAGGTCAGGGAAAGCAAATATCAAATTTGGCACATGTCGAAAACTATACTTAATCTTTTTTACTGGATGCTACAAGCCTCTAAATGAAAATGTTTCCCTCTTCTTCAACATCTATCTATTTGCCCCCTCCACCCCCTCAATGGACCTTTTCCAACAACTCTATGAGAAAAAACAGTCATACCACTATTTTTCTCTCGTTTACTTGATTCCAAGACTCAGATGGAAGAGGATGAACGTTTGTTCAATTCTAGCAGATTTTTTTTATCAGCCTCCCAGAACATGTGTAAAATGATTGGAATGATACATGTAAATTTGATGCGGGTCTGCAAGACACATGACCCCTTTTTCTTTACCTTTAATTTAAAGCGTACCGACCACCCACTATTCCCCAGTGAAAGGGAAAATACCATACTACAAACTGCAAAATTGTGCGCATCTACTATAACTTCAAATAGAATTTAAAAGGAAATGTAATGTGATGACTTGTTTAGATGTGTTTTTTTCATCTAAGGTAACAGATTGCTACTTTGTCTGTAAGTATTATCATGCATGTTGAAACTGATTCTGGTCATTTGGAAACTGATTCTTATATATACTCAGGTCTCTTTACACACTGCTGTAGCAGTGTAAAGGAATCATAACATGGGTCTCCATTCCTTCAAAGTTCCGCTCGTTAGTAATTTGCACATGCCATTACATGTGGTTTTTATTCATTTTAGGGGCTTTATTATCTGTCATGGTTATAGGTTGAGCTGTGCTTTAGACCTCTTGGCAGCCCCTCTCAACTGCACCCCTCAGGAGACAGGCTTGGGTGGAACGCCACAGTGTAACTTCACTTAGACCCGATCTTTGGTTTGTAGCCTTTGTTTCCCAATTGCATGAAAATGACAAAGCCAGCTGTATTTGGCTCATGCATGAAACTTCCTTCTTGGGGGACTGTGACCAACAGCTATTAAAGTGACTCACTCAGCGTTTTAGCGTATTAGTCATTCATCCAAGGGTATATAGCAAGCAGAGAAAAGGGTTAAAATAACAAAAGCCTATATGCACTTGGTCTTACCTGAACTTTATACTTTTCTTACAAGTTTAGGATGGTTCTGCATAACCCAGAGAATCCCTTTTCTGGGCTGGTAGGGATAGACTGGTGTCCTGCATTTTCTGCCTCTCTGTGTCCCCCATAGCATCTCCCCTTGAGCAGCAGCTGCCTACTCACTCTCCTCCCGCTTCCTCTTTAGGTGAGATTTTTAATGGTTCAGTGTCCTTTGGTCTTAAGCCCCAGCCCTGGAAAAATAAATTTGTTAACTTGGCTGGAGCCAGGGATGTAGGCATTTCCTGATTAATAGCCCACCATTGTTCTCTTAAGAACCTTTGGTATTTTCCCCAGAGATGTATCTCTAGCCATTGTTTCATATTCTGTTTGCTTTTCTTAACAGCCCCTTTTTATTTAACCCCATGTAGACAGGCTGAATAATATCCAGAAGATAAATTGAGGTAAATATAATATTCATAAAAAAATAATAGATTGATCCGTCATTCTCCACACCATCACTAGAGAATTAGGTCACGTTAGAACACCATCTTGAGGAGTTATGGTAACGAACACAATGCTAAACATAATTTTGCAGTCTGCGGAGACAGGGACAAGTCTTGTTTAACAGCCTGTCAGCTGACCACAGTTACGTTTATAGTTCTAGTAGGGTTTATGTATGACCAGCTGACACCCAATTAAACATAATGGTCTCTGTTTACACTGATTGCTATGTCATGTTTAACATTATGTTTATTAACATGACTCCTCAAGGTTGTGTTTTAACACAAACAACTTTTCTAGTCAAGACAAGACTTTTCTAAAGCATAGCAGAATAAAAGATCCTCTGACTGAGGCAGCTGGTTGGCTAATAATGTATGTTGCATGTGCGCTGCATTTGTTAAAGAGTGCAGGCCCTCATTTGCAGTGTTCACCCCTTAACATATCTCTAAAGCTAAAAGTTGTCTAAACACGTAGACAGCAGCTGCACAAATCCATCCTGAACTAAATGGATCACGGCCAAATTATTGGCCAGAAAAGTAAAACAATTTATGACTGTGAATACATATTACCCCAATTTACACAAATGGGTTTCTTGGGAAGATTTGTGCAAAATTAGGACAAAATCTTTAAAAAACAAACAAACAAATGAGAAACCTGACAACTGAGAACATTCTCACAGAGTACCCTGCAAAAATTTCAAGAACATTTAAAACATTTTCCAGTTCTGCTGACATTTTTTTTAAAAAGACAGTGAAAAATCAGGAATTTTGCTCAGATCTATGGTCTCAGTGAGATTGGCACTGGTTTGTGATATTCAGGCTATGCTCTTAGTTGCCATGATTCAGAGTCAGAGGCTCACATTCAGACATGATGCAGGTGGTGGTGTAGACTCCTGCAGACCTGTTCTGTTGATGTGTAAGGGAGTCTAAGAAGGTATAACTCACACATTGAGGAGCGGAAAGAAGGTCCTCTGATTTGAGGCAGCTAGCTTCTCAGCATGTGCTGTAAGTCACACCTCCAAGACTCCCTTACACATCCGTTGAGCAGGACTAAGTAGATCTAAGGGAGTCTATAAATGTATGAATTATACCACCTTATGCAGCACTTCTGATTTTCTTCAGTTTCCAAGATAGCTTAATATAAAACCTCTCTCACTAGCTTTTTAAACACAAGCTTCTTTTTTTCACAGGCTGCATTCAGGAGAAAAAATCATGGAGGTTTGTGGATCCTGCCTCTTTTTGGCAGGCCCATCTGCCCACTCTCATTTACATCAAACCAATCAAACAAACTCTTTGAACTGGCTGAAGTGGTAGTTGGTCACATCTGTGGTCCTCTCATCCATGTAGCCCACTACTTATTACTCATTATTTTCTCTACTCTCTCAATTAGTTTCCAATAACAGGTGAAACATGTTTTTGAGCTGCAGAAATTCCTGCAAATGAACAGTGATCTCAACAAGTTAGTTAATCTCTCATTTGTTGAATTGAGTATGAAGAGTGTAAACATGTCAGGTTGGTGGTGCCACTGTAATGGCAACATGATCAAAGATCAGTCCAGCCACGAGGCACACTCTTGTGAAATGGTGACTGTCACATTGGCAATGGTTTGCTTTCATAGTTGTTTTTTCCAAGTTGACCACCATCACCATCTCCCTACATGGCTGTTCTCACTTTAGTATCTGAGCAGCCATTAATAGATTTTATCCTCACAACACCCCCATGAGGTTGGGAAGTATTATCCTTATGTCAGAGATGGGGAACTGAGACACAGGATATATTAAGTGATTTGCCCAAGGTCTCACAGAAAAGCTCTACCTGAAATGTGCATTGAGCCCAGGTTTACTGAGTCTCAGTCCAGTGCCCTGTTCACTAGACCATCTGCCATATATCTCATCTGTTTAATGTAGAAGGCAAAACTGCAGTATCCTGCTGAGAGTGCCTTGCTATCCAGGTTGACCACCACCACCATCTCCCTACATGGCTGTTGCAAATCCTACTCTGATAGTCTTGGAGTCATCTGCAGGAGTTACTGTTTAAAAGGCCCCTTCTCAGCATTTCCCCTTTGCCCCCTCATGGTAAACCCACATGATTCCACTTCCCCCAAGATAGCAGTGAGCCTATTTAATGGAATTAAAAGTTTAAAAAACATACCTTCCAGTGACCCTTTTCCGGGCACAACCACAGGTGTGTCATTTGCCAGCACTGAAAGCAGTAGCTTGACACAAAGTGATGGCTAAACATTATACTGGATCCTGCAAATTTCATAGTTGCACACAGTAACATAGCGTGCCCTTCTGTCTTCTCTCTGTCTCTCTCCTTTTTTCTCTCTCTTGTTGAAATAGCACCTAAAGAACAAATTGCCTCCTTTGTCTGAAGCCTGCTTGTTCACAGTGGGGCTCTTGATCTGAACAAACCTGAAGATGTCAGGCTGTATAAACACTCAGCGAAAGATATGTTTCATAAAGGTTCCTGCTCTGGAAAATTATACGCTACTTTCAGAATGCTTTGCCATATTTAAAAGTGTAATTATACCCTTCTTCTTAATGACTGACATGGCATATGTTTACACATGTTTTAGCTGACTTATGACAGTACACAGAAGCGCTTTGTATATTTGATGGCAACATGATGGGAACAAGATCTGAAACTGTCTGTTGACATTGCCCAAGTATTTTAGAATACATGGTGCACTTAGCACCTGTACAAGGATTTTCCCCTCAGCCCTCCCTTCTCTGCCTAATAAACTAAGTTGGCCTTTTCTTTTCTAGTCTGCAATTCCTATTAGTTCAGCCTTTTTTTTAATCTTATTTGAGGTGGGCTTTTTTGTGTTTTACTAATTATTCTCCCTTGATATTTCTGAATGCTTACTTACTGGGGGGAGGGGAAGGGGGATTTTATCAGTACAAATGTTGTGTACATATTGTAGGCACAGTTTCAGCCTGGAGTGAATTTTAATAGTTCAGGATGGAATGATGGATGGAACAGGGGCTTAGTAACAAAATTATGGAGACTTTCAACCCTAGGCCGGTGCGTGAATATGAGCTCAAGTGGTGGTGGTTGAAAATTATTATATTCTGATTGCTCTTTCATGGCCATATGAAATGATTTCATGGCCTCAGTCTGATTCCCAGAGAACAAATGTCCTTGGCACAAGCTTTCTTTGGCAGCCTCAGAAGAGAAGTCAAGGATTGACTATGTGGTAACTGAATGACCTCCTCTCACCTAGAGGTGATCTTTCAAGGCTGAGGTTGAGACACATTGGTGGAACAATGTAAGGGAATCTGATCTATAGAGATGAGTTTCCAGTGCTGTTGATTCACTTTTTTGGTGGGGGGACGGGGAGCATTTGTCATATATAAATTTCCCTGATAAGTATATATACAACCAAGCTAGTTGCATAAGGTGCTGTCGTCAGAAAACATTTAAGATGCAAATACAAGTAGAATAGGACACTGTGATTTCATACTGAATGGAAAGGAAACCCAAAAACTATCTCACACCCTGGGCTATAAGGGCAGGGATTTCTAGTGAGGCAGTGAGTTCAGTCTCTTGAGATAGAGATTGCTTTGCTCCACAAAACTGGAGTACATCTGGCATCTGTGAAGCATGGACTGATAGTGGTTGGGTAGGTTAAATGGATCAATAATGGGAGGATCCTCAGGACAAGGATGTAGAGGACTGACTGCCACCCAACTGCCCCTATATGCACACACAACCATACTCAGGGAGGTGAAGGATGCTGGCAACACATAAAGAAATGTCAAGCAAATCAGCATGAGACTGTCTTAAATCAGGAGGGGGGTCCTCCATATTGTAGTGAGGTAGGCTGCATAGTTATGAAAGCAATCCAATGGCTGGAAGTTAAAGCTAAACAAAGTCAGGCTGGAAATAAGGTGCACATTTTTACTAGTGAGGGGGGTAATTAACCAAGGGAGCAACTTACCCCAGATTGTGAGGGATTCTCCATCACTGGATATTTTTAAATTAAGACTGGATGTTTTTCTAAAAGACATGTTCTAGTTCAATTAGGATTAATTCAGGGAAGTCCTCTGGCCTGTGTTATGCAGGAGGTCAGGCTAGAGGTTCACAATGCTCCTTTCTGGCCTTATAATCTATGAACCCACCAAGCCAAGCAATAGCTTTGCGTGAATGTGATAAGAAAATTAAATGTAAACTCTGCATCTACCTCATAAATCTCAGAATACCCTAATTGTCTAGTAACGATGCCTCAGGCCAGGCTTATGAAGCCTAGAAAGGAAAAGGGTTTTATATTTTATAAAATCCTTTATTCCTATTTGTCGGTGACCTCTCCCTATCAGCGGTTCAAAGCCCAATGACTTTTTCATGTCCTCCTCTTAATTGTAAAGATTATTCTCATTTAGTCAGGGAAATGAAACAATACTATCTGACCAGTGATAAGTAATCACCACAGCTCAGATTTTGAATATCAAGCAAACTGTTAGGAAACAATTCGGAGACAATAAAAAAGCTTGCCAAAAATCAAATACAGTATAATGACAAATTTGGGAAATTGCACTCTGTGAGCAAAAATAGAGGATAAGCTTACTGAGTAAATTATTCCCTGACAGATATTTGCTCAATTTAATCATTATAATTATGATCATGTGTTTTCTGGACTATTCATGAAGAAGCTGATTCCACTATACCAGATCTATCAAAAATAAATAAAAATATCCAAGTATCCAAAATGATACTGCTGATACATCTTTCCAATAACCAGCATTGCTCCAACAGAAACAGTTATGTATCCAATTCACAGTTCACAAGCACGCACATGCTTAGAACCATTGCAGCAAATAATTGCATAAACTGACAACACTGCCAATGCACTTCAGAGCATAAGTAAGAGAGGATGTTGGTCAGGGTGGGCGAATCAATGCCTTTTCCTGCATACTAGTTTCACAAGATTCTCTTTCTAAAGGTTACTTATAAACCTATACCTGAGCTTCCCAAGCTTGAGTTTCCACCATGATAGAACACAAAATGCTTGACTTCCTAATAATAATAATTCATTATGCCATTTATAAATTGTAGGAAGGACAAAGGCCTGTTAAAAGATAACCTGACATAAATTCCTTCAGGATATAATCATCTAGCTAACTATGAGAACACATCCAAGAAATTATTTCCCCCTTCATCAGTGCATCTGTCAAGAGGCATTCAATGTACAAAGAACATCAGAACGGCCATCCTGGGTCAGACCAGAAGTCCATCTAGCCCAGTATCCTTTGCTTAAGAGCCTTTGGTGAGGAACCTTGTCAAAGGCTTTCTGAACATCTAAATACAATATGTCCACTGGATCTCCTTTGTCCACTTGCTTGTTGACCCCTCTCAAAGAATTCTAGTAGATTGATGAGGCATGATTTCTCTTTACAAAAACCATGTTGACTATTCCCCAACAAATTATGTTCATCTACATGTCTGACAATTTTGTAATTGCTGGGGTCACCTCTGGAGCCCTTTTTAAAAATTGGCACTACATTAGCTATCCTCCAGTCATTCGGTACAGAAACTGATTTAAATGATAGGTTACAGATGACAGTAGCCCTGCAATTTCACATTTGAGTTCCTTCAGAACTCTTGGGTGAATACCATCTGGTCCTGGTGACTCATTACTGTTTAGTTTATCAATTTGTTCCAAAACCTCCTCTAATGACACCTCAATCTGGGACAGTTCCTCAGATTTATCACCTAAAAAGAATGGCTCAGGTTTGGGAATCTCCCTCACATCCTCAACCATGAAGATCGATGCAAAGAATTCATTTAGTTTCTTCGCAATGGCCTTATCATCCTTGAGTGCTCCTTTAGCATCTCGATTGTCCAGTGGCCCCACTGGTTGTTAAGCAGGCTTCTTGCTTCTGATGTACTTAAAATTTTTTTTGCTATTACTTTTTGAGTCTTTGGCTAGCTGTTCTTCAAATTCTTTTTTGGCCTTCCTAATTATATTTTTACACTTCATTTGCCAGAGTTTATGCTTCTTTCTATTTTCCTCACTAGGATTTAACTTCCACTTTTCAAAGGATGCCTTTTTTGCCTCTCACTGCTTCTTTTATTTTGTTGTTTAGCCACGGTGGCTCTGTTTTAGTTCTCTTACTGTGTTTTTAAATTTGGGTATACATTTAAGTTGAGCCTCTGTTATGGTGTCTTAAAAAAGTTTCCATGCAGCTTGCAGGGATTTTACTTTTGGTGCTGTACCTTTTAATTTTTGTTTAACTAACCTCCTCATTTTTGAGTAGTTCCCCTTTTTGAAATTAAATGCTATAGTGTTGGGCTGCTGTGGTGTTTTCACCGCCACAGGGATGTTAAATTTAATTATATTATGGTCATTATTACCAAGTGGTCCAGCTATATTCACCTCTTCAACCTGACCCTGTGCTCCACTCAGGACTAAATCAAGAATTGCCTCTCCTCTTGTTGATTCCAGGACTAGCTGCTCCAAGAAGCAGTCATGTAAGGTGTCAAGAAACTTTAGCTCTGCATCCCTTTCTGAGGTGATATGTACTCAGTCAATGTGGGGATAGTTGAAATCCCCCATTATTATTGAGTTTTTTATTTTAATAGCCTCTCTGATCTCCCTGAGGATCTCACACTCAGTATTCTATGGTACAGTTTGGCTCATTTAAGATTTTTACTTCATTTGATTCTACTGTTTCTTTCACATATAGTGCCACTCCCCCACCAGCACAACCTGTTCTGTCCTTCCGATATATTTTGTACCCTGATATTACTGTGTCCCATTGATTATCCTCATTCCACCAAGTTTCTCTGATGCATATTATAACAATATCCTCATTTAATATGAGGCACTCTAGTTCACCCATCTTACTATTTAGACTTCTAGCATTGGTATATAAGCACTTTAAAAACTTTTCACTTTTTAGCTGTCTGCCATTACATGATGTAACTGAATGGGACTTTTTTTCTTTTGACTGTTTCTCATCAGATCCTACCTGTGTTTTATCATCTTCCATCCTCTCTTCCTTACTAGGACACAGGGAATCTCCATTTATAGATCCTCCCCTAAGGGTTGTCTGAACCACATGCTCCTCCATACCTTTTGGCTTTCCCCCAGCCCTTAGTTTAAAAACTAAGTTTAAAAAACTTAGTTTAAAAAAAAAGGCAAAAGGATAATTTTGCACCTGTAGGTATAAGACCAGATTCTCAGCTGGTGTGAAGTGGTATAGCTCCATTGAAGTCAATAAGAAATACTTTTCAGGGTAAATGGTGAAAGCAACATTGTATTCAGTTGTCAGACAATTTATACATAGCTTTTATCTAAGCAATACAATCTTAAACAAGTTGCATTTCCCACCCCTCAAAAACAGGAGAACAATAGCATAGGCTAGGAGTCATAGTGCTTATTTGCTTAAATGAATCAATAAATGGAATGAAATTATCTTTGTTATAAAATAGAACTAGGAATTGCTGCATTCTGACTGGTCAGTAGCAATGTCAATATCCTAGAATAGCCCGTTGGGCTTGATCTAATTTTGTTTACTGAACCACATCATGCAAAAAATAAAAAAAATCAATGCTTGCCACTAACAGTGGCCTACTGCTCAGTCAGGATACGGAATTTTCTAAGGCATTTTTGTTTACTTACGATTTTCATTGACTTGGTGTAATTCCACACCAGCAAAGAGCTTGGCCCTCTGTCTTTTGTAACAAAGGTAGTGCTGATATAATAGCAAATATTTGAGTGTCTCTGAACACATGGAGTTTCTGTCAGCTCTAAGGCCATTAAAATTGCCTATGAGATAATGCCCTTCAGTACCTACATGCCAGCGTTTGCAGTATTAAGTGGCCAAAGTCTCTGCAAAGAAGCTCAGGCTCAGTTTGAAAGGAACAGAAGTCATTTACTTTAACGTGCCTCAGTTACTGCACATCTCTGTTACTGCACATCTAGTGCCTTTTAGACTCTTGATACTGTATTTTAAAACACTTTATAACACACCAAGTTAAGAAATAATAATTCAGTGGGCATTTAGGCAAATGGGACACCCATTAGGCAGTCAACCATAACTTATAAAGAGCCATAAACAACAGAAGCTGTTTAATAAAATGGCCAGGTTTTAGGGTTTTCCCCTAGAGTACACGAAAAATGCCATGGGAACTTAGCTTGTCTTTGAGACAAGCTATTCCACTGGTGCCAAGCTACCTCTGGAGGATCTTTTCTGCCTAAAGGAAGGACCCCTAGGTAGATTAGTTTTATGTTCACCCCATAAAACAGAAGTGGTAATTTTTCAATCAGTTACTGGTATGTGCTAACTGTCCCATTTACCTTTATATTTAGGGCTTTCAGCATACAACCAACCCTACTGTATGGTATCTGTCTAATCTAAAATGATCAAACTTAATGTTAATCTATTTAAACCAACCTACGAGTAATATTTGATTTAATTTATTTTAATTGTATTCCATGCTCATTACTGTAGTGTCTGAGAACTTTCCTTATGCTAAAAAACCATCCAGGTTCTGTTATTCTCTCACCTCACCTTATCTCTCACTTAACACACTTTTCAAGGAAGATTTATAGATCACCCAGGCTTCAAAATTTGACTAGCTACTCAGGTTGCAATGGGGCTACACCCTGCTATATCCCTAACACACATCCTCCCTTCCTATAGGCCAATGGTAGAGGGGAAGCTGCTTTCCACCATTAGAGGGAAATTCTCCAATGGCCACCTTCAGCTGCAAATGGCATAAAGTAGCAACAGGGAGAATCCTGCCCCATATGTTTTACAATTTATAGCAAACTTTAATAACTTCCAGTGAAGAGTTATTCTTCATTTGACATCTTGAAGACCACAGCTATACAGAAAAAATATCAAAGAAAGGTTTATCATAAAATGGCATTTTTAAGATCACAATGACCTGCAAAAATGTCATATGAACAACTAACCTCATTTGTTTTTTTAACAGTTTGATCACCAGTTATAATAGATGTCAAACAATGAATTATACAGGCATTTAGACAAACCGTGGAGGCTTGATATTAGATACCTACGTCCATGTGACCCTCAGAACCCCTCAGTGCCAACTGGAAAAGGGCTCACTGTTCTGAAACAACTACTACTAACAGGCCTGACAAACTCACTACACACAACACATAGCTTCCATAGTATTTATCCATAAAGAGTGTCTTGTAAGGGATCAAATGAAACCTGGTATCATGCTGGTCATTAATATCATTGAGAAATGTAAATACTGATGCTATTTTAAAAATTCTGTGTACTTACAGGAATTATGTTTTAAAGTCTATAACCAGGCAGAGCTGACAAACAGGTTTCTTCTAGACAAGGGATGAGACGTATCTCTCTGCCAAATGCAAATTAAGCATTGTAAAGCAAAAACAATGGAAACCCTATTTACATGTGAAAGTCACCAGGAAAAATAGGTCAACGGGGATGTGAAACCCACAGGGGTACAGGAGCACACCTTGGTGCCAGTACACCAGGAAAGGAACCAAAGGGTCAGCCTGTCTTTGGGGGTGAAAACAATGAGTTTGGGAAATATAAGGAGAAACAAAAAGACAATTGTGTGATGGGGGTGTACCAACCTCACACTGGGCCAGAGGGGTTGGACCAGTCACTGTGGGTCCAGGAGATCATATCCCCTCGCCCCTGCTGCACATGCTCCAGGAGGAAGGGACAGATAAAAGGAGGCTGCCCAGCTAAGTCTGGGCTGGCTGAGAAGGAGGAAGGATTTATGTTGCAGGCTCCCTGCGACTCTCCAAGAAGTGGGAACCATGGATCCAGACTATGCACAGACAACCAGTCGACTGTGGAGATTGACTGACACTGAGCCACTGCCAGCTGAGGAGATGCCCGAGATGAGCCTTGGGGTAGTAAGTGACTCAGGACATGTAGTAGAAGCCAATGCTTAAACCCTTAACTGGGAATATCCTGGCTTCATTGGTGTAGGGTGGACCCAGGTCCCCCCCCCACACACATACTTGCCATTAGGTGTGGCTTCTGGGGGCTGCTGCCATAGATTGCTTGTTTGCTCTGCCACACCCAGGGGCTACAGATTTACAGTTTGCCCTGCCCAGAGCCCCCCAGCTGCTATTGTTTAGCAGGCTCAGGAGGCATAGACTGCGTGGTTGCTGAGTCACTCCAGGGGCCCAGAATCCCTCTAATTGAAATGCCCTGATCCAACAGCGAGTCCCAACTGATGTGTGATGGGGTGTACCACCCACACACTGGGCCAATGAGGGTGGCCCCACTCGACATGCATGTAATCCATTTACTGAGGAAACCCCTTGAAGGATATGGGGGTATTCATGAAAACTTGGGTTATTAACTGAAAACCAGCAGCTCTGTCAAAGACTAAATCCTTGGGAGAAAATCTACTTGATTATATAGGAAAGGTAGCCATTAGTCAGTGTAGATCTAGGATTGCATTTTATATTTTGTTTTATATGTGTGGTTATTTCTGTTCTTTATCCTTTCTCACTAGCTCTTAACTCTTACCCTTTGTTCATAAACTGATATTTGATGTCACTATAAATAGATGACAGTGCTGTGTCATTATATTGGAGCTGATAGATGAATCAAACAAGCTTGTGTGCACTATTCACAAGGGAACAGAGAACCTGGTAATTACTGTGAGTGTCCAGTGACAATTCTGAATTAGGGATTGGGATAAACCAAATATTAACCTTCAAGGCAAAGTAGGGGCTGGCAGACCTCAGAGGAGAGTGCTTGAGTGGCTGAAGGGCTGGCAGTTTCAGGGAGCTGACACCCAGCTATCACAAGACAGACTCCATCTTACTCAGGCATAGGAGTAACATGGTGACACAGTCCTGAACACCCCAAGAAAGTGTCACAGAACATATTCAGGCATCTAAACATGCCTGATATTCAAAGGTATTTAGCACCCTCTTTTCTTGCTGAAGTCAACTGCAGTTCAGGGTGCTCAGCACCTCTGAAATTTGGACCGCTTATGTAGATGCCTAAATATTGGCGTAGGTGCCTCACTTCAGGCACTAACAGTTGACAGTTTAGGCCTTAGCTGGATTACTAGTGTTAAAAGTCTCAGTAAGAATAATCTTTGATTTGATTTTTTCCCCCACTCAGTTTCTTTCCCTCCTGAAATTGTTTTCTCTGTTCCCCTGATGTCCCATTTCCTCCCCATGCTCACTTATCAGCTTCCACTCTGCAGCATGATGTTGAAAATATCAACTGAAGATTATCCCTCATTTGAAATTGTTTATGGTTCCCCAAACCAAATACATTTTCTCTTTGGCTTGTATTATTGGATAAGCCACATTTTAAAAAAATATATCCAATTTACTGGACATTTTCCTGCCCTCATTCCTAACTGTCTCTCTGGCTGCTTACACTGAACATCAGCTTTTATGGTCACATCAAGCTTTGTGCAATAAGTAATTTCTAAGCAGCCTGCACAGTCCTGCTGCTACTGACATCAAATATCTTTAATCTTCCATTCTTCTGGCACCTAACTTCAAATGCTGGTTGGATCTGACCTGCACTCACATCCAGTAGAAGAGCTCCTTTCACTTGAAAACTTACTGTCTAGCATGCTATTTTCTATGGTTCTGGAAGATCATTAATTCTTCATTAGTCCTCAGTGCCAAGAGGATCTGGGGGAAGTAGGTTAGACAGAAAGTTTTCAAGTGAAAGAAAGCCATTTAGACCAGTCCAAGTAGGTTACAAATTGAGGTTAAAAGTTGGAAGGATGTTTGCAAAAGCTCTGTGCGGCATAAAAGCGTGTCTCTCTCACCATCAGAAGTTAGTCTTATAAAAGATATTACCTCATCCACCTTGTCTCTGCATACCCAATAGGCAGGTAGGGCTGCTGAAAACTACCTATATCCCAATGATAAGCCCAAACCAGCCCTGTGCCCAGATTTCAACCCTGTCCTGCACTGCTACCCCCTATCCTAGTAATGTTGCAGGAATTCCAGAATATTCCAGTGAGATGAAGTCCTCGAGTGTTTTAGTTTGTAAAGAATTAGGAGCAACAGGGCTCAGCACAGTGTTTTGGTGTGCTGCCGCTCCACAGCAGGGAGGCCACCCACACACCCATGGGTGATACAGAAAGGACTGGTCCATGGAGGCAGACCTGTCCTATTGGTCAGCTGTGCAAAAAAGATAAAGGGGAGGAGTGGGTTTCCTGAACATCCTTGTGAAATCCAGCTGTGGGGAGTGGGATACCCAGCCAGCTCCTGGAAAAAAAACATAAGGTAGGGAGGAAACCCAGGCCTGTTGGGGTATGGTGGAGGGAAGGATGCAAGATTAGCTTCAGAAGTTTGGGTGCTGAATTGAACTCAAAGGCTGAACTACTGGAAAGTCACTGTTATGCATGTACAAAAATACATAAATAAAATTAAAAAAATGTTTGAATGCTGGGATGTTCTTAGGGTAATATTTCGGAACCATCATCAAGTTTGGTTCTATATAGATAGTAAAATGTGGATGCTTTTTTATTGCTGCAGCATGACTCACTAGGCTGACTCTGTTGTTCTTATGGAATAGGTTTGTAATATAAAAATAAATGGCTGATGTTACACAAAGTGCACAGTAAATCTTACCCTCAGTGTGTAAATATAACAGGCACTTGACACCACAAATGTGAGATCATGTGGTGTTCTCACATTTAGGATATTAGTTATCATGTATCAGCAACACATCATTATCTCAAATGACTAAGGGCACAGCAGAGAATCCTCTAAAATGGATCCTATTAAATAGTAATTGTCTATACCAGAAAGAACCTGCATCTTTTCCTTTTTTTACTCCTGCCTCAATATGTAGATAAGATTTAGGTTCTAAGCAGTCAAACATATCGGCAATCTGTCTTTATTCTATATGAAATGTCTTTATTCTATATGAAAAAGTTCCCATGTAAGTTTGTTCTACCTTTACCCCAGGCAGGTTAGTGCAGGAGTCTTTCAATAAGTGGGAACCAGTAATGTATATATGTGTGGGCTTTATTTTACTTATTTCCAAATATTTAAAGATATACATATCATAGAATCTTATTTTAAAGCAATTACAATGAATACAACAGAAACAATTTGCACAACGAAGAAAACAAAGGCTACGGGTGTGTCTTCACTGCCAAAAAACCTGTGTTCTTAATTCAAATTAGCTAACTAGGGTTAGAATAGCAGTAAAACAGAGCTACTTGGCGTTTAATGCTGCTTAGCAGCTCAAGTTCAAACTGAGGATGCCATAGGGTATATCTACACTGCACCTTGCAGTGAGTCTCCCAGCTTGGATAGACAGACTTGTGCTAGCAGGGCTTATGCTAGTATGCTAAAAATAGAAGTGGGGACATTGTGGTGCCAGCCTCCCTCTTAAGCTTGGAGCTGGGGATAGCAGCACAGAATATGGTATACGTACATCTGAGGCTATATTTTCTTTGAATTGTGCCTCCTTTGAGTTGTTTGTTTATCACTATTTGACATTCCTTAGTGCACGTTGTCTAGGCTTTCAAACTGTTGCATGCTGTACGCATTGATAAAAACTCCTGTGCACCAGTGCAAATTGATCTAGGTGGAGGAGATGTGTGCCAAATTTGAATGCCCCAACTATGAGAGCTCTGGGATGTGTGTAAATAAGTACATCCCACTTAGTTTCAGAGCAGCTTGGCCATACAAAATAACTGAGTAATCATAATATTCACACATAGCAATAAGCTGAACTGCAACTAGTGTGCAGTCCTCTCCCACCTGGGTGTTAGGATTTGCCCTTGGGAGAGCTTAGCCTAGGACAGCATGTGCACACACATACATTTATGAAGCAAGCAAGTAACCTGAACCATAGGGATAAATGTTTAGCTAGTTTGTAAAGAGGCAAATAAGAGAGAGAAGAGGGGGGGACAGAAGTATAAGGCTTTACAGGACACAGATAAGCCCTCTCCTGCCCAGAGAAGCATAAGTGTTTCAAAAATACATCTTTGCAAAGCCAACATTCCATCATCCCCGTGAGGGGCTGAAAGGGGGACTTGGAGAGTCAGGCAGAACACAGTTATGCAATGTCAATAGTGAGCAAAGCTGCTGCTACAGTTCTAAAATTTCTAGCCCTGGGATTGGTCTGCCTCCAGATCTGTCCAGGATCTCTGCTGAAATCTGGGTAGAACACAGTTGCTGTCTCTGTCAGCCTCTTCCCGGCTTCCCTCCCAGAAGGTATGTCCATGATTTTCCCCACCTGCTGGACACTCTACCAGTGGGCTGGATGTTTCCTGCGGTCCTGCACTATCATTACGTTTCTGGTCCTCACAGCATAGTGGGTTGACTAGCTGTGCCTTTGTCCGCTTCTCAGTGTTGAGCTGCCTTTCGCTGCATGTCTCAATCAGCTGCCTCTTTTTTCCTAGTTGTTCAAAACTCATTTGTTCCTGTCTCTCTTTTCTCTATTTCTTTTCCAAAAAGACCACGAGACTTTTCTCTGTGCTTTTCCTTTCTAAGTACTTGCTTTCACTCCCACTGGCACTTTACTGGCAATTCCCCACTGCCATAGGTCCCACTCTGCCACCATACCATCACAGTTTCAGGGTAATTGAACCTGTAGCCCCCTTCTCTGCAGTCCACTCCAGGAATGCACAGTACGGTCTCAGGTATCCAGCCATCACCAGTCTCTGGGCAGGGACCCTTGTCCTACTCCTTTCTGATTGGGGTTTTTAAAGGCTGCACAGCTTCCTGACTTAGACTGTGACACCCCCTGCAAGCCAGTCTATCTAATAACCAGCACCTATGCATCACCTTCTCTCCGAGGGCTATGAACAGTGTATTGCCAGCAGTTACAAGTTACCCCACAGCTCTTTCTAAGACAGCACATTTGTTGTTTGGGTGAAAGAATCACACAGAAAACATCATAAAACAAAAACACACGCTAAACATATCAGGAGTCTCCCATCAGTCTTATGGGGCCCTAGCAGGCCAAGGTCTTTCCAATCCTTTCACAAAGTTTGGGACCCCTTTTGTACAGAAGGTTCTGGCCATTTGCTGAATCAGAATAAAGGGCCTTAATCAGTTAAAACCCAAACTTTTTATATTAAAAGCCCTTTCATTGTCTGTTAGTCTATTGGTTTGTACCAGCATATGCAAACTTCCCCAGTGGGTGGTCCCTTCCTGGAGGTGTTTACAACTGATTCACCTTAATCACCACCACACTGTTCTTGGTTGTTAGAGGAGTTGTAACCCTACCCCCTGGAGTTGCATACATCCCTTGGCCCACAGTGATACATAAACTTAATACAATTTGGCTCCACAAAGTTATTGCATCTGGTTGCAATATCTGTTGTACTGTGTTCTTTATATTTCAAGGAAAAGATTAAAATTTTTGCAGCATTTTTTCTTATATTATATACATTGTAGAGACCATATAAGGTATATAGTCTAGAGGTTAGAGCTGGAGACAAAGAGACAAAGTGTCCTACAGTCACTACGCCCTTGCATTAAGAATTTTAAAAGACAAAACCACCATATCATCCACGGGGCCAACACTTTTCACAAAGCAATTACTCCATAGCTGACCTCTCAGTCCTTGTCCTCAAAGGAAACCTGCATAATGCCTTCAAAAGATGAGCCCTGGTAAATTCATAACTCTGCTGGATACTAAAAGCAATAGACTTAACAGAGACACTGGCTTTATGGCTCATTACTGCCTGCTAATCCTTAATTGCTCACTTTATTTTAACTGGTCTCCTACAGCATGTGTGAACCCCTTATGCTTAACAATCTGTCCTAATTTGTGTTTAGCTCAAACACTGTGGTTACCTTCTCCAGACTTGAGGAAGAGCTCTGTGTAGCTTAAAAGCTTGTCCCTTCCATCAACAGAAGTTGGTCCAATAAAATATATTACCACACCTGCCTTGTCAATTCATATCTTGAGACGAACACAGCTACAACACTGAAAAACTTGATTTACATTGTCTTTTGGCAAGTCATTAGCCTCTTTGCTGCTCATTTTACCAAAATCTGTAAAATGATAACAATAATGCTACCAGTCTTAGTATAGTTATTTGAGATCCTTGGATGAAAGAGGCTATCTAATCCAAAGTGTACTTATTCTATCTATTAGAGATGGGGGAAGATTATCATAACCTGATAAACTCTTGAGGAATTCTGAATCTATTCAGTGAAAATCAGTGTTACACATAGACAGAAGTCAATGCATGACCTACTTCCCTTAAATTACATGTAGGATGTTAGAGTTTCAGTGGAGCTAAGTCTGACTGTTAGTTATTAGTCTGTAGCAATGTGTTGACATATACAGTACATATGGTCATCAGCTAAACTGCACAGACATGACAGAGGGAAAAAAACTAAGTATCGGCTCCAAAAGCACTAGACTTTCAGATGCCTTAGAGGTAGTGTGTGTTATAGAGTTGGCCTAGCCAAAGGGGGCTGAAATAATCTCACACTGATAAACACTCAAGGTTTGAGTCCATTCAGTACAGGCAAGTAGTGTGCAAGCCAATCCATTATAATATCTCCTATTATCTTAATCTCTTCAAAACTTGTGAAGATCTGCTACTTTAGTTTCCTACTGCATGAACATATGACCTTATTTCCTACTGGTGTGTCATTCTTCATCCTTCTCGCTACTGTATCCATATTTAACCTTGGACCTGCTTTTCCCTGTACTTCTGTATAATTCCACTTCTTTGTTTTGCTGCTGAAGTGGATGGCTCCTTCTCTCTGTGTGCTATGTATTGTGCTGACCTTTCTCTAATCCTCCATATCATAACCAAGACTCCACTAGTCAGGTTGTGTTCAGTAACTAATAATGGTGATTTTCTATCATAGATCTTGCTTTCCCTATTCTCGTTACTACCATTGTAGCCAAACATTCTTTTTCAATTCCTGCCTTATTTATTTTCCCTAGATTTCACTTCATTCTCCAGTGTGTCACTTGCATGTTTTCCTTACCTCTTAAATGAGTGTTTACTTTATCCTCGGCTTGTTTTTATCACCTTACTTTATCTGTCATCGTGCATCTCTTCATCCTTCTGATCTACCACTGGATGTTACCATTCCATTTCATCCCATCTCTCCTCTCCCTCCACACACATTTCATAGACTCTATTCACAGGAGATGGGACATAGGGCCAGATTCCCAGCTGGTTTAAATCAGCATGGTCCCATTGAAATCGATAGAACAATGCAAAAATTACACCTGCTGAAAGATCTGGTCTATGATCTCTGCAGTGTTGAACAGCAAATCTGCACAGATATGATGCAAATCTGAACACACACAGCTTTTCCTTTGTTGGTTGCTTTTAAAACATTCCAGGAAGAGAAATGTGCCAAACTCCAGTGTAACTGTAACTGTGTGCCTTGGACCTTAAGGCCTAGTGGCCCTGGTGCCAGCCAACCCTGATTACTAAAGAGGCACACCTGAGTTGGATCAGGTAATTCCCTGTAAAGGTGGGTGCACTGAAATAGGAAGCTTGGGGAAACTGTATGAAGTAAGAAAGTGTCATGCAGGGAAGAACCGATACTAGTGGTGGTTAGGAGCCTAAGCCTTGAGACACCAACCAGGTCGGTTTGGGGAGTAGCCTGTCAAAACAGACGTAGGAGTAGGATGTGACTGACAGGAGAAGGTAGCCAGGCCACAGGGCTCAGATCTAGTCATCGTGGGACTGGTGGCTTTGGGTGGAGCAGACTGGGACAGAGGAAGAGATCCATGTGTGACAGGAGAACCTGCACTGAGTATGAACTCTTGTGTTATGGTTATGGAGTTTAATTTGGGACCCTGAGGATTGTTTGAACCATTTCTGATATTAATCCAGCCCTCGGTGGGGTTGCTACGAGCCATAAGAGAGATTCTATGAGTTCTTAAGGGCCTTGCAAGAGGCGGCTACCAGCGACAGGGTTCCTGCAAAGCGATTCCTGGTTGGGAGCGGGGATATGAGTGCTCAGTAAATGGCAACTCTGCTACACCCAGATTTGAATAAAACATCTAGCACTTCATCTAGATTTCATATTGGAATATTCAGCCACTCTCCCATTAGATATATAATTCCATAATATATTATGTCACTTCTTGAAGATTTAACCTCAAAATGGTTTAAAGTCCACTCCAATTTTAAAAGACCAGGTTTTAAAAGAGGCTCAGGCATAGATCCCATTGAATTCAATATAAACTCTTAAACTTCTTCAGACAAAATGCAGCATGGTAATTCTATCTCTTTACATCTGAGTTCAAGAAGAACCATATATATGAATACGAAGGCAGAATTTGACCTAATGCATAGGTGCCAAAAATATCTGACAGGTTCACTTTATCAAAAATACATACAGCACTCTGTTTGATTTGTCTTATACATGGCTATTTGTGTGTGGCCATATAGGAATAAGGTGGTGTGTTTATCTGCAAAAGAAACGTCCTGGTTTTAGCTAAATCAAAAAGACTGAATTTTTTTTTTTTTTACGTTTCCATTAAACATATCTGCCTGCTCATCTATACGAACGCATGCAGAAATTTCCAGTCATTCAAGCCTTCGGGGTGTTTGAAAATGTCTGAAATCTCTTTAAAGAGCAGATTAGCATGTATCCTAAAAGTTAGACTAATACTATTTAACTGCTCTATTTTTCCATTATGGGCCTGTCAGCAGGAATATGTTGCCCTATAGTAGATGACAAGTGAAAATGCTGGTAACATTGTTTTTCATAGACAGAAAAAATACCAAAGAAGCAATTTCTTAGCTAAAATGTCACCTGCTAGATGTATGGGGCTCACTATATTTTGTTGCCATGGTAACGAATGGTGTAAAATGACTCCTTTGCACAGCTCCATCAGAATGATTGCATCCTGTTTTTCCCATCATTTTACAAGAGGCTGTTTTCATTCTCCCTTCCTGAACATATTAAGTGTAAAGAGATTGAATTACTGTGCTGTACCCTCTCCATCCAATGTGGATTTAAGAGTTGATATTGATGTACTGAGAACTGCGTTCTTCTTCAAGAAAAAAGCTACAAATTATAATGAATTTGACTTTTATGTATCGACCGTTCAAGTAGTGAAGTAGTGTTTCTGCACCCAAGGGATAGACATGGCATGATCAGCATTTTTCACTCGAACGAATCCAATTGATAAAGCAATATACTCAGTGTCACTTTGCTTGATCTCCAGGTTTAACAATAGTCATGCTAAAAGTAGATACCTTACTCCATAAATTTTATCCATAAAAAAATGTGCTAGCCATTGCTTTATACAGCTGCATTCTTTCCAACTTTTAACTGAGCAGGGCAGATAAGGGCATGTAGGAAAATTGTGCAGAGAGCATGCAAGTGTGGGCAGGTAGATAACAAGTATTTGGGATAGACATGCCTGTCCTGTTAGAGAACCAAAGGCAGAATTATTATATGAGTACTTGCTATTTTGGCTATGAATACAGGTGCATCTGGGAACCAAATATCAGATTACTCCACTGTTATTCAAAATAGGCATCTCTGTGCAGTGAAGAACCAAACACAATATACTCACATAGGTATTCAGGATATACATGTGTATACATCTAACGTACCAAAACAATATTAATATGCAGGATTTAGAATGCCTCCTAGATACTATGGTGATTGTTACGAAAAATACCTAATAGAGATGAATATATAAACAATGAAGGCATGTGCATCTAGGATACAAACATAATAATATCACACTCTTTTTTTATTGTTTCAGTTAAACTACATACAATATTTCAGTCCTCAATAAAGAATAAAAATGCAGATAGGTGCATAAGCTTACATTTTACAGCATCATTAAGAGTCTTGAAGTCTAAAATGTGTCTAGTAAAGAATTCCTTGATTCCAATTTTTTCTGTAAATTAAGACATTTTCTTAAGACAAAAATTTGCTGAAACTGATGCAAGTAATTCCGTTTTTTGACTAGTTTCACATGGAATATGTCATTTCTGAAAGTAATTATGTACTTAGAATTACTAACCACAAAAAGACAGAGAGAGACAGAGAGAGAGAGATGAATGTGTAAAAGATACCTGTTATACTGTGGAAGAGGCAGTCAAATCTATTTAAATCATCCAGAGCCGAGTCTTTTGAGCTATTGCCAGACAAACTGCCAATGGTGTTAGTGGAATTTTAGAACACCCAGCACCTTACAGAAAGGGCCCCTACTGTTTCTCATAGAAAAATGCTGGGTAACTTCTTGAAAGTTATCAGTGGGGTTTTTTAAAGAGTTTTTTCAGTACTTCCATTGTTTCTTTTGGATATTTAAGAGTGCTATACTTAAGTAATTAGACACAGGGTGGGTGAGGTAAGATCTTTTACTGGACCAACGTCTGTTGGTGAGAGAGACATGAGCTTTTGAGCTGACACAGAGATCTTCTTCAGCTCTGTATATGCTTGAAAGCTCGTCTTCATCACCAACAGAAGCTGGACCAATAAAAGTTATTACTTAACCCACCTTGTCTCTGTAATATCCTGGAACCAACTCAGCTACAACAACACTGGATACTTAAGTAAAAACACATCAGAAAGGGAAGGCACTGCTACATTGGATACTCATATACTTTACTTCAGGTGAGCTGGTCCATGGTCTCTAGCCATCCTAGAAGGGTATTATTGCTTTTGTAAAACATTTGACCTTTTTTAAACAATTAATTAATATGCCCTGGCCTCTGTGATTATGCACATGCTCACGCTAAATATTCTTTGGTTACTGCCATTCATACTCCCTGTTGTACCTGTTGTGACAGGTTTGGTCACAGAAACTCCCTCAAGACTGTCACTAGATGTTCTGGGATACCACTCAGAACAAACCCCCTCTGCCAGAGAAGGCTTCCCTTCACTCCCGTCTTGCTGAGCTAGACACACCAGTCGGCTATAGCACAGACCAAGAGGTTGGGCCATGCCCCCCTGCAGTTCACAGAAACTAAGATTCACTTGGCCCAGGGGCTTCTCAGTTAACAAGGACTTTCCCAGTACCCAGTATTCAGTCTTTCTGTGATCCTAAACCCCAAATGAATCCACTTTACTCTGTATAAAACGTATACAGGGTAAACTCATAAATTGCCCACCCTCTATAACACTGATAGAGAGATATGCACAGCTGTTTGCTCCCCCATGTATTAATTACTGACTCTGGGTTAATTAATAGGCAAAAGTGATTTTATTAAGTATAAAAAGTAGGATTTAAGTGGTTCCAGGTAAGAACAGACAGAACAAAGTAAGTTACCAAGCAAATAAAACAAAACACGCACGTCTAAGCCTAATACAGTAGGAAACTGAATACAGATAAATCTCACCCTCAGAGATGTTCCAATAAGCTTCTTTCACAGACTAGACTCCTTCCTAGTCTGGGCCCAATCTTTTTCAGACCAACGTTGTGGTTTATGGCCTGGGTCCAGTAATCACTCACACGCCTGTATTTATAGTCCTTTGTTCCAGTGTCTTTCAGGCATTTCTTTGGGGGTGGAGAGGCCATCTCTTGAGCCAGCTGAAGACCAAATGGAGGGGCTTCCAGGGCCTTTTATATTCTCTCTCTTGTGGGCGGAAACCCCTTTGTTTTTCTGGGCAAAATCACAGCAACAAGATGGAGTTTTTAGCCGCCTGGGCAAGTCACATGTCCATGAATGATTCAGCTTTTTGCAGGCCGACGACATTGTTTATTTGTTAGTTTGAATGTTCCCAGGAAAGCTCAGATGTGGATTGGCACCTCCCAAAGTCCATTGTCAATTAAGTGTTTCTTGATTGGGCACTTACTCAGAAGAGTCTTTTCTCAAGAAGCTGACCAAATGCTTCACTGATCCTACTTAGAATCAAACACATTGAGATACAAGTACCTAGCCAATATTCATAACTTCAAATACAAAAATGATACACACAGCATAATCATAACCAGCAAATTACAACCTTTCCATAGACACCTTACTTAAACTTCTTTGTACAAGATTTGGTGCAACTATAGGACCTTGCTTGCAACAATGATCTATATGGTCACAGTTCATGTCAATAACATCATAGTACTAAACTTGTGAGCCATTTGGGGCTGGATCTCCAGGTGCAGCAGAGCTCTGTTTTATGCACTGGGAAGTGTAGGTAAGCATCTCATTGCTTCTTCATTCCCTCATCGTGGTGGCAGAGGATTGGTTTGGACTCCAGTGCAAGTTATAGCAGCCACAGATCTGCTCTACATCAGGCTGCCTGAAATGGTCCCTTAGAAGTCCCTGATGTAGAGTTTACTATGACATCTTGCATCACTACGGGATTCCCCTAGGAGAGGGAAATTCTCCAGATGTGCCTTTATGGTAGCTTTAAGTCCCCCTTGCACAACAGAAGTAGCATGAAGCCTGGGCTGACTATCTGGCTCTCATTTATTTTAAAATTTTTCTGATCTCTGTACTGTTTCAGTGCCTTTGTTACACCTCGATTCAAATTGAGGAGCATATGCCAGCATCAGCCAAAACAGTGCACTTTTTGATATATCTCAATACCTTTTAGTTAAAAAAAATCACCTGGGAAAGCTCAAGCTAGACAAGGACTCAGTTTCCAATATTTAATTCTAGTCACAGACCATAATTACTATATTTCCTCCACATGGATCATAAGTCAAGGGTAGTCAATCACCACCTCATGTAGGTAAACCAGTTATCTTGGCTGGGCTAGAAATCAGCCCTGCTGTTAGTGCATGCAGGCTATAAATTTGTTGCTTGGCAATATGCATTTGTCTTGTAGATTTAGTAGCGTCTCAGATGTACAAGGGATCCCAAGTGAAGGAAAGGTGGGGATGCCCCTTTGCTTAACATAATAATGAGTTCCTTTAAAGAAAAAAGGTACAGCAACTGCAAAGTGTCTAGATAATGAATGGTCTCTCCATAGTATATGCAGTTTTCTTCATAAGCTGTATTTGGTGAAGAGTGATTGTTTGTTTGTTTGTTTACTATGTGTAATGATGGCCTGAGAGGACAATCCTCTCTCTTTGGGGGAGACAGTGTAAGAGCTTTTTCATTTGTACTCAATCACTGGAAACCATTCCTCATCCATATTTTAGGGAAGATGAAGACTGCCATGCATTATTGCCCTGTAAAAATACTTCCTTTGCAGGATTACAGCACAAGGAGGCATTAACAACCATGGAAAGCCTTTTCCGGAACGTGTCTCACCCCATGGGTTCAAACAGTCAACTGAGAAGTTTCACGCTGGTATGGGAGCTAGAACACACATGGCGGGGGGGGGGGTAAAAGAGTGAGTGGCTGGAGGAACAGAAAGAGCTGTGACTTCTGGAATAAATACAAAAGAACAGAGATACCCATGGGTGGAGGACTGCACCCATTCCACAAGGAAGTAAAAAATATGTACAAGAAGCCTATGAAAGGTCTTCTTCCAGTTGAAATTCTGCCCTAGGGCCCATGATCCTTACTGTGGCTCTGTGACAAAGAAAACCCTGGTCAGATCTCCTTTTCCTTTGAGATGCTGTTGCTCTCTTGGCTGAGTGAAGAGTCCTCCATCCCCTTTGAGCAGTATCCTGAAAGCAGTGATTTGTGTTTTGGATTGGAGACCATACTGTATTCATTCCAAATCGTAATCCTGCTCTCTTCAGAAACAAAAGGCTTAAAACTTCTTTTATACAAGCTCTAAGTTAAATGTCCATTTACCATTTTTCCTGAAGTAGTTGGCAAGACAGTGTGGGAGAGGGGTTTTTGTTTTTTCCTGGAGTAATTGGACCACCTGCCTACCCTCATTTTGACCTTTGGATGAATAGAGGACTCCACTTTGCAGTGCTCACACAGTCCTTCAGCCTTCATGAGCATTAATAACATTCCTTTTAAAAGGGAAATCCCTGTGTGAGGATAATTAAATGGTGACTACAAACCCTAGCACAACAAAACTACTCATTGCAAAATGAACTTTTCCTCCTTTCTAAGTGTTTATGGCTCTACGTGTGCCTGTATACATCATATCAACTCCTTGATAAATTTATTCTTTCTTTACTTTTGTTCACTCCAATCTTTTACTGTAAGACCAGCAACTGTCTTCCTGAAACCTCAATATCACTCTTCTCCACCCTTTTCCTCTCTGGAAGGGCATCTTAAAATCTCCCTTGACAGTTCTAACTGATCTTATCATAAATCATCCAACACACACACATGCAGCACCTAATCAGGAAGTTGCTGGCTAATTTAGCCCTGCTGATTTGATATAACTGGATAAAATTTTATTATAGTCTCTGATTGTAAATATGTCTGCTCTCATTTACAGCCTGGGAAGGTTGGAGAGTCATTACATTTTAATTGGGTAATTTCTTTTTAAGTCTCTGAAGGCAGGGTTGATGTTTCAGAGGCAGCCTAGATCAGGGCATATATCTCCAGACCTTGTCAGGTTCCAGAAGATTCTAGGACTATGGCTCTCTCTGGCTGCTAGTATTTTGATCTTTTAGTTATGTTAAGCTTTCATTTTAAATTAAAAGACTGAAACTACTTGCAGTGTTTTCTTGAAACACCGCACTTAGTTGACATATATTGATTTTTCTGGGAAAGGGTTGTATTAGTTTTAGTGACTCATTAAGGCATGTGTCTCATTCATTTACCAGCCGCTCCCCCACACGCACACTCATAAGGAAGCTGGGAATGGCTTTTTGAGGACAGAGGATATAGGGTATGGGCTGACCTGTCCTGAGGGAGGAATCTGAGGAGCAGCCAAATGTGGTGAGAAGGTTTGAGCTGGCTTTCATGGTCTCTCCTTGTCAAATCCTAGGAGAAGGTTGAGTTTGGACTTTTCATAGTGTGAGGACAGAGTTTGCAGAGCAGGAAGGGAAAGGCACTAATAATGACACTAATGGCAGATTTGAGTGTTCAAGAAATACAACCTCTGGCCCTTTATCACAATGGTAGGAAAACTAAAACAGACCATCTTTTTAAACAGTTAAAATATTTTAAGTGCTTATAAAGCTACTTACACTTTAAAACAAAACTTCTTTATTTTTTAATAAAATGAAAACTAAATACATTTAAAATTTCAAAATATCAGAGAAGGAGTACTAAAAACTTCTGGAACCTGGCAAGAGCTGGAGACATATGCTCTGATCTGAGCTGCCTCAACTCTGCTTTCAGATATTTAAAAGTAAATTACCCAGTATAACAAGGTGGTCTGTGCCTTTAAGGGCCAGTTGGGACGGGGACCAGGTAGCCCTGTTCTTGAAAGGAGCCTAGCAAGCAGGTGCTGGGAATCATCTGACCCAGCTGGTGATTGGGGCTGATGTGTCCCATGCAGGGGATATAAAGTAAGGCCCCAGTAGCCACAAGAGAAGCTAGGAGTCAGAGAGGACTCGTTAGATAGCAGAAGACTGTGAGAGAGCAGGAGTGCATTGAGGACCCTCTGTAGAGAGATTCCTCACATTAATCTGTTGGAGGGAGGGCCTCACAATCCTAGATGAAGAGCAAGACTGTTGCTTTTTGTTAATGTTTCAGTTTCTTTTGTGTGAGAGATAAAAGGGTTACAGAGTGAACTAGGCATGGCCAATTTTCTCTCAGGTTGGTGATCAGGTCTGCCAACCTACACCCAGTTAAGTTATAATGCTTCTCATTCTCTTCTCTTTTTCCCAGAAGTGTTATAAATAGACCAAGCCAGATCTCACTTTTGTTTCATGGAAAATTTGAGAGCACAAGGAATGCAGGATTGGGCCAAAAGCTTATTTTTATATATATATATATATATATTAGGGCTGTCGATTGATCGCAGTTAACTCACATGATTAACTCAAAAAAATTAATTGTAAACATTAGAATACCAATTGAAATATATTAAATATTTTGGATGTTTTTCTATATTTGCATATATATTGTATTCTGTGTTGTAATTGAAATCAGTGTGTAATTTTTTATTACAAATATTCGTACTGTAAAAATGATAAACAAAAGAAATAGTATTTTTCAATTCACCTCATACAAGTACTGTAGTGAAATCTCTTTATCATGAAAGTGCAACTTACAAATGTATATATTTTTTGTTTGTTACATCACTGCATTCAAAAATAAAACAATGTAAAATTTTAGAGCCTACAAGTCCACTCAGTCCTACTTCTTGTTCAACCAATCACTAAGACAAACAAGTTTGTTTACATTTAGAGGAGATAATGTTGCCCACTTCTTATTTACAATGTCACCAGAAAGCGAGAATGGGCATTTGCATGGCACTTTCGTAGCTGGCATTGCAAGGTTTATACATGCCAGATATACTAAACATTCATATGCCCCTTCATGTTTCAGCCACCATTCCAGAACACATGCTTCCATGCTGATGACACTCGTTAAAAAAATGTATTCATTAAATTTGTGACTGAACTCCTTGCGGGAGAAATGCCTGTCCCCAGCTCTGTTTTACCCGCATTCTGCCATATATTTCATGTTATAGCTGTCTTGGATGATGACCCAGCACGTTGTCCATTTTAAGAACACTTTCACTGCAGATTTGACAAAACGCAAAGAAGGTACCAATATGAGATTTCTAAAGATAGCTACAGCATTTCACCCAAGGTTTAAGTATCTGAAGTGCCTTCCAAAATCTGAGAGGGATGAGGTGTGGAGTATGCTTTCAGAAGTCTTAAAAGAGCAACACTCTGGAAACTACAGAACCTGAACCACCAAAAATAAAAAAAAAGAAAATCAACCTTCTGCTGGTGGCATCTGATTCAGATAATGAAAATGAACATGTATCGGTTTGCACTGCTTTGGACTGTTATCGAGCAGAACCCATCATCAGCATGGATGCATGTCCCCTGGAATGGTGGTTGAAGCATCAAGGGACATATGAATCTTTAGTGCCTCTGGCACATAAACATCTTGTGACGCCGGCTACAGGAGTGCCATGACAATGCCTGGTCTCACTTTCAGGTGATATTGTAAACAAGAAGAGGGCAGCATTATCTCCTGCAAATGTAAATAAACTTGTTTGTCTGAGCGATTGGCTGAACAAGAAGTAGGACTGAGTGGACTAGCAGGCTCTAAAATTTTACATTGTTTTATTTTTGAATGCAGTTTTTTTGTACATAATTCTACATTCATAAGTTCAACTTTCATGATAAAGAGACTGCACTACAGTACTTGTATTGGGTGAATTGAAAAACAATTTCTTTTTTTACAGTGCAAATACTTGTAATCAAAAATAAATATAAAGTGAGCACTGTTCTCTTTGTATTCTGAGCTGTAATTGAAATCTATAAATTTGAAAAAGTAGAAAACATCCAGAAATATTTAAATAAATGGTATTCTATTATTGTTTAACAGTGCAATTAATCACAATTAATTTTTTAATCACTTGACAGACATATATATGAAAAAAATCACTCTTATTTTCTCTCTTTTAGATATATTATCCAGAAAACCAATGATCAAAATTAAGGATTTCTCAGACTTGGTGGATCTCAGTTGCTGACTGGTACTGAAAATTTCATTTTTGGTGCCATTTCATGTTGAATAGATGAATCTGGAGTACATTTACTACAAACCTATTTTTGCTGTGTAAATATGACTGTGTGGCTGTGATGATGACTGACAATGGAATATGGGCCCTTTCGTTTTGTAATTACCAGTCTCATTTTGGAAAGGACTGAAGGACCTTGTCATCTCATGACTCTCTGGTGATTTCAGTCCAGTTCCTGGTGGCATTATCTGCATTCCCAAAACCATCATCTCAGTTGGCCCCCAAGTGCAAGGAGGGTACAGAAGTAGAAGCAGAGGGTCTGGATAATAAACATGTCATTATAATGAGTGGTAGGTCAGGGCTGGGGAAGCTTGCATGGCAGATGATTATTTTGTACCTGTTCTGTGATTAGAAGTTGGTCGATCTGTTATTCTGGTACTTCCACAAACCCTAATCCCATTTAAATTGTTTTAATGAGGTTTTTAAAAAACAAACAAACAAAAAACCACTGTGTATTCAGTTCACTATTTTAGAGTAAAAATAAAATCCAATTTTCCAGATACTTTAGGCTAAGGAATGGCAAAGCCAGAATACAACAAGGATAGCATGCGCACTGTTTTCATGGTGGGGTGGGGGTGGGTGGTGGTGGTGAGAAGTGGGAAATTACATTGGGTGTGATTCCCAGCACTACCCAATATACTCAGTAAATGATTCTTCCTTTAGAAAGAGGCAGCAATCAGTGTTGATTGAAATATCTTTGAATGCGGTTATAATGACATTCCATTCCTCACCCATATCTGAAGTCACAGACCATTATTGGTAATGGTGGTCTCTTTCAGAGCTATGCAGTGGCTGTTGCAAATGTAAGATACCATGTGACGCAGACAATGGAAGCTCAAATACAACCGAACAATAAGAATTTGCAGTAAAGTTGTGCCTGGAACAATTTGCTTTTTTGGATCCATCATGGGGCGGGAAGGATAAAAGATACCACATTCTGTGGGAAAAATCAAGAAGTGCCTGATACTGTATATTGTTACCAGCAATAAATGTATGTTGGGTAATTGCTATTTACTACCCAAATTCCCAGTGTCATAGATAGATCTACAAGGATTTTTTGTTTTGGATATTGATTGGGTTGAATTATAGCATGTCTTGTCAGACATGGCTTGATATGACATAACCTGGTAGAAATCTAGAGGGGAATCAGAAAAGCTGCTTATGTGGGGAGCAGAAGTACCACTCTGATTACAGTACACAGTTTCCTTGAATTTAGTGCTGTTACTGACCAGAAGTCATAGGTGAGGTTGGGGGGGGGGGGGATGAGAATAAGGGGGAGAGAAATAATGTGTTAGGCTCATTTAAAGGTTACCACCTGTCACTAGGATTAGTTGACTTCCAATATGATTACAAACACAAAAAAGCTTGGTGTGGCTCTCTTTGTGAAGAGAGATCCAGCTGTCAGATTTCCAGACCTGAGCATGTGAGAGGTGTTTCCTGCCACAGCACCCAGACTCACTCCTCTCAGCTTACTCCACTTTGAGGCTTAGCTGAATCAGGATCCTGTGTTCCCTTTCAAATCCAGTCAATGAAGAAGAAAGGAAAATGTATCGGAAGGAATAGTCCTTACCCTAGCTGTTCCCTGCTGCCAGTGCTTTTGGCTGGTAATAAGTTCTCTAGGTTCCTCCCAGCTCCGAGTCTCTGTGATGGACTGCAGTGTAATGCTACTGCAACCTCCCATTCAACTGTTTGTGCCATGACCCACAAGGGATCTTGGGCTGCTCCAAACTCTGAGACTGGATAGGGAGTTTGAGTCTGGGAACTGGGAACAGCCTCAAATCCATATAAGTCAGACAGTGCACAAATTAAAGAAAGGGTGAGGCGCTGCTTGATAAAGTGTTATAATTGCCTGAAAATGTTGGTAACCACTAGTTCTAAGATACTTGTAACACACTTTACAGTTTTTCCAAGAAGGTTTTGAGTGACTCCAGCTGAAGTCAATAGGAGTCACACATCTGAAATCTTGGTTGAGAATGTGCCACTGTAAATTAGCACAGCTGAGTAAATGGCTTTTTATCATCATGGTCTGTTTAAAACATTTTATATTTGGATTTTGTGCCTTTAAAAAAAAATCAGATTGGCTAGGTATGTTAAACTAGCTAAGTGCTGCTACATGGACATTTGGCAGCAAGAGAAACAGCTATGCCAGCTTAGAATAGATCCTGAAAGGAAAGTGGGCAGAAAAGGAGTTTACAGCTAGATAGACCTACAAATAACTTTACAGTAGTGACTGAATGACCTGCTTTCCCAGTCAGGTCATATGGGGCTTGTCTACACTTGTCTACACAGCACTGTAACGGCAGCACTTATTAAAGATGCTATTGATGCTGACGGGAGAGTTTCTCACAGTAGCATTAGATAATCCACCTCCCCAGGGTAGTAGCTACGTCAACGGGACAAGCCCCCCCATCCACATAACACTGTCTCCATGGGGTGTGGATTTGCCACCCCCTTGAGCAAGGTCAATACGTTTCCCGTGTAGATCACTTTCAAAGGTGCTCTGCAGTGGAGTTCTCACTTCTCTCATGATTACAACCAGTGGCTGAAAAAGGATTCAGTGCTAGGCATATGAGTGCAAGGGTTGTGCCCTGTGCATTTCCGTAATCACATTAAAGAGGCCCTTGGGTTTTGTTTTGCTAATGAAATCATGCCTTGCATAGCACTTTTCCCATAGGCACAAAACTAACCCATGGGAGAGCTCTCAGAGCAGATTTTGTGTTGGTTGGTCTCCTTCAGTCATGGCCATCTTGTTTACCTTTCTGTTCACAGTTCCTTGCAACACACTTCAATATTCTTCTAATAACTCCACCTTCTCATTCTGCTCCCATGGTGGTGCAGCGACTGGAAGTAGATGACATTTTATTTCCATGGTCTTTCTTCAATGGCTCTGCCACATACAAGGCAGATCCTCATTGCTGATTTTACCATATTGTTGTGTTTCTACCATCTGCTGTCCCTTGCAATAGAGGAACAGGACTTCCAAAACCTCCCCATCTGTGCTGGTCTCTCTGCATGTCGCTTCCTTAGATACTGAGTCAACATAAGTGTTGAAGAGAAGTGGGCAGAAACCTGTTCTGGACCTTGACCTCTCCCCATTGCTCTGCCATGATTTCATTAGTCGTGTAAGGATACCTGAGACTGTTGTACCTTGGGATGTTCAACTCATATGTAGGTGAGCTGAACCATGAATCAATTTCCTAGACAGAGAACTGAGGAAGTGAGTGTGATGCTGGCAGGCCAGATGCCAGCTCTTGCCCAGGCTGCAGGCATTAGAATTGACAACCTCATAGCTGAAGACCAGATATATGCTAATTCCCTGTATGCTGGTTTTGCTTAAAATAGGTATTAGTCTTATGAGAATGTATTTAGCGTTTAGACTCTCTCTATGAAAAATCTGATACCCGCAGCAACATACAATCTCATTGGTAATGTTTTTATTCTGTGCTATAAGAAAATATGTCAGTTTTGCTGCATAACTTTGAACATTTTTGCCAGATGAGAACTGAATCATTCATTTCAGTGGGAGAGAATGATTTTGCCCCTTAATGAAGGCCAGCTCACCCCTTACCATGACAGCGGGTCAAGGGTGAGGAGAAGTCTGAAGAGTTCTCTTCTCCCTCACCCCCCATCCCCACCCCATCATTCCCTCACGAGCAGGGGTGGTGAGTTATATGGGCCCATGGTGCCTGTGCTCCAGGAATATTCAGGACCCGGGCATCCAGCTCCATCAATGTTTGGGGCTGGGTCTCCCCCCTGGCCCCGCCTGCCGCCCCTGCGTGCCTTCTCTGGAGCATCTCCCAGCCACGCCTGCCACCCCCAGGTGATTTAAAAGGGCCTCGGGGCCAATGGCTGCCACCACCACCACAACTGGCAGTGTAGCAGGGCTAAGGTGGCTTCCTGCCCGCCCTTGCTCCGTGACACTCCTGGAAATGGCCAGCACGTCCCTGTGGCCCCCGGGGTATGTGTCTCCACTCGCTGCCCAAACGCCGACTCCGCAGCTCCCATTGGCCGGGAACTGCGGCCAATGGGAGCTGCACGGGCGGTGCCTGATGGCAGTGATGCACAGAGACCCCCCCGACTCTCCTGCCTAGGAGCCGCTGCCAGAGGGGTGTGTGGGTCGCTTTCAGGAGCCACCCAAGGTAAGTGCCGCACCCCTCTCCTGTACCCTCCCCCACACTCCAACCCCTTGCCCCAGCCCAGAGCCCGCACCCAAACTCCCTCCCAGAGCCTGTCCCCCACACCTCCTCCTGCACCTCAACTCCCTGCCCCAGCCCAGAGCCTGCACCCCAATCCCCAACCCAGAGCCCGCACCCAAACTCCCTCCCAGAGCCCGCACCCCTCCCACACCCAAACTCCCTCCCAGAGCCTTAGGCAGGTGTGTGTGTGTGTGTGTGTGTGTGTGTGTGTGTATGTACAGCACCAACAAAAATTACACAAACCTGCTGTCCCTACTCATGAGGGCAGTGTTTGTGGCCCTGTGGAACAGGCCATGGGTCTGCCCCATATCTCGTGGATATCCAATAGGCCAAGGGCATTCTATAGAGGCCCCATGCCTCCACACTGCACCTTGATGCATCTCTTCCATATTGCTTGCTGCCAGTGTAGATGCCATGCAGGGGCCCTACAGGGAAGGGAATACTACTCTGGGCTATACTGCCTTTCTCTACAGGGCTGGGTCGGGTAGTGGTGTGGACAATGTGTGTCACCCTCCTCCACCAAACCTGCTCTCACCCAATCTCTATCTCTCCCAATGCTGTGGAGAATCCTCCATGGGATCCTAGGAAGTTGGGGGTATGGTATCACTGGAATAGCTGGTCTGCTTGCACATGGGAGAAGTGAGATCCATATTCATAGGGCCCTCTCTTTGAGTAGATCTGAGGGACACACAGTCTGGCCCTAGTCAGAATACGATGATTCAAGTTAATCTCTTTCATTTCCTGTCAGGTTTACAGGCCTATTGGTCAATGTGATGCCAGTTGTAATTTCATAGGTTCTAGGGTCTAATATTCATGACTAAAATCCAATTGGCTCATTCCATTCTGCCTGTTTAAAATTCATCCTGCAAGTTCAGCTGGATATTTGTCTTTTCATCCTGTACTGAACTGATGTGAAGCTGTGCACTGTGTGTTGCCTTTCATTCCAGAAGTGGCTGCATTTCAGTGATTGATGAAGTCAGTATTTGGGGTGAAATCCTGGCTCCATGGAAGGCAAAAGGAGTTATGCCATTGACTTCCACAGGGCCAGGATTTCACCCTTTCACAAAAAACCTGTTTGTAAAGTCTGCCCAGCACTCTGGATTACTTTGGATTAAAAGTGACATATAAATGTCAGCTGATACAAGGACACTTCTGGAGGTTGATCTGTGAGCCACCCAGAAGAATGAACCTTTGAAATCAGAGAATAGGCCAGTATCTTGTCAGTGAATTAGCCTCCCAGGCAAGACGTGGTGGTCAGAATGTTATGTTCTAAGAGAAATTGTAACTCACTTGCAACTGATGGATTTGTTTCCCCTGTTAAATGATATCTTTAAGTAACATATAATATAACTCCTAAATTAGATTTCACACGAATGAAGAACGTCATGAGTAATCATATTGCTTTGGGCATGATGGATGCTGCTTTACACAACATTATTTTCTTCATCTTTATGGATTGTATGTAGGGACACCATGTAATGTATAATTGAAATAAAGTGCCTGTTACTAGGCTGATACAGTAATGAGTAGTATCTGGGAGTTCTAGGGGAAAAAACAGCATAAGAATATATTTCATTTTGGGTGCTTTGGGAATTAAAAACAGGGAAATCCTCCATAAATATGACTTTAAAGGAGTTACTTCCGCCCACTGCCTTCTCTCAGACAACTTCCATACAGCCAGATTACAATGTGCAGTTCTGGTGCTTTGATGTTGAAATGAACTGAGTGAGCTATTCCTAAAACAGCAGAGGGCAGTACAGAGCTAAAACTGATGCTGGAACCTAACTGATGTCAGTAAAATCTTGCTTGTTATTAAACAAAATCATCGGGCCAAAATCACTTAGCCACAGAGGAAATTAAACTGCTAAGTACATGTGTATAAACCACTAAAAATGGGCTCTGTTGTTGCACAAGAATTCAAGAACACGCAACTTCATTTCTTGTATTTAAACTATGTAATTATGGTTAGGTACAGCACCACCAGTAGAGTTTGTCAAGCGTGTGTGTATGAAAGAGTTATCTAACCATTTGCACAGCCTGCTTCCTGCTGAGTAAACAATAGTGCTTCCCGCCCCCCGCCCCCTTTCATTTATCCAAGCCACTGTCTTTATAAATGCTGAATAATATGTCCCTGAGTAACAAAAGGGCAGAGCTCTAATTGAGTCAGGTCAAGACTCCACATGATATTTCTGATAGCAGTTTTTAAAATGTGGCTTTCTCCATCAAATCATCTGCGTCTGAATCACTGGATTGTAGGTTATTCTGGTATTAAAAAATTAGCACCAGGGTTCTCAAACATATAGTTGGGGAGAATTATTGGTTTGTAATGTCACAGTTGCACTGATCTTTTTTTAATCCTGCCATAGTTGCTAAAAATCATCTCACTGAGTTCACTCAGATGTCTGCTGACTTTTCTATATGAAAGTGATTAAATCAGGGGGGAAAAAAGGAGGACATTAGGTACCTTTGCTCACTTCAGTCTCTAGTACTGTGATATGCCTATTCCCCAAATATGCCTGTTCACCTAAGATTATAGGGAACAGGGTCCTACTCAGAATCCAGAGAATAAAAGGTAGATTTTTTTTTATTGTAGGCCCAAAATTTAGCTTGTTGCATAACTGAAGAGCTAGGGGCCATTAAAATAAACACACACATGATTTTCATTAAGCTTTGCTGATTGGCACGTGTTTCCAACCACAACTGAGAGCACAGTTCTATCCCCACAACTACACAGCGGTTCATGACTTCAAATATTTTGATTTTCCAGTAAGAACAAACTTTCCCATTGATGTCCGTGAGAATCTGTGCAGGGAAATATTTGCCATTTTCGTCTGATTCCTTTATAGTTTAAAAATTATGTTAGATGTGCAAATGCATGCTGCTTTGATTAACAGTGCATTCTATGGACAAGCCACCCAGTCTTGTGCAGTCAGACTAGGTACATAGAAGAAACACTTCATCTGAAGGAGGATAGCAGAACAAACTACTTAGTTAAAAGAACAGCATTTAATCTCCCACTGTCTGGTAGGAGAAATTCAGTGATCTGCAAAAGTAAAATCTGACACATGCCCAGATGGAATCTAGAAGTACAGCTCTCAGTTATATATATATTTATTCTACTAGGCCCTTTAAGGGTTTCTTGAAAAAATAATAAACCATTTTGTTTATCCATCAAGAGCTTTGAACTGATGGCATTTTCCCTGAGTATATAGTTAGAGCATTAAGGGCAATGTGGGTGGAACAGCCAATCAGAGTAATGAGTCTCCACTGGTTGGCAAAGCGAGATTAATCTAAATCAAATACTTTCCACGATGGCAATTTTAACTAATTCCCTCATGAAAGTACAAGAGATATGTGAAACCCCTACAGTCAGCATGAACCTCCTGGTAGGGCTAGACAGGTAATACCTTTTAAGCTTGTTAATGTCTTATCCTGCTGGTTTCTACAACGGACTTAAAGAATAGCTGAGTACTTCTCAACCTGTCATTTTTGAGAAATGCAACTTTCAACATGGAGATGGAAGGGGTAGTGTTGTGTTTTATATATTATGGCTTGATAACATTAAGAATTGCTGCTACTGTCTCTACTGATTTAATTAACACCTCTGTTAACTTTTCTCCACTCTTTCAAGAGATGTATCCAACCCAAAAGGCCAATATAGAAACATATCATGGAAGGCTACTTTTTAAGATTAAAGTCAAGGCTTTTATCTGTTATTTAGGCTTAAAATAGAGCAGATCTCTTCCTAAAGGGGCACACAGAGACACCTGGCCCCCCTTATAGCTAGTACTTCGTGTGACTGAGATGTACTGTATGGCAGAACTATTTCCAGCTGAGAGATCTTAGGTACAGCTCCTCCTGGTTTCACTAGAGGGGCACTTCATATTTGTGTTCGTTGTGACCAAAGCCAAGTTCTGGCATTGTTTTTATGGCCCTAATTTTATGAACAGTTTGCACCAGATTCTCAGCTGCTGTAAGTTACTATAGTTCCAGAGAAGTCAATGGAGCTATGCTGATTTACACCAGTTGAGAATCTGGATCTACGCCTGTAATAGTGCTCTAAGGAAGGACTAGCTGGATAATACTGCTTCTTAGCAGTTCCATACCACTTCATGTATATTATTTAGAAAGCACTTTTTGAGGGTGGGTAAGTATTTTGTTATCAGTACTCGCCAATGGGTCAGGTGAGGGACAAACAGGTTAAGGAAATTGCCCCAACTCACACAACCAGTTAATGGCAAATTTCAGAACAGAACTGGGGTCTCCTGGTGCACTCTGTGTGTATTAGCTAGATCCACACTGCCTCCAATTTAGATACCTGAGAGACAGAGATGCCTGCATAGGGCATCTGACAAATGACAAAGAGCTGCTTTAACATGTCCAGGAATTTCCCCTATTATTCACCAAGCCTGTAGTTGCCCTTCTTGCCCATCAGCAGCACCACCTCTGGTTCAATATGACTCCCCCACCAGCTCTGCCTCAACCTTTACTAGCCACAAACCTCTGATTCCATCACTGGGGCCATCCTGCCCATACAAACCACTTCAACAATATGAAAAACATAGAGGTGTTATCTTGTCTTCTTTCATGGTCCAGAATTTAACCTTTTTTAAAAAGGGTGTTAAACTGAAATATTTGACCTAACTAGCAATGAGCAATGTTGGACTAAGACTTCTTAGTTACAGTTCTATGATACAAATATAATTGGATTTGAGCATTATGGAAACATTGGTGGTTGTTGTTGTTGTTGTTATAGATAGTGTCTCATGCTCCAAAAGAAATGCTGGTACAGACAGTTTGATAATTATAATAATGTAGAACTTCTGTGTTAAAAGAAAAGGTATTATTAAGCACCCAGCAATTTCTCTCACTAAACTCTCAACTGCTGGATATTGTATCAGTGTTTTGCAGAAGAAGAGACATAGGCATCCAAATGTGAGGGATTTTTTTTCAATCACTTTGCCTGGCTCTTAAAATAAAAGGGCCCTTGTCTCTTAGAGGCCAGGTCTAGATTGTCAATTTAGTGCAGTAAATGGGGTTTGTAAAATTCTAAACTACCTGTGAATTTCCATTCCCATCAAATAATCCAAACCTCATCTCCGCCCGTACTCTAGCAATCAACATGATAGTTTTTTAAAAACAACCCTGCCTCCCTAAACTTCCTATGCAATTACTCCACCCCCACCACTATCTCCATAATGCTCCCAGGGCCAATTAGCTTGAACAACCATGTTGCAGTATGGAGATGGACCAAAACCAGAACCTTAAATCCAAATGCACGTTTCTCTACACTGAAAGTCTCCTTTAGGTCACCTCCTCCCCTCCAATACTCAGAATTTTCAAGCTGTTTGCTAGCAGCAACAATGCCACCTTAGTTTTACATGCACTTCAGCTGAAGCAAAAAAACCTAACCCCTCAATTCCCCCCCCCCCCCCCCCGCCAAACCTGTGAAGTTTACAGGGAAAGAAAGTGGGGAGGAATGTCAAAAAGGAAAAGAAAGGTCAGTATAACTGGACGTTGCTTTCTGGTAACTTGTCAATAACCATATTGTAGGATAACAAACTCCTTGGCCTCAATCTCACAGTTTACTTCCTATAAACACCTTGACCTTTGGCCTCAGAGTTTATTCAACTCAGGATCAATCTATTTAGGCATTTATATGGTGCCCACCAGTGGAGCATCTCAAAGCCCCGGAATCATAATGAATTTATCCTCATAGCACCCCTGTAAAATATGGAAGTATTGTTATCTCCATTTTACAGATGGAAAACTGAAACACAAGCAAGGCGCTTAACCCATCTAAGGTCACAGCTGAAGTCTGTGCCATAGTGAGGAATAATGAGGTTAATGTCTCATGGACATGAAAGAAGCTAAAGTTATCATTCTACCACTTCCCTGTTTCCTAATGTGCCAGGTACATCCAGTGAGGATTCCAATGGAATGCTTTAAAGTTACCTTTTACTCACCAATGCAGCTGTGAAGATAAGATGGAGAACCAGCAGTGGGAACAGTTAAAGCAATGTCTTTGTTAAATGGGGCATGGATTTCTGTTTTAACTTTTAAACAGGTCTTGGATTGTTGAAGTAGAAAATAATAGGCCAAAATTAGGGATCTAAATCTATCTTTAGAAATCTAAATAAGTCTCTTCATTTTCAGTGTGAATCAATGGGAGCTGTAAATGTCCACCATGTCTGAAAATACAGCTACTTGTTTAGAAGCCTACAGGTGGATTTAGGTGCTTAGCTTATACACCTAAATTTGAAAACATTTGCCTTAACCTCTCTCTGCTGCAGCTTCCACATCCGTGAAATGGAATGATAATAATACTTGACTACACAGAGTAGATGTGACAAATAAGTAGTTAATTGAGCTATTTAAACTGTTGGTCTTAGCTTCTTTACATAAAGGATGCACAACAGGCTCTTACTTCATGCAGCATTACACCCCTTTTCCTGCCCCATGCAGGCACCAGTCACTTTTTGTCCATGGATTGGTGTGCAGAACGTTGACTGAAGTGCGGGATGAGGGGTTATTGTGTAAGGTGCTTTGTGGCCTCCCTAATTCACAAATATCTAATTGGAACATGCTACTATATGTGAATCAATAACACCTCATGAATAGCTGAGCGGCGTCTGCTCACACCCCCTAAATAGCTGAGATGTTTTCTTCACAATTATTGTAGCAAAAATCGTTCTTCTGACAGGCAAGGAACAAGTCAATTCAAACGCTATGTTAGTTTCAGCTTAGTTAGAAACATGGGTTAAAAACATGGGCAAAAAGAGGGGTAGCCAAATGCAAAAAGTTACATTCAGCAGACCTCTCCTTCTAAGATTTCAAAAGTGTTCCAGAAGGGGAAAAGAGGCCATAAAAGGAAAGTTGATGTATTTTTTTATAATCACTACTTGCGCTGTTAGACTTTGTAAGTTAGCTAATGGAGAAAAGTAGCTGAAGCCACTGAGCTAGTAACCATGGCAGAAAGTGGAACCATAATGTATTTGAGGACTATTGCTGATAAAATATTACTTGCCAGTTTTAATCACAGAATTCAGGGTGACTCAGAGAATTTACACTATTTAAAAGGCCACTGAAGAGATTATTTTAAAAATTATAGATTAATATTTCAAGGTAAACCTAGCATCTCTTCTGAACTGCCCACATTTAAGGAGTGTAGTTGTAGCCCTGTCAGTCTCAGGATATTACAGAGACAAGGTGGGTGAGGTAATAGCTTTTACCGGACCAACTTCTGTTGGTGAGAGAGACAAGCTTTTGAGCCACACAGAGCTCTTCTTCAGCTTATTTACGTAGTTTGAAAGATTCTCTTTCTCACCAACAGAAGTTGGTCTAATAAAATGTTCTTACCCCCCAACCCTTGTCTCTGACATTTATGGAATCACTTTTTTCCTTACATCACTAAAGTTTGCTTTTACAAATATGGATATTTTCTGAAATCTTTTCTATTAGAAAAGATTACCAAACCCCAGTTGACATGTCTACTAAGGAAAAACATACTGTTTAAAACCAGTGGTCTTTCCATCAGACTATTACCAACAAAATTATACAGTCAGATCCTCATCTGGTGTAAATCAACACAGTTCCACTGCAATTACAGTGACACTTTTTACACCCACTGAAAATCTGGCCCTATTTATATTTGAATGGGGGTATATAAAAGGAAAATGTTTTTAATTTGTAGGTATCCTAGATTATTAAACATCAGGTAGAGTGCAGAACACCTGCCCTTAGCAGGGGTGTCTACAGTTTATTCAAACAATGGATGCAAACACTGAAGATTTCAACACCAAGAACATGAGAAGCAGACTGAGCAAATCAATTACATGTGTGAACATAGCTATTAAATGAAATATTTTTTAATTTTACTTTGTCAGCAAGGGTAGGTGAGAGTGGTAGCTCTTTTCTGTTCAGTGTTCAGTATTCCCCAGGCAGAAAGCCTAGAAAGAGAGACTTGCAGATGTGCAGGCTTCTTTGCTTTTTGAGGTTGTGTTATATTTAATGAAAAGCATTTATTATAGCAATAAATAAAACAGTGCCATTAACCAGACTAGGAGATGATGTAGAACTTGGTTGCTCATAGGAGACGTGGGATAAATCTTGGCCTCATTGAAGTCAGTGGCAAAACTCCTACTGACTTTACTAGACCAGGATTTTGTTTATGGCCATGTTGGGTAGCAAAAGATAGAGTGGTGTGGAAAGGAGAGCTCAGGCAATGACTTTACCTTCTTGTGGTGTCAATGGAATTTGATTCATTTTTATATTTCATCCTTCAGAGTGAGCATCACCAAGAACAGTATAATGAGACAGAATGGAGAGCCAGTGCTTTAAAATGGGCAGACATATAAGCAGTCATATAAGGGAAATAAAGTATGTATATGGAGTAAAGGAAAAGTGCAAGATTCCTTTGAAAAGCAGTTGTCATAAATATAAAGGGAAAGGTAAACACCTTTAAAATCCCTCCTGGCCAGAGGAAAAACCCTTTCACCTGTAAAGGGTTAAGAAGCTAGGATAACCTCACTGGCACCTGACCACAATGACCAATGAGGAGACACGATACTTTCAAAGCTGGAGGGGGGGGGAAAACAAAGGGTCTGTGTCTGTCTGTGTGATGCTTTTGCTGGGGACAGAACAGGAATGGAGTCTTAGAACTTAGTAAGTAATCTAGCTAGATATGCCTTAGATTCTGTTTGTTTAAATGGCTGAGAAAATAAGCTGTGCTGAATGGAATGGATATTCCTGTCTTTGTGTCTTTTTGTAACTTAAGGTTTTGCCTAGAGGGATTCTCTATGTTTTGAATCTAATTACCCTGTAAGGTATTTACCATCCTGATTTTACAGAGGTGATTCTTTTTTCTTCTATTAAAATTCTTCTTTTCAGAAACTGAATGCTTTTTCATTGTTCTAAAGATCCAAGGGTTTGGGTCTGTGGTCACCTATGCAAATTGGTGAGGATTTTTATCAAACCTTCCCCAGGAAGGGGGGGTGCAAGGTTTTGGTGAGGATTTTGGGGCAGAAAGATGTTTCCAAACGGGCTCTTTCCTAATAAAATAAAACAGGTTAGACGTTTGGTGGTGGCAGCGAAAGTCCAAGGGCAAAAGGTAAAATAGTTTGTACCTTGGGGAAGTTTTAACCTAAGCTGGTAAAAGTAAGCTTAGGAGGTTTTCATGCAGGTCCCCACATCTGTACCCTAGAGTTCAGAGTGGGGAAGGAACCTTGACAGCAGTACATATGTAATAACTGTTCTTTTAAAAACTAGTTATGGTGAGAGAAGAATAAAAAGATGTAGTAACAGGGAAGGAAAAGCTGAATGGGTCTGTCACTCTTTGTTGGTTAGAGGTTTTCAAAGGAATGATTTGGTGGCTCAGATGAATGGAGAAAGAAATCGATGGAGCAACACATGTGCATCCCTCCCATCCATAATTTGAAGAGTGAGAAGAGAGGACCAAGATTGGAGGAATTGAGTTGGGAGGAGGTAAAGAGGATGTGAGGTCAAAAAGGAAAGGTAGAGAGATCTAAAAACCAGGAGACCAAGTCTGAATTGTATTTGGAGACAGGTAGCAAGCCAGTCTGTGTGGAAGCTGCCTACTTGACTGATGTGGTCTCACTTTCTGCATATGGAAGTCTCTAGATACAGTGGTCTTGATAACTGAAGCTAAATTCCATTGGTCTAAAGAGGAGCACACTGGACTACTCTAACCTATTGAGCCACAAGGGAAGAGAGACAGCATTCAGTGGTAAAACCATTTGAGTTCTACTAGGTAGGGGCTACATGCTCCACAATTCTCCATAGAAGACCCCAAAAGCAATTGCCTAAGATACATTGAATCAGCACTGGCTTTGCTAGTGAGGAATGGAAAGAGATGCAAAACCTAAGTGAATGTGGCCCATAAAATCTAATGAGCAATAATTTAGAACATAATAATTTAGAACGGTGTAATTGCCGTAGCTGAACCAAGAACAGGGTGAGGTATAAGTACAAATGTCAGCAGAAGCTGAATTAGCTCTTTATTACAATATTCTGGAAGTGGTGATGGCCAAACTGACATAAAAGGATGATATAAAGGAGGCCTAATAATATTGAACTTGTTGAGTAGGCAGAGGGAGAATTACTAATAAGTATGAATTAGAGCAAGCAGTATGTTTCAGGGGGATGTTGGCCCTTTAAGAGGGAAGAGCCCAGTCCACCTGTCAGCTGACCCCAAGTGATTTTAAATAAGGGCATGAGATGCAGGGGGCAGGTGAGAATTGCTTGAGACACCAGCAAGGGAAGGCTTATCTACTGAACCCTCCCAGCCTGAGGGTGAAAGGAGTGATGCGGAGAGGGGTGTGGCAGGAAGGACCAGCTGAAGGAGAGTCTACAGCTGGCCTAATTCCAGATCAAAGCAGCGGAGACAATGAGGGTCTTCTCTATCTTAAACAATCTTTGTGCCCTTCTCCTTAATTTACAATTCTGACTCCGAGGAGGAGAACAACTAAAGGCTGGAATAGAGAGAAGAGTCTAGCTCGATAGGTCCGGGAAGGATAAAATTTGGATTCTATTGTATTAGAACAGTTTGATAATAAAGCAGGGTGAAGAGAAAAGCCTGTTTGCAGGTCTACAGGAGCCCAAGAAGGGAAACTGAAGCTGAGTGCCCCTGAGCCATGCTTGTCCAGAAGAGAGCACGCACACCTTCTGACACAGAGACACAACAATCTTTCCTCTTTATAATTCATTAAATGGAAGCTGGCTGAAGATTTGGCCCTTAAAGGCAAAGCCATTTGTCAACACAATCACATAAAGTGAGTTTTCTAAATTATTGAAATCCCCGCCGTGTTTCAGTCTCAGTGGGTAAATACGATGCACACCACCATTCTCTGAGTAGTTTTATCAGCTATGATTGATTTGATAATAGGTGGGTTTCATTTTAATATCCGAGACAATAGAGGGAGAGGGGAATGAGAGTGGTACAGTATATCAGGTATTTAATGAAGACAGCCTGAAAATCAATAATAATCCTTCAGTGGTGTCTGAAATTTTCAGTCATCTTAAGCAGATGAATGGGCCATAATATCAGTCAGTAGTATTAGTCTATTCGTAGGCTCACTCTTCCAGTAAATGAGAACTGTTGTTGATTAAAAATCCATTCTAGGGGTGCCCACCAACATGTTAAGTAGTTCCTATCTTTCTAGTTGAGTGAAAGCATTCCTCGTTCTTTTTTCAGCTTTTATTCAGTGTCATCGATTTCTCAATAACAGCACATTTTCTTTCCAATTTCCAGGGGTCACGCAGCACAAAATTTTTGCATGCCATGTCACCTCATTTCAATGTGGTCTGAGTGTGTCCCTGTAATGTGACCCTTATTGTCTGATGTGATGCAGTTTTATCTCTAAGGGCTTGTCTTCACTACTGGGGTAAGTCACCATCAGTGAGTAACTTAGCTTAGGTCGACTTATCCTGGTGTCTTCTCTGCGCTGCGTCGACTTCCCTTACTCTTCTCTGTGAGGTGGAGTAGCGGGGTCGACCGGAGGGTGCTCAGCCTTTGATTTAGCGGGTCTTCTCTAGACCCACTAAATTGACTCCCACTGCATGGATTGCAGCAGTGTCTATCTCCCAGTAGTGAAGACAAGCTCTTAACACATTAGGCAGTACTCTGGGTCACCATGATTAAGGTTACGGAAAGGCTATCTTAGGTACTCATGTGACCCCCATTACTAGAGCAGATGAGCACCTCGTTATTTAAACACCTGTGTGAGGCAGGGTGGTATTAGTATCACCTTTTACAGACGGGGAGCTGATGCAGAGAGCATCAAGAATACCATATTCAAAGCAAAAAGCAAGATTGTTTTGTATTTTATTTATTAAATCAATCAACTCCTTCCCAAGGTGAGTGGCAGCTAATGTATCTGGATAGGAATTAGTAAATTCTTTACATGAAAATGTTCAAAAACAAAATTTTCTTAAAAAAAATAAAAAGAAACCAAAGACCCACACACAATGGAAATTTACATGGTTTTTTTTTTTTGGCCGGGGGGGGAGGGGTGGTTGCTGTTTTTGATGAAAAACAAAGACTGAAAAAACCATAACAACTGTGGTGTCCAAAACCAAAAATGTTACTGAACACTGAAATACTTTTGGTTTTCAGTTTTTTCCATTTGGAAAAAAAAAAAACTTTTCTGCAAAACTTTATTTTTAGACAAAGGCCATTTGACAAACGCTAGTGAATGGAAAATTCATTTTTCAGATACGTGTGCTAGTACTAATTAAAGCTGGTTGAAATTTTCCAAATTTCAATTTACCAAAAAATTTCACTGAAATTGACAAAAAAGGGACACGTTTTGCAAAAACATTTACCACTTTTCAACCAACTCTAATAATATTAGCAACCAGGTTGCCCAGTCACGTTCAGGGTATCATGATACTAGGAATTGTATGAACATGTAGCAAAAGACAGTCCCTGGCCTGATGGGAAATACAGTCTAAGGCCCTGATCCTATAAAGACATATGCACGTGCTTAGCTTTATGTACTGAAAATAGTCCTATTGACTTCTGTTAGATTACTCACAATACATAAAAATGTACACAGGTGCTTAACTTTGCAGGATTGGGGCCTAATTAAGGATAATATGTAACAAGTAAGTGTAGCAAGCAAGGGAGGAGGTAGAATGAGGGGATGATGAAGTTACAGTAATAGGAAATACATGGTTATGTAGACTAACTACATGCTTAATTTGTGGTTTCAACTTCCCCCTGAAATGAATGAGATCATTGATGACTCTCTAACAGGCCACTTGCGTAGTTATTATCATACATCAGCTTAGTGCAGGTATCCCTCTAGAGTAGGTAGTTGGACACTATAGAGATGGATAAGCATAAAAACCTAGACAGATAAATAGTGAGGACTAAAGTGTTGTGTTGATGTTTGTAAATTAGGGTGAAAGCAGGGAGTGGGTAATGTGATTTGGATTGTTTCATATTTAATTAACAGTTGATTGAAAAATTCTGCCTGAGGAAAATTAGTAGCGGACATTCATCTCCAATACTCTGCCTTTTAAAATGTCCTCATCTGACCAAAATCTAAACCAAAAGAAATGCTCCACTTTTTCTGAGGATCTTAGCAATCAATCATATTTCCCTATGAAATGCTCCTAGTGTTCACACTTGCTCATCTACTTCTGATGTCACTTTGTCCATTTCTCTGTGATTTATCAGTTGCAGCCATCAGTGAGGAGGTTATTAGAGTTCAAGTGGAATTAATGCAGCAAAGGAGGTCTATGGACTCAATGAGCAGAAAGATAGGATTGGCTTATTACCCAGGAGATGGTGGTCTCACCCGCACACAGTGAATTCAGTATCAAGCTGCTTTGACAGAAAAAGCCTAGATGAGTACTACCTCTATTTTTGCTATCTAAGCCAAACCTTTCACAAACAATCAGAGCCACTAACTTGTGGGGGGGGGAGGGAAGGGGAGAGACATGAGCTGCTCATTGACTTGACCTCACACTGTACTGTGCAGGTTCAAAAAGAACACTTATCAAAAGTATTTTAAAAATGAAGTGTGCTAAGGAAAGTGTAGAAATATATAGGGTGTTTAGTGAACTACCTGCTCATCTTTTAGCTCTGAGAAAAGATGATAGCAAAATCCAGATTTAGCATCCCAAGAACAATTTGATGCTTTCCAATCGGCATCCAGTAAGCAAGGGTTCAAACAAAACCACACTGGATAAAGTCGCATAATGTAATACAACTGTTAGTGACTTCTCAGGAGAGACCTAGGATTGAGCAATTTTGTAGCTCAGTTGAGTGGTTGGCGATGGTGAAGTGGGTCTTTTCCATTCGGGGAGTAGATGATTATGTTGATGTGGCAGTATGAGGAGTTGTATGGCAACCTAACTGTTCTGGTTTTTTTTTCTGGTCACTGCACTTAAAAAGAAAACTTCACTATGCCATATTGCCTGAAATCTCTTAACCTGCACAAGCACAATTAAAAATAAATTTATCATTGGCAAACATGTACCTGGGTAATTAAGCTGATAAGCTTAATCATGATGGGCTTCCACACTCTCTTCCCTTCCCTTTTGTCCCTAGCTAAATAAAATAAGTGAGAATTAATACCTGATCATAGATTCTCAGTGGAGGCTGTGGTGGGAATGGGAGGTCAGAAAGGAAAATACCATAAGGTTCTTTTTCCCCCCCAACCCTCCATCAGAGCACTGAATCTGAATATTCCCCCTAAGTATTCAGAAAGCTGAAATGTCTCAGGAGGCTTGAGGGGCACCTCTGCAATTCCAGTTTCTGATCATGCCAGAGGCAGAAGTACTGAAATGCCAGGGAGAAATTTATACAATACTTGCAGCTCAGTGGAAATCCTGCAAGGATCCTATTATGACTGGAGTCACACCTCAGTTTTACAGATGTAAGAGGTTCAAGGGCCAAATCCTCAAATGTACTTAGGTATTACTTTGCTCAGGATTGCAATGCCTAACCCCTAGAAAGCCTGCCACTTAGTGGCACTCTCAGACCTAAGTTAGGTGCCCAGGCTCTCTATACAAGCCACAGGGAGAGCTAGGTACCTGAGAAAGGAAGTCTCAGAAGTCAGCAAGCTGAGCAGGAAGCCACCTATGCTAACAAGGAATGAAATGCTGAGAAGAGCAGCTTAGATACCTAAGTGGCTCACCTAACTGATGGGCCAAAGAGATGTGCCTCTCTCAGTTCGGGATTCACAGCTGCAAACACTCTCCTGGAGTTAGGCACCTAAGCCAGCTCAGCTGCTAAGGTAGCTCATACTCTAACAGCCCAAATGCATGTGTGTGTCTCTCTTTCTCTTGTGCTCCTAGCTGTCTTGGGTGGGTGCTTGATGTCACCCACATATAGGTTGCCTTGAGCTGGTCCTCCTGCTGCAGGCAGGTATCAGGTCTTAGATGTGCTTAGAGCATGCCTACAGGATCAGGTCCTGCTGATGAGATGGGTGTTCTCCTGCCTGGTTTGATAATCATGCATTGAGACTTCTGGGCTTCTAGCTACTTGTTAGCTGGGCAGTGGGGGATGACAAGGCTTAATTGGCTTTACGAATTCCAGGAAACTTAAGTACCTGAGAGATTGAGGCCCTTACAGAGTTAGGCAGCAATTGAGCTACAGTTTTGGAAATACCAGTGGCACCTAGATAATGGATTTAGATACCTAAATACCTTTGAGGATCTGGACCTCAGATGTTTTCAGATAAACATCCAAAGGCAGGTGGGAGAGACCATCAAAGGTTGAAGGCAGGGGGAAGGACAGAAAGATGTTGGCAACTGTGCTACACATATCATGGTAAGACATGGTGGGAGTGCTTATTTGCTAACCCATCCCGGGGGTGTGTTGGATTAAAAAGATTGGGAGCTACTGGTCTGATTTGTGTGCTAAATTTTCAAAATGGCTGAGGTGAATCTGCATACATGCCCCTCTCAGCACCTGATTTGTGCTAACATATTTAAAGGCAAGTATGGTGTGGGAGATGTTGTTCTGGTGTATTCATTGTTATGAGAACACTGAGATTACAGTTCTCCAGTGTTACATATTGTATAAGCAGCAGGGTACAGTCCCTTCCCTGAAGATGGGCTGAAAGTCAATCCAAGATACTGAGGACTTCTATCTCACTGTTTTCACGGGGATTAATTCAACACAACTGTATTTCTTGCACCATACTTACCTCAGCTGGCATGCTGGGGTTTCTGTTTACTAGATTCAGAAATGTCTTGTCTCATAATCCTCCAATACTCATGTATAATCCTGTGCTCAACTCAAATGTTTCTTGATTGTATTGGATGTTATCACATCCTATTGACTGCCTGTGTTTGCTGTTATCTCCAGGGGGTGTTCATCCTGTTGTAATTAACAGCTTTTTTGATTCAATGGTAACAGAGGTCAGGATATGTATTTATCTTTTTGGTTCTAATGGATTTTTCTCCCCATTGATATCTTCTTTTTAATTACTTGTAGATATTAGTTTATATTTTTTCATGTTTACCTATATTTCTGAGTGCTTGGTAGAGTCCTGTATGAGTCTACACTGGGTTTTGGATCCCCCCCTTAATTTTGGAAGGACAATATAGTTTTAATGTTTCTGATGTTGCCAATTGACTGACAAATTTGCTTTTTCAATTTGAAAATGGTAGAAAATCCCAATTCTTTCTGATGTTTTGAAAAACAATGGTGTTTCCTTGTTAAAGTCCCTATCTTAAAACTATATTTTTTCATATACATGTTATACAAGCCTGGTCTTGAAATTCTTACTCAGACAACATTTCCATTGCAGCAGTTACAGAACTGGCCATTTGTCATAATACTGGAAAAAAAAAAAAAGTCACATCTGAGACTTTGAGTCTCTAGGAATCACAGTTTCAGGCTTTTTGTCCACTACCACAAGGATTGAAACTTAAAAAAAAAAATAATCAAAGCTGCTATTCTTGCATAATTTCATGATTCCTGGAGCTGAAATTTTAAGAAAACATCAAATATCATGGGATTTATGATAACATGCAAGAACTGGCAGCATCGATTCCCGCTTAAGATCTCAAAATAAGATTAGATGTAAGTGGACCAATAGCCTAGTGCTGGCCTTCTGCATAGCAATGAATGTCACCAGTAGTGACGATTCTTTCATCCCGCTGAAGTCAAGGAGGTTTTGTCAGCATTTTCAAGCAATATTGTTGACTATTTTGTTAAAGTGATATCATCTGTAGTGCTGGTATTGTGGGAAACCGGTGTAAGAGATAACAGACCAGTTCCATCCTCTGCTTGCCATGTAAACTTTGAGGATGCTGCAGAGAAAAACTATTTTTTTTTTTTAAATTATCTATTTTTTTTTAATTTAAATTATCTATTTATTTTATTTAAATTATCTATTTTTTTTTTTTTTAAATTATCACTGTAATATGACTTCACATATGGGCCACAATCCTGCTTCCACTGAAGTCACAATGCATTGATCATATCCTGTAAATTCTAAATATAACTAATTATATTGTCAACATGCATATTGTAAATTTCATGACAACTGGAGCTTTGCAGTAAATGTTATATCATCAAATCTATTTATTTGAAATGTATATTGGGGAAATACATTTTCCATATAGAATGAGCCTTCAAAAAACTCATTCCTTCTGATTTAAGGCACTAGTGTACACTGATGTTGAAATGGTGAGAGTTCTAATGGAAGAGAGGGACCATTAGCAGTAGACACAGCAACACAAACATATCTTTTAAAGGAGTTTGATTAATGTAATACCTCCCCTAGGAAGGTAGCACCCAGCCTGCAGTACCTCATCTGATGGTAAGAGAACCAGATGCAGCAATAATAGGTTCACAATTCATTGCTAGATAAACAGAGCCTCTTAATTTTCATCTGGCTCTTGAGCCAATCACTGGTTGCATAAAAAAATCTCTGAAATTCATGAATTGCTGTTAGAAAATATGTAAATGCCCTCATTACTAACACCTTCGTGTGTTCAGTGTTTTCTTTCCCAGGGTTGGAAGTGAACACTGCTTTTTCTTAGCTCTGTTGTAAATCTGTGTCTGCCAGTCATGTTCATGTGTTGACTTTTACAGTTCTGCACATTTTCCTGTCTTTTTCTTCCTGCTTCTGGCCACTCAGCTGCTAAATTGTGATTAGTTACATTTGGAGGATTTTCTGTTTTACAAGTGTGGAGGGGTTTCTATGACTGCTTTTCATCTGTTCATTTTTCTCTCACCATCACTCTGGCTCCTCGTAAGTAAAGGAAATGCTTGGTTGCTATTATGCCTTTGCTTCTGTTGGGAAGGTGAATTTCTTCTACACTGTACACCTGAAAAGGGGGTGGTTGAAAGACAATAACCTGCACTTTGATTATCAGTGCTGACTTCTATTGCATTGACAGTGTTAGACTTCTGCATGTCTTTAGAGATGGACATTTTTGGAGGTGCTGTGTTCATGGTCCCAGTAGTATACAGTGGCTCAACAATATTTAAGTATTTAAAATGCTCTGTCCTGCAATAAAAAAATAAATAAAATTGCAAACTTGCTACCACTTTAGGTCTTGATTCTGTGTTCATTGTAGTCTATAGCAAAAATTGGCTTCAACAGTGCAGCATCCTGCCTTTAATAATGGTCAGTTGTGACAGGGTCTGAGAGACAAGTTTAGTATGAATGTGAGAGATGAGAAGAAGCCAGAATGGAATTCCAGTGGTCCCAGGCTGAGGTATCCATGTCTTTGAATTTGAGGTGAAGAGTCATTCTGCTGTCTTCCATTGAGAGTGGTACATGCATTATTCAAATGTTTTGTTTTTTTCTATTTGTGCTCAGTACATCTAATTTCTCTTGTTACTGCTAGTGTAAATGAAATAAAGTAAGATGTTCTTTTAGTAATTAAAGTTCACTTAGGAAGCCAAAAGCAACCCCTGTAAAGATGTACATAATGCAGTTGATTTTTCCCCCTATTCTAAGACAGAAACAACCAATCTCTTTAACCTCCCCCCTAACTCTCCTCTTCTCCCCCCTCCTCCAAATAATTAAGTGAATTGCTACTGGATCTCCTCGAAGGATTCTCTCTGAAATAGCTTTTCCTGGAGGTATCATTCACCAGCTAATTTGGCACTGCAGTATATCTTAATGTCCATCACCATAATATCTAGGTGGGTGCCATAATGTATTCTTGTCACTGCAGGGTCTAGTACATCCTACGTAAAATGCTGACATTCTGTAAATGCCAATATGACTATTTGACTTTTGAGAAATGTTAGGTAGACAGTATAATTGGATCCTTATTTACTTAAGTCCTGATTCAGCAAAGTTCTGAAACACATGCTTACAGTTGAGCATGTGAATAGTGCTCGGTTTTGTAGTATTTACTAAATTATGTGACTGTCCATTGGTCTACTCACATGCTGAAGAATAAGTGTGTGCTTAACAGTAAGCATGTGCTTAAGTGCTTTATAAAATCAGGGCTTTGAAGCAGAGTTAACTATAAAGACCTTCTTTTAAACATTGCTCTTCAACTAATAATAATAAATACTTAGCTCCAGTCCTCCCCAGAGAAGATCAAAGTATAATGTAATAATAAATTGACTCAAAAATAGGGGAACTAAAAATGGGTATTCAACTTCACTGGTCAATTACCCTTTTCATTGTATCTCATCCTTCATCTGTGCATTGTTTATTTAGATGATAAACTCTTTGAAGCAAGCTCTTATCTTCCTACAGCTACAGTGTCTAGCAGACTGTCACTGTACAAATAATAACAATAAATCAGATATTAGGTGTTTGTGAGTACTATACCTACATATTCATTAGCTTTCTCATTAGCGAATCTGCTTCAGCCATTGCAACAACCTGATTTTTAAATAGCTTCCCTAACAATATAGTCCCTTGAAGTTAAATTCATTTTTATACCATAATTATATTAAAAAATCCTAGCCATTCAAGGCAAGAAATGAATGGAATGAGTTTGGAAAAGGCAATGATGGTCTCTTTTGCAGGGGTGACAAAAGTCATAGGGTAGTGGTGAGACATCATGGGTAAGCCATCCATGCCAACCAATCCATAAAGTAGCAGCAGTATGCTTGAATAGCCATTGACTTGTCCATCTGCCCCCAGAAACTGTGCCTAATTACAGTTATAACTAGTAGAGAAAGAATGAAGAAATGACTAACCATAGAATGATAAGTAACTATGGTGTTATAGTTGTAGGGCCCTGAATTAATCAGACTAAACAGATGCTAGTTATGACACTACCTGAAAAAATGACACATTGTAAAGAAGGGCAGGTAAAACTAGGGAACAAAATTTAGCTTTAAAACAAATGGGAAAATAGTGTTTTAAATTAGCCTATTCTATATGCTCTGTTGTTTAGGATTTGATTGCACAAGCTTCTGAACGCCTTCCAAGATGCTACTGAGAAACCTCACCTCCTGTTGAGAGTAATGGGAGTTGAGAATGCTCAGCACCTTTTCAGTGGTACTAGTTCTCTCACAGGATTAGTCCTTAGTTTTCTATCATTCTAACATGAAAAGAAAAGCTCACTTCCAATGGCAGGAAAATAACCGTTATAATGTTTCAAAGTATAAGTTTAACACCTTTATTAGTAAATGCAGAAAGGAAGGAATAAAAGAATGAACAAAGCCTTCACAAATCACTAATGAAGGGATTGGCATGCAGTATTTACTTAGTTATGTGTAAGCATTGAATTTTTCACCTATAATGGACAATGCAAAGCAATTAACAAGCTGCAGGTTTTCACTCTGGGTTTGCCCATTTCAGCAATCGTTGCCAAGATCTTTGTGACTAATTTAAAGTACTGTTCACAAGATAGGTGACTGATATTTTCATTTGTGTTAAGAAACAGGATATGAAAAAAGTTACCTCTAACACTTTCCATGGATGCTTGCCAAGTATCATTATGCTCATTACAAAGTGAGGATCAGAAGGAAGTACTTAAATGAACAAAGCTAGAAATGTGTGAGATTCTCACAAACAGCTACAGAGAGTTAGCTTTGTTAGAGAGAGGTGTTTTTTCCAAAGTTCACACAAACCAGAGAATCAAAGAGACTCCTGTGTGGTATCTAATCACAAAATATCTTTACTGGAGGCAGTTTAAGATTAAACCATTAAAGATGGAGCCAAGGATGTGACAAAGAGAGCAGAATTTGCATCAACATTGTGTTCATTTGGGAGAAAATCCTTCTTCTCCATTCCCCATATGCTCCAGGTACACAAGTCAGCTAAATGCCAATGGTTCTACTATCCAAGGGGCAGGCCATGGAGAGGCTGAGTAGGGCAGCCTCTGCACCATGGAGCAGGTTTTTTGCAACAGTTCTTTCCATGGTTGCATGGCAGGGGGGTTTCTGGGTCAGCAGTGAGAGCTATGCATGGCCATTAAGTCTGTGAGCTAGGTCGATGGAAAGTAGGGACTAGAATAGCAGCAATGGAGAGACTGTGAGTGCTCCACACTTTAAGGGGTAATTTAGCCCCTCCTAAGTCTGTGGATAAGCTACCTCAAACTTTCCTACTCAGGACTTTCATGGATGAGCTTTAGAATAGAGGTTGTCACAAGGCTGGACTTCTCCCCAGCTTACCAAGGATTCACTGCTACATCCACAGTCTTTTTTTTTATGCTGTTTTATTCCAGAATTTAAACACAAATAGTTTCTCGGTTCACCCTTTGTATCTCAGGCTTTCCCTGCCTCCCCTCTAAGGGGACTCAGCAGTGCTCGCTTGCTCTTCCTCCCTTCCCCAGCCAGTTTCTTCTCATAGCCAGCCCTGTTCCCTTCTGACTCACTGGAACTCCCTCTCTCCCCTCAGAGTGACAGGTGCAGTCCCACCCACTTCACTGGCCCAACTGCACAATCACAGGGGCCAGCCACACTGTGACACACCGGTTTGTGTGTTTGGTGAACTCTGCCTGCATAAAGGGCCAGCATGCACAATTATACTGAAGGCTCTGCACATATCTTGGGCCACATTTCTGTGCTTACAGTGGCACATGATGAAAACATCCAGTTTAGTCCAGGTCCCCTTGTTTTTCTGGTCCCTTTCCTCCTTATCCCCACTTTTTCATAGGTCTGGCCTTACACTTATTGGAAGTTAATGCACTGGAGTGTATCTCAAGGTCTGACAGGGTGATAGGGCAGACTCCAGGTGGGAAGCATACAGGAGAGGGACCTCACATTCTGCTCAAACTCACCTAGTTTGCCACCTATTTACTCTACTGAGGATCCAGGATCTTTTGTCAAGTTGAGGATAGTTTAGTCCCTAATCCTGATTTTTGTTGTTGGGTGTTTGTGATAGTCCATGAGGAACTAGGTTAGACCTATTCACTTGCTCAGGGACGTGTACATAAATAATATAGCTTTTCATTCTATAGTGCCTTTCATGTAACGGTCTGAAAGTACTTTACAAGCAATACTAAATTAAGCCTCACAACAGTCCTGTGTGGTAAGATACTCCTATTCTCATGTTACAGATAGGGAAGCTGAGTTAGATTGGTTAATGCACTTTAATGGCTGCCCAGTTTTTAGACACCTATTGTCTGACTCTTTTACAAGGACTAGGAGCTTATAACACCATCCGAAGACAATGGGTGCTCAACACATCTCAAAATCAGGCCCTCAGTGTCTAACTTGGGAAAGCAGGGTGAGACTTTGTGATGCACCTTTTAATGGCAAAGCACAGAACTTGCGGCCTGAAGGGGCACAAGCTGATGTGCCTTCTGTTCCCCTGATTCTGGGCTACTCTGGGGGATGAAGTAGCCCTGAGTGTAATTCAGACAACCCCTCAGGGGCTGTCTAAATTATCACAGCCTGTGGGCAGTAGTGCTGCCCAGAATCTCCACAGTGCTGCGTGCTGTGGCCCTGCCCCCAGCATGCTCCCTCTCACTCCTGGCCCAAACTTCAACATGCCTTCTACACCACAATGTGAAAGACCTTAAGCTTGAGTCCATTTTTGCATCTTCAATTTTCAGATGGAAGATCCATCATTTAAACACAGAAAAGGAATCTGGATGTCGAAATTCAGTTAGAGTACATGAACAGAGGCCTGGCTGAAATTCTGCCACTTTATGTATTGCATATAATAATTTGAGTTTTAAATGGTTTCTATGAAAATGTCTTTATTATTATTTTTCCAATTGCATTGTAACTAGGCTTTAAATCCCTTTATAAAGAGTTAAAATATACAAAAAAATTTGCACCATAGCTGCTCATAGAGCCATATGACAATGCCAATAAATAAAACCTACCCAACAAAAAGCCTTCTGCCATCCACTCTTCCACTGACTTCACTGGGACCTGCTGGTTACTCAGCACTTTTAACAATGAAGCCAGTTATTTAGGTGCCTAAATAGGAACTTAGGAGCACCCAGTTCTGAAAATTTTACCCTAAGTTATTAAATCACCTTAAACACCTCAAAGTGATCTACAATCTGACTGACTTCTGCTACTTAACCAGCTTTTAGGCTTAAAAGAAATCATTCAAATAAACAAGACACAGATTTGTTGTGACCACTGGGGACTTGAAAACCTTTCCAGGGAATGGGAGGATGCAAGTTAAAAGGCGTATGTCAAATGGGTAAGGATATATTGAGTTCAGGATGGTCTCAGTTGAAATCATCCAGTTCAGATTACTTTTGCCAATTTTAAAATTATCAAATAAATTTATTTCAACCTAGACTTTACTGTCATATAGTATTATGAAACTCGGAAAGTCTTGGGACAGCTATAATTCAGCTTAAACTGACTAGTTTAGTCTGCTTCATTTTCCATTATGGCACAAAGTGGAGGAGGCAGAGCTGTTCCTTGGGTACGGCAAATTGGGGTGACCGCTCCGGGCCCCGCGCTTTGGGGGGCCCCGCGGGCCACTGGTGTGATTGGCTGGTGCTGGGTGCAGTCAGTCCCAGAAGCAACGGGTCGGTCCTGGAAGTGACTGATTTGTCACTTCCACTCCAGGACCCGCATCCCCCTAGGGACGGCCCTGGGAAGAGGTAATATCTTTAATTGGGCCAAGTTCTGTTGGAGAGAGAGACAAATTTTCAAACTCACCAACAGAAGTTGGTCCAATAAAATATATTACCTCACCCACCTTGTCCCTCATTTTCCATCAACATTAGCTTTGAATCTATCTAAACTACGAGAGGAAACACTTTCAACTTGCTGATTTTCAATATCTTTTTAAAAATAAAAAAAACTGAACAGGTTTTCTTCAAATGAGGCTTGATTCAAATCATGATGAGATTTTTATTTTTAAATCACACCATATTTGAAGAAAACCAATTAAAGTTATGAGTATTTACATTCAGCAAACAAATTTGGAACATAGATTTTAATTTAAATATTTTATTTGTTTAACACCGAAGACACCACTCCAAATTGAAGAATATGTCCAGGGCAAGTTACAAATTTCAGAGGTCAAACACTTTTTGGTTTTGCCCCACTTTTTTAAAAAAATAGAGTAGTTACCATGTTTTTAATTGGGAACATCATTTTTTTTCATCCTCACTGAACTAAACTAGCTGAAGGAATTTTCAGAAATATTCACTTTCAGGCAGAGATCAAAAATAAAAAATTACAGCCCCAAAAACGAATGTTCCAGAGAGGTAGGTGTGTGTGTGTGTAACAACGAGGGATTATAATGCAAACTGTTTTGCAACTTTAAATATAGCAGGTGCTGCCCAGACTCCACTGTAATAATACAAAAACACTGCTATATATATATATAGAGAGAGAGAGAGAGAAATATCACAGGCTACTTGGAAAGAAGATTAATAGAAGTAATGTTTGTGAAGAAAACGTTTGTTACTCAGATTTGTAGTGCTCTTGAATGCTCATTCTTGTTTACCTCACCAGCTGCTGTCTGTTCTCTGCTTTAACAGCTCTTCTTCATGCAGATGACAGGTTGTTATATGACAGGTCTGTTTCCACGGGTTTGGTCTTCCTCTCCCACCACCATTTCTTCTTTTATTTGCAGTTATGTTCAAGCTAGTGGAGTTATTTCTCCATTTCAAAATCAGAAAAGGTTGTTTTGAAAGTTCATAACAGCCAGAAGTTCCTCTACATGGTGGGAAGTATGAGGTGTCTTTCTATGTGCCTGAACTTGCAAACACCTACGCTTATGAGTGCTGTTAGTCTGGACCGGCCTTTCCCATGGTAAACCCCATGTGAGGGACATGGGGGTGGGAATTCCATGATGAACCTTTCAGGGGTTTCTCCTTGACCATTCCATCAAGGGCACAGGGCATTGTCCCCTGTGAAATGGCTTAGCTACCAATCCTGTGGACCCTTTGGATCCATGGGAGGCCAGAGCCATTCATGAAGGCTCTGTGACTCTGAACCAGTTGTTTGATCCTGGCAGATCCCTCCTTCCAAGCAGCATGGCTCAAATGGCCTTGGCAATTCCAGGGACTCCTCTTAAAATCCTCAGCCTGGAAGTGGCTTCAGAGGAAAGGTGATTTAGGGATAGAAAAACAAGGGATCTCTGTAGGACTGGTGGTCTCTCTGCTTCCATCCTACCTAGCACAAGGCCAGCTGCTCTCTGCCTTCACAGCTCCTGCCCTATGTCATTGAGGAGCGTGACTCCAAAGAATGCAGGTGGCTCAATACCCTTCTTCCACATGTAAGGAATGGGACCTGAGCATGGAGGCTCCTCTCTGCCACTGATTTTGGGAGCACAGTCTGGATCATTGACTTTAATGGGGGCACTGACATGAGTAGCATTGTTCATTTGTACGGGCCTGGTCCTGCAGCCACTCTATCTGGGGGTGTTGCAGTAGTTATTACTACTTTATACTACTTTGATCCAGTAGGATGCTGTGATTTGGTGAAATGTGAGACAGTCATGTTTGGCTGATAGCATGAGTCTACTCTATTGTTGGTATGAATATAATAACTCTTTTATATTTGTACCAAAACATATATATGCACTGTTGTGTATAAACTATTTTATGGGTGCAAATCCATACTCACAATAAAAAAAATCACCTTCTTTGCTCTGCATGAATTATAGAGCCCTTACTTCCCTATAAGGTGAGGATAAAGTTGTATTCCACTTCCTATTACTACATTCTTGGGCCAGATTCCCAGCTGGCATAAATTATTGTAGCTACACTGAAGTAAACAGTTCTGTGTCAATTTACACCATGTGAGAATCTGAGCCTTTTATCTCTGCTGTTCTGAATGGGTCATTTGGCGTCCAAGTGAGTCCAGTGAAATTCAGTATGGGTATCAGGTGCCCATTGTGCAGAAATAAATTGCAATATCAAGATTCGTACATTGTAATTATGTTAAGCACTGACAGTGTTTTTGGATCTGTACAAGACTTACATACAATATTGTGATATGTTCAACTTATGTGGAAGGATTCATACCAGCCAACAAAGAGACTATACAAAGCCATCATGAACATATGGGTTACTGTTTAGGAGTTTACTTTGAATTCAATCTATGGGAATTTTGAACCTAAAACCCATTAGTTAACAGGATTTCTCCTGTAGTTTGGAAATGTATTTCCTTCATTTTACAAGTGTAACCTGTGTGCACAGCTAACTTAATCCTTTATCCTGAATTCATTGTGGATGTGGGGGAAACCAATCATATTTTTAGTGGTATTATAAATTCATGCATTTGAATTATTCAATTAATAATTGTTTTAAAGGGTTGGACAATTCTATCATTAACTCAAGTTTTTTCATTCATTTTTGGTATCATTCCCTCATTAAGCATTCTGTAAGAGGATTTCACTTGAGTCAGAATAGTTAAATTCTAGTGCAATAAATCTATTCTTTTAATGAGTTTATTCCTTTTAAAAAATATTAATTAAAATTGGTTGTGGAAGAGAGAGATACAGTAAATGGATAAAGTAGTGTCCAGGCAAAAGGTTAAGGATTTGCTCTCATTATACAAAATGAAACTCATTCTGGAGGCACCTCATTAATGGAAAATCTTCCGTTCTTATATGCACCAACAAGAAGTTCATTACTCAATGACCCTCTGCTTATCTGGGATTATGATTTCTTTTTTTTTTCATTTTAAGCAAGACTTGATCCTCTACTCGCCAACATGGCCATGTCTATTGTATGAGCTTGGCTTAATGGTGAAAAATAGTCACGGATTCAGTTACTTTTTGCTAAGATATTTCCTGACTGGACAGGGAGAGGCTGTAAAACTAAAGGACAATGTCAGTGGAGATAAAGCTGAACTAGGAAAATGCGGGGTGGGGGGGAGAAATCTAGCAAATTTAATTCACAGAGTGGGAATTGAAATGTCATTGCCTCACTCAGAGGGTTAATCACTTTCTAATTTAAACTGGCAAATTTTATAATGACACTGTGAAATTAGCAACATTTTATTGTGTTAATTATCTGTAGGACACTATATCATTACTTCTAATAAATGTAAATGAGCTTGTCTCTCCTAGGACAATATACAGGCAAGGTGAATTTTTAGTGGCTATTTACTGGATTTCAGACAAATCTTCCCTTCCCCGCCTCCCGTGCGCTGCACAGGTTTCTCTGCATTTTATTCAATAAAGTATATAGGGTTTTTAAAAGGTCATTACGGTTCCTTGCTCATTTGAGCTAATTTTCACTCAAGGCAAAGCTGATGGTAAAAATCACGTCAACTGTATTAGAACTAAGTTAGGCGTGTAGAGTCTAAGTATATCAATTAAATATTCAGTGCTGGGGTTTTTGTGTGGAATTTTTTTTTAACAGATTTAAATGTCTACTACCTTGTGTCTTTGTCAAAACAGACAAGGATAGTGCCTTTCAGGAAGGCCTGTCACCCAAAATGGTAGATACTGCAAATGTTAGGCAATGTAATGAGTGATATATGATACATTTACCAAAATTTATTGGGAGGCAAACAGGTAAAACATGATCTTTCTGCTTTAGTAGAAAAATGGTTATAGCCAGAAATATACTGAACTATGCAAAAATAAAATCTCATAGATTCCAATTCTGGCTAGAAGATGGCTTTTCCATTCAAGGCCAACACAAATGTCAATTACAGTAGTTAGGAGGTATTGCAATATGACAACTTAATTTGTCTTTATATCGTACCATTAAGTCATGCTATTATGGTGTGTGTATAAAATAATATTTCTAGTCCAGTTCTTAAAATGCTTACAAATGTCACTAGTGTTCACTGAAGTTGATGGGAGTGCTCATGGTGGGAAGTGCTGGTAGTAAGTGTTTGCTACTGGAGTAGGCTACACAGTTTCAAAAACATGATTATTTTTGCCTGAGTAAATTTAGTGCTTGTAACGTTTGTAAGATTGATAGCTCTGGTTAATAAATTCCTCTGTCTTTTCACAGAACAAACACAGCATAGGCAGCAGCTCAGCAAGGTTTCCAACCCTGTCCCACCAGTTATGTTCTAGGGTTGAGAGGGCAGTTTAGTCTACATTAGCCAGGGGAGAACATACTGATTTGGGGTTCACAAGACTTAAAAAAAAAAAAAAATTAGGTAACACTTAAACCACTTTTTTTGTTTTGTTTTTTCAAAGGTAAATTCAGCATGAAGGCTGCAAGGCCTTGCACAGAAGCAGATGTCTTGCAAACCTTCTTAACAGAGGAGTAAAGCTGAAGACCAGGAGGCTGGAATACCAGTTATCAGGTAAAGCAAAGGATGGGGAAAGGTCATGTTGGCTAGGTGTGGAGGGCTGTTGCATGGAGTTGAGCAAGTCTGATGGATGGGTGAGATTTCTCCACGTTAGGAGGTTTGAATAAATATCTGAGCCTTTCGGTATTTACCTGATCCTCTTGAACTCCATCACTTTTTAACCAATATTCAAAACAATAACCATCCAAATGACAAAGTTGCTAAAAAATAGTTTGTGAACCAGTGTGTCAGCATCGACTCCAAAAGGTTTTGTGTCACATTTGATGGACAGTCACTTCTGTCGTTCCCTGACTCAGCTGGTATCTAAACTGACATCACTGGATTATTCAGCATTGGCTGTTTAATTAGAAATTAAGTCCTGATGGTGCATCCTGAATGAGGCACCTAAACAGCCTAAGTACTTGAAGGGAATCTGTCTTCTAATGACGTTCATAATTGCTTTATTGATTGCCCATATTAACAGCGGCCTTTCATTAATGTTTTTGTGATCGCTCTCAGTGTAACTGTCATTGCAGTGGGATGCAGGTCCCAAATTCTCATGTTCTTAGGATGGCCTGCCTGCACCCCACTCCTCTGCTCATGGCTCAGCATACCCCGTTCCTCTGAAATAAGCTCCTTAAGCCTTTCCCCTCAAAAGCATCTGTAAGCTGTTGAAGGTCATGATTGTTCACTCTGCAAAATCAATATACCATTAAATTGTGACAAAACACTACCAGACTATTAAGTCTTCAGTCATACCCTCAATAATCCAGATAAAATGATGAGCTGTTTTAACCTCACAGGTTGCTGTTAACCATTGACAATAAAGCCCAGCCCACTGGGCTAGCCCTTATGGTAAAGCTTTTGGAGCTACTTTCTTTCCTGTTCTTGCCCTATGCACAAACATTTTTGTCAACTTTATTTATTTGGTATTCCTAGTAGCCAAGGCTCAGGCCCAAATTCTGGGCTGAAGCTAAAGCGCTCACAGCACAACTCAAGATGGAGACTGGGATTCAAATATGATTTAATCCAGTTTAACCCTGCCCTAATCTTTGGCTGGTTTTATATTGGTTTGGTACTCTGATGTAACTCACTCACAGCACTCTTCAGACTGTTCTAAACTATGCTGGTTGTCATAGTGTTCCTGATTACAGTAACCAGGGATACCAACTGGGGAAATACCTGTCCATTCCCTCTTTTCCCCAACCATATGTATAATCTCCTATGCTGTCACACAGAGAGTAGCTGGTATGGGAACTGTTATGCTTTCTGTACACCACTACTGGAAATTAACCCCCACTTACGCTGGAGTGAAATTCCTGGGCTTGTTCTGGCTTTAGGGTCACTTTGGCATGGCACAGAGCAGCTATAGCACAAAGGAGTGTCTGGGCCTTTGCATCTAGTTTAGTGACCAAGAGTGGGAAAGCTGTAGCCGCAAAGTTCAGTCCTCTTAGGGGCTAATGGGATAACAGTGTCTACCTATCACTTGAAAAATCTCAGTACAGATAAGTTACTTCCCTTTTACCTGCCTTATGAACAGAAGTAGCTACGGGTCAAGTCCTATTTGTCTTACTCACACAAGTAATCTCAGTGCATTGGGCCCATAAGGAATATATATTAGATTGAACACTAGACACTTCAGTTACCACTCTCTGTAAAACTATGCTAAAATCTTAAAGGCTGCACAAGATATTAGACTGCCTAGAGGCAACATTTCTGTTATTAAAACATCCTCAAATTGTGAAGCCAAACACCTGAAAACAGTTGGATGTACTGATACTAAGTAAAAGCCCACTTAATATCCACTTTGTCCATCAGCTCTCTTTAGCCTGCTTTCCTTCAGCATGCTGATTAGCATAAATCTACAGAATGGTAAGAAACAACTAAGCTTCAGGTCAATTAAACCTTTCACTGATCTACTGGTGTTTTAAAACAGCCTGAAATCTCCTAGCTGTTTCCTAGATACTTTCTTAGACACTTTAATTAGGAAAATAGACCCTATTTTAATGGTACAAATAACCCAATCTAATTGATTCTTCTGTTTTTTTGTTTTTTTTAGAGATAAGAAAGGAGCAGAATTTCCTTTCAGATACAGGTTTCAGAGTGGTAGCCGTGTTAGTCTGTATCAGCAAAAAGAAAGAGGAGTACTTGTGGCACCTTAGAGACTAACATTTTTTCTCTGTGTGAGGGATTGGAGCAAATGCGGTTGTATCTTAGAGCTTGGCTGTAGACAATGGATTATGTGATGTGGTCTGGATGAAAGCTGGAGGCATGTAGGTAGGAATAGCGGTCAGTAGGTTTCTGGTATAGGGTGGTGGTTATGTGACCATCGCTTATTAGTACTGTAGTGTCCAAAACCTACAAGATCTCTATCAAGCATTCTTAAAACTACAATACCCACCTGCTAAAGTGAAGAAACAGATTGACAGAGCCAGAAGACCACCCAGAAGTCATCTACTCCAGGACAGGCCCAACAAAGAAAGTAACAGAATGCCACTAGCCATCACCTTCAGCCCCCAACTAAAACCTCTCCAGCGCATCAAGGATCTACAACCTATCCTGAAGGACGATCCCTCACTCTCACAGATCTTGGGAGACAGGCCAGTCCTTGCTTACAGACAGCCCCCAAACCTGAAGCAAATATTCCCCCACAACCACACACCGCACAACAAAAACACTAACCCAGGAACCTATCCTTGCAACAAAGCCCATTGCCAACTGTGTCCACATATCTATTCAAGGGACACCATCATAGGACCTAATCACATCAGCCACACCATCAGAGGCTCATTCACTTGCACATCTACTAATGTGCTATGACATCATGTGCCAGCAATGCCCCACTGCCATATACATTGGCCAAACCGGACTGTCTCTACGCAAAAGAATAAATGGACACAAATCAGACGTCAAGAATTATAACATTCAAAAACCAGTTGGAGAACACTTCAGCCTCCCTGGTCACTCAATTACAGACCTAAAAGTTGCAATATTCCAACAAAAAAACTTCAAAAACAGACTCCAACGAGAAACTACAGAATTGGAATTAATTTGCAAAATGGACACCATTAACTTAGGCTTGAATAAAGACTGGGAGTGGATCATTACACAAAGTAAAAACTATTTCCCCATGCTAATTTTTCCCCTACTGTTACTCACACCTTCTTGTCAACTGTTGGAAATGGGCCATCCTGATTATCGCTACAAAGTGTTTTTTTTTTCTTCTTCTTCTCCTGCTGATAATAGCCCACCTTAATTGATTAGTTTTGTTATAGTTGGTATTGCAACACCCATTTTTTTCATGTTTTCTGTGTATAAATATCTTCCTACTGTATTTTCCACTGCATGCATCCTATGAAGTGTCTTTTAGCCCACAAAAGTTTATGCCCAAATAAATTTGTTTGCCTCTAAGGTGCCACAAGTACTCCTAGTTCTTATTTCAGATACAGTTTCACATTTTATAACTCTTCCATTCAATTGCTTCCATCTTCTCCAAATCACACCTGCTTGATGTCAGGTTTACCTGTATTTTGACTATACCCAAATTATGGGCTAGGTTCTATGGTCCATCTGAGCAGCATCTGGTGTAGGATGAGGGTTAGGGAGAAAAGTAGCCCCGATTCCTTGTTTGGCTTCCTGTCATAGAGTTAGAGTAATACAAAGGCTGCTCTGTGTTGCACTAGCCTGTCCATAGCCCCAACAGGATATCTGACACCCAGAGTTTGCAAGATGTGCCTCATGCATCAGCTGCTACACCGCACATTGACATAGGAATTGCCCCCACTCCCCAAGAACAGCAGAGGCCAGAAGGAGCTACTACAGGAGTGTGTGGGTGAGGTTCTGTGGTGTGCAATGTGGAAGAAATCAAGATGATCATGATGGTCCCTTGTGGCCTTGGAATCTGAGTCTGTGAGTTAGTAGCATAAAAACTGTCAGGGTTTGGAGCCAGTTGCACCCTTGTTTCTGAGTACACACCTGTTCCCTGGTGTTAGGCCTCTTCCTTCACTTGTCCTGGGATGTTATCCCATGAGTCTCCCCTACTCAGAATAGCGAGGCTGAAGCCCCCTGTGTACCAAGTGTGATTACTCAGCAGAGCCAACTGGGTTCAAAACCTGCGAGTCTTCCCTTCAGGAGCTGTAGCCAGCAATGACTACAGTGACCTAAAACAGCCTTTTCAAACCATATATTATCTGTTCTCAATAGAAGGAACGAAGCATAACAAAAGAGGGGTTTTTAATACCACAAACAGCCTACATCCATATCTCTGTTACCGAAAACAGTGGTTCTCAACTAGGAGTATATGTACTCTGGGGGTACTCAGCGGTCTTCCAGTGGGTACTCAACTCCTCTAGATCAATGTTTCTCAACCTGGGGGTTGCAGCCCCTAGAGGAGGGGGGGAGTGTAATGGGATGGGTTTAGGGGAATTGCAGTTGCAGGGCTGGCATTAAGGGGTAGCAAGCATGGCAATTGCCTGGGTCCCACACCACAGGCAGTCCCACAAGGCTAAGTTACATGCTTCAGCCCCAGGCAGTGGGGCTTTGGCTTTGGACAAGACTCATAAGTGAAAAACAGGTTCAAGTATCACACTGAAATGTACGTACATATTTATATTCCAATCTATTTTATAATTATATGGTAAAATGAGAAAATCAGCAATTTTTTAGTAATAGTGTGCGGTGATACTTGTATTTTTATGTCTGCTTTTGTAAGCAAGTAATTTTTAAGTGAGATGAAACTTAAGAACATAAGAACTTGGGGTATGCAAGAAAATCATACTCTTGAAAGGGATACAGTAGTCTAGAAAGACTGAGAACTACTGACCTAAAGCTCAGGTAGACCTAGCTCACTCCCAGGGCTGGCTCCAGGCACCAGCTAAGGAAGCACGTGCCTAGGGCAGCCTCTGTGAAGGGGCGGCATTTCGGCCAATATTGGGCCGGCGCTTCGGTGGCTCTCTGGCCGCCATTTAATTTTTTTATTTTTTTTTTTTTTGCTTTGGCAGTCCGGGTGGGTTTTTTTTGTTTGGGTTTTTTTTTTTTGTTTTTGTTGCTTGGGGCAGCAAAAAAGTGGAAGCCGGCCCTGCTCACTCCAAATACCCTCACTTCAGGGAAGCAGACTGTACCCCACTCCCCAGAAGTTCCTGCCTCTCGATCCTTTGTGCTAAGATAAACTGTTGAACTCCATATGATCAGAGGTAGAACTTAAAAAGAATGACACCTGCATTGTCCTTTATGTGTTGGTGAATGAGGCTATCAGAATTGTTTGTCCATTTTCCTGTGTATGTACACTCTGTCTGAATTAACCCTGGTAATCAAAAAGCAAACACTATAACAATCAAACAGATGGAACATAAAATATTATAGGCAGCTCCTATGTCCTTCACAAAAGCCACCATAGAGGAATCATCAGGTGACCATGCGCATAGTGTTTATGTCCTCTGCAATAGCAGACTCGTGAGAAGAGGTAGAGAATTTGGGCCACAATGTCTTTAATAAACACACTTGTGGAAGTTAGTGTGACAGGTTGGGTAACAGAAACCCCCTTGGGACTGCCACCTGATGTGCTGGGACTACCTCTGAGCCTGTTTTCCCTGCCAGCTTGGGACTTCAGTACCTTGCCTTGTTTGAGCCAGACACGCTTGCCTGCTGCAAACACAGATCCAAGTCTGAACCACGTCCCCTACAAGCTGCAGACTTAACTGAAAACAGCTTAAGAAGTGCTCCTATCTCCAGGACTCAGATACCCAGCTCCCAATGGGGTTCAAACCCCAAATAAATCCGCTTTACCCTCATGAGGTTAAACTCATAAATTGTTTGCCCTCTATAACACTGATTGAGAGAGATGCCAGCTGTTTGCTCCTCCCCCCAGGTATTAATACTTACTCTGGGTTAATTAATAGGTAAAGTGATTTTATTAAATACAAAAAGTAGGATTTAAGTGGTTCCAAGTAATAACAGACAGAACAAAGTAAATTACCAAGAAAAATAAAACAAAACATGCAAGTCTAAGCCTAATACAATAAGAAGCTGAATACAGATAAAATCTCACCCTCAGGGATGTTTCAATAAACTTATTTCACAGACTGGATGCCTTCCTAGTCTGGGCCCAATCCTTTCTCCTGGTACAGTCCTTGTTCCAGCTCAGGTGGTAGCTAGAGGCTTTCTCATGACTACAGCCCCCTTTATTCTGTTCCACCCCCTTCTATAGCTTTGGCACAAGGGGGGAATCTTTTGTCTCTTTGGGTCCCCACCCCTCCTTCTAAATGGAAAAGCCCCAGGTTTAAGATGGATTCCAATACCAGGTGACATGTCCTGTGAGACCCCAAGCAGTCATTCTTCCTGGCCTGACTCACAGGAAGTCTTGCACATAAACAGAACCATCTACAGTCAATTGTCCTGGTTAATGGGAACCATCAGGATTCCAAACCACCATTAATGGCCCACACTTTGCATAATTACAATAGGACCTCAGAGTTCTATTTCATATTTCTAGTTTCAGATACAAGAGTGATACATTTATACAAATAGGATGACCACACTCAGTAGATTATAAGAGCTTTGTAACGATACTTTCCAAGAGACCTTTAGCATGAAGTATATTCCAGTTACATTGTATTCAACTTATTCCCATATTTTCATAAAATCATATGGAGTGCAATGTCACAGTTACACAGCCAGATGATCAGTTTTGTTTTGTTTGTTAACTTCACAAGGGCTTATCAGACTCTCAAATTACCAATTTACTTAAAATCCAAAATTGTTCAAAATTTGGCTCAGTTCTGCTATTTATCAAACACTCCCTCTGAGGTTCATCTAGCTAATTTAAATGTTGGCTCTTGAATTCACCCCACAAATCCAGGGCTCAAAAGTAAAAAACGTCTAGTCTAAAGGATGCTTTCCTGCCTATATCTTACACACTTCCATATAGTCATTTCTGTGAATGATGTGAGTTTTTGCAAACTTCTTTTTAAACCTTTCAACTGGATGTCAAGCTAAGCATTTGGCACTGAATTCTTTCCACAGAGAGAATTTTCTCTCTAGACACTAGCTATCACATAGCATCTCAACTTCCAATATTATCAAACATTACTGCTATGCACACATGAAACTGAGTGTTAAAAGGCTTTTAACTGGTTTCATTGTCTGCCAAAAAATGACTTGTAAAGCAGCTAGTCTTCAGTGAGGACTGGCCATTCTGAAAACTTAAAAGTGTTGATTTCAAACATTTTTGAGGTGTGTGAGCAGAAGAGAAGATTAAAAGGTGTTGAAAAGGAGGAAAGGGTAGGGTGGAGGGGGAGATAGAGAAACTCCTCACATTCTACTTTAGTTCAAAATCAGTTGCAGATTTGGTCAAGCTTTGGAAGAAAACAATCCTTTGCTGGCAATAGAGAAAATCTCAGCAAGTCATGAGCTGCTGAAACTGGCATGTAAAAGTCCTGATGCAGCTTTTAGTGGCCACTATTAAAACAATTGCCAGTATGTATGTAGACACACTGGACCCACACCTGAAATATTCATGATAAAGCTTAAAGGAAGCCAAGTTGCCCCAGTTACACTGTGTTTTAACTAGCTAACTAGCAGTAGCCTATGCAATCAGAGGCTCATAACATTGCTGGTGTTATGTGTAATCAGGACTTCTGCAGCTGCAAGGCTAGCTTCATCTTGAGCGGTTTGTATACTGTAATCATGCCAACCCTCTATAGCTGATCTGGGCTTTTTTATATATATCATATAGGCTTCTACACATGAGTCTTAGGTTCACAAGGCAACACTTATTTTTTTGGCTCTCCTTAAAAAAGAAGAAACTCAATGAACTATGGCTACACCCATTAAATTGATTTCTTTTTCTTCCATTTTTATACGTTACCCCCTTGCTCTAAATGGAACAAGAAAAAAATCTAAATGCGTTTATCAATGTATATTCTATTTGGTTGGTTTTGTTATAGAGCACTGATCTGGTTACACCCATACAATTTGGCCTTCATTTCCCCAAATGGGGCCTTTTGATGTTTGCCTGGCTTTTGCCTTTACTGTTTCTGATTAAGAGCTTCCAGCTGGCCAGAGATCGACAGTTGCCTGAAGCTGTAAGCCAGCCTGTTTCGCTTACTGTCTTCTGACTCTGAACTATGGCCAGTGGTGAGCTGTAGCCGGTTCACTGGAACCGGTTCGCAGGACAACCGGTTCTAAAAGGGCTTCTAAATTTAACAACAGGCCAAAAGTGGCGCCTTAGGCACCGTCTCCGTGGCGGCTCCGGGGCTGGGGCACCCAAGCTGGGGCGGGGGGGCTGAGAAGCAGGCAGCGGCTTCGCCGGTTCGCTGCTCCAGACCAATGGGAGCTGCTGGAAGTGACGGCCAGTTATGTCCCTTGGCCCACGCCGCTTTCAGCAGCTCCCATTGGCCTGGAGCAGCGAACTGCGGCCACTGGGAGCCACGATCGGCCAAACCTGCGGACGCAGCAGGTAAAGAAACCAGCCCGGCCCGCCAGGAGCTTTCCCTGCACAAGCGGCAGAACAAGTTTGGGAACCACTGGTCTAGGGGATCTACTTCCTGACTGCTGGTAGCAAGATATTTTGAGGTCTTTCCATATTCTCCCTGCAAATGAATACTCATAGAGCACCAGCTGCTAAAAATGCCTTTTTCCATCTAAAGCTTGCTGGAAAACTATGCCCCATCCTGGAGGATGTGCATCTGGCCATGAAATCCATGCATTAATAAAATTGAGTATGCTGTTCCAAATATTGCACTGCCTTTCGGCTTATGCTATCAAATTCCAGGGCCTTATTTTGCTCTTCAAAGCCTTCAATGGGTTATGTCCAAGATACCTCAGGGTCTGCCATTGTCCCTCAGTGATCAATACCTACCACCGTAACTATAGTAATCAGGAATGATGGAAATGTCAGCAACCAAGGTGAGACATGTGGGTGTAAGACCCATAGCTCTCTCAGCATGAATGAGATCAGAATCAGCACAGATCTTACAAGTTGAAATATAAGATCCATCTCTTCCTATACTTGCATTATTAACAGCAACCTCACTTAAAAGGCAATTAAGTAACAACTTAGTAGCAAATGTGTAAGAACTTAAGACTAATTTATAAGAGCATAGAAAAAAATTAAACACATGAAAACTTATAGCTACGGATACTGAGGAAAGGGGAAGAAAGCAAAGGCTTAGCTATCTTTATTTGTTGATTTTATGTGATCTTGGTCTGACTCTGATACCACAGTGATGAGCATGGCATAACTATCTAGACAGCCTCCTCACTTCCAGTTCATTGCTATAACCACAAAACCATTCTTGCTTTCTCTTCCTTTTTCATCCTGACCTCCATGAAGCCATAGGAAGGGAGTAAATCTATTCTACGTAGCAGAAAGTAGAATCGTACCCAACTCTGTCCCCTACTGCTCCTCACTTGAAGGATACAGGATAGATGATGAAATTGCTATCAGGAGAGCACCTAGCTGTAGCCTTCCCCTTCTTTCAGTGAGAAACAGGAGGACACATAGCTCAGGTGTCTCTTGTCTCCTTCACAGAACAATGATACAGTAGTGGCCATGTTTATAAGCTCCTAAAGCTTCACTCAAGACTACAGATGTGGTAGTTATGCAGAAAACCCTAATGTTGACAACATTTGTCCTGGACAAAAAAATAGCCAGCTAAGAATGTACAATTCAAGAGATTCCACTGACGTAGCCCATTGACCTTTAAAAACTCTGACTTAAATGGTTCTGTTGGAAGATATGTGAGAGGAAGGACAAAAGAATATAACTCCACTATTACAGAAATGGTCTAATCTATGGCACTGCTTTCAGATTTAAAAAGATCTCACTTATATCACACCAGCTACTAGAAATCAGTAAACCTTGTACAGTTCAGGATTTTGTGAACCCAAAGGACTATTTTTGGCTCTGTTGGGGAAAAATGTAGATTAAGTCTGGGATCTTCCAAGGAAAGTTAGTTTAAAAACATTTTTAAGCAAAAGGCAAATTGCCTCTATGTATTAGGGACAGATGCTTCCCTCCTTGCAAAGCTGTGTGTCTGGGCAATAAAGATGATAGATAAATATTTGAATGAAAAAATAACTACACTATGTATATCTCATATCTTTGTATTTCATCTTTGACTCTGCCCACTCTCTGTTGTCTTTCTTACCCAGTTTTCCCATTAGAAATTGTGAACAGGAGAGCATCAATTAAAATGTTTTCTTGTGACTAATTGGTGATTTTCACCATGTTGTCTTGAATCTACCATCAACAAGACATTTTTGGTTGTCTGGGGGCAACCTAAAAATTCCCTTATTGCGCCTGTTCTGTGTAACAGGGAAAGAATTAACAGTTTATCTAGCATCATGCAGAAGCCCTAACCACAGCTCTTTCAAGAGCTATCGTTTTACAACCTAATCTCCATTGTTAAATGAAATTTGAAACACAGAAACCTAATTCCCTTGACGTCTAATAACACTGTCAAATGGGGAAAAAACCTGAACAACTTCTTTTTTCAGTAAGATTACAAAATAATTATTAGTGTAACTGAAAAAAATATATGCTGAATCAACACCTGATCTGAATTCATGCCAGTGTTGATTGAATCTCTAATGAGCTAAAAGTATGTCTTTGAAAACTGACTATCCCCAAGGAATGTGATACTTTTTTTTTCTAAAGCCATAACGATACATAAATTAGCGGAGTACAAAACACAGTGTATTTGTATTGCAACACAGGAATTCTGCTCTGCAGTAATGCCACCATGGTGTGCAAGGGTACAAGAGTGGTTTAATACACTTATCTTTCAGCTCTGCATTAAAATCAAAATTATGTCACAAGGGAAATATATTTTTTATGATCCCAGTGGAGTTTTTGCCCAGTCCGTCACAAAAGCACCACATCATATGGCTGATTAGAGTTCTCTACTTAGTAAAGTTCCAAGACTAGAGTGATAGTGTACACTGACAGTCAGGACCAAGTTTCATTTACTGACCTGTGAAGGGAAGTTTGTCTGATGTCTGCTATGCATTGTGTTAGATACAAGCGACATCACTTTTGTTAAATTGAGGAATGACCCCAGTATTTACCCATTCCTTAAAGCCAAATAGCTTCTGAAGAAAAAATCCTACGATGAGAGAGGAGTGGACTGTTAAGTTACTCCCCTGAAAAGGCAGCAGAACCACTACATCAAGGAATCTAATATCTTAGCACTAATACAAATAATATCACACATTTATCTTAATACCTTTCACTTCAGCTCACTTTACAAACTTTACATAGGAATCACATCACCCATCATTGAAATGCAGTCACCTTTGAGCTCAGGAATGTGGGAGCTGTTTATCAACTTATAGCAACACTGCACATTAATTTATCTCTTTAATCTCTTATCTTTCTGTGACTCCAGTCATTTTTGTTGTACTTATCTGCACCTTTTCTATTTCTGATATTTTCTATTTGAGGTGAGGCTACCAGAGGGAACATTATATTCAAAATGAGGATGTATCATAGTTTATATAATGGCATTATAATATTTATCAGCTTTACTCTTTTAGACTTTTCTTAATGCAGCCTAATATTTTGTTGGCTTTTTGACCATTGGAGCTCATTGAGACGTTTTCATTGAGCTGTCCAAACTTATGTCTAGGTGTTTTGCTGAGTGATTACAATTAACTTAGACTTCATTGACATTATTGAGTAATTCAGTTTGTTCCTTCCCATGTACATTATCTTGCAAATGTCTACATCTGCTATTTTACTGATTAGCTATATAAGCCGCAATTCAAAAAAATATTGAAGTGATTGCTGAAAATTAAGCAGGTGTTCTGTGCTTTCCTGACTTGGAGCCTTAGTTTTACTAGTCCTTCTAATTCAGCCCTGCTCATGTCCCCTGTTTATTTGATATTCAGAAACTTTTGTGAATGGGTTTGTGTTCATATAAATGTTTTGGAATCTTCTTTTTTTGAATGAGAGTATTTGTGTATAAATGAGAGTATTCATTATTTGCTATTCGCTAGTTTCCTGCTGAGCCCAGAAGGGGCGCAGAAACAACATCACATGCCTCAGGTGATCACTGAGATACCACAGATAGCAATTAGTCAGATCAGAGCATCCCACATTGAACCCTTGGAAGGTTAACAGATAGGAGTTTACAGCTAAACTTTTCAAAAGTGTCCTCTAATTTTGTGCAGTTCTGTTTGTGACTGCCCGGCCGGAGAGATCCTAGGGCCTGATCTTCAGAGGTGCTGAGCTCCTGTTGGTCCAACTGTGCATGCTCAGCTCCTCTAGAAATCATGCCATAGGTGACCCTCTAAAGGGGCACCCTAAAATGAGTGCATGTTATTGCAAATCTGGACCTTCTTGTCTCACAGGAATTAGTGTAGGAGAGAGTTTGGCAGAGACTAAGGAGAGAGATAGTAGCATCAGTTTATATTTAAAAGAAAAAAATATGGTGTACCCAATAAATTCCAGCATGTCACTTCAAAGATATTTGATGAAAGAGTTGGTATTCAAATCACATCAGGTGGAAGATTCCATATGAATGGTGAAAAATGAGAAAACGACACTAGTTCCCATTTCTGTTTTAGTCATTGGTAAATGCAATCTCAAACATGAAATCAAAATAGTAACCATGCCATAGTGAGACACAAATAAAATGTGATAGATCTGAAACCTGAATGTATGGCTGCAGAAAGTGGCACAGACAGGAAAGCTTCAAGCTCTGCAGAATATATGAAGACACTTTTTTGAGTGTCTATTGTGTTATATTGTGTTATGGGATTGCGATAGCCTTCATCCAAACAGAAGGGCCATGGATATAATGGGTGATAAGATAGGTGATGCTGTGTTGAAGCTAGTAGGTGGGGGCAGAGCCAAACGTATGGCTGGGGTTTACAGGAGTTGGAGGCCAGTGGAGGAGGAGAAGAAAGAAACAGCTAATGCAGACAAAGGAGCAGACATAGAGGGGCAGGGGGTGGAATGTTACCAGGATGTGAAACTGAAACCATAAGGCCTAGGAACAGAAAGAAAAATTGTTAAGAAAAAAGAATTGGCAGATAAAGCTAAAACCTGAGCAAATAATAAGAAATTAATGTAAGGGCGGAAATTCTAAGTTGTCTGTATTCAGATTCAGGAAGCATGGCCAAGAAAATAACAGAGCTAGAAGAATATGCACAGAGAAAGGAGATGAATATTCTAAATATGTGAAGAACTAAAACAAGGAACTGGAGAGCTTCTATTTATATAGCATTCTGCATCCCTAAAGATGCCAGAGAAAGTTTTGTGTGTGTGTGTGCGCGCATGAACATGCATATGCATATATATTTGTGTATGTGTCAATACACACTACTTAAATGCAGAGAGGAATGGAGCAGCATACAGCAGCTCTTTACAGATTCACAACAATACTACACAACAGTTTGAGACAGGAAGTAAAAGAGAACATGCTATCCAACAAACTGCAAAAGAGATTTTTATGACTGCAGAATACTATTACCAACCTTGGAGTAATTCTGGTACACTATGACCAACAAAGTAATAATGGCCTGAAATTAAATATAATAAAGGAATTAGTTATGTAGCGGTAACTTGTTCAGAAAAAGGAACAAAATGAGATGGTAACAGAAACTGCGAAGAGTGGTAAAAACTATGAACTAGTAGCAATGGGAGATTGCAGACATAAATGAGGGCATACTAAGTGGAACACATAAATCAAGCAGTTTTATAGACACTGCACTTATCTGATCCTTTAAACAATAAAGAAAGTATTAAGGCCAAATCCTGATCTCCCCATTCATCCTATGGGATACTTGCATGAAGGAGAAAAGCAGGATTTGGCTATTTAAATAGAAATTGATTATTTTCTTCGTTCTGAATAACGCATGAGAGTATGAAGGAGACCTATTGGAGAGAGAGAGAGAGAGAGAGGCAGGATCTCCCCAAAACAATTACAATCCAGTCAGGTCCGTAATAACTGAGGTAAGATCATGCCTGCCCCATACACAGAAAAAATAAAGACAATTTCAATTTCAACTGTGCAAATCTCTGAGAGGAAGTACAGAGATGTAACAGGAAAACAAGAGTTAAGATGCCATTTTAGCAAGAGATAAATTAACTGGAGCTAACTGAAAAGGTCTATGTGGATGAACAAGTTCATGCAAAAAATTAATCCTGGGTAAGAAAGCTATATTTGAGGTAAAATGAGTAGATACAGAAGAGAACTGGAAAAATTGCAGAAAATAGTCAGCGGAATGTATGAAAAATGAAAACTATATTGTACAAGAAGCTAAGGGGTAACACCTAAGAGAGTGAGGATCCTAATTCCCATTTTCAAAAGTGAAAGTCAATGGGACTTAGCAGGTGCAGAAAAATGGGACTACGCTGGACTGTAGCTAACCCAACAGCATCAATATATGCAAGAAGACATGTAGGAAAGCGTCATGAAATTACATATCATGTTGCAGATCTCTAAGAGTGACTTCAGCAGTGGAAAGAAACCTATGAAAACATGCTACTTCCAGATCTATTAGGCCACAGACAAAGGGCAAACACAAAAAGAACTACCTACCCCCTTTTAACCTCAAGCTCAATCAGATAGCATCCAGTTCGAAATATTAAGACACTCCATCTATCTCAGAATTCTGTATCAGGAGCTGAGATATTTTGTTAATGGAGCAACTACCTGACAAAAGTAAGCCTTCCACTGAGGATTAGCAAGTAGTTTGACCCCTGTCTTTCCATTTGTAAACAAGAGCTCTGAGAGAAGTCAGAGGGTCAGATCCTCAGCTGGTATAAATCTTCATAGCTCCATCAAAGTCAATGTAAGTATGCCAATTTACACAGGAAGATCTGTCCCAGAACATCCAAAAATATTTCGATTCAACCTCTACTCATAGTATTGCAAATGCACTACAGATTATTTAGTTAGAAAAGATTTTTAACATAGATATAGTGTACCCCAGGATACCTGAGAATAAAGTGCAAAAGGTGTACCAATTTAGAAATGCCATCATCTTTCTGACTCAGAACTGAGATGATCCTCCTCTGAGATGCTGTTGATATTTCATTTTTTCTTATTTTGCAAAATATTAAGTAAAATGATTTTTTAAATAATGATTTGAAAATAAAAAATTAACTGGAAAAGCTACACTAAGGGCACACCATGAAATATTTGACTGAATTATACATAAATCAGCATGAATTCACACAATGTGGTCATGCTTAACATATCTGAAAGAATGTTTGAGTAAGTATCTAAAAGCCTTGACAGAGGAAAAGCCATGGACATATTTTACCTGGATTTTAGAAAAAGCTTTTGATACAATACCATACAGAAGCCTAATCCATAAGATAATCATAAAATATATTATGGGGGTGAGCTACTTGACTGGATTAAGCCCTGGCTTGTGAGCTGATTTGGTTAAGGGTAGAAAGATTAGTGGAATGTCACAAGGAGTTTGATTATGAACAATTTGGTTGTGCCCTGCCCCCCTCCTGCACACACAGTCCAAGTAAATGAGCTTTGTATACTGTCAGGGAGATACGAATTCCCCCTCCATCCACTCTGGCAGCTTGAGGGGGGACAGCTGTGCAGCGTCTCTGCAGCCACTTCCACAGTGCCTGCCTGCCATGCAGCAATCACAACCTGTAGATTTATGTAGTGCTAGAGCCATTGGTCATTTCCCCCTACAGACCCACACCGCCAAACCCCATAATGGAGTCAGAGAGGAGTCCGCAACAGAGACTGGCTTCCTTATATGTAGGGTGTCAGAGATTCCTCCTGCATGTCTTCTCTGTAGCCTGCTGCCTTCTGTACCAGACCCATTACAGTTCTATTGCTTTTTATATTATGCACATACACACACCTGTACGCACACATGTAGACAGAGCAACAATTGGTCCAGACATTCAATTTACATTTAACTATTTTAACTACATTTAACTTATTTTATTTTTGTTGAAATCAGAAAAAAAAAATTCCAGGTGAACTAAAAGTTTTGTTTTTGTTTTAAACAGAAAAGATTGTTAGTTTCATTGGTGTTGCTATTTCTTTATTGGTGAGCATTTTATTAGAGGCCTGTTCATGGCCCTTCTTCCATTCCTCTTATCTTGGTGAGCATAGCCTGCTGCTGCTGTTAGAGCCAGATCATGCCCATCTATGGTGAGACCGATAGGAAGATTAAATAGACCTAGAAAACTGCTATGAGTTTCCACTTTTGAAGTTTGTGAGGTTTCACGGAGTCAATGTGGGTTCATGGCACAAGTTTACTTCTCCACAATGTGGACATGGCCCTCCATTTTCATGGATGCGCCAAGTTCCAGAGGGAAATCCCATGCTCCAAGGGTATTTATGGAGGCATCTAACAAACACTCTCTGTTCCTCACTTTTCTTCCCAGTCCCCCTAGATTTAGCCAATTTGCCACAGTCTCTTTTCCATACCTGGGTGAACATACCCTTCCCCGATGGTGTTTGATGGTATAGGGAGAGACCCTATGTGCATTATGGATGACAGAGTCAGCATGATTTTCCGTGGATTTCACCACCACGTATTGGAATGCTGTCTAGCGCTCTCCTAGCTGCTCCTGTTCTCTGTTTAGCTGTGTACACCCTCCCACAAAAAGGGTCTGGAAGTGGTGATGCTGTTACTTAATTTCTTCCTTCTGACAGACCTTTGAGCACTTTTTCACGACTATAGTCCACTCCATGGCTAAAATTGGAGGGGGCTGAAACATTTACTTAATGTGGGAATGGCATGTTTAAAATTCATTTTGGTTCAGATTCTGCCCACTCCTCCTAACCTAAAGAGATCTGAACCATAAGACTGTGCTCACTGTTCAGTTCCAGCAGCCTACAATAATTCTGTCACGTTATGCCAGCTCCAGGGGCAATAATAAAAAGCGGCGTGAAAAGTGGTTAATTCTTGTGCTGTATTACTTTTTTTACCAAGGACTGATGATGTGCGATCAACATAGGTCAGGACCAGTTAAATACTCGCTTCCTGTACTGTTACAGCTGGACACAGGGAACTTCCAGAGAACTTACTGTGAAAAAGGGAAAACAAAAAGTAAGTGGTTTATATGATCACTGCTAGACATGGATTCAGGCCACAAAATTTGGCTTTGGATCCAGTTCTCTAACTCCCCAAAGTTCTAGAGATTTGATTGGAAAGATACTATAGGGGTGATATGCTAAGTCTGGTGCTTAAAGATTTGAAATCTTGAAGTACAGGTGTGTCTGGATCCTACTGACACCACAATATTCTCCACTGCCCTGTTGCCTTCATTTTGATAGGTCAAAAGATGGGAAAAGAAGAAAGCAAACCATCCAGACACTGAGCAAATAAGTGTGCCTTACGTCATGCTCAGAAGACTGCCAAATCTGGGTCCTGGCAGAACATAAAAGGGAGCTAATTCTAAAGACAAGGGCATTCTACTGTGTAAGCTCTCCCATAGGTCCTGGAAAGTTCAGTCCCTATATAGAGGGATTCTTCTATTTTAGGGGCTGGTGAGCATAACTCTTTCAGGAGAAATGTTTTCTGATTTCAAATCTTGGCAATGAAATAGACTTTCCATTCATTTGTAAAATTATTAAACAAATTCTAAGTCTTACTTATTTATTGCTGACATCAACAATTCTTCTTCTTGTTCCTTCTTTGCGAAATAGACCTTGATACAGTACAAGGGCCTTACAATACTTTTGGCATGAGATGCACATATTGTTTTATTCAGTTCTGGTATCTTTGCCCAGAGCATAAAGCAAACCCTTAATAATTTAGTTTTACAGATGACTCAGAATCATCATATCACAGGCTTAGCCTTAAACCAAAGCTATTTATGGAGTGAACTTAGTACTATAGCTCTTAAATTCATGACTTTGGGAGCAGACAGTACTTATTAAAGCATATATATATATATATATACGTACTGTCTTTCCTACCTTTCCCAAAGATTATGGGAAAGACAACTAACGAGTTGTTGTACCTAACAGAGCTGAGAGAGACTGGGAACAAGTTGTTGTGATTTCTGTCTCTCTGTCACAGTGTCCTTAATGCTGAAAGAAAATTACTTCATAGTACTCTGACAGACAGTCTCAAATACATAGCAATTATTGTCTGATATCTTATGCATTCAGCTCTATCACTTGTGCACGTATTCTAGGTGATCAGGTGCAAATGGCCAGTCTTATGATTTTACTAGGGAAGATCATACCATAGGAGCTACTTTACTAGAACAGACAAATCACTCTGTCCACTATCATAGCTCTGACAATAGCCCTCAGAGAAATGCATTAAAAAAGTATGTTGCTCCTAACTGTGCAACATTTTCTATGGGGAGAAATTTCTTCCTGATCCCAGCTGGTGATCAGTTTATGGCCTGAAGCATGAAGAATGTTAGCTCATATGATTTTATCTTAGCCAATGTAAACACAGATGCTGTTCTTATTTATGTGAATTTCTAAACATTTTCAGAAATGTGCTAAGCTATTTGCTCCAATAATATCCTATTAACAATAACAATTTTTAATTATTTAGTACTTTACAAATATTAATGAGTGAATGAGTTCCACAGCTCAATAACATGTCTGGTAAAAATATTTCTATTATAGTATGTGCAGGCAGAGCTGCTGGCAAATTTCTGGAAGATTAGTGGTGGTATTTCTGATTTGCTTTTTATCTTGACAAGCCTAGTGGATGAACTGTAGTGAGATTACAATCATGATCATTCACCAGAGCCTGAATCTTTGGTGAACAGCTCGCTGTAGCTCTATGTATTTATATCCTGGGAAAATCAATTCTGTTTAATCCTTGTGTTGCATACTAATAATTCTTTCCAAGGCACTTTTAAGTGTTTTGTATATCAGTTTTGCAAACCCACAGGGAATGAACCTAAATGAATCTTTTTAAAAAAACCCAACAACCCTGTATTGTACATTCAAACTCTGGTTTAGTCTTCTATTGTAAGGGCTGAGGGTTAAATCTGCACTGTACAAGCAGACTAGTGGGAGAAGCTGAATAAGTGTAATTACAGAAAAGGACAATGCGGGAGAGAGAAACTGCTGTTATTTGAACCATCTTCATGTTTGTAAGAGTATGAAGGAAACAGCATTTTAAAAAGTGAGCAGATAAATAGATATGTTTTTACACAGGGAGGCACTCAGATACTAGAGAGAGTGTTGCTTGTGTAAGAACCTGTCTGCACAGATGGATTGATGGCAGATTTTGCCAATGAATAACAGTAGACATGACTTAAATGATAGAGGCGTATGAATCTGAACATTTAGTTTATGTGTGATGGTTGAACATCAAACCGTGTAGCCCTGATATTCTCCTATGTGCAGTCCAGGCAAGGGGTCTCAGAGTAAAACCATTTCTGGGTTAGCCAAAGGTAATTCAGTGCTCCTCTTATAGCATGTTACATTTGCATGATGATGTAACTCCATGGTAAAAACATCACATCCTGAAAGCAAGTACTCGTATGTTAGCTGAACCAAACTTGCAGCCCTCAAGGATTTCATTTTAGGGCTAAAATCAATTTAGGGTTCAAAATTTGTTCAGCCAGCTCCAACAAGAATAGTTTGACCTTCTCAGAGCTAAACTGCTCAACAAGCAGAGACAATCCAATATTTCCTTAACAAAGTCAGGCTTAAAAGCAAGGAAAACTCTGTGGGATGAGAGTGCATTACAAAATAAAAACAACAAGGAGTCCGGTGGCACCTTAAAGACCAACAGATTTATTTGGGCATAAGCTTTCATGGGTAAAAAACCACTTCTTCAGATGCATGGAGTGAAAATTACAGATGCAGGCATTATATAATGACACATGAAGAGAAGGAAGTTACCTCACAAGTGGAGAACCAGTGTTTACAGGGCCAATTCGATCAGGGTGGATGTAGTACACTCCCAATAATTGATGAGGGGGTGTCAATTCCAGGAGAGGCAAAGCTGCTTTTGTAATGAGCCAGCCACTCCCAGTCCCTGTTCAAGCCCAAATTAATTATGTTAAATGTGCAAATGAATTTTAGTTCTGCAGTTTCTCTTTTAAGTCTGTTTCTGAAGGTTTTTTGTTCAAGTATATCTACTTTTAAATCTGTTGTAGAGACGGTTACCTAGACGGGTACCCAGAAATCACCTGCTACAGGACAGGCCCAACAAGGAAAATAACAGAACACCACTGGCCATCACATACAGCCCCAGCTAAAACCTCTCCAGCACATTATCAACAATCTACAACCTATCCTGGAAAACGATCCCTCACTCTCACAGACCTTGGGAGGCAGGCCAGTCCTCACTTACAGACAGCCCCCCAACCTGAAGCAAATACTCACCAGCAACTACACACCACACCACAGAAACACTAACCCAGGAACCAATCCCTGTAGCAAACCTCGTTGCCTACTCTGTCCCCATATCTACTCTAGCATATCTACATATACATATCTACATATCTACTCTAGCATATCTACTCATATCTACATCAAAGGGCCCAACCACATCAGCCACATCATCAAGGGCTCATTCACCTGCAAGTTGACTAATGTTATATATGCCAGCAATGCCTCTCTGCCATGTACATTGGCCAAACAGGACAGTCCCTACTTAAAAGAATAAATGGATACAAATCAGACATCAGGAATGTAACATACAAAAGCCAGTAGGAGAACACTTCAATCTTCCTGGACATTCTATAATAGATTTAAAAGTAGCTTTTGTGTTTTTATGGATACAGACTAATACGGCTACCCCCTGATACTTGGCACCAAATTTAGCCATATGGAGTGGAAATCCATCAACCTCAACAAAAAACTCTCAAAGATACAGACAGACATCATCTTCCTCTTCAAGTGCAAACAGATGGACATTACACCAAACAGACTGAAGGTAAAAAATCAATTGCAATCGACATACTACACTGACTATAGTGAGTCACAGACTATAGACTGTGCCACAGACTCTCAAAGAAACTGAGGAACCACCTGATCAGCATCCTGTACAGCAGACAGGAGAAGATCAAGAATGAGCTCTCAAAACTGGAGACTGCCATACAAAACCATCCTTCCACACAAACGTCCACGTGGCTGGACTTTACAAAAACAAGACAAGACATTTACAATGCACACTTCACTTCTCTATGGAGGAAAAAGGACAGTAAACTATCTACACTCCTATATGCCACAGGGGGCTACAATAGTGGTACCCTCAACTCACCTAACAATATTGTTAATCTATCCAACCACACACTTAGCCTGGTGGAAGAGTCTGTCCTATCTCGGGGACTCTCTTTCTGCCCCACCATCTCCACAAACATGATACAGTTCTGCGGTGATCTGGAAGTCTACTTTCGTCATCTCCGACTTAAGGAATATTTTCAACACATCACTGAACAGTGCACTGACCGACAGGAACCCTCCTACCACACTACAAAAAGAAGAATTCTGCATGGACTCCTCCTGACGGTCGAAATGACAGACTGGACTTCTACATAGAGTGCTTCTGCGGACATGCACAGGCTGAAATTGTGAACAAACAGCATCACTTGCCCCATAACCTCAGCCATACAGAACGCAAAGCCATATCACAGCCTCAGAAACAACTCTGACACTATAATCAAAGAGGCTGACAAAGGAGGTGCTGTAGTCATAATGAACAGGTCAGATTATGAACAAGAAGCTGCCAGGCAACTCTCCAACACCACATTCTACAAGCCACTATCCTCTGATCCCACTGAGGAGTACCAAAATAAACTATACCATCTGCTCAAGAAACTCCTTGCTACAGCACGGGAACAAATCTACACGGACATACCCCCAGAGCCCTGACCAGGGGTATTCTATCTGTTACCCAAGATCTATAAACCTGGAAACCCTGGACGCCCCATCATCTCAGGCATCGGCATTCTTACAGCAGGATTATCTGGCTATTTGGACTCTCTCCTCAGACGCTACTCTACCAGCACTCCTAGCTATCTTCCAGACACCACTGACTTCCTGAGGACACTACAATGCATTGGTGATCTTCCTGAAAACACCATCCTGGCCACCATGGATGTAGAAGCTCTTTACACCAATATTCCACATGAGGCTGTATCAAGAACAGTATCCCTGATGAGGCCACGGCACACCTGGTGGCTGAGCTTTGTGACTTTGTCCTCACCCACAACCATTTCAGATATGGCAACGACTTATACCTTCAAGTCTGTGGCACTGCTATGGGTACCCGCATGGCCGCACAGTATGCTAACATTTTTATGACTGACTTAGAACAACGCTTCCTCAGCTCTCGTCCCCTAGCGCCCCTCCTCTACTTGCTACATTGATGACATCTTCATCATATGGACCCATGGGAAGGAGGCCTTCAAAGAATTCCCCCCGGATTTCAACAATTTTCACCCCACCATCAACCTCAGCTTGGACCAGTCCACACAAGAGATCCACTTCCTGAACACTACAGTACAAATAAGTGATTGTTACATAAACACCACCCTATACCGGAAACCAACTGACCGCTATAGTTACCTACATGCCTCCAGCTTCCATCCAGGACACATCACATGATCCATTGTCTACAGCCAAGCCCTAAGATACAACCGAATTTGATCCAATCCCTCAGACAGAGACAAACACCTACAAGATCTTTATCAAGCATTCTTAAAACTACAATACCCACCTGGGGAAGTGAGGAAACAGATTGACAGAGTGAGATGGGTATCCAGAAATCACCTACTACAGATGACAGGCTCAACAAGAAAAATAACAGAACACCACTGGCCATCATGTACAGCCCCTAGCTAAAACCTCTCCAGCACATCATCAACAATCTACAACCTATCCTGGAAAACGATCCCTCACTCTCACAGACCTTGGGAGGTAGGCCAGCCCTCGCTTACAGGCAGCCCCCCAACCTGAAGCAAATACTCACCAGCAACTACACACCACACCACAGAAACACTAACCCAGGAACCAATCCCTGTAGCAAACCTCGTTGCCTACTCTGTCCTCGTATCTACTCTAGCGACACCATCAGAGGACCCAACCACATCAGCCATACCATCAAGGGCTCATTCACCTGCACATCTACTAATGTTATATATGCCATCATGTGCCAGCAATGCCCTTCTGCCGTATACATTGGCCAAACCGGACAGTCCCTACATAAAAGAATAAATGGACACAAGTCAGACATCTGGAACGGTAACATACAAAAGCCAGTAGGAGAACATTTCAATATTCCTGGACATTCTATAACAGATTTAAAAGTGGCTATACTTGAACAAAAAACCTTCAGAACCAGACTTTAAAGAGAAACTGCAGAACTAAAATTCATTTGCAAATTTAACATAATTAATTTGGGCCTGAATAGGGACTGGGAGTAGCTGGCTCATTACAAAAGCAGCTTTGCCTCTCCTGGGATTGACACCTCCTCATCAATTATTGGGAGTGGACTACATCCACCCTGATCTAATTGGCCCTGTGAACACTGGTTCTCCACTTGTGAGGTAACTCCCTTCTCTTCATGTGTCATTATATAATGCCTGCATCTGTAATTTTCACTCCATGCATCTGAAGAAGTGGTTTTTTACCCATGAAAGCTTGTGCCCAAATAAATCTGTTAGTCTTTAAGGTGCCACCAGACTCCTTGTTGTTTTTGTGGATACAGACTAAGATGGCTACCCCCTGCTACTTTACAAAATAAAGCTATTAGAATTTGTGAAGGGTGGGGGAAGACTCTCAGAAAATATTATAAAAGTTTGTCCATGTGCAATTGTGGTGACCTCCATATTGGTCAACACCAGGGATTGAATTGGGGACCTATCAAAGTAAAAACTTTAGTCTCTAGGTTCTGCAGCTATAAATTATGACAGACCCATATCATCTGTGGCTGAAGCACAGAAGGTGACCTGACAAAACTGAGCAGTGGGTTGCCTAATGTTTACTGTACTGTGATGGTGAGTATATATCAGTATATGGATCTACCGGTATGCTATATGTATGCTTTAACTACCTATTGACATTTTTTGTGAAATGTCTTTCAGTGGTATGACCTTGGGTTAATCTTATCATATGTCAGACAAATTGGCCGGTGGGATCCTGGAAGAGTTGTCAGCACCTCCACATGATAATCAAGGATGAGAAGTGCTGCCTGTGTTCTTATTCATCCAAGCATGGAACTGTGCAATGCAATATCCAGGCAAGACCATTTTAAATATTTTTTTTTCAGAAACTCCAAGGCTGGCCTGTGGTAGCTATCAAAATGGGGCTTATCATTCCAGGGACTTAGAATGAAACTTGAGCTCAGTCCCTTATTCTTTGTCTGCATCATCATCATCAAAGTACTTAGCAGGACTTTTTTCCATAGATTTCAAAGCACTTTAAAAAGGAGTTTGTTTCATAATCTAAATTTTACAGAGGCGGAAACTGAAGCACAGAGAGGCAATGTTAATATTTATATGACTCGTATTACATTAAGTGCATGACTGTATTGGTGTTTATTCAAAGAGCACCTAAAAGTCCCAGCCGTGGTTGGGGCCTCATTGTGCCAGGCTTTAGACAAACACATTATTATTAATTGTTGTCTCTGTAGTGCCTGTGGACCCAACTGAGATTGGGCTGCTAGGCATTCTACAGACATAAATAAGGAAGTTTTAAATGAGGAAGTTAAAATCTAAAAAGACTTTTTTAAAAAAATTGGGCAGTGACCAGCTCGGTTTAATCTATAAAGCCGCTAACTTTTTTTGAAAGAGTTTAATTGATTATTGGGAATAAGAATGTATGCCTATCAAATTATGTGAACTAGAGTCAATCCAAAATACGTTGAGATAGAAGACAGCATGAGGCTGGGTAAGAAAAGCCTGATTTTCTTTCTGCAGCCATTTGGCTTCCACTGAACAAGAGTCAAAGTGAAGTTTTACTGAATGTGTCTCTCATTTTTAAAGTATGTTTTTACTTACATGTCTTTATAGTAACCCTTCGGAAGTAGGAAACTAAATTGTGAAGGGAATAGTGAAATATGTATAATATATTACAGGACAGAATAGTGTTTATTATACTTATAGGTCACCCCTGCAGACCTGAGATAAAATACTGGCTTAGCTCAGAAATTAAAGTGAGTTTGTCGGCAAACTTGGAGTCTGATCCTGTCAGGTGACTTCAATGTGAACTGAGAGCATTCAAGTGCTTATCACTTCCTGTGATTTACTGAGCAGCCTCTGTTTCTAACAAAATCAACCAGAATTGAGAGCACTGAACACTTCACTAATAGCACTCAGCACCTTGCAGGATCAGACCACTATTTGTGTGCTATGAGTGACACTCATTGTTCAAGAAGAGAGGACAGGACTAGAATAGCAAGGGTCTTGTAGGTCCTTCCTGATTTGCATTGGCAGGGCAGCTCAGGAAAGCTTACAAACCAGCAGCCTCCACTATCCTTGGCTCAGGTCAGAGCCATTATCATAGCTGTTCCCTTTTGTGAACACTAAACTTCTCTCTAAAAAATGTAAAAGGAAAAAAACCTCTCAACAAAAAAGCTGTTTCAAACCCTCAGAAACCAGGTTCTTTTGCTGATACGCTTTTACCCCATTGCAGTGCTTGCTTGCTATTTTGAAGATTATCAGGAGTGCTGGGCTGCTGACATTCATTATTTTTTGTGGGGAAGAGGGTTATTCCCTTACAACAAATGCAAGAGTTAGTTTTTGAAATTAAATAAACAACCTACCCACAGCACAAAAAAGGTCCAGGAGTTTGCAACCTGGTATTAAACAGAAATGTGTTAGTTAAATTTTTTTACTTCCAATCTTCATGGTGTCACTGCATCAATTTATTATTTAATGTGTTCTTATTTGTTTAAACAGCAACACATACAGCACAGTCAGACCCAGGGCTATGTTTTTATCATGAGTTTATTAGGTGACTGGCTGTGTGTTTATAGAGCGGGGCAAAAGGTTTGACCGACATATTTTTCAGTGAAAATACTGACTCAGCAACATCAAAACATTTTGTGAATTCATGTTGGTTTCACCTAATTGTGTTGGTTTTAAAATTTTATTCAAAATGACTTTTTGTTTTGAATTTTTTAATTCAAATATTAAAAATGTAAATTTTCACAATCATTTGACCTGAAGCAATTTTTTTCTTCAACTTTTGAATGTGACAAAATTTTGAAAAAAAATTGCTTTTGGTTCTAACAAAATATTTGCTCAGTTTTTCGGAACTGCCAGTAAATGGAAAAATCTGTTATTTGCCCAGTTTTAGTTTTAGGTCTATGTAATTGTACCTACCTGTATCCGTCTCAGTACAACAACTTAATGATATGCTATAGAGAGGCAGAGCACTGAAGAGTTTCTAAAGCCAGAAATATAGCTGCTTTTCATGATATATACAAGGGAAATCAATGGCTTTATGGGATTTTTTAAAACTGTTTCCACCCCCCTCCCCTTTTAATAAATTTGTTCTGGGCCCCAATACTTACTTTTTTAATTAGCACACAGCAAACTCTAGCATAACTTAATCTGGTATAATTATGGGAAATGATTTATTGTGTTTAAATCAAAAATAAACAAATAACTAAATAAAATAAAAGCCTTTATAAAACAGTTTCAAACTCTAAACTTTCTTTCCTTTTTTTTTTTTTAAACTTGGAATGTATTTTATCGTCTGTCAGTTTTGCCCTATGATATGTCCTCTTAAATTGGATCTGTAAGCCCTTCATAAAGTTTAATAAATCTTCAGCATTTCACCCTAAGGAAATTATATTAAAAACCTTCAAATGTGAAGTTGGGCCTGCAGACACACAGCGCTGGGAATTATATCACCATAATCAGCTTGTAATGAAAGCCTCTGTCGCTGTTCTCTCCCAATCATAATCTGGCTGTCTTTATGAAAAAAGGGGGGTTTGTCTGGGTTCATCTGCAAGCTTTAATTGGAAGATGTCTTCATTTCATTCCAGCCTACTGGGATAATAACTCAGCCCTGTGTTTAAACACAGGCCCTTGCCGCTGATATTTTTTCATTTAGTAAAGCATGTCTCTTTAAATGATTTAGCAAATCATCATGAATGCCAAGCCTCTGTGATTGGCAGCTCATTGCTGGTGCACCATTTGCATGACATTTGTTCTTCAGCTAAGAAAGCTGCAGCAGGTAAACAAGCAGGCCCTGTACTGATTCCCTTTGAGTCCCTTCCTGTTTATTTTTTCATAATCAAATGACATTTATGGAGAGGCAAATGCAGCTGCACATATATGGAGAAAAAATGCAATCAGGCTAAACATGATGACTTTATTCAGGTGATATTTTGATTAGAGAAAGGACATTTTTATGACATAGGGTTTCTTACACAGAAATCAGTCAAATTCCATTTTATAATCTCTTGGGGGGTTTTTTAATATAAAGGTTGGATTCAAATAATTGATTGTACATGACAGCACCATGAGGGTTTCATTAGAATATGTAGAAGCACTGAGATGTAGAAATTACAGGGAGTTTCTTCTGTCCTCTTTGGAGTAAGAAAGGGATTTTTTTTAGGGGCAAATACTTATCTATGTATGAAGTTGTTTCATTGCATCAGTGTAGCTTTTCCTAAAGAAGATTTCAGAGAGGAAGGTAATTTTGGAAGTTAAACATTTTAAAAACTTATTTCCCAGCATATTACAGTGTCAAGGGATTTGGCAGAGAACTTATTGAAAGATTAAAAATATATATGTAATATAAAACACACACACACACACACATATAGCGCCATATGGTGTTTGTACAACAACTGATAGCAGCCTCTGAGGCAGCAGCTGTTGCTGCACCAAGCTTCACTTTTATTTGTAAAATTCTTTTTCTTATTTTTTTTTTAAATTTTTCTCAGGAAGCCTTTTTATCTCGCAGAGTAAGGCAGAAAGTATTGTGCATGGAAAGTTGAGTAATGGACTGTATGCCACCTCAACTTGCTGATGTTTGTCATTCAGTTCTGTAACTCTTCTTAAAGGAGTATATTTCCCATCCAGTTGCTGAGGGATGCGTGACTCTGTATGTTCTCCAGATGCAAAAAGACATTCTGAAGTGATGAAGCCAGAACTAATAGTGATGTCTAGTAGACTGGAATAGCCCTACAAGGGAGGTGCACGTGTAAGACTAGTAACGAATAACGGTAGTCATGGAATCTGCACTGCTTGAGCCAGAGCCTTGGAGAGTATAGGTCAGAACTGTCACCAGCCACGACTAGTGACAAATTTTCAAAATGGCACCATTTAAGCACCAAATTAAGTGGCCAGAGCTCAGCAGATTGGATGCATGTTGGGTGTTGATCTGTTTGGAAACCTTTGCTATATGTGTCTCAATGGGGGCTGCTGGTTCTCAAACTTTTGGGAAACTTGGCCACATTGTAGAAGGAAAATATGCTTTCCAGGGAGCTGGATGGTATGATCTATTAGGTCATTTTCATCTCTAGTTTCTAAGAGAAAGGTTTTTTGTCTTCAGTTTAAGAAGGACCATTTCAACCTGCAGTGATTTTGGAAGAAGGAAAACCCATTTGCAAATCTGTAATGCATTATGATAGGTTAACATGAGCCTAAACTGTGTGACATGTTTGGGCTTTTAATATCCAGGACTCAGGCTTTCATAGAGCTGAAGACAGGTGAGTGGAACATAATATGAGAAGTCCTTTAAGACATACAGAACCACGTTTTTTATGTCACCTATAAAAGTAGGTAACGTATTGGCAAGGAATTTATGATTGTGTTTAGTTTAAAAATCCAGTTTAAAAATGTGCTGAAGGTAGGGGAGATGACAACTCATTGCCCCCATTTACTTGACCATCATTTCAATTGCTTCAGCCATGTCCAAGTCATTCTGAAGGAATTAACTCCCCAAAGGCATTTATACTCAGATTTCTTTCACCAAAACCAGAGAAAATATTACAGCTGCATAGCTAACCTCGCTGTGAATTTCAGGAAGGCAAACTCATCAACCTCTTATTGACCACGAACCATTTTGCTGAAGTCCTAAAAGAAGAGATAAATGCATTTACATATATCTCTATATTCCATAAACTAGTAATCTCCATCGCACACATTACCCAGTAATGATAACTCGGTCATTATAAAGGTCCCTAAAGTTCCAGCTGTCTACTGCAAGCACTGGCCCTCTAAACAGACCACTTTCTAGTCACTCTGTCTGCTGTTCATTTTAGGTCAGGACATGCCATTCTTTCACAGTGCTGGTCCAAACAGGTGAAAATTTGATTTAGGAAAAGCCTAATAATTTATCCCAGCGGAGGTGAAAACATTGTCAGATTCCTGAGACCCTACAGATGGGCAATAAATATTAGTTAAACATCCCCACATTGAGAAGAAATGAGTAGGAACACTGACAGCTCTTTAATAGAATTGACTTCATTTCATTTCACATCAGAAAGTGTTCTGTACTGTATTGACAAGGGTTTGAGTTCCCATACTGGTTTCTCTGCGGGGAGTACTCCAAGCAGTTTAGAAACAATATGTATTTCTTTACTTATTTGTTTTCAAAAGTTTCTCATTTTTATTTGGAATATGTTTGTCTGATTTAGGCCAGAAAAGAATTCCAGGATTTTCTTGTCCACTGTATACAAAGTACAGAATGTTGTGATAGTCAGAAAATACTACCAAAAAACTTTACCATCTCTCATATGCAATAGCCATCCATTCAAACGGATTAAGAGTGTTTTCATACTTGTCGTTATGGATGGAGTTTTTTAGAAGGGCTCAGCTTTCCAAAGAATACAATTCCTGTGTAGGTATTAAGACAAGTGGCCAGATTTTCAGAAGTGCTTGATAATGTGTTCTTTTGAAAATTTGACCATAGGTGTCACAATGGGAGTGCTTGGTGCTGATTATTTGAAAATCTGGTTCATATTTAAGTGCCTTTTTGAAAATCTGGTCTAACTGTCTACACTATCTCCATCATTCTTTCATGGTCAAAGACAGTTCGCCCTGTGTATTTGTCATCAAATCAAAATAGAGGTTGGTCTAATTTACCAACCCTAGTATTTTATTTAAGGCCTGGGGGGGTCAGTTCATTTTTTCTAACCCTTCCCTGCCCTTTAATTCATTATTCTCAACAAAATGATGAAAAATAGCTGTGAAAAGGGCCTTACTTGAAATGAAGATAGGGATCTATGATATTGCTTAAGGATATTATTATGCCATGGAAATCCGAAAGCATTCTACAGCAATGGCAAGTTTAAACATAAAGGGCCAGATTCCAGCCCCAGTTATAACATCTTTCCACCACCCAGGGAGCGCATAGGAGCCAGCAAGAGTATAAAATGGCCACTGGGGAAGTTCCCTTAGTGCAGGAGTGGAATAGGACCAGTGTACGTGGCCTCACCTGCCCTTACAGCCCCAGAATAGGGGCATACTGGGGACAGAAGGGATAGTGGCTAGAGTGCTCTGTGCACCTGAAATTCTGGGCTGCAGTTTGTAGAGGACTCCATCAGGTGCTCATTTACTGTAGCCATAAGTTAGACCAACCTCCCCAGGGCTCCTTTAGCTTACACCAGGGATCACCTGTGCTACCTTCCTCCTTGATGCCTTTTTTTCCCCTGTGAGAGGCACAACTCAGAATCTAGTCTAGTCCTAGGATACTGGAAAAGAGTGCTTGCAAACATTTGTGAAAGTTCTGAACTGCTGTTCAGTTAGACTATGGTTGGTGCCTCATTATTTGCTATTCACAAATGTTTGTGTGAACAAATTGTTTTCCTGCATAGATATCTGGCTGATTTTAGTACCACCACTCCTATTCACATGTGCTCAAGACATTCACTATTTGCTAGTATTCAGGACAAAGTATGTCCGCTAACCAGGAACAAGAAAAAAATGCCACGTGAAATAAGTGAGCTATTATACACACTAGCAAATAATAAATAGTAAATATTGAATTGAATGGACTGAGAACAACTCATAAGGTTAATATTTATCCAGACTATTAACAAATAGTTAAAAATACATTCTGAGAAATTGGTATTCTATGATGGGGTAGGTAAACCCCATTCTCCCACAGTCTCTCAGGGGTTAGGTACAGAGTAGCTACCTGACTAGCTGCAGGTAATTAATTGACCAGCAACAGCTGGGATAAGAAGCTGCAACCCAGGCAGCTGTGGGTGGCTGCTGTAGATTGACAGAAGCTGGCTAAGGATCAGTATCAGAAGCCACTAAGGACTGTTGGGGGAAGAAGTGAAGGGCCTAAGTGGGTACCCCTTTTGCTATACACTGCAAGCTAGAGGAGAATTAGACTCCCTAGGGTCCTGCTACTAGGTCTGGGGAGGAATATGACATAGGGATTTGAGGATTGCTGGAGTTGAACTAGAAGGCCAGTCTTAGCGGGCTGATATTGTTCCAAGATACCTGAGCTCACGGATGAGGGGCTGAACTCCCACCATCCATTCATGAATGATCAAACAAAACAGAAAACAGGAGCTAAATTTGCAATGATTACTAATTGCAGGGAATAATTCAGCCATCTCCAGCTAGCAGAATAAACATTCTGAAATATTTGCAAAGCAGTAGGGGGAGGATCTAGAATGAAACTGAACTGCCACCTCTCCCCCCTAAAAATTGGGGATGATTGGATTAGGGGATTCTGTTTGAGTCTTTGTTCGACTGAAGATATGAAGTTCAGATTTGGCTTTGGCTCCAGATCCTGATGTCTCTAGAGTCAGAAGATTTGGGGGGGGAGGGGGGTGATGAAGGAAGAGAGGGTTGTTCAAAGCTCATGTTCCATTTTCTGCTCATCTCTCATGAGAACAGGATTGTACTATGCCATCCCTATGAGCAACAGTGGAAATAAAAACGTCACTCCAGCTGCTAAATCTTCTGTGTCTCAGAAACACTAAAAAGCAGTACTGCAAGCTGAATTTTTAAAGAAGCTTCTTTATAGAAACTGATTCATATGAAATCATTTTTAAAAAATTATATTTCGTCTCTTTAAAATATCACTGATCCAGGCTGGCTGAACAATTCTGTGTTTGCAGCTGGAATTGCCTTTTTGGCTTCTTTTCAGTGCAGGAAACAGATTTTCTAGCAAACCCTCTTGCAAACCAGAATAACTCTTTGCATTTCTACATTTGGTTGAAACAGTGTGGGTGAAGTTCAGTATGTGTTTACATTCAGTGAACATAGCTAGGGATAAACAGCAGAGGAAGAGCCATGTAGATCTTAAGTGATTTAAAATAGTTATTTCTGTGCTGCTAAATAAATTGCACATAAAAGATGGGGCTAAATCACCCAGATTGTTTAGTTTAATAGACAATCTCAGATAATTCACAATTGAATTCAGACATATCTTTTCAAGCAGACAACCTCATAACAAGAAATTTTAAATATCAGAAGTGCCAGAAAGGGATTTTTTTAATCCAATTTCATGTGAATAATTACCTGATTTCCTGCAGGAAATTGCTCTATTCTACAAGGGACCTTGCCTTCCTGAATCTTTCAGATTAAAAAAAAATTTCAGTGCATGGTCCATTGTTTATTTACCTGGTGATAAGGCAGCAGATGGCCATGTGCAGAAAGGTGGAAGGGGGAAGCAAGTTGTTTGAGATATTGGAAAAGAAGAGGGATTTGGGGGGGAAGTTGATACATAATTGACCATTTTAGAAGGTAAAAAGGGTGTCTGGCTGGTCTAATTGTAGTTGGTATTTCTTGAGCTGTCCCTGCTGCTCAAAAGCCAACTAGATAAATACAAATGCACACAGTACGTAAAAGAAATCATTCATATTATTTCAGTAGAGCTGACTAGATGCTTTGGCTCTCAGGCACCCTTCAGAGGACCCATTCTTTGTTGGCCCACTTGCATCTATCATGAACATGAAATAGAGAGCATAAAGAGATTGGCTGTGATACTGATAATATAGGGCTGACTTGGGTTTAGCAAGGGAAAAGTGAGAGACAGATCACAGCTTCTTTCTAAACTAAGGGCTACATTGTCCTTTTACTTGCAGCCCTGTGTGAGGAGTAGCACGTAGTTGCATCACCCAACAAGAAGCTCAGGGAGAGAATGGTCTGCTCCTGGGAAGGAAGTACAGTCTGTTACTGATCTTAACCAGTAGCAAATTAATAATCCCTCTCCCATATGCCAGAGGTGAGGCTCTGTCCAGTGCATTGGAGACCTAAGCGTCTACTCATTTCCCATCCTTTTCTGTTTACTCCCTAGAGGGAGGAAGGAAGTACCATGCACACAGTCCCTGCTCTCTTCTGTGTGCACTGAGAAGATACGGGGGACCACATTTGTGCATAGTAGGGAGAGGTGTCTCACTTGCCCTTATGCTCACTGCCATGATCTGCCCCTAATACTGCAAGTCCTTTGGGGTCAGGGGCAGAATCTTATTCTATGTTGTGTCATCGGCTGTGTACATTTACAGTGTTATGTCAGTGTCTAATAATAACTGGAAGAGTTTCTATAATACTGCGTGGAAGGAGCAAACAAAGGGTTTTTGTGCTCCTCAAGAAAGCAAAGGCTTGTCACATCAGCTAGGGGTCACAGCTAATCAGTTCCCACTAACATTCTGCTGGGAACTACTTCTCTCCCTGTTCCAACAGACTGTTCTTCCTTACAAACCTCCAATGGTAGTGCAAAAACCCTTCCACCCAGCCAGTAAAGGGGGAACAGAAATAGTAATAGAAAGGAGATGCATCTCTCAGTGCACACTCAGCTGGGAGAGAAGAGAACACCAGCAGGGAGAAAAAGAGGCAATGTAACTTCTTGACGTAACTTCCTGGCATGGTTTTACCATATTTCTGTTGTAATTTATCAATGTAGGAAGCTGCTGAGTCATCCCATTGAAACTTCCCAGCCAAATACAGCAGACCAGCATCAAGACGTTGCATCTCAGTTATTCTGTGTTTCTCTGCAGCTCCATTTTGTCATAGCTTTTTAAGGGTGAGTATACTGAGCTATCATTTCTTCTCTTATGCTTCTCAAGGAATTACCTTGCAGGGTGCGGATTTTAGCACTAGTCTCTCTCATAATAGACAGCAACTTTCAGTCGTTTCACCCCTGCTCCTACTTCAAAAAAAAAATTGGACACTAGTGGCTAATATATATCAAATCAACTTCTTGTGTGGCACAACATGTGTTGCTTGCTCACTCACTTGCAGTATTTGCTCATTTTATGGATTAAGTGGCGTGTCCATTAGAGAGTTTATAATACAGGTAGGATTTTTAACTGCTCATTTTTACTGCACTCCTTTGCATAGTATGTTTAGCTACTTCTTTATTCCTCTCATTCTCCTCATCCATTCATAATGGTCTGATGTGAATACTTCAGAAGCAATACGTGCTCCAAAATTGTCATTTTTATTACTTGTGTTTTAAAGCATGATATACAGTGTATATCCTATGTGTGTGTGGAAACAAGACAGAACAGTAAGACTTGGCTTCTGATAACTTCTGATTAAGAAAATTGTTTCAGCAACACAAGACAACAAACTATCAAACTCCATTAATCTATGGTAATCGTGATTCTTATGTATAGAGATGGTGTAACTCTAGCAACCATGATAAGGAGCAACAGGGAAGCAGATTTTAATGCCAAATGTGCATGAAAGAATAAGGAAGATGATTCAGAGAGGGGAGAGGTGAAAGGAAAAACAAACAAACCAAAAATCCAGTAGCAACCCTGTTTAGTAGGAAGGAGACCTTTGAAATCTAACCCATGGAAATAAAATAAATGAGCAGGTAGGATGGTACAGGGCCAAAATTGCAATCTTCCGAGTTCAAGGAAAAAAATCTATTAACACACTTCTGAAGACAACTTATACATGAGATACTAAGCTGGAACAGGTCAAAAGATAAAGAAATTAGTGGACAATGTTCAGTAAGCACCATGAATGTGCATGATCACTTCACATTCAAATAAAAGACAACAAGTCTGTTCGTGGTTCTGTTAAAGTCAATGGCAAAACTTCAAATAGTTTCACTGGAACAGGACCAGATTTTGTATATGTTCCCTGAGGAACTTTACAGTAGAATGGCTGAATACAAATCTCCATCCATAGACTTTGCCTGTCCAACTGTGGCAGAAAGTTTTTTCTCTTGTTCAGATTTAGCAAAGGCCAGGTTCAACAAGCTGAACTCTGTAAAGTATGTGGGGGGCGGGGGGGGAGGGTACGTATTTCAGTATGACAAGACAAATGTGTCCAAGGTTTTAGAACAGAGAACTTAGTCATCTATTGGACACAGAGAAGGCTATTAATAGTGGCATCTTTTATTAAAGCTGGACAAATAATCAAAAGAATTTCAGCAACTTTTAAATAGAATTTTGCTTTGATGGTGTTTGCACCCTTTTAAAATTATTGAATACTTGTGGGAGTGAAGTTTTGTGTTAATGGATTATTGCAGATAGCAAATTTCTGTCCTGTAGGTAAAAGACACTTAATCATGGAATAAAATTTGTTCAGAAGAATGGTTTCAGCATGAGAATGGGTGAGATTTGGGTCAATATCTAATCCCTATCTACTCAGCAGCATTTAGTTGTGTTAGTGACCACAGAAGTGGACAGTTCCAATCCCTGAAACACTGTGTGGCAACCATATTGCAACAGTGACAAGAATACAGGTTTTACAGAGTTGATGGACTATAACCAGAATCTAGTGTGGATTTTCCAGCATGTGGTTGGGAAAACAGAACCATATAAGGTCCTGCTCCTGCACCATTGAATTCAGTGGGAGCTTTGTCCTTGACTTGAAGGGGCATTGAGGCCTTAGTGTACATAGGTGAGCCAGTCCTCCTAACTCCCAGCTCTGATAACGAGCAGTAATCCCATAGTATATCACAGAATTTGTCACGCAAAGTGCTCTGTATCTAGATCAGGGGTTCTCAAACTGGGGGTTGGGACCCCTCAGGAGGTTAAGAGGTTATTACATGGGGGGTCGCAAGCTGTCAGCCTCCACCCCAAACCCCGCTTGTCCTCCAGGATTTATAATGGTGTTAAATATATAAAAAATGTTTTTAATTTATAAGGGGGGCTCACACTCAGAAGCTTGCGATATGAAAGGAGTCACCAGTACAAAAGTTTGAGAACCACTGATCTAGATCCTCACAGCACACAATGCCACTCCTCTGCCTGCCATCTCCCAGGGCAATGCTGCCAAGCTTAAGCAGTGATTTGGTTTATATTGCCAGGTATAGTTCTGACAGTGAGTTGGGCACTATCCCTCCCTCACTCGAGTCTAGTGAGTCATTTCATAGTACCATTTACACCAACTTGTCCCATATCTCACCCCACCCCTTGGCACAAGGCCATTGTACATACCATCAAGATAAAGCTCTGAGTATGAAGCTAACGCTCTTTCCATGCAATGTTTTTACCCAGGTTGCTGTAATGATTCGGACCACTTTTTCTCACAACTTTATATATTGCAGCTCTGGACTATGTTAATTATATTAATAGATAAAGGTATGTGCTTTGCTAAATAAAAACTTGGTTCCTTATGCTCATAGTTTTGACTCTTTAAAATTCCTCCACGTCAGCAGGAAGAAACTGTTTTGCACATTTGTTGCACTTACAGGGAAATGACATTATATAATAGAATTCACCAGCACAACAGGAAAAATTGTTAAGGGCATGGACTATAAATACCCTATTAATAATTCCACAGTGAAACTATGAGCTTATTAGTGGTGGCTCTAGGCCATAACTTTGATATTTTATAGTAACACAAATATAAAATAAACAAAATTATTAAAAATTAATTGGGAAGTTAATCCTATGGATGTTTCATGTCAGCTAAGTTAAAGACAACAGTACTGACAAATCAGATGTAGTTTATTATTAGTGTAAGATCATTGAGAATTATTTGAAATTCATTTGCTATTCTATTGTCTCTCAATAGCAAAAGTTGTTAGGGAAATGGTAACTCCATTTATTGGTATTTTCAGTATAGGTTTTCCTTTCCTCTTGTCACAGAAGTGGCAAAGTACTGTTGGGGTGCTCTTTTAGTATTTTCTGCCACGGATGCCTGCATCCTCACAGCAAGAATGCCAGGCGGCTGAAATGTAGTTACATTCGTTTCCAGTGTATTTAATGTCTATTGAAGGACAACAATAATGACATCTCCACCTCCCTTTCAGTCTTCCAAAAGTACATTCCACCCCCATCCAGCTTTTGCTGAGACAATAGATGAAGCCTTGCTCATTCCTGTTGGAGTAATCACTGCATGGTTTGATTACCCAGGGTACCAATGGTTCACAGCAGAAACTGCAACCACATTAACTTCTCTGATGTGAGGTGGGAAGTGTCTCGTTCTGTCCCAAGAGTACACAGTGGAATTCTTAAAATTTCTAGTTTTGCTGTCTCTTTTCCAGGTGAAACAATGATGATGATTTGTTAGGATCTGTGCAACCTCAGAGAAAAACATTTGACTGTAACACACTAAAAGACGCACAAATAACGATAAAGCATACAGTATTTTGTCACTCTCTCCCTACTCAGTAGGGGTGAAAGGCCCCACTCATATTTAGATTATCCATTACCACAAAGATATTGTTAATGGCAACCACATATGGTATCTTGTTTATTGCTACGCACAGTTTCAGAACAAATAAGCTTCAGACTCATGTGTACCCAATAAATATCCTAGGGAGCAATTCTCTTCCCTATTGTCCCTCCTCTACCCCCAAACTCTTGTTTGTTACATTCACTTGTTGCACATTTCAGATTAGACTGTAAACTTTAGGGGGCAGTGACTTTGTCTGCCTATATGTTGGTAAGGCACCTAATACAATGAGTCCCTGATCCTGCTGACTGCACACACAATGGTAGCTAGCAACCATAAAGCTATGCTTGTTTCTTATGTATGCAGCTTGTATATACATAAACTGCTACTGTAACATCAGTCCAAATCCTGCACAGGGAAAGTTGAAAATAGCCTTGGTCATCTGGAAGTTATTCAGCCATTCAACGTCAGTCCAAGCATCTCCCAACCTCACTTCAAGCAGTGGATGGACTAGATCTTGGTTCTGCTATACACCTCCTAATGTTACAATTAGAAATGTAGACACGAGAACTGGATTGGAAAAAAAAATCTTATCAACTTTTTGATGAAAAATCAGAAACTTTCAGATGAAAACTTTAATTTCGAAAAGACACTGTGGTCTTATAGTTAGGGTACCTCACGCCCCCAGTTCTCCTGTATGGGCCAGGCTCTGAGACAACACTACATCTTCCATGATGCACCAGGGCTCCCCTCTTGCTAGGCTGCTACAGTGCATCATGGGAGTTACTGGCCATCATGCATCAAGGGAGATGTAGTCCAACGGCAGAGCTTGACTCTCAGAGGAGCGTGGAGGCATGTATTCCAAACCAAAATTGTTTGGATTTTGGCTGAAACTTTGTTTTGGGGTTTTTAGTTCTTTAATAAAAAAATCAATTTCCATGGAAAGCAGATTTTTTTTTTGAAAAATTGTTTAGCCGAAAACCAATTTTCCATGAAAAACAATTGTAATGAAAAATTTTCAACCAGCCCTAGCAGATAAAGAGGAAATTCTCCAACATGATCTGCCTCCAGGGTAGGAGTCTTTGCATATTACTCCATTTTACAAGAGCTTCTCTGTTCTTGATTCTCAGAGCAATCAAGCAGTTCATATACAAAGATAAAACACAACACTATGGACTGCTAACCAAGTTTTTGAATTGGAAAAACCCACAAGGTCCTGTAGCATACACAGAATTAGACCATCATAAAATCTTCTTGATTGGTAGAAATCATGTGGGTGCAGGGCATTTGAGCATTCTTCTAACAGCAATAGCTTAGGTACTGTGGGATAGCAGACCAGTATTCCTTGAATGCACAGCTATAGGCATGATTTGTGAAGCTTGAGGTGGACTATCTACTGTGGTTGAGTAGACAAATATTGCCATGTGGACATGCTGAATACCACATGGCTTTGCAGCATTAATGAAGCTGTTGTGTGCCTATGGGGACCAAGTCTCAGCCCATATCAACTGACTCAGGATTTCAGGGCTCAGGCCACACAGCTAATAATTGCAGTGTAGATGTTTGGGCTTGGACTGGAGTGATGGCTCTGAGACCCACCCCATCTTTGCAGGGTTTCCGAGTCTGGGCTTCAGCTTGAGCCCAAACATCTATACAATTATTAGCTCCGCCTCCAGAGCCCTGTGAGGGTGAGTCAGCAGACCTGGGCCAGCTACAGCCATGCCAAGGGTCTTTTATTGCAGTGTAGACATATCCAGTGTCACCTTTGCTTGGCTATTTGACTGTGACTTATTGTTCACTTTAGTGATTTCCAGTTCTTCAGTAGCTTTGTGTTTTTGTTCTTGACTTCTGAAATAGTCTATAAGAGTGGGCTGGCTAAATGGTGTTCCTTATTGCAGTGACCAAGTTGTGTGGGTGTGATGCAAGAGAAAGGTCAAAGCAAATTAGGTAATGAGAATACTGAGGCTATTTTGTTCTGTAGAAGCTGAGGTAAAGTACAAGACAGACTGATTCTCAAACAACTTAATCTGTAGGCTAAATGAAAGTACAGTTATCACTAACCTCGATGTAAAAACCAAAATTGAATCATGCACATTTGCTAAACACAGAGACTCCAAAAAATAATACTCACAGTTAAGAATCTTAGTTTGATTCTCAGTAATATTTTTTTTCTCTCTGCTTTTATTTTCCAGACCTAAAGCCCTGGTTGTTTGACTGCCAAGAGTTCAGTCCCTTTCTTCCACCTCCCTTGTCTGCCCCATCAATAATTATCAAGAGGCAGAACTGAAAGTAAGCATGAAAGGGAGCAAAACACAGTTCACTGTATAGCCAAAGTATTTTCAATGGCTATGAAAACAATTGAAAAGGTTTCAGGTAAATTTAATATTACAGTAGCTTTGAAACATTTTATGTCAAAACAATTCAGGCTATGCTCTGTGCTGTAACAGAAGTTCACATTATGCCTGTGGGGCATCGTTCTTATGTCCGAATTTTTCCATTGGGAGAAACAGGTGGAGGGCACAGAGACAAGTTCAGGTCACAAAAGGTGAAGTGAGGAACCAACTAGTACCCTCAGGGAAGCCATGGAATTGAGGATTACATTTCCACACTTCAGAACTTCATCTGACATGGAAGTGGAGCTTCTGAAAGAGTGAGCTGGACAGGCTGCCTCCCTCAGTTCTCTGAAGATGAAGAAGAGCAGCTGTGGCCTGGATCCACAAAGAGGCCTAACTTTTTGGTACCTAGAAAATCACAGGAAAAACACTGTGAATCTGCAATCCACGAAGCCTGCAGTAGGCACCCAGGCTCTGTATACAATGAACGGGGAGAGAGAGGCACATCAGAATGTGATGAGAGGAGGGTAAGTGCCATCCTTCTCACAGAGATAAGCACTTAAGTCCAGGCTGCAGGGCAATGCCTACCTCTAACTAGCGATCCATGAACTGTGGGAAGATAGGCGTTCCTCTGCCTAACTCTTATGCAGGGCCTGATCTGGTAGATCTGCTGAGGCTATGCATGTCTACACAAAGCAGCCAGGGGAGGGGGAAGACCTCCATTATAATCTTTAGCCCAGTATTTAGGATACTCACTTGGAATGGGGGAGACCACTGATTCAAGCCTCCCTCTGCCTGATGAGGAGAAGGGATTTGAACAGGGTCTCCCACCTCTCAGATGAGTGCCCTCTTCACTGGACTCAAGAGTAATTCCCACTTTCTCTGCCCCAACTAATTTTTATTTATTCTCTTATTTAATTAATGTGGAACAACTTCAATAAGAGAGATTGAGGGAGGCCCAGATCAGAATATCCCACCATCCAGTGAGTAGCTGTCTGGATGCCTAGAGTGAGGCAGCAATGTGCATGCCCAAAGATAGAAACTTAGGCACCTAGAGAACTTTTTCCTGCAAAAACTTAGGCACTGAGTGAGTCTAGGCACTTATAGAATTTGTGGATTGCAGTGCTGCCTTCGTCTGGGATTTAGGTATTTAAGTACCTTTTTGGATCTAGGCCTGAGTTCCTTACTGAATCAGGATGGGTGATACTCTTTACTTATCAGAGCAGAGGGATGGCTTCTTCTCAGAATGACAAAGGCCTCTTCAGGGGAAAAACTGCAAAGGAGAATTCTTTATAGCTAAAAAGAAGCATGCCCTGTTCCCATTTTATTCCCAGGCTAAATACATGTATTTTCCTCTGGGTTTTGTTTATGTATATAGTAACTGTGTGCTGCTTACCTAACAGGTGAGTGTGACGAGAATGGTTTGAACATTATTAAAACCTGAGCTGAACCACAATACATTTTACACCTACTCTTAGTATATTTTAGGGTTTGAATTAATGCAAAGTCTGAAAGCAAAATGAAGATCAAATCACTGCTTCTTGCTTTATAACATCTCTTGGCTCAGTACTATTCTCTGTCCACAAGACTAAAATGCTCAGTGGGAGTTAGGTACTTTTGAAAATCCCACTAGGCACCTATCTGCATCTTGAGGTGTTTGAATACCTTTAAAAATCTGGACCTCAGATATTACGTGGTGGGCAACACGGAAAAGGCCATGAGAAAATTAATAATTCTGTATTCAGTGTAGGGTTTGGTTTTATGGGGCCACACACTGAATGGCGAGGATAAAAATTAATATGAAATAGCTACCCATACAGTGAGCACCATCTGTCCTGCACACTGAATGAAGCAGGAGTAGCATGTAAATAATAGTATATGATCATGTAATTCATGACTCTCTCACGATGCATATGTACAGGGGTTGTGAATTAAGGACAACTTTAATTCTGGCAGTTTCTATATTTTGAGTTTGTAACCTTAACCTTCTTTTAATGTAGTTCTTTTGGATGTAACTTTTTAATAATAGTAGTATCATGAAATGCCCCAAAGCTTAAGGAGACTATAAGTCTTCAATACATGGTTCTCAACTAGGTGTCTATTTATTCATAGGATCAGGGGGGAAAAGCTATTTTTTCCTACAGTTTCTTGAAATCAAGGTGCACATGAAAAAGAAAGGAAACTGAATTTTAGTTCACTTCATATCGTTTTCACTTAATTATTTGTTTTTAATGGTCCTACTGTTTTTTTTATACATTAGAGTGGATTTAGTGCTCATAAAAAAGATACAGTAACAGAATTCTCAGGCACTACATGAAAAGCAGTGCTCAACCATCTTCACACAGCTCTGCTAATGAACCTCAATTCTGATATGTAAACCATCTGACTAGTAGAACACCTCTCCTAATTCAGTCCTAAGTCTCTCTTGAGCAGGGATGATCTTGTGTTGTGGACAAATGTGAAATTCAGATCAGACTGCCAATCTCGTTTTCATTAGTAACTTAATTCATGATTTGAAGTCGGGTCTCCAGAAGTAAAAGGACCATTCACCCTAGGATTTACATAACTGCTGTTTTCTAATACAAGGGTGTAATTAAGGGGCAGAATTTAGCGTCCAACCCACAAATGCTGAGTCACATTGGAATTGGAGTACTTGGATGGATTGGGCCCAATGTGTTTCTTTTAATGCACATTATTAGTTTAGAGTTAGGATATTCCCTACTCCCCACCCTTCTATGTACGTTGCTGTTAAGCTTTAATTTTCATTTTGTATGTACATTTTCATCTCTTTAAATACCAAGTATTTCAACTTCTCTGTGCATAAAATAGAACTCCCTGTGGATCGTTTGTTTTAGCAGATGTTGTCTTTTCCTTATTAGTTTTTCCTTATGAGGACCTATACCATAAATCAGTTAAAATGGATACCACATAGACCTGGTCTAACACAACTCAACTGATTTAAAAAATATATGTTTAAATCAATTGAGCTAAATCAATATAAATTCTTGTGTGAACAATCTTAATCATATCTCACCCTAGCATATGTGACTGTAGCTTACATCAGTAAATTTAATTTAAACTGATTTTAGTTAAAGGGATGCAACAAGGCCTTACTAGAAATAAAGTTTACAGAGATTAAAAAAAAAACTTGACTAGCTTAATGTCACTGAAAAATAGAAACAGAATAGAGCCACAATGCTCACAGGCAATTTCATATGGTGAAGAGAAACAAAAGGAAAACTAAGAAGTCCATGGACAAAGTGAACCTCTGTTGATTAAATTTGACCTTATAAGCTCTGCTGGGAAACACAAGCACATTAGAACACAAACTTACTCGGGGATAAGTAGGACTGCTGAGCAAAGTTTACAATAAAACCGATGCCTTGATGTAGAGAATATGAATGTATACATGAATGAATGAATACATCTTGCTCTATCAAGTCCTGTTATAAAACCAGTGGGAATGGAGGGCCTGATCTTGAAGTGCTGAGTGCCTTCAATTTCAGTTGACATTCATAGCAGTTGAAAATGCTTGGCACCTTCTAGGTTCAGAACTTAAATGAGTATTTAAAGCAATTTAGATGAAAGTCCTTATACCTTATAGTTCAAGGAAGCTGCTGACCATCAATTTAATATTCACATTGACCATCAACTCAATATTCAGGCATTACAAGGTATCTTCTCCGCACAGTAAAACACAGTTTGACAGTGCATTGAAGTGTACCATTAAGAGATAATTATTCTTCTCCAATATGAGATAAATGGCTCCATATTACCTATAATTAAGAAAAGGAACTCATTTCAGGGAATGTTTATTTCATGCACCACATGTGAGTTCATAATTTTCCAGTGTAATAGGACCTTTCCCGGATCTAAACTGCATTAGAAAGCAATTAATTCTGTTTGTAAGGTGTGACAAGCTAATTTCTGTGGAATGTGTTGGAACTCTTAAAACAAGGATGACACTTTTGGATCATAGTGTTCTTTTTCTCTCTGCTTCTCTTAGTCATCCAATCTCAGTTCCAATTGAAGCCAATGAAAATTTTGCCTGTGTAAGGAGTGTGGGATTATTCTCCAAGGATACCTCTACATTTCAATATGGAGGTGTAATTTCCAGCTCAGGGAGATGTACGCTAGCTGCAGTCAAGCTAGTGTGCTAAAAATTCAAGTGTGGTCATGGCTAGCCATCTGAGTAAGTACTAGGATCCCGAGTAGGATTGTACGTGTAATGGCTAGCCGCCCCACCACTTCTACTGCCACAGCCATGCTTCTGTTTTTAGCACTGAATCACTGCAACTCTAGGGCCCTGGTTCTCCATTGCCCTGAACCTTGCGTAAGCCTATTCTCTTGTGTAAAGTGAGCACAAAGTGGCTGCAAAATACTATCCAACCAGAGTGGCATTTTACATTTTTCCCAGGTATAACTGACTACACAAGGCATGGGGCAATAGAGACTCAGGTTTGAAGTCCTAGATTTATTTATATATAGAAGGACTTACCATAATAAGTGCTTTGTTTGGTTGATTTTTTTTAATTATTCAAGACTGCAAGATATTTAAAATAAAAATACTAAGTTGAAAGGAGTATAGCTTTCAGGGTCTAATAGAAATGTTGTCTAGTAGTCAGAACATGTGCCTTGTAGCCTGAACTCCAGCCCTCTATTCCTGGTTCTGCAGCTGACTCCTTATATGACAATAGGAAAGTCACCCTGTGCCTCAGTTTACCCACCTGGAAAATTGTTATAAAAGTTCTTCTTACTGAATTTACAGGTGTAGCAAGGCTTAATAAACAATAGTAGTTTATTAAGCACTTTGAGATCCTCAGGTGAAAAGTATGACATAGATGAAGAAAAATAAAACCATTGTGAAATATAAGATTTGACAGTCTCTCTCTATAAGTCATTCCCAATTCCTTTAGTTTACTATTTGTTCAATTGCAATGCCTAGAAGCCTCTGTCACAGAAATCTGTGGACCTGTTTTGTGTGGAGACCAATTATGCTGTATTTAGCATAAATACAGCCAGAGAATTCTTGCTCTAAAAAGTTTACACTTTCTTCATGATGTCAGAGAGAAATACAAACCAAGAGTATTGTCTTCAAATGAGTTTCCAATCTGGATTTTATTGTATTTATTTCAGGGGAAAATAATATTGGGGCAACATTTCAGTAAACGTGCATCCAGTGACAACTGACCGGTACCAATGTTCTCATATGGCACTTTCCTTTTTGTTACAGGAATGTGGCATATTCAACAAAGCTGCTCTAGAGACATCTTCTCAAGCTAGTGATGCTTCTGCACATCAGGGAAAATTTGCTCATATGGACAGCAGGTAGCTTCTCTATTGCAGCCCTCTGAGGGGTCCCTGCTACAATTCCGTAGAAGGTCTGTTGACAGGAGATTCTTCAGGTAGCAGCTGAGTCAGTGGACTATCGAGGTACACTAGCCACTTCCACCCCTTTCCAGCAACGGCTGCTGTGGTACCCTTAAAGTCTCCCTCCCACAACTGAGCCTCAGTAGTTCTACCATTAAGGACCTCAACCAGGGTTGATGGCTTGTAGACCCACGGTGAATATAGCTCTGAGGCTACAATTTCTCCTTTTGTCCATTTATTTGATGAAAAGAAATAAAGCTGTCCTTTGAGGCTTTGTGTGTTTGTTTATCCACAAGAAGACAAATACCTGGAAGGTGACAGTGAACCTCACTGTGGGATAAGATAACTTAAAATAACTTTGTGCATCTGATCCTACAGTTCTTACTATACAGAACTTCCACTGACTGGATGGGAGTGTTCTCTAAGTATGGACTGTAAAATCACGTCTAATAAGATCTCAAAATACCCTGTCTAGTCCATGCATATACTCTTATTCACAAAAATGTTATGGTAACCTAGGCACTACCAGAATACAAATAATAAAAATAGTCTACGGTAACAGCTCAAACACTTTACTTGACTTGGGACTATATCTATCTATCTATCTAGAAACTAAGTGTTCCAATAACTATTGTCTTTTTGTTTTTTTAATAAATTTGAAAAAGCTGTCGCCCTTGGAGGGGAGGAAGAGGATGGCTGCTGAAAACTGGATACTGTTGATAAAGCATGGAGAAGTTCTCTTCCAGAAAAAAACAATAACCTACATTTAATGGTAAGAAATCACCAGCAAATTCCATTACGTTCATGGGCTTGACATGTGGTGCTTATTAAATGTAGGAACAAAGCCACTTTATACATCATAATGTTCACATTACAAATTCACTGCTCATAATGGTGCTGCAAGTGTATGTGCAATTTTTCTGAACTTATGAAATATATTTCTGACACATCAAGTATTGATGTATGCACGTGTGATATTGTCCCAGTGCAGTAAGGGAGACTTAACTGATGTCTGCAAGATTTGATTTATTACAAGTAAATATGATTGCTTCCATAATCTGATTTTATTATGTTTGGGGCTCTCACAGGTAAACTTTTAGTAGAAGGAAGAAGGCCAATGTTATTAAACCAGCCTATTTCTGCAAACCAGATAGTTTCTTGACAAAAAGAAAAGGAGGTGGGAAGAGGCTGATGCAGAAATTATACCAATGATCAGATTTTATTTCTATAGTTCCAAATTTTATTTCTTTTCACTAATTTTCTTAAGTGTCCAAGCTGATCATCTCTCTTGTTCTTTATGGATTTGCTAGGGGAGGAGAAAGTTTTAGGGAACCAATTTTTCCACCTCATTGCATCCGTGCAGGACCCAGGCAAATGCTGACACTAGAACTTTTTGAGCTGCATTGTTACCCTGCATATTTTTCTCCAACCCCTGTGGGATCTTGACCACTAACAGCTCTACTATGGGATCCCAGCACATTTGAGCTGGAGGCTCTGTGTGGGAGGTGCTGGTGCACAGACCTTCCATTTGACAATTTTCCCCCCTCTCTTGTAATGCCATACATTAGTTTGAAGCGAGCAAGTAAAAAAAAAAAAAAGGGTGTGTGGCACTCTGGTAGGATGAATGGCTATATTCTTCTTCACGTGATTGCACGTGTCCATTCTGATTTAGGTGTGCGAGCACCCCGAGCACAGCTGTTGGAAATTTCCCCCCAGTGGTATCCGCAGGCTTGGCGCCGGCGCCCCCCGGTACTGTGCTCTCGTAGCGCCGGTATAAGAGGCTTCTGCCGAGCCCATGCTCCTCGGTTCCTTCTTACTGCCCATGCGGCTGTTGGAACTTTCCCCCTTTGCCTTGAGCAAAGTGCATTTAGTGGTCTCCACTGTTCCTTCAGTGTAAATAGTTAGTTTCATAGGGTAGTAGTTCTAGTAATTTAGTTTAGTGAGTTATAGGTTAGGACTGTGACTCCTCTCCATACTCAGAGAGGTGGTCTGTCCCTTCCCCGGTACCAGGGCATGCCTTGGGCGCCAGGATTTAAACAGTGCTCTTCGTGTGGCAAGCCTGTGCCTACCAGTGACCCTTAATTGAGTTGTCTCAAGTGTTTGGGAGAGGATTATAGAAAACAGTGCTGCAGCATCTGTTGGGAATTTAAGCCCCATGCACAGAAGGACAGAGCAGCGAGGCTGAAAGTCCTACTTATGGGGAGGTGGCACTGAGACCTGCCTCGGAGCCGAGATTGGACTTGGCCCCAAGTACTTCAGCGTCAGTGCAACGTGTGCCACCAGCAGCTAGGGACTCTTGTCACGGGTCCTCCTCACCGGTGCCGAAGAAGAAGCACTGGGGCCACTGGGAGAAGACTCGCTGGCCGGCACCAAAGGCAGACAAGCGAGCACAGCGGGACAGAGCGAGACTCATGCCAGGCTGCTCTCCCTCCCCGGCACCGCAACAACAGCTGGCAGAGACACCAATGCTGGGATCAGGAATGACCCAAGGGACCTGGCCTAGGGGCCCATGCTGTCCAGCGCCCCTGCAATGGCCTTTTTGGAACCCGTGGGGGCTTCCCCCAGGCCAAGGGACTGGCTCATGCTACTCCTACTCAGTGCGCTCGGAGACTATAGCAGCACCAGGGGGCACACACAGATACCCCAGAGCCGATCCCCGGTACCGGGACGGGTGCCAGAGCAGATCTCAGCACTGTTGCCGGCGCCGAAGCAGGGACACTCCCTGGTACCGAGACCGGTACTGGAATCAATACCAGTACCCAAGTCAGTGGACCTAGGGAAGAGGCGTCAGGGGATGCGATGACAGAGCATGCCTCTTCCTCATCGTCTCTAGAGGACGAGCTCATGCTCAAAAGGTCTTCCCCACCACGGGATGACTTAAGGGCCCACCAAAACTTGTTAAAGAGAGTGGCCTGTAATCTTGGACCGCAAGGAGGTCGTCAAAGAACCTTCCGATGGGTTCCTGGACATTCTGCAGGACACCACCTGGACAGGGCGGTCACTGTGCCCGCTCACATCCTTGGCTTCCTATTGTGTTGGATTGCTGAGTAGTCTGCGAGGGGATTCCCTTCACAAAGCCTCAGCCATAAGTATTCCTAGTCCCCGATGCCTTGTATCTGGGCTGGGGAACCCACCTAGGGTCGCTCAAGACCCAGGGTCGTTGGTCAGTGGAGGACCTACTACTCCATATCAAGGTCAGGGAGCTCAGGGGAGTCCTTCTGGTGTGCCAGGCATTCTGACCGCACATCACGAACAGAACAGTCTCGATCCTCATGGACAATTCATCAACCATATATTACATCAACAGGCAAGGAGGTGCTCGCTCTTCTTCCCTGTATCGAGAAGCAGTCCATCTATGGGAGTTCTGCATTATTCACTTGATCGAGATTGAGGCTTTTTACCTGCTGGGGTATAGAACCAGCTTGCGGACAGGCTCAGCAAATGTTTTTCAATGTATCATGAGTGGAGTCTGCGCCGAGATATCACAATGAGCATCTTCCTCCGGTGAGGCTTTCCCCTCATAGACCTGTTCGCTACATGGTCCTAAAGGAAGTGCCATCAGTTCTGCTTCCTGAGGGGTAACAGCCCAGGCTGCATGACAGATGCTTTCCTACTCAAATGTTCACATCACCTGTTCTATGCCTTTCCGCCCGTTCTGTTAATCCACAAAAATCAAACATGACCGGGCTCGGGTCATCCTGATAGCTCCAGCATGGCCCAGGCAACAGTGGTACACCACCCTTGTTCAGCTCTCCCTCGTGGCTCTGATCAAGCTTCTTCTGTGCCCGGACCAGATCTCACAAGACCACAGTCAGCTTCTGCACCCGAACCTCAGCACCCTGCATTTAACGGCCTGGAATCTGCGTGGCTGAACCCTGATGAGCAGGCTTGTTCAGAGCAGGTCAGTAGGATTCTCTTGCACAGCAGAAAGCCCTCCACGAGGTTGATATACTGTGCAAAGTGGAAGCAATTCTCTCTCTGGTCTGCATCTAAGGGAGTTATGCCCATGCAAGTTTCAATCCATCTTATTTTGGACTATCTCTTGTCATTAAAGGAGCAAGGCCTAGCCCTTGCCTTGCTGACAGTCCACCTGGCAGCCATTTCAGTATTCCACCCAAAGATTGACAATAAGTCATTTCTTTCTCATGAGATGGTAATTCACTTCCTCACAGGTCTGGAGAGAACATTTCCACAGATAAGAGAGCCTCCCCTCCATGGGACTTGAATCTGGTACTCTCAAAGTTGACGGAACCACCCTTTGAACTGCTGGCAACATGCTCTTTTCTTCACCTTTCATGCAAGACGGCCTTCCTGGTGGCGATTACTTCAGCAAGGAGGCATTTCGGAGATCTGAGCCCTCACAGCAGAGCCACCGTACACAATTTTCTTTTAAAGATAAAGTACAGCTGTGGCCACACCTGAAATTCCTCCCAAAAGTCGTGTCCCAATTCCACTACAACCAGCCTATCTTTCTACTGGTCTTATACCCTAAGCCTTAGGTGAACAGGCAAGAGCAACAACTGAACTCCCTGGACTTTAGACGTGCTCTGGCTTTTTATATTGAAAAAGAACCAAATTGTTTTGCAGGTCGCCCCAGCTCTTTGTGGCTATGGCTGACAGAATGAAAGTGCTTCCGGTCTCCTTCCAGAGGATCTCATCTTGGATCACATCCTGTATATGAACATGCTACGACCTCACAGGCGCTCCCCCTCCATCGAACTTAACGGCCCACTTGACGAGGTCCCAAGCCTTTTCAGCAGCCTGCTGAGCGCATATGTCCTGGATTGGAACCTGCAGATCAGCGACATGGTCCTCGGTGCATACCTTTACAACACAGTATGCCATCATGCAGCTGGTGAGAGATGATGCCTTCTTTGGACGAGTGGTCCTACAGTCAGCTTGTACTTAATCTCCAAGCCCACCTCCAGATCTACTGCTCACTAGTCACCTAAATCAGCATGGACATGTGCAATCACTCAAAGAAGAAAAAACGGTTACCTACCTTTCATAACTGTTGTTCTTCGAGATGTGTTGCACATGTCCATTCCAAGACCCGCCCACCGGCCCCTCTCTCGGAGAGGCCGGCAAGAAGAAACTGAGGAGCCTGGGCTCAGCGGGAGTCCCTTATACTGGCGCTAGAAGCACGCAACACCATGGGGGCAAGCCTACGGATACCACTGGGGGTGGGGGCGGGGGGGGGCGGGAATCTCTGACAGCTGTACTCAGGGCGCTCAAACACCTAAATCAGAATGGACATGTGCAACGCATCTTGAAGAACAACAGTTACGAAAGGTAGGTAACCGTTTTCCCCCCCTAGACTGACTCCTTGACTCAAGAAAGTTAAAGAGAAGATGCCACCATTCGGGCTAAATCCTGTCATGTATTGTTCTGGTGCACAAAGTAGCAAACAGGGTGAAAACAGCCTCTTTCCTCTGTGTGCAAGTGTGAAAGGAGGATTCATCCCTGTTGCCCAGCAGTTTTCTGGGAACCACGCATATCTGCTGCAGTGGGTCACGCAACCCTGAGCAAGTCTCTTTTACAATGATGTAAATACAGAGTAATTTCACTGAAGTCAGTACCATTAAGGGAAATGCGCCATGTGAGGGGAATCAAAATCTGTTCCCAGTTGATCTGCACAAAGAGGGGCCTGTACAGCTCCTCAACCAGCTAGAAATACACAGCTAATGCAAGCAGGCAACCATTAAAGGAGCATGTTACTTCATGTCACATGTTGTGCTGGTCATTGTGAGATGGCCTGTGCTGGCAGGATCTCTCATATCCTGGTTGCTTGGCTTGTTTCCCACTATCATCCCACCATAATAGTGATTGGTTCTAGGGCTGGATTTGCTCTTTGGTGTCTCTAATATAATACCTTAAGTTGGAAAAAATCCTTTATAAGATATAGCAGACGAATTGAATCTCAGAAAGCCATTTCCCCCCGGTGTTTTTGTCCCACCTGATTTCCTATCACCATGCTCCTTTACCAATGTAAAACTGATCTGAAAGCTTGGTCCTCTAACAGAAAATCTACTTAGTCAAACTAATCTCACTTTCTGGCATGTATGAAATGGTTACTAGCTCAAAAGGAAAATTAAGCACTATGTCTAATCTGAGAAAACCACTCTGGGTTGTCACAACACAGGCAGGTATGTGTTGTAGACACTTAGAAAGGGGTAGGGAATTTCTGCACTGTAGTACAACTGTAATGAGTAAGGGAGTCAAATCAAAAAGGAAACCACAAACAATGACTTGAAAAATCATTTTCGCAGTGAGTGGCGTAGCATAATTTATTTTAAATATCCCTTTTTGCAAGCTGCTTGCCTGATTCAAATGTATGCTTCGCAGATGATTTTTGCCAACTGTCTGTCACTGTATTGTCCTAATTACCTTGTCATACTGACATATATATGACTCCAGTTAACTCATCTACGGTACAGCTTAATTACTGTTACTCCCTGTTAGCATCCCACATGTGGAAAAAATACTTTCCATTAGTAAAGGGCAGTAACCAAACATACAACAAGAACCATCAGAGAGAGAGAGAGAGAGAGAGAGAGAGAGACTTTATTGCTGAATTTAGGGATAAAGATCCAATTCTGATCTCATTTAAACTGATTTTACATGTTGCCTTTACTGGAGTGAGACCAGAATTGAGTCTGAGGAATGGAAGGATTACAAAAACACTGACTTATAAATCTCAGAAACCAAAATTCCATCATATCCACGGGATAGATGAATTCATTCTAGGTGGTTCTCAGAAAAGGGCTCAGAAAAACACCACTTTATTAATGTGTGTGTATGTGTGTTTACTGCATGAAATACAGATTTAGACCTGGCCAGTGGGAAATAAAAAAACAACAATACATCTTTTTATTTCTTCAATGATATTAATTTTTTCAGCGAGGTATAATAAAAAATTTAGTTACTCTGAAGACATACCCCTCTGGTATGGTAGAACTATAATAGGTGATGGTGGGCAGTATAATGGATTTTTATTTTCATCCAGTAGGGATGACTGTACACAATCCATTAGTGGCCTAGCTTTGCTCTGCCACTTGTGAGTTATGAAGTCATTCCTAACTCATGAAAATAAAGTATGCTATCCTTCCCACCATCACAAAGCCTATATTTATGAACTCACACAGTGAAGAATATATTAATGCATATAGTATTAGTTTACATATGCAAAGATACATGCAAGTTCTACTGCACATCCACTGATATACCTGAAAGCATGTATAAGAACACACAGATACTGAGGTAAAAGTGGTTACTGAATTGTGAACAAAAAAGTAATTTTAATTGGAGACATGCCAAAAGAGGTGTTTTTATTACAGACTTAGCCAGGAGGTATTTGCCAATGTATGTTCTAACCAGAAGAAATGAAAAGTTCTGAATGTTGCATAATGTAAATGACGCACAAAGTCATAATAACAAATAAGTTATCACTTGTTTTATCATTTCAAGATACAATCTCTGACAAATTCAGAAGGCAAAAATACACTGGCAATGCAAGCATCAGTTCCTTTGCAATTTTAAAAAATATCTCTTGGCAAACATTTGCAAAAATGCAATAAACTTCCCCCCTTTGTAATTGCTTGTGAATTAATACACCATGAAACAGGAGGTTTTCTAAGTCCAAACACAATTTTTTAAAACAAACATACAATTATTCGATACTAGTCTGGTACCTTTCACATGCACTAAATTCACCTCAAAGAAATAAGTTCTTGGGAATTACCCATGGTGCCTTCCCTAAAGAGATTAAATGTATGTCTACACTGCAATTAAAAACCTGCATCTAGCCCATGCCAGGTAGGGTTGTCAACCCTCCAGGATTGGCCTGGAATCTCCCAGAATCAGCATCCATCTCCCAGTGACTACTGAAAGCAAACCAGGAGATTTTAATAGGATATTTTAAGAAAATGACATTGTCATGCGTGGAAAAAAATCTTCCAGAATAACTTCAACCTAATGCCAGCTGACTTGGGTTCACAGGGCTCAGGCTAAGGGACTATTTAATTGCAGTGTAGACAAAAGGGCTTGAAACAGCCTGTTTGAAAAAAAATGGTAAATAAAGGATGGCTTGCTTCAACTGAAGGGGAAAATACTTCTTAACTTGCAAGGTCTCTTGTAAACAGTACAGTAAGACAAACATTTCCCATTCCTCCTTGCTGCTTGGGTCTCTGATCAGGGAAAGTGGGAGGAGGGAATAGGTGAAGAGGAAGACAGAGTCTGGTTTCTCTTCATATCCATGCTCCTAGTGAGCCTCTAGTTAATTCCTTCCGTGTCTTCTTTAGTTTGGAGTATGATCACCATATCACAAGCTCTTTATGTCATTTACCTTTGTATTCCCACATTAGCCCTCTAAGGCCTGGTCTACACTAGGGAGAGGATCGATCTAAGTTGCGCAACTTCATCTACGTGAATAACGTAGCTAAAGTCAACATACTTAGACCTACTCACCGCGGTGTCTTAACTGCGGTGAGTCGCCTGCTGCTGCTCCCCTGTCGACTCCGCTTGTGCCTCTCGCGGCGGTGGAGTACAGGAGTCAATAGGAGAGCGCTCGGGGGTCGATTTATCGTGTCTAGACTAGATGCGATAAATCGACCCCTACTGGATCGATTGCTGCCTGTCAATCTGGCATATAGTATAGACATACCCTGAGAAACCCAAAGGCACTTCTATTCAGAAAGGCTGACAAAACTTGTTTGGAGTTTTGTGGACCAAGCCATTTTGGAACTCTGTTTAGCTAGAAAAAGTTAGGATTTTTTTCAAAATGTCAATGAGAATGACATTTCTTAAACAGCATAACTTTTACAACTATTTTTTTCTGATTTTCCCCTCCCTCCCCAGCAAAAAAACTTCCAAGATAAAAACTCTGCCATGAGATGAGGCATGTCAGCTCCATAGTGGAGCTAAGACAACTTATATCAGCTAAGAATATATCCCTATATATTCTATGTAAATAGAACATATAGAAAACCTTAAAGTTACAGATGGAGCTGCATCATAGAATATCAGGGTTGGAAGGGACCTCAGGAGGTCATCTAGTCCAACCCCCTGCTTAAAACAGGACCAGTCCCCAATTTTTGCCCCAAATGGCCCCCTCAAGGATTGAACTCACAACCCGGGGTTTAGCAGGCCAATGCTGAAACCACTGAGCTATCCCTCCCCTGTAGTTACAACTGCCTTATTAACAGCAACATCATGGATGATCTGTGTGACTTTGCAGGAAAGATCTGAAGACCTTTAGGTACCTTCACCAGAAATCCAGCAAAAACTGTGCACAACTTTGCAGAATCCCACAAATTGCCCTATGAAATGAGACCTACATCCAGATCCTTAGCTGGTATGAATTGTCATAACTCCATAGCCTTCAACTAAGCTATCACAATTTCCACAAGTTGAGGATCTGGCTCTTAGCACTTTAGAGCTGTTGTTATGAGAGGTTCCAGTGATAAAGTGTAGAAGATCCTTCCCACTAATCTGCTATGATTGTTTCCAGTTTGTACCTTTCTCTCTCATACATGTACATACACTCCTTTCTGAAAGGACCCTGCAAGAAACCTTCTTTCTTACATTGACTTCTTGTTTGAAACACAGTTGAAAAGAGAGTCACACTTAGCCATTTCTCTAGATAATTTATGTGCACCCTCTTGACTCACAAGGTACAATAAACTTCAGAACTGAATGGAGAACCCAATGTTGGGATTTGTGAAGCTGGTGGGTATTTGTAAGGTATTTGTAAAGTGTGTGTGAAATGCAGTCAGCTGTAGGATAAGATTATGTTACTCGCATATTATATTTAACAATTTTTCTCTAATTTATCTAGATTCTTTCTTTAAAACAGCAGCCTAATCTACATGCCTCTGAATGACATTTAGGGCTTGTCTACACTTACCGGGGGATTGCCGAGCGGTGATCAATGCATCGGCAATTGACCGCCGATCGCTCTCGCGTCGACTCCTCTACTCCACCTGAACGAGCAGTGTAAGGGGAGTCAACGGGAGAGCGTCTCCCATCAACATAGCATAGTGTGGACCCTGTGGTAAGTAGATCTAAGTACATCGACTTCAGCTATGTTATTCACGTAGCTGAAGTTCTATAAATTAGATCGGTCTCCCCCCCGTACACTTCCCGCCCCCATAGTGTAGAAAAGGCCTTAAAGACACAGTACTATTTAAAAGCTTGATTCTGTGCATGAATAAATTTACTCATGTGAGTAATCCCATTGGCTTCAATGGGACTACCTGTAAAAAAAAGTTGCAGGAATTGAGGCCCTAGTTCAACAAAGCTCTTAAGCATGTACTTAATTTTAACCATATGTTTAAGGCCACCCTTATTCAGTAAAACATTTGTCAAAGGTCTTAAGCATGTACTTAAATGCTTTGCTGAAATAGGGCCCAAGTCTTTTTGCAGAATTGGACACTAAGCTAGTAAAAGTGCATAAAGTATGCTCTGAAAGAGTAAAATTGACCTGGAACAGGGAAATAGCTCCAACCTCGCCATTCTTTACCACACAAATTATTTGGCAGACTATGATCCTGCATGATTTCTTAACTATTTAATGTGGGGGTAATAATGGTTTGACAATTGGGCTTTGGATATGGGTTTGTGCCAGTGAGACTGTCCTCTTTTGATCTTTTGCAGAGGGAGTAAATTTGGCAGAAAACACAAGGGTTATTTTTCCATTCTACACGTAAGTAAAGTAAGGTTTTGATTCATATATGTTAGGGGATACAATACTAATGTGTATATACATTGCTAAAGAATGCTAAACCAAAAATACTAACTCAATATGATCTCTATTTTTTACTCCTATTAACAACAAGAATGTTAATCAACCTTATAAAAAGTCTTTAGAGTTCAAGGTCAGAGGGACCATTAGATCATCTTCTAGTCTAACCTTCTGTATATCACAGGCTATTAAAGGTCACCCAAGTACCATGTATTGAGCCCCATAACTTGTGTTTGACTAAAGCATATCTTCCAGAAAGGCATCCAGTTTTGATTGAAAGTCATCAAAGGATGAGAATCCACCATTTCCCTTCATAGTGTTCTTCCAGTGGTTAATCACCCTCACTTAAAAATGTGTGCCTAATTTCCTATTTGAATTTGCTTCCACCCATTGATTCTTGTTATGCCTGATATTTTTTCCCTATAAGGCACTCAGACACTGTAATCAAGCCACCTCTCAATTGTCTTTTTGATAAGATAAACAGAGTGAGCTCTTTAATTCTCTCACTATATGGGATTTTTTTCCAGTTCCTTAGATCAGTTTTGCGGCTCTTTGTTACCCCCTCTCCAATATTTCAATATCCCTTTTAAAATGTGGACACCAGAACTGGACACCATATTCTAGTATCAATCTCACTGATGCTGTATAGTGAAGTAAAATTACCTTCTAAGTCACTACAACGTGCAGCTAATCTGACAAAGCAGAGACTGAAACAGAGAGAGAGACACTTACTTTGATGTCCAAAGTGCAAGATGTGTCTCCTCTAATTCTCATAATCAGAGCTGCCCATTAAAAAGCTGTGAAGAAAAACCATGCATAACCCTAGGAGAAGCGAAAGAGAGGGCATCATAATAATAGCAACCTGGGCTAACAGCATATCTGGAATGAACACCAATGGTGAATGGACACATGGAATTAACGCTAAGCATATTGTGAAGCCCTGTGCTGTGCAGATGTTTCATGTTTTGAATATTAACCCCCTAGACACACACGGGCAGGTGCTTGATATAGATTTATCTGACAGAGACCTTAGGTCTCTGTATTTTTGACACTTGCCAGCATTTGTATAGCTTGTCTTGCCAATGATACTTAAATGAAAATTACCAGGCCAGGAAAGTATAAGGGATGTGTATGTGTGGAGTGGAGAGTGTCAGGGGGTGTAAGGGTGCGGTTGGAGGTGGGAGAAGGAAGTCGTATATGGCGCCTTTTGGACAAGGATAAAAGTTCTGTGACTTTTTTCCCCATTCATTATATTTCTTTATAACAGCCTTCTACTTCCATTAGTGATTTACAGGCCTATCCTCCTGGAAAGAAAAATGTTAATTTCCATCTTTGTCTGACAGTATCTCTTTTTCCCTCTTCCCCTCACTGGGGCAGGAGGGCTTGGGGATCCTGACTATAATCAGTAATTCCTGTTTGTATGAATGTGGGTGTTTTCAGGATATCCCTGGCCAGTTATTAAACCACTGACCAGTGGAGGCTCTGTCTCAGATGGATTTCATTCAAGACTGGTGCTATTATATTAATGGGTTTAATTTAAACAGGACTAGCCTCACTAGCCAAATTACTGCTATTTAAATCAATTGTCTTAGGAGGAAAGACAGCCTGACCATAGCTATTAGACTTCAATTTATTATTGTATCACATTTTAAACTGGGTGAAGCGCGTTACTTAGCATCTGTCCCTCTGAACTTTTGAGCTCCCACCTCAAAATCCAGTGGTTTGAGAAAGGTGGGGGGGGGGAAGGAACCATTATGTTAATTTAAAATCAAGGTTTTGTGAGCAAAGACCAGGTATCTCACAAAAGGGTCTCTCCATAGAACCCAATACTTTCCTTTGATGTCACCTCATTAAATTGAGATTCAAATGATCTAACAGATGTATTAGTTTAAAAAGGCTTTTTACTGTAGGCTTTTTTTTTAATATATAAAAAAGATGCAATGCCTTTTTTTAACACATTTCAACCTGATTCAAATAGAAAAGCAAAAGGGAAGAAAATGCTTTAGATGTGCTCTTTTGATTTTTTCCAATCTTGCCTGAATAAAATGGAATGGGAGATCAAGAACACTCAATTAATTTCAACACTGGGTGTCACAAGAAGAAGGAGAGGGAGGAAGGGGGAGACATTATAGATGCACAACACTTAACAAATGCATAGATTCAAAGAAGGAAATATGTGGGGGGGAGAGATAAAAAAGCGTGTCTGTATTTTATTGCACTCGGTAAGCTTTTCGCTTGTATTTATAGCTGCAATTATATCTCAATGAGGTTTGTCTACAGTGTTGGCTTCACGCTAATTTTCCCCCTCACTGCATTCTTGGAATAGGCTCGGACTGTTTATGAACCAGACATATTGACCTCATTTACAGCTAGCAGTTTAAATCCATAATTTTTCCACCCACAATCCCTCTTTGACATTCCGGCGGTGCGGCCGGCTCAGTGAGACTGAACTAAAAGTCTCACACTTCATTGAACACCATTATGCGGCTTTATGCTTATAAGCCTGTTTCCCTCGGCTGCCTTTCAGCTTTGCTGGAGATCCGTTTGGCCACAGGCCGGCAGTGATTAACTGGAAGAATCCAATAAATCAGCCTGTCAGCCAGCAGGCTCTCCTCACTATGTCTACAAATCGACATTCGGATTTGCACTCGCCCCCCTCTCCCCGCCCCTTCCTCTGGGGCCATCAGGCACCTCTTTTCTCTCTCACACAAGGTGAACTTGAATGAAGACTATTGTGAGCATGGCTGGGTCCTGCAAATAGTTCTTTGCTGATACAAGTTCCTTTTGATTTGTGTGGTCTGCCTATCCTCCCCTCTGTTCCTCCTTTGCTTTTGATTTTACCCTTAACTCTTGCCATGCCATTTTTCAGCTGTCAGATTGGGCCTCAAGCAACAAAATAAAGGAGAAAGGCTGATTCTTTTAAGCTGCTGTTCCCATCTGTTGTTAAAATAATACTAATAAAGAAAGCATAAACCAGGGAAAAGACTGCCACTGAATAAGTGAGCTGTAATCCTCCAGGCATTGTGTGACCTGATCCTTACTGTCTTTCCATATTAAAAAACTGTAATTAGGTCTGCTTGTTTGTGTTTTTTGCCTTTACATTTAGGTTTATGGTAAATACTGTTGCTGTTAAATTAGTGCACTTTAAGAGACCATCTTGGGTGGTTTTGTCTGTGTGTTTATGTGATGGGAGTGCTGACAACTTTCTAGAAAATCAGAAACTGCTTCCCTCCCCTCTTCCTGGTACAGCTCAAAAGGAAGGGAAAATCAAGTAAGAGCGGAAAAGCCTGCTGTGTTTTGTATGACCGAATGCCCCAGCTAGAGCATTTTATTTTTTTGAATGGACTCCTGGGTTTTGTTTTTAAGTAATGCTCAGACTGTCTTTTGCCTCTTGATATTCTCAGCACAGCCACCATCTTCTTTTGTCTGGGATTATTTCTGCATTGTGAGCACAAGCATTTGTTTGGTGTCCAAACATCAAATAAACTGGACATGCTCGCAGAGTAGCCAATGGAAATTAGACTCTTGCCTTTGAAAACGCCAGTGGCAGGAATGACAAAAGACAGTCTGCTGGAGGCTTAGTGAGAATGAGCGGGAGGGAAAGGGTACAGGGCCAGTCAGAGGAGATTACTGCCCTCTCCCTCACGGCAGCAGCACAGCAAAGACAACAACAGCGTGCCTCAGCCAGCAGTTGTGTGTACAGCCATGTCAGCTGTAAACAGCCTTCGCTACATGAAGAGAAATGGATAGGACTTCAAAATTAGCAACCGCTTTCTCTTAATTGACTTCAAAATCATCACTGGATGTGGGGAGGGGGAAGGAGAGGCATCCTTTTGGAAATGAGGCCAACCCTACAACTCTCCTTTGAAGTGTGTCCAAAGCCAAAAAAGGATAAAACCAGAGAGATTTGAATGTCTCTTCTGCTCCTTTGCATAAAGGATAAACCAAGCCAAAGGGCCTGATTTTTCACATACACTGAGAGCCCTCAGCTCTCATCATTAGAGGGAGTGGCGGTGGCTCCGCAACTCAGAAAATCAAGCCCAAAATGTTTTGGATTCCTTGGTATATTTAAAATACTTTCTAAAGAAGCTGTAAAACTTTGAAGGATCACTTTTCCATTTCTGTCAGTTATGAACCCTCCCATTCTCATTGTTCAGGGATTGCTGTTCATCAGACAGTCACCACACAGTGGAGAGTGAGAGTGCATAGTTTGCCCTTACACCCAGAATAGAGTAAAAAATCTGGTAATTGTCCCCTTGGTTCCTGATGACTTTTTAATGGTGGCCACTGTAGTTGTTTTACACTGGCACAGTCTCATTAGCCAACAAATATGTTGTTCAGATCTTTTATACTCCCAATGTGATCCAGGATTAATACAGTCATTTGGCTCTTATAAAAGCTAATTTGGATGAAGTAATAAAATTTACTATGACTCTGGTACAAGGCTTCCACAGAGGCCCGGAATCAGGATAGGAATTACCATATGGGATCAAACCACTGGTCCATCTAGTCTATTACCTTTTTTTACAGCGGCCAGATATTTTAAGAAATTTGCCACAAACCCTGTATTGGAAAATTATTAAATAACCTGTCTATAAGAAAATTTTCTTCCTAATCCAACCAGTTAGTGGTTGTTTTATATCCCTTTATAAAAACTATTTTTACATCCTATCTAATGTAATTTGTGGATATTCTCACTATAAATGTCTAATCATTTTCTGGATCCTGTTAAGCTCTTGACCTCAATAAGATATTGTGGTAATGAGTTCCACAAGTTAATTATGCACAAAAGTACTTTCTTTTGTCAGCTTGAAATGTGTTGGTTTGGATGTCCTCTTGTTTTCATATTATTTGAAAGGATAAATAGGAGTCAATGATTTACCATCTGTATATCATTCTCCTCTTATTCATCTGTTCTCTAAACTAGACAGTCTCAATCTCTCTTTCTCTAGAAGGCTCTCCCAGGACTTTAATTTTTGTTCCTGATTTCTCAACCACTTCTCTTTCAAATTTATTTCTCTTGCAAGAAACTGTGGTTGCCCCAGTTTGCAGGATATGGTGTCTCAAGTTGACTTTTTTTTTAAATGAAATATTTTGTCCAATAAATGAAGTTTTTCCATGTTTTTAACTGCATGCTTTTTGAATTTTTTTTAAAATGAAAGTAAAATGGTTATTTTTTTTTGTTTACTGGTGTAAATTTAAAAAGTTGATTAAACATTGTGAAACATTTTTTAAAAGAGAAAAATGTCAAGTTTTGAATAACATCAAAATTGTGAAATTTTTGCCACAATAGGTTTTTATTTTTCAACTATATGTAATCAAAACCAATTTTTTTAATGACTGGTCAAAGGTATTTCTCTGCATTCTGCCTGTTTTCTTTTGGACTATCGTGCTAGTGCGAGGCTTTCGTATTTATTCTCTTATTTTTAGTAAGTCTCACTCTCTCTTGGTCTTCTGTTTAGTTTTGTCCTTATGTTAATGTAAATTAAAATGACTCCACCACCACCAGTGGGAGACTGTAAGTCAGAAGTAAGATTATATATTAATTTATTTCCAATTCAATTAAAAATCAAAATACCTGAACAATACTATGTATAAGGTGAGGGGCTTACAGTTATGTATATGTATAATGTAACTATGTATAATGATTGGCTCTGGAACTGGGGGAAGGGCCCCCCAGGCTGTGGCCTGACTACTTTTTGGCCCCCCACATGCCATCTCAGGGCAGGCAAGCCTGTAATGCCAGAGCCAGGAAGGGAGGGGGTCAGGTTGGGGTGCAGGTCCCACCTGCATGTTGTAGTGAGAGCCAAGAGGCTGGAGTAGGGAGGTGGGTCTGCCCTGAGGGATGGGAGCCACTGTGGGTTGAGTGCAGGGCAGGCTTGCTGTCCAAGCTGCCTCTGCACCCCAGAGTCTCCCACCCTTCTAGACCTGATTTCCCTCCGCCCCCTGTGACCTCTCATCCCCCACCCTCCAGGGCAGGACATGGCTTGCCCTGTCCACATGGCCCTGCTACTTTAAATGGTGCTCCGCAGCCTCTGTAATGATTGGTGAATGCCCATTTCATATATATATGTAGCCCTCTTGCTTGAGAAAAGCAACTCCCACAGCCATCAGCACAGAGGCTGGGGGAATTGAAATTGAGGCCTGGTCTACGCTGAAATATTAGATCGGCCTTGCTACATCGCTCAGGACAGTGAAAAATTTATCCCCGTGTGATGTAGGTAGCTTGACCTAACCCCCATTGTAGACCCAGGAAGAATTCTTCTGTTGACCTAACTACTGCCTCTTGGAGAGGTGGATTACCTACATGGATGGAATCACCCCTTCTGTCGATGTAGGAAGTGTCTACACTATAGCAGCACATCTGCAGCACTGTAGTATGCTGCTGTAGCATAGACATAGCCTGAGACTGCTTGCTTAATACTTGAGAGCTACAAACCACTTGCTGGAGCTGTCTCAAGCCTGATGGACAAGTCAGGCAACCAGCTGCAGGTCCTGGATAGCCTGCACATGGTGAGGGACAGCCCAGATATGTTGTATCGTTTAGGAGGAAGAGGGTGGAGGGGTTACCAGACCAGATTCTGGCATGACAGGGCAGCCAACTGCAGGCCCCAGAGAGCCTGGGTAGGCCTTGCCCAGATACATGTGCTGCACCCAGGCAGTGTTTATGGGAGAGAGCTTGCCATAGGGAGTCAGGTAACAGCAAATGGAGGATGAAGCAGCCCCAGAGTTGCTCCCTGAATTAGAAAGGGAGACACCATTTTGTCTCTCTCAGCCAGAAGGCCTAAGGCTGACCCAGATCCCCCAGCTCTGCAAAGGAGACACTAAGCACCCCACTGCTAGGTGTGCCCACTAGATCTCCCATGCACAAGGGGATGCCTAGGGACTGAGGTAACCAGGGATCAACTCTAGCTGAAGGGGAGAGCTGCCAGCTTCCTAGCAATGGATACCTCTAGCCTTTTTCATTGAGCTCCTACTCCACTAAATCAGGTTTGGCCAATGGTGAGCTTTGTGGGGTATTCTTGTTACTTTTGCTTAGTGTGGGGGCATATAGTATTTGTTGCAGGGGGATTGGTTGGTTACTCATTTCCTTGAATCCCTTAGTCTGTTGCCTTTCCATTCTTTTAATTTTCCCTTATTTGTTCCGGGAATAAAATGTTGCTTATCTTTATCTGTTGGTCCATGATTTCCTGTACTTATCTATATAAGATTCCAGGATTGTCACTCTGAAGCCTACAATGTCTGTACAGTCAATGTGAAGCAATGGAAACAGCTATAAGCAGGGCTAAGAACTATTTTTGTTTAGAACATCACCAGGTTCAATCATCCCTGAGATTCGTGGTCTGCTACCATCCAATTTTTAAGCTCACAGCCATTTTGACTTTACGAATTATACCTGTACGACATATGGGGTTTGTCTATGCCAGGCTAAGAGTCCTAGATTATGAAATCAAAGGTAACTCAACCAGTCTCTACCTTTACTCTATGTGTGACTTGCACACAATAATTCCACTGATTGTATGAATCAGGGATATGAGTGAGACTGCACAGATCATGAATGTACCAGGCCTTTGTGGACCACTGCTTCTAGGCCCCCTTACTTTGCTACACTCTGCCCCAGGAAACTGCTCTCTGAAGGGAAAAGAGCACCAAATATTAATGTAGACCTTCAGGAGAGCCATTCCAGGAGCAGCCATTTTGGGGGAACCTCTGAGATCTGGTCTTCCAACAGTGAGAAGGGCTGGAGACATGCAAAAGCCAATCAAGGCCCAGCAAGCTGAAATAAAAGGAGTTGTCTGCTGCTAGCTAGGGCAGTTCCTGGCTAGAGCTAACAGAGCAAGGAGGGTTGCTCCCTAGACCACAGCCAAAGAAATTAGGCTAGGGTAGGGGCTGGTACTGGCCTCAGTCAATAGCAGGAGTTTGGAAGGAGCCTTGCAGATTTGATTCCAAGAGAGAACTTAGCCCAAATAGGTAAGAAACAGTCTTCTTTATAATTTGCCCTGAAGGGTAAGGAACTGCTTCTGTTTAAGTTGTACCCTGAAAGAGGTTTGGACTGTGTGACCTGGCCAAAAGGCTGAGCTCCAGAAGACTCATAGAAGCAGGTGGATAGCCTACAGCTAGTGCTGGGTGCTGAAGAGAATGGCAGGACTGTCCCGTGGGGATGCTCAAATAGGTGAGCTCAACCTTTTTCAGGGAATTAGGTGGCCCAACTGCCATAGTTCTTCAAAGGTTGATTTGCAACATGCACAATTCAACACAGACTCCCCAATGCAACCCAAACAACTAAATACAGAATAACACAGAACACAGTCCCATAAACACAAAGCAAAACAACAAGCATATACAAGAATGCCAAGCACACACAGCTATTAGCCACTCCCAGCATACACTCCTCTTTTGCCACCCACCCAAATAACTCAAAGTCCCCAACTACAGCTTACACACAAAATCTCCCTGCACCAATCTGTAGACACAACATTAGCCTCCCAGCACCATCTCCCCAGACACAACCAGCATTCACAATCACCCCAAACATACTACACTAAAACACATGCCCCTCATTTGCCACCCACACAAATCAATACAATAAGTAAACATAGCCCCTCACCACAACACGCATCCAATCTGCCACACACAAATCAACAAAAATCTACTAGCATGTAGTGGGGTGGTCACCTGCTCTGGCTTTAAAGGGCTTAAAACAGCCTAGGAGAGGGCTGTGGCTGGGAGCAAGCAGTTCCCATGCTGATTGGAGGAAGCAGGTTCAGCTGTGGCCATGCCCCAATCAGGGATCAGCTGGCCCTTAAAAGAGGGCAGTGGGCCAGGAGCAGAGAGTCTTCTCTAGCTGTGGAGGGAGATGGACCTGGCTGCTGGGGAGTATACCAGGGTACCTGAGATGAAGCAGGGCTGGGGAAGGCTAGAGGTGCTGGGAGACTCCAGACTGGAAAAGTCCCAGGCAGCAGGCCTGGCAGATGGCCTAAGACAGGGTACTGGGATTGCAACAGGGCAGCCCATGGGTAGGCAGGGGCAGCAGGTCCAAACCCCCCTTGTCTGTAATGATTGGCTTATATGCTGCAGTCCGCCCTAGTATGTGGGGGCTCAATGGTGACTGGCAGTAGCCAAAGACTGAAGCAAGGTGGGAATAGTGGGTGGGGTTTCCCCAGGGAGGGGAGACCCAGAGACTTTTCCTTTCAAGTCCGGGCAATAGTCTGCCATCCTTGCCCTGCTCCTTGTATCGGGGCAGACTACCTATGCCCGCATTCTCCACCATGATGTCATGGTGTGAGACTCACCCCTGAGCAGTGGTCAGAGGAAGTGCCTGTAGGCCTGGGAGGGCCGGAACTGGAGAAGGCAGTTGTGACTGGGACGGCGGGGATGCAGCAGGAGGCTGGGACCCAGACCATTGTTAAGCCTGTTGCTGAAGGGAAAACCTAGACTGGGTGGGGCTAGCAAGAGGCTGGGGCCCAGGTGGTCCAGGAACAGGCCACCAAGTGGACCCAGACCCTGCAAGGTGGGGGTCCAGAAGATGCTGACCTACGGGTGCGGCTGGAGGCCGTGGAACTGGCCCATCGGAAGGCAGATGCCCAGTTACGGGAGGTGGCCCAAAGCTGGGAGGCTGCCGAGAGGAAGTGTGCAAGCCTGGAGGACTGACCCTTGAGGGCTAACTTTTTGGGGAGCCCCCCCCCCAATCCCCAGGGGTGGGGATTTTTGGGGGGCGGTGTAGCAGGGTGGTCACCTGCTCTGGCCTTAAAGGGCTTAAAACAGCCCAGGAGAGGGCTGTGGCTGGGAACAAGCAGTTCCCAGGCTGATTGGGGGAAGTGGGCTCATCTGTGGCCATGCCCCAATCAGGGCCCAATTGGGTAGGCAGAGGCAGCAGGTCCAAACCCTCCTTGCCTGTAAAGATTGGCTTATATGCTGCAGTCCGCTCTAGTGTGTGGGGGCTCAATGGTGACTGGCAGTACCAAAGACTGAGGCCAGGTGGGAATAGTGAGTGGGGGTTCCCCGGGGAGAGGGGTCCCAGAGACTGGGGGGAGTACTGCCAGGGGGCAACACCCTGGGTAAAAGGGGCACCAGGGTCCAGGGGGGATACGGGGGCCAGCGGCAAGGGGGACACCAGCCTTCAGAGGGCGCTCTGGAGGCTGGAAGAGCTAATTCCCTGAGAGACCAGCAGGAGGCACCGCAGGGGTGAGTCACGCACTGTGACATAGCACGACACACATACTTGCCCATCCTCACTCATACTTACCCCCAAACCATTTCCCTACTCCATGAACTACACCCATGTGATAGTACAGGCTTTCAGCTACTAGTAAATTGTAATGTCTTAGAGAATATAAGGGGTATCTGTAAGTTTATGCACCTGGCCTGTAGGTGGGGCACAATTGGTCCTAGCCCATTGGTTCTGAGGTGGGTCACCGAGCCACAAAGGAAGGAAAAATATGGAGTTCTACCACCTTTTGTGATCAGGGATGAAGATCATTTGGTCTAGCTGAGCTTCATTTAGCAAAAAAAGAAAAACTATAGGTGAAGGGGTGAAAATGGCTTTAGGCCATCTTCATGTCTTCCACAATCCTAAGGCCAGACAGCTCTTCTTTGTAAGTTAGAATGCTGTCCTTTATATGCAGCTTCTTGTTTGACCAGGGACCATTTCTGGGGATTGCTGGGACATAGTGATACTCTGGCTAGGCTTGCCTTGCCTTGCCATGGCCATTTCTCTTGCACCAGCGTGTGGGAGGAGAGTGGAGCAGGAACTGCTGTGAGAGTTCTGTGTCAGCCAAGAATTGCCGTGTGCAGGACTGAAGACTGCTTTGCAATTCTGGAGTTGGTCTGGGAACTGGCCCAGAGTATATGCATTTTTACAGATCTTCAGATTCTCTCTCTCTCTCCTCTCTTGTCTGTAACTAGTCTTGGCTAAAACTAACAGGATGGTTGTTGAACACTTTTTTTTTTTTTTTAGATATTTTCAAAATTCACAGTTTCAATAAAACTTTTCATTGAAACTTTGTATGTGGGGGAAAGTGAAAATTTTCATGGAAGCTTTATCCCATTTTTGACCATCTCCAGCTGTATCCTGCTCCTCTTCCCTTTGCTTATTTCCTGACACCCCACTCACATCCCTCAAATCCTGCAGTCCAATCCATGAGGTGGACACTTTCCAACATGTGAAGTTCAATTAAAGTCAGTGGTGCTCCAGTAAGGGCAGGACTCTGCATACATGCATCAGATTGCGCGTCAGGAGGTTTAAACTGTATGCTTTGTGGGGCAGGTACTTCCTTTTAATAATTTCTTCACTGTCCAGCACAATGAGCACCCAACCCTGGTTGGGGCCTTTGGACACAGTTGTAATTTAAATAATAAAAACAATAATTGATATTGTCCATCTTTTGTTTTGAATTCTAGATCCAATTATTTCAAATAGTGTTAGTCTAGTTTTCCAGCAGGGCCGACTTCTATTGCTGTTGAGCACTTACTGCAATTCTGTCCACAAATATGTTTTTGTTCCAGGTGTCCTTTCAAACCAGCAGAATCTTTTAAGCCAGGCCTGATTGACCTAATTGCATCCTAGAATTGCCTTGCTGTTTGTATGTGTATGGGTTGTTTTGATTAGTTTAAATGTGGGAAAACTTTAATTCTACTACTGGAGTGCTATGAGACAATGAGGACAGTATTTCCAACAAAAGCAACATCTTCTGCAAGGCAGGTGGTCAGGTCACTATGAGGTTTGATAGGCGTGCCTATGTACTGCCACTGGTTGTGGATTTGATGCTCAGTGTAATTTTATAGCCAACCATCAACAGCATTCTCTTTTCCCCTCTCATTCAATTACTATGTGTAATGCTCCAGCAGATTGTCAATTTGTCCATTGCTCCACGGGGCCATTTTTTTTTTTTTTTTTTGAATCGCTAGGCCCCAGTGTAGCATCAAGCATTGGAACTACATGATGGTGATTGCTGTTTCCTGGCGGGGGTTCTGGAACAATTTTTATAGTGGGGGTCCTGAGAGCCATTGAACTAAACTAAACCCTGTATATGATGGAAACCACTTCAAAACAGGGAGTGCGGCAGCACCCTGACTTCCAGCACCAATGTTTCTTGGTGAATTTGACATCCACATGTTCAATGCAAGCTTCAACTATAGATTTTTCTGCTTCTTTGCCTCTAAAGATCCAGGTATTCACTCCTTCATTTGCCATACTTACGGATTTGTTTTTAGACAGAGGAACCAGAAATGTCTTATAGATTTGCATTCTAGCACAATATTTTCTAGCTTATGCAAAGCCTCTAACAATAAGAGTTCCTTTACTTGAAAAGTAAGAGACTTTAGCCACAATAATTGTCCTTCATTTGCGGGCAGATTGTATTTCATGTACCTTTCTTGATTTCCTTAAGAATGCTTCTAACTCTGGCTATATCAGCACCTGTTCCAAATTAGTTATAGCTTAACGATAGCTTTAGATCACTGCTTTTAGTGCACTGGCCTGACTAGCAACACAGACTCCAGGTGTATAACTCTGAAAGGCATCAGCAATAGCTTTAAGTTGTCATCTTTTGGGACGTGAATAGTAAAATAATTCAATGACAAAATAAATTCAGATTTTGTATCTTGTTTGTGTGATCTAGAATAACAAGGTTGTGGCTGATGCACTGCACAATGATAACATGAGTGTCATGGCTAAATTTGGACTGTGCACCATTTGAACAGCCCATATTCATTCCTGCGCCACCTAAATTCAAGCTTTGATATGAGTTCTTTTGTTCGGATCCTCAGAATTCCTAAAGCTGATTTCATTCCCTATGTGGTATCGCTATCTGTCCCAGATTCCAAGACAACAGCGTCACCAAAGAGAATGCAAGATTTCCTATTTTGCATGTATCTTGTGCTTGCTGACTTTGGCTCACGTGCAGACCTGTCATTGATTCATAAGTAAGCACAGGAATAAATCTAGCTCTCTAAGGGTATCAGAAATACATATTCTTGAAAGATACTGCTGCTTGACTAAAGCCTTTTAAACCACATTAACATCTATAGAGTGATCCAAATTTAAGACTATTTTGGCTCAGAATATTTGACAATCTATAGAACAAGCTGTAATTTTAGTGACTTTGAACAGTGTCAAACAAGTTGAGGCAATATTTTTCTCTCATCTCGTATTTTACGGAGCAATCTAGAAATAGGAACTTTTTGTAGACAAAGTGGCATAATTTCTGTTTCCATGCGCTTCATACAGACAGGCGAGTGGTCCCATACTTACAAGAGGACCATATAAGAGACTTTCCTATGCTTCTGCAAATTTCACAAAACTTCTTAAAGGCAAGAAAAATCCCATAGATAGTTAGCTTTCCATGAATTATGGAAAATGCTCATTTCATAACATACTCTGCTGTGTCATATGGTTTTTAGTTACTTGATCCATGGCCTTCAATATTACCTCCACTGATTCAGGATGAGATGTTCCAGATGCTTTATGCATATTAGATTGTCTCTTATTCTATATTTATACAGTGAGCATAACAGGATGCCATTCTCAGTTGGCCCTTGGCACTACTGTAACAAGCATAGTAACATATAAAAATCAGTCAAGTGTGTGTGTGTGTAGTTTTTTGTCTACATGTATGTTTAAATCATAAGTCAAGGACTAATTTGCAAATTAAACTGTCTGGCTGGAGCAGCTGTTTTATTGCAAAACTGTAACAAAGTATTAAAGAGGCTATTTACCTCCTTGAATCAAATCAAACTCTGCTTTGCAGCAGCAAGTAGTCAGGTTACAGTTTATTGTACTACAAAGCCTAATCTGTCTTGGAAAATAAAACTCTGCTTGCCTTTGTGGCAGAACTGATTGTCTTTTTTTAATTATATGACTGGCTGCAGCATATAACTTGCAAGCATTATCATTTTGCTTAGCATCAAATTAAACTGTGTCCAGCAGCTGCTGCTAAATGGCAAGGCTTTATAAGTTGCTACACATCCTACTCTAGTTTGAATGGAAAGTTAAACTGCTGCTTGCCTTTCTGGCAAAATGCCTTTAAAGAACCTAATTGGCTCTGTGCTTCTCAGCTACGCTATCTCCACTTCCCCTAGTCACAAGATCTTTGATCAGAGTGCTAACTGAAAACAGTCATACTGAGGCTCAGTCCCAAGCAAGCTCAGTCATGCATTTTCTCTGATCCCACCCAGTCCCTTTTCCCAAGGCATTACCTGTGTGGCTGATATGAACTGGGCCCTTTCCCCTTCTTTCTGACTGCCAGCTAAGTTCTACTGTTTTGGTCCAGCTATCCTGCTATCCTACTCCAAGACTCCTCAATTCTCTTTTCTTCCTTGAGTTCCTTTAGTGACCTTCATCTCAAACCAGCAGCTCACTGTTGCTTTACTTGATGTCACTGCTCCCAGCTTCCCCATTGTTCCTGTGCAGAAGGCAGGAAAACCCTCATTTTTCTTTTGCTGGGGGCTTCTAGTGTGTATAAAATGTCTCTCTCATTACCTGACAAAATGTACACAAACTTTCATATACTGATTGTCTGAGCATATAATTTTGCATATTAGATGGTCTGCTGGGAAACTGCAGGCTATCTTGTAATGCTGATATTTCTCAAATAATCCGATTGGAGGAAATGTAAGGTTTGAATACAGAGTCATGTAGGGAACTCTTTCTAATTGCTGGAGTGAGTCACTTTCCATTCTAAGCACAGAGGTTTCTGTTGCTGACATTAGAAAGCGGTAACGTGTCTATACTATAAGAGCTTAATTATAAGTAGGGGCATAGTCACACAATATATCATTATGCTGTAGGGATTTTTTTTCTCTCTAAGAGATTGAACTGCAAATCCCATAGAGTAACAATATGAGCAATGACTCTAGTCTCCTCATGATCTTCTAGAGGTGGTTGAAAACTGGAAATTCCATCCTGGGGGATAGTCCAATATTTCAAAGTTTGGCCAAACAGTCCAAATATTTAATATTTTTTGGTAAAGTGAAAAGTTCTGAAAAACTTCAATTTGAAAATGTCAAAATGCTTCACTTTGGTTGGGTTTGATGCTGAACTGTGTCTGCCGTGAGCTTTCCCATGCCCTATGCAAGTTCTAGGTCAGGTGCATCTGTAAAAGATCCTAGCACGTGCTCCCTGCTGGCCATCCACTAGGACTTCTGCAAGGGGGCTTTGAGCCTTTGTGCTCTGGATCCTCTGGAGTGTGTAAAGCTTCTGAAGCCTCAGCAGTCTCCAGCATGGATTCCTCTGTTGGCCTCTCAGTGCCCAGAAAAAGACAGAGACTCTGTCTGTTACCTCTGCTAATTAGGGTATGTCTACACTACGGAATAAGGTCGAATTTATAGAAGTCGGATTTTTAGAAATCGGTTTTATATATTCGAGTGTGTGTGTCCCCACAGAAGTGCATTAAGTGCATTAACTCGGCGGAGTGCTTCCACAGTACCGAGGCTAGAGTCGACTTCCGGAGCGTTGCACTGTGGGTAGCTATCCCACAGTTCCCGCAGTCTCCGCTGCCCATTGGAATTCTGGGTTGAGATCCCAAAGCCTGATGGGGCTGAAACATTGTCGCGGGTGGTTCTGAGTACATATCGTCAGTCCCCCCTTCCCTCCCTCCCTCCCTCCGTGAAAGCAAGGGCAGACAATCGTTTCGCGCCTTTTTTCCTGAGTTACCTGTGCGGACGCCATACCACCGCAAGCATGGAGCCCGCTCAGGTAACCGTCACCGTATGTCTCCAGGGTGCTGGCAGACGCGGTACGGCATTGCTACACAGTAGCAGCAACCCATTGCCTTCTGGCAGCAGACGGTACAGTACGACTGGTAGCCGTCCTCGTCATGTCCGAGGTGCTCCTGGTCGCCTGTGTGAGGTCAATCAGGAGCGCCTGGGCAGACATGGGCGCAGGGACTAAATTTTTAGTGACCTGACCAGGTCATTCTCTTAAGTCCGGCAGTCAGTCCTATTGAACCGTCTTATGGTGAGCAGGCAGGCAATATGGATTGCTAGCAGTCCTATTGTACCGTCTTCTGCCGAGCAGCCATGAGATGTGGATGGCATGCAGTCCTTCTGCACCGTCTGCTGCCAGCCAAAGATGTAAAAGATAGATGGACTGGATCAAAACAAGAAATAGACCAGATTTGTTTTGTACTCATTTGCCTCCTCCCCTGTCTAGGGGACTCATTCCTCTAGGTCACACTGCAGTCACTCACAGAGAAGGTGCAGCGAGGTAAATCTAGCCATGTATCAATCAGAGGCCAGGCTAACCTCCTTGTTCCAATAAGAACAATAACTTAGGTGCACCATTTCTTATTGGAACCCTCCATGAAGTCCTGCATGAAATACTCCTTGATGTAAAGCCACCCCGTTTGTTGATTTTAGCTCCCTGAAGCCAACCCTGTAAGCCGTGTCGTCAGTCGCCCCTCCCTCCGTCAGAGCAACGGCAGACAATCGTTCCGCGCCTTTTTTCTGTGCGGACGCCATACCAAGGCAAGCATGGAGGCCGCTCAGCTCACTTTGGCAATTAGGAGCACATTAAACACCACACGCATTATCCAGCAGTATATGCAGCACCAGAACCTGGCAAAGCGATACCGGGCAAGGAGGCGACGTCAGCGCGGTCACGTGAGTGATCAGGACATGGACACAGATTTCTCTGAAAGCATGGGCCCTGCCAATGCATGCATCATGCTGCTAATGGGGCAGGTTCATGCTGTGGAACGCCGATTCTGGGCTCGGGAAACAAGCACAGACTGGTGGGACCGCATAGTGTTGCAGGTCTGGGATGATTCCCAGTGGCTGCGAAACTTTCGCATGCATAAGGGCACTTTCATGGAACTTTGTGACTTGCTTTCCCCTGCCCTGAAGCGCATGAATACCAAGATGAGAGCAGCCCTCACAGTTGAGAAGCGAGTGGCAATAGCCCTGTGGAAGCTTGCAACGCCAGACAGCTACCGGTCAGTTGGGAATCAATTTGGAGTGGGCAAATCTACTGTTGGGGCTGCTGTGATGCAAGTAGCCCACGAAATCAAAGATCTGCTGATATCAAGGGTAGTGACCCTGGGAAATGTGCAGGTCATAGTGGATGGCTTTGCTGCAATGGGATTCCCTAACTGTGGTGGGGCCATAGACGGAACCCATATTCCTATCTTGGCACCGGAGCACCAAGCCGGCGAGTACATAAACCGCAAGGGGTACTTTTCAATAGTGCTGCAAGCTCTGGTGGATCACAAGGGACGTTTCACCAACATCAACGTGGGATGGCCGGGAAAGGTACATGACACTCGCATCTTCAGGAACTCTGGTCTGTTTCAAAAGCTGCAAGAAGGGACTTTATTCCCAGACCAGAAAATAACTGTTGGTGATGTTGAAATGCCTATATGTATCCTTGGGGACCCAGCCTACCCCTTAATGCCATGGCTCATGAAGCCGTACACAGGCAGCCTGGACAGTAGTCAGGAGCTGTTCAACTACAGGCTGAGCAAGTGCAGAATGGTGGTAGAATGTGCATTTGGACGTTTAAAGGCGCGCTGGCGCAGTTTACTGACTCGCTTAGACCTCAGCGAAACCAATATTCCCACTGTTATTACTGCTTGCTATGTGCTCCACAATATCTGTGAGAGTAAGGGGGAGACGTTTATGGCGGGGTGGGAGGTTGAGGCAAATCGCCTGGCTGCTGGTTACGCGCAGCCAGACACCAGGGCGGTTAGAAGAGCACAGGAGGGCACGGTACGCATCAGAGAGGCTTTGAAAACCAGTTTCATGACTGGCCAGGCTACGGTGTGAAAGTTCTGTTTGTTTCTCCTTGATGATACCCCCCCGCCCCTTGGTTCACTCTACTTCCCTGTAAGCTAACCACCCTCTCCTCCTCCCTTCGATCACCGCTTGCAGAGGCAATAAAGTCATTGTTGCTTCACATTCATGCATTCTTTATTCATTCATCACACAAATAGGGGGATGACTACCAAGGTAGCCCAGGAGGGGTGGTGGAGGAGGGAAGGAAAATGCCACACAGCACTTTAAAAGTTTACAACTTTAAAATTTATTGAATAACAGCCTTCTTTTTTTTGGGCAATCCTCTGTGGCGGAGTGGCTGGTTGGCCGGTGGCCCCCCCACCGCGTTCTTGGGCGTCTGGGTGTGGAGGCTATGGAACTTGGGGAGGAGGGCGGTTGGTTACACAGGGGCTGTAGTGGCAGTCTGTGCTCCAGCTGCCTTTGCTGCAGCTCAACCATACACTGGAGCATACTGGTTTGATCCTCCAGCAGCCTCAGCATTGAATCCTGCCTCCTCTCATCATGCTGCCGCCACCTTTCAGCTTCAGCCCTCTCTTCAGCCCGCCACTTACTCTCTTCAGCCCGCCACCTCTCCTCCAGGTCATTTTGTGCTTTCCTGCACTCTGACATTATTTGCCTCCACGCATTCGTCTGTGCTCTGTCAGTGTGGGAGGACAGCATGAGCTCGGAGAACATTTCATCTTGAGTGCGTTTTTTTTTCTTTCTAATCTTCACTAGCCTCTGGGAAGGAGAAGATCCTATGATCATTGAAACACATGCAGCTGGTGGAGAAAAAAAAGGGACAGTGGTATTTAAAAAGACACATTTTATAAAACACTGGCTACACTCTTTCAGGGTAAACCTTGCTGTTAACATTACATACATAGCACATGTGCTTTTGTTACAAGGTCGCATTTTGCCTCCCCCCACCGCGTGGCTACCCCCTCAACCCTTCCCCTTCCCTGTGGCTAACAGCGGGGAACATTTCTGTTCAGCCACAGGCAAACAGCCCAGCAGGAATGGGCTCCTCTGAGTGTCCCCTGAAGAAAAGCACCCTATTTCAACCAGGTGACCATGGATTACATCTCACTCTCCTGAGGATAACACAGAGAGATAAAGAACGGATGTTGTTTGAACGCCAGCAAACATACACTGCAATGCTTTGTTGTACAATGATTCCCGAGTACGTGTTACTGGCCTGGAGTGGTAAAGTGTCCTACCATGGAGGACGCAATAAGTCTGCCCTCCCCAGAAACCTTTTGCAAAGGCTTTGGGAGTATATCCAGGAGAGCTGCGAATGCCAGGGCAAATTAATCCTTTCACATGCTTGCTTTTAAACCGTGTATAGTATTTTAAAAGGTACACTCACCGGAGGTCCCTTCTCCGCCTGCTGGGTCCAGGAGGCAGCCTTGGGTGGGTTCGGGGGGTACTGGCTCCAGGTCCAGGGTGAGAAACAGTTCCTGGCTGTCGGGAAAACCGGTTTGTCCGCTTGCTTGCTGTGAGCTATCTACAACCTCCTCATCATCATCATCTTCTTCGTCCCCAAAACCTGCTTCCGTATTGCCTCCATCTCCATTGAAGGAGTCAAACAACACGGCTGGGGTAGTGGTGGCTGAACCCCCTAAAATGGCATGCAGCTCATCATAGAAGCGGCATGTTTGGGGCTCTGACCCAGAGCGGCCGTTCACCTCTCTGGTTTTCTGGTAGGCTTGCCTCAGCTCCTTCAGTTTCACGCGGCACTGCTTCGGGTCCCTGTTATGGTCTCTGTCCTTCATGCCCTGGGAGATTTTGACAAAGGTTTTGGCATTTCGAAAACTGGAACGGAGTTCTGATAGCACGGATTCCTCTCCCCATACAGCGATCAGATCCCGTACCTCCCGTTCGGTCCATGCTGGAGCTCTTTTGTGATTCTGGGACTCCATCATGGTCACCTCTGCTGATGAGCTCTGCATGGTCACCTGCAGCTTGCCACGCTGGCCAAACAGGAAATGAGATTCAAAAGTTCGCGGTTCTTTTCCTGTCTACCTGGCCAGTGCATCTGAGTTGAGAGTGCTGTCCAGAGCGGTCAAAATGGAGCACTCTGGGATAGCTCCCGGAGGCCAATACCGTCGAATTGTGTCCACAGTACCCCAAATTCGACCTGGCAAGGCCGATTTAAGCGCTAATCCACTTGTCAGGGGTGGAGTAAGGAAATCGATTTTAAGAGCCCTTTAAGTCGAAATAAAGGGCTTCATTGTGTGGACGGGTGCAGGTTTACATCGATTTAATGCTGCTAAATTCGACCTAAAGTGCTAGTGTAGACCAGGGCTTCGTCCACCTGCCCTAGGCCCCAGGATCAGCCCTGACCCCTGAGATACCCCAGTTACCTAAATACACCAGTCTCCCAGAACTCCACCCCAAAAGTGTGAAATTTCTGGTTTACAGTTTCTCTCGCATGGGCACGCAGGTATAGTGAAGCAGTTAATACACACAGATTTTGCACAGTCTAACACTCTTTTATACTTAATCACATAAAGGACAGGCCAGATCATACAGAACACTAAACACATATCACAGACACAGCTTCCTTACCATTCCAGGGAATTCTTTGAGCTTCAGTCCAAGTCCCTTAGGTTGTCAAGAGTCCTTTGGGACATCTGGGCTCAGGAAAGCAGGCAGCGCCACCATGAGGGTATATATTCTGGGTAACCTCCCACTCCTGGACTGGAGAAAAGGGACCCTCAGTTCTTCTGCAGACCAGCTTCTGCCCTTTTTAAAACCTTCAGACCCATGTCAGGTGATACCCTTGCAAGCTTCCTCACATGAGAAGAGACCCCCCTGTCAGCTGAAGCAACCTCCCCGTGCTAAACCAGTTCAATGGGCAGGGGCCAGTCCTTTGTCTAGAGTGAATAGATTTCCAGTGACTGGGTGCTTAGGAGTCAAGGACACTTTATTGTTGTTCGTTTTCCCCCCAGCTCGGAATTCCAACTCAAAATGGAGACAGGCTACAGAGAAGGCAAAAGGCTGCACTTTACCAATGGAGTTTGCAGCCTGACACAGACACATAGGGCTCAAAATCTCACTCAGAATTCATAAATTGTATGGACAAATTCCCAGCTCATCAAAGCCTCATGCCCCTCTTCTCTTCTATGGGTTGGGGTCTATGTGATACACCACGGTCATGAGACCAAAGGAGAAACTATGGTAGATCTAGTCCAGCCAAGGAACCTGGCCCAGCCCATAAGGCGAATGGGAACATCAGCCATCTGAACTATTGCTGTCGTGAGGCTCTGTGGCAACTCAGGTTGACGCAGATTAGTATCAAAGTGACCCAAAACAAAATGTTTCAATGTGGGTCACCCTCACTTAAAAAAAAAAAAATTGATTTTCTTTTTCTCAATGGAAAACCTAAAATCTTCAGCAATATTGAAACTTTTCCCCAGAAAACATAAGAACGGCCCTACTGGGTCAGACCAAAGGTCCATCTAGCCCTATTCCATCTTCCAACGGTGGCCAGTGCCAGGTGCCCCAGAGGGAATGAACAGAACAGGTAATCATCAAGTGATCCATCCCCATCACTCATTCCAGCTTCTGGCAAACTTTGTTGTTTTTCCCCAGAAACTGTATTTTCCCTCAATAATAATAAAAAATCCTTCCCAGCTCTGATAACTTCCTTTTTCATGCCCTCTTGTGCCCAAAGGTTCCACAAATACACAAAATGACATGGTCACCATGTTCATATTGAATAAAAATCAATCCAAACTATAAAGCAAAATGCTTTGTCACACTTGAATACGTTTAGTTAATTGTTTAAAGTTGTTTATGCCTTTTTCATCCAGCATCAGCTGGGGAGAGGTATGTGCCAGCTGGGGAATGCTATGAGACAAGTTCATCACATGATACGCAGGCAAAATGGGGAGATAAAAACCTATTTCTAAATCACTTCCTATCTCTGTATGCACACAAACCATTCAAATCACCTCTAGCTTGTCCGGCTTAAATTTCAGACAGCTTGCTCTTGTCCACATCCCAATCTCAGCCTGGCATGGGGAAAGCAAAGACACCGTATCATCTGGATCTGGTGAAAATAACACACATACACACACAGCTGAGTGTCATCTGCATAATAAAGGCTATACAGTATAAATCATCTTACTGTATCTTCTGTAGTCCCACATACATGCTAAACAGAGGGGAAGGATGGGGGTACTGACAGAAAAGATCCTCTAGAGAGGAAGGATGTTCCAGTTATTAGGATACTACCACGGACTCCGGGGACCTGAGTTCAATGCCCAGCTCTGCCACAGACTTTTCTGTATGCCCTTTGACAAATCACTTAGTCCCTCTGTGCCTCAGTTTGCTAGCTGTAAAATGAGGCTAAAAGCATTTCCCTACCTCACAGGGGTGTTGGGAGGATAAATACATTACAGATTGTGAGTTGCTTAGATATGATGGTGCTGGGGGCCATATAATTGCCTTAGATACATTGTGACAATCTGAAGTTGAGAGTTCTTTGAGCAGATGATCATCTGACCAAAACCAGCCTCTTGGACCTTTCTGTAAGGACAGACTAGAACTGAAGAGTGATGCCATCTATCCCAGCTAAGGACTGCAGACAATTCAACAAAACTTTGTGGTCAGTGGTATCTAATACTGTTAACAGATTAAAAATACCCGCATTGGCACCTGATGTTTGTGAATGTTGAGAGGAGTCAACAAGACTAGGCATACTTGAGTGCAAGCCTGACTGAAAGGGACTGATGAAATGTGAGCAAGTTGCCTTGGCACCAGCACCTAAGTAATATTCCATTAGAAGGAAAGAATAGACGCAGGGCAGGGCAGCGTATGAACCAAAGTTATCTATCAGAATCACCACAGGCATCTCTTGTGTCTACTGGCACTGGGTATTCCATGTTAGAGGTCACATTTATAAGAATCCTAATGATCTATCCCATGCTATATGTATTCACTGCGAAATGTACACAAATTGAGGAGAAATAATTAATAATCTAGACACCACGGTGATGATGAGACACCTGATGGGTAATCATCCAAATCAAATATTTGTCTCTGCTTATTCAGATGATATATCTTTTCCTGCAACTGCTGAATGGCAGAAGAACAGTGTGAGTTGAAAGGTAAGAACAACAGCTTGAGAAAGGAGGGATTCCTCCCGCTTTGCAGAGTCACAGTACAGCAGCATCCGCCCATGTCATAAACATTGCCCTCAGTAGTATTCCATCACACCCTGTGCCACCACCTGGAATCAGGAGTTTCTGCTGGATGAGACAAGAGAACTTAATTTTTGAACATAAAGTGTTTCATATTCAAAAAGCAACCATTTACTCTGCTGGTAGTTTCTGCTGGTACCTAATTTATCTCCCATGATCTATATTGCACTCCATTTAAAGGATATTGGCTTCCAAAGTATTTTAAGAGCATATCAAAATGTGATATTTCCCCTCAAATGGAGAATTTGTATTCCATCACCATCCATTAGAGTGTCTTGTGGAAAATGTGTCTAACTCCCTTACATGGTTTTGAAATCTTTAAACATTTCTAATACTGGTTCTAAGCCTGATATCAACACTGTCCTCCTCACTATAACCAGGAAGCATTAAAGACTGAGTCAGAATCATTCTTGTAGAGATAAGAGGTTGCACTTTGTACTTCCTTGTGTCCACAGGGGTAGCTATATTGGAGGAGACATTCACATTCCACTGTGGGAGGACAGCTTTAAAATCCATATGGAGCTCTGTAGGGCCCCTACTGTCAAAGGCTGCTCAAGAAAGTGATTAATCAACACCTGTCCTGGCCCCTTTCCCTTGTGCCAGTTTGGCTGACTTTTGAGACTACACCAACTGGCCTTATGCTCTTTGTAGGAGCAGGGGTGATGCGTATGCTACTGCACCTTCCAGTCCAGCTGAATTCACTGTAACTCATGGTTTGGAATGTGGGTTGTGTTAAGCTATGTCTGCGCATCCTAGGACACAAACCTGGCCCTTTGTCTACAACGTAAAGTGACTTTTCAAGAAGCAAATTTTCTACAAATACTCTACATACCATAGCTAAGAACATTCGAAAAGGGCTGCAGCGTCATCTTACTCTTTGGGTAATCACATATGTCTAAACTGACAATTGCATGCATGGAAAATAACTGCACAAAATGCAAATCTCATGTGGGATTTCCAGACATTCCTTAGTCTTAGTGTTTTGAAAGTTTACTTGCATGTGGTTTCTTCAGTGTGGGCAATAGTAGCAGTGTTATAAAAGCACTTAGGAATTCCAGTCTCATTTGAGGATGGGTGAACTGATTCAGATAAAACAAACAATGTTTCATGCACGAACCAGGACATTCTGCTCTGTGGAAAAAACATAGATAAAATTTCCCCCCTCATCCTGCTGCCTTCCAATATGTTTCACATCCCATCGTTTGAGCTAAGACCAAAAGAAAAAGTCCAAAATACCACAGGAATGTAAACGCTTGTGATATTTCCATGTCAGTTTGATGAGTTAGTCAAAAAGGGATAGTCAGTTCCGGTAAGTTCTGAATAAGCTTCCAAATATTTCAGTGTTTACCTAAATGAAATCTAGCCTCCAAATCTTTTGAGGTTCAAATCATTGCTCACCTATTTGTTTTAGTTTGTTGAATTATGCTCAACTGATGACTGTTCACAGTTGCTCCTTGCCAAACCTGCTCCTATTTTAATTACTCTGGGCTAGGGTTTGCCTCTCTTACTCATGTCGAGTGGTATCTTACACTCCAAGTCATCCCATTGATTGCCTGCGGTAATTCAGGATCGCTGCTGATTTTACTGAGATTATTCCTGGAAAAATGTACTGCTCCACATGAATAAGGAGGGCAAAATGGGGCCCTTTATGAAGGGTTGTGAGATTCTTGCCTTAATCTAGAAAAATAGATTCCATTTGACACTCCATTCTAAATAAATATACATGCTACATGACTGGTCATATTTTTTCATCAGATAGCAGCAAGCTTTGAATATATAATGTGGAATGCCTTAAGGAAGGTATTTTTCTTCATTCTGTCCAATAGACCATGCTCAAACACCTGTGCCATATATTGAAATCATTTGTGATTGCCACTGAGAAAATCAGTGTTGAAACAGCATCATTAAGCCAAGTTGTCCCAATTGTGCACCTGTTTCAAAAGCAAAGTGAAAATAAAAAAACTTGACAAAATGAAGCTAAACTCAAATCTCATACATATATTAAAAACTTGACAGGCCATTGGTAAAAACTGCTAGCACTGTGGAGTGGGTGCTGCCGGAGACTTTCTAAAAGAAGAGCTGCTTTGTGGGCAGCTATCTTGCGCGTACTGCCTAGATATTGACTAGCTGCAATTTTTTAACTGATGAAGTGGATGGACTGATGCTTTCAATGAATCCCGTTTTTATATCTACAGATACAGAACAGTAAAAATCCATCTGTCTTCTGCACTTCCCACACCTGGAGACAGATCAGCAGACATTATGAATATAAGAAAGAGTGAAGCTGACAACAGCCTGCAGCCTTACTTACTTGGGCTGTAATCTTGTTAAATTGAACCAGCTAAGCACTCAGACATTGGCTGGTATTTGGAAGAACTGGAGAAAACCCAGGTGCTGTAGGAAGTGGTGTTGACAATTGTGTAGCTGAGTCTGTGTTGAACCAATCCCTCAGCATGGTGTTCAGGAGGCTTTGACACTGAAGCTACCATTGAGCTCTGTAACTTCCAAACTTACTATTTGAAAAAAATTTCTCTTTACCTTAATAATAAACGTATGAAATTTCATAGTACATACTGCACATAAATCATTATAGATGTCCCAGACTAGCATCATTTTTAGCTAGGATTTCATTTGGTTTAATTATTCATTGCATTGCAAGCATTTAATACTTTTTATTTTTTAATTTTTTTTTAGTACTACACTAACATTTTTAGAGGAAACTCTTCAAGTCAGTTCATGAGGCCAATGAGTATATTTTATTGAGTCCTAGTTAAATGCATACCTCTCATCTTTGTCTCCCAGATATGAAACAGAGGCAATTCAAATATGGTAATAAAGTAGTTAATGAGAAAAAATATATATGTATAGACAGGAACTAAGAGAATTATGAAAATTAATTTTACATGAGACCTCAAAATGAAATCTTATTGCTTAATACTGATCAGTGCCTTCTTATGAATTCTAATGTGCCATATAGAGTGTGACACATACCATCGTTTTAAAGCAGTTCTGACATTTTGCTGATGCTCTGCTCCACAAGAATCTGCACCTCTTTTTTCTTTTCAAAGCCAATAACAGTTACTGCAACCTGGCTTTCAGTTCAATTTTTAAGCTAGACAGATGGCTACTGTTTAACCTACTGGCTTATCAGAAAAAGTAACGTAGTTAACCCAATAATTTCCTTTTCTGCAACTTTATTACTTTTTTCTTGATCCCCTTTGATCTTTTCTTGATCCCCCCGCTCATGGCTTCTTGCTTTCAGAAGACCTGGGGACAGTCTGCACAGGTGATTGCTACAGCACATATAGCTATAGTTTGTGATATGGCTGATGGTGAAGGGACTTTGCAGCCGTTAAAAAGCTGTGGCACATGTTAAAACTGCAAATTAGATGATGGAGTGAATCTTCCATTTCAGAGCTAGTCAGCTTCTATCTTTTCTCTTGCCAAGACTGCCCTTTGGCTGAAATGTAGTAGATATTTTCTGCTGCATTTGCCTATGTTGTGAGCAGGGCTGGATTAAGGCAGGGGCTTTAGGGGCTGCAGCACAGGGCCATGGCTCAAGGGGGGCCCCGCAAAAATAAAAAAATCTCCAACTCCAGGCCTCTAAAAGTCCCACAGCACAGCGGGGCACTCAGGCAAGCTGCCTGCTGTGGCCCCATGAGCTTCCAGAAGCGGCTGGCTGCTAGCATCTCTCTGCAGCTCCTGGCAGCAGGGGAGGCAGCTCTGTGCACTGCCCCCACCCCCAGCACCATTCTCATAGCTCCCATTGGCCAGTTTCTGGCCTATGGAGGCAGTGCACGGAAACACGCTGTCCCCCTCCCCGCAGGGACTGCAGAGATGTGCTAGGAGCCATCTGCTTCCGGGAGCAGCATGGGGCTATGGCAGGCAGGAAGGCAGCCTGCCTGAGCCCTGCTGAGCCTCACCCATCCTCCACCCCAACCCCCTGCCCCAGATCAGAATCCGGCTTCTGCACCCAAACTCCCTCCCAGACCCAGCACCCCTTCCTGCACCCCAATTCCCTGCCCCAGCCCCCTCCTGTACCAAACTCCCTCCCAGGAAAAAGCCTTGTATACAGGGTCCCCACAAAATCTAATAGCCCCAGGCCCACAGGATAGTTAATCCGGCCCTGGCTGTGAGATGTAAAAACTTAATGAAAACCAAAACTAAGGATCAAGTCCGCTAATATGTGGGCAACTGGTGCATAGAATGAAATAAAATTAAACTGTTTATTAGAGTCTCCAGTCTCATAAAAAGCCAAAGTAAGATGCACTACTTATTCACAAAGTACTTACTGATAGTCAGTAAAAGGCCATCAAGTAATTCCTAAACTTTGATGGTTATATACAATTTCTGGATTTAGTGAACTTCAAATTTTCTTGTCCTATGAGTTGTTTTAACATTTATAATTTAATACCAAATGTGAATTAAAACTGCTTAGTATTAAATTTGAAGGTGATCTATAAATCATGTGCCCTTAAAGGATCTGAAGGTCCCAGATAAATGGTTCTCTCAACTACAACATAATTCTAATTTACTAAAATAATATCCCTTGGAACTCAAGGAAAAATTAAATGTATTAATTAATTCCTTGTGCGGCCTGTAAATGTGGCTTTCTGAAGTTTAAAATTAAGATAAGAGGGGTCAAACAGATTTGTGGAAAGAAAAAAATCTAGAGAGCCAGAACAAATGATATGTTTATGGGCCCCGATTCTGGGCTGCACCTGACCTAAGATTGGCATACCTAGAAGGCAGGCATTGAAGTGGCCGTGCACCGACTTTGTACCTATTGGAATCTGGTGGAGGCCGTGGGGTAAGCGAAAGCAGCCTCAAGGACAAGACAATTTTGGTAATCCTTGATAAAATAAGCATACTGGAGGGATTGGGGAATCCATGTGTCTACTAACTTTCCTTTTAAATTTGTCCTTTGTTTTCCAAGTGAATCCCTGTAGAATAAATGCAATAAATAAATAAATTGCATGTTTTACAAAATGTTAATAAGTGTATATTTCATTCTAAATATGGATAATATGCAAGAATCATTTGAAGAATCATTTGGGGAGATTCCTGATTTAAAATGCAAGAAAAAATATGATTGTAAAATATGTTGGTCTAGGTATACGAACGCAGAAACCCAGAGATGGAAGTATTTGTAAATGGTTTAGTTGTAGTTTAATATGGTGCGGCAAAATTAAAGGCACCAGGTCATCCCCTGTGCCAGCCCCTACTCAGCTGGAGCCAGTTCCTACTGGCTGCAGCTCCCAGCCCCAGCTCCTCAGGCAAGTTCCTCCCAACCTGGGCATGGGTTGGGGGAAGAGGGAGAGAGCAGCGAGTGGTAGGGGAAACGGGTGAAGAGGAGTGAACAGGGCTTCAGGGGAAGAAGCAGAGCAGGGGTAGGCCCCTGGGGGGCAGAGGTGGGACTCGGGGGTGGGGGGAACGGACTGGCAGGGGGAGGTTCCAGCATTTCTGCTGCAGTGTCTGGTCTTTAAATATTACAAAGTTGGCAACCCTAGGGTACAGATGTTATAAGTGAGATTAATAAAAGCATTTCATAATGTCTAAACACATTCTTATAACTCTAATAGCTCTTTTAACAATATTAACACACAGGTGAGCCAGACTGGTCTCAAGTTATGCCCCTGTCAGTGGTTAGAGAGGCCGAGGTCACCTGGTCTGTTAGTGTCACTGTAACAATTCTGATTTTTTTTTAACTGGGCTCCTTGAAAGGGCACAAATTGAATAGACATATGCCACGAGAGCAACATCTTGGTACACCTCAAAATTACAGGCAATTTACAAGCCAGCCCAGAACAGATGGGGCCCATGGATTTTACATTTAAGTTACAAAACTTTTCTATTCAATTCTGCCCCAATTTCTATATAAGTGTAAAATAAAAAGCTGGTGTGTAATATTGATGTCCAGACCTAACACGACAAATCATTGGGATGAATTTATATCTCTTAGGAGTCAGTTCAACAAAGGATATAACTGACTTCCATATGACTTCCATATGATCTCTCGAGGCATCTAGATAGATTTGTGTGTAGTGCTGGGGAGGAGCCGGTGGTTGTGGTACATGTAGGTACCAATGACATAGGGAAAGGTAGGAGGGACGTTCTGGAGGCCAAATTTAGGCTGCTAGGAAAGAGACTGAAATCCAGGACCTCTATGGTGGCATTCTCAGAAATGCTTCCAGTTCTATGCACAGGGCCAGGCAGGCAGGCAGAGCTTCAGAGTCTCAATGCATGGATGAGACGATGATGTAGGGAGGAGGGGTTTAGATTTATTAAGAACTGGGGAAACTTTTAGGATAGGGGGAGCCTATACAGGAAGGATGGGCTCCACCTAAACCAAAGTGGATCCAGACTGCTGGCACTTAACATTAAAAAGGTTGCAGAGCAGTTTTTAAACTAAGAGATGGGGAAAGCCGATTGCTGCAGAGGCGCACGTGGATCGGACAGAGACTTCTCTTAGAGGAGAGTCTATTGATAGAGATTCTCTGGGTTTTATTCAGGAGGAGAGGATGGACGAGGATAAAGTATGGACCAGATCAGACAAGAAACATTCACATAAAAAAGAATCTTTGACATGTCAGAAAAGGGCAGACAAATAAACAGTGACACGTTTTTAAAGTGCTTGTACACAAATGCTAGAAGTCTAAATAATAAGATGGGTGAACTAGAGTGCCTCGTGTTAAAAGAGGATATTGATATAATAGGCATCACAGAAACCTGGTGGAGTGAGGACAATCAATGGGACACAATCATTCCGGGGTACGAAATATTGGAAGCACAGAACATGTCAATGCGGGGTGGGGGGTGGGAGGGGGGGAGTGGCACTATATGTGAAAGAAAATGTAGAACCAAATGAAGTAAAAATCTTAAATGAATCCACATGTTCCATAGAATCTCTATGGATAGTAATTCTATGTGCTAATAAAAATATAACAGTAGGGATCTATTATCGACCACATGACCAGGACAGTGATAGTGACTATGAAATGCTAAGGGAGATTATAGAGGCTACCAAAATAAAGAACTCAATAATAGTGGGGGATTTCAATTATCCCCATATTGACTGGGTACATGTCACCTCAGGATGAAATGCAGAGACAAAATTTCTCAATACTTTAAATGACTGCTTCTTGGAGCAGCTGGTACAGGAACCCACAAGGGGAGAGGCAATTCTCAATTTAGTCCTGAGTGGAGCGCAGGATCTGGTCCAAGAGGGAACTATAACAGAACCGCTTGGAAATAGTCATAATAACATTTAACATTCCTGTGGTGGGAAGAACACCTCAGCAGCTCAACACTGTGTCATTTAATTTCAGAAAGGGAAACTATGCAAAAATGAGGAGGTTAGTTAAACAGAAATTAAAAGGTACAGTGACTAGAGTGAAAACCCTGCAAGCTGCATGGACACTTTTCAAAGACACCCCAATGGAAGCCCAACTTAAATGTATACCCCAAATTTAAAAACACAGTAAAAGAACTAAAAAAGAGCCACCATGGCTTAAAACCATGAAAAAGAAGCAGTGAGAGATAAAAAGGCATCTTTTAAAAAGTGGAAGCCAAATCCTAGTGAGGTAAATAGAAAGGAGCATAAACACTGCCAAATTAAGTGTAAAAATGTAATAAGAAAAGCCAAAAAGGAGTTTGAAGAACAGATAGCCAAAAACTCAAAAGATAATAATGTTTTTTAAGTACATCAGAAGCAGGAAGCCTACTAAACAACCAGTGGGGCCCGTGGACAGTCGAGATACAAAAGGAGCACTTAAAGACGATAAAGTCATTGCGGAGAAACTAAATGAATTGTTTGCTTCAGTCTTCATGGCTGAGGATGTTAGGGAGATTCCCAAACCTGAGCCATCCTTTGTAGGAATTGTCACAGATTGAAGTGTCATTAGAAGAGGTTTTGGAATTAATTAATAAACTTAACAGGAACAAGTCACCGGGACCAGATGGCATTCACTCAAGAGTTCTGAAAGAACTCAAATGTGAAATTGCGGAACTATTAACTATGGTTTGTAACCTGTCCTTTAAATCAGCTTCTGTACCCAATAACTGGAAGATAGCTAATGTAATGCCAATATTTAAAAAGGGTTCTAGAGATGATCCTGGCAATTACAGTCTGGTAAGTCTAGCATCAGTACCGGGCAAATTAGTTGAAACAATAGTAAAGAATAACATTGTCAAACACATAGAAGAACATAAATTGTTGGGCAAAAGTCAACATGGTTTCTATAAAGGGAAATCATGTCTTACTAATCTATTAGAGTTCTTTGAAGGGGTCAACAAACATGTGGACAAGGGGGATCCAGTGGACATAGTGTATTTAGATTTTCAGAAAGACTTTGACAAGATTCCTCACTAAAGGCTCTTATGTAAATTAAGTTGTCATGGAATAAGAGGGATGATCCTTTCATGGATTGAGAACTGGTTAAATGACAGGGAACAAAGGGTAGGAATAAATGGTAAATGTTCAGAATGGAGAGGGGTAATTAGTGGAGTTCTCCAAGGGTCAGTCCTAGGACCAATCCTATTCAACTTATTCATAAATGATCTGGAGAAAGGGGTAAACAGTGAGGTGGCAAAGTTTGCAGATGATACTAAACTGCTCAAGATAGTTAAGACCAAAGTAGACTCTGAAGAACTTCAAAAAGATCTCACAAAACTAAGTCATTGGGCAACAAAATGCCAAATGAAATTTAATGTGGCTAAATGTAAAGTAATGCACATTGGAAAAAATAACCCCAACTATACATACAATATGATGGGGGCTAATTTAGCTACAACTAATCAGGAAAGAGATCTTGGAGTCATCGTGGATATTTCTCTGAAGATGTCCACGCAGTGCGCAGCGGCAGTCAAAAAAGCAAACAGGATGTTAGGAATCATTAAAATAGGGATAGAGAATAAGATGGAAAATATCTTATTGCCCTTATATAAATCCATGATATGCCCACATCTTGAATACTGTGTATAGTCTCCTCATCTCAAAAAAGATACACTGGCATTAGAAAAGGTTCAGAGAAGGGCAACTAAAATGATTAGGGTTTGGAACGGGTCCCATATGAGGAGAGATTAAAGAGGCTAGGACTTTTCAGTTTGGAAAAGAGGAGACTAAGGGAGGATATGATAAGAGGTATATAAAATCATGAGTGGTGTGGAGAAAGTGAATAAGGAAAAGTTATTTACTTGTTCCCATAGTATAAATATAAATTAATGGGCAGCAAGTTTAAAACAAGTAAAAGGAAGTTCTTCTTCACACAGCGCACAGTCGACCTGTGGAACTCCTTGCCTGAGAAGGTTGTGAAGGCTAGGACTATAACAGGGTTTAAAAGAGAACTGGATAAATTCATGGAGGTTAAGTCCATTCATGGCTATTAGCCAGGATGGGTAAGGAATGGTGTCCCTAGCCTCTGTTTGTCAGAGGGTGGAGATGGATGGCAGGAGAGAGATCACTTGATCACTACCTGTTAGGTTCACTCCCTCTGGGGCACCTGGCATTGGCCACTGTTGGCAGACAGGACACTGGGCTGGATGGACCTTTGGTCTGACCCAGCATGGCCATTCTTATGTTCTTATGAGCTACCACAATTCAGAGGGATGGGCATATTTTTGTGTTGAATTCAGCCCTAGGCAAGAAAGCTGCTTTTCTTATATACGAGACTACAGTTTAATATATATACGAGACTGCAGTTTAATAACCGGTCTGATCCAAGTGATCTGTACCTCTGTTTGACTGAATTTTCTGAAATCAGCTAAAGGCATTATTCTTCATATTTCCCCTGGATACCATTCCAAATTTAAATGCTTCTAAATGAGACACATGTCAAAACTGATGGTTCTTTACTATCAGTTGTGTGCCCTCCATTGTGACTTGAATGGTATTTTTCAAGCATTATTTGGCAAATAAGATGTGCTTGTTTCACAAGGGTGACTGTCAATGATGCCACATTGGAAGTTGCTGGTACAAATGAGTTCAAAATATTCATGTGCAAAAATAACTGAGCATTTGTTTTCCTGTTTTAACTCTTCCCATCCCCCCTCCCTTCCCCCCAAAGCCAGAAGGAACTTTAATGATTGAGGTCAAAAACTTGAAACTGAAATCTTTAAGAGTTGGTAAAGTGCTTCTTGAAAAAAGATTGGTGGCCTCCAGTCGCTGCTCTGCAAAGGCTGTCTGGGAATGCTATCAAGCATTCTATAGCACAGACACTTTAAGAGTTCTTCAGAGAATGCTCAGTATGACAGGAAGGGAGAAACAATGTATGGAGGGCCTGAAGTGACACATTCTTCCAAAGCATTTGTCATGAACCTAAGAATTGCATCTCTGTAGAACTGTGTAAACTTGAGAAAACTGACCTGGCAAGCAAGCTTGCTTCCACCTTCCCTCCTGACTGCTCCCCCAAAGCCTTTAATGTTTACCAAGTCTGGGTCCCTAGTTATGCTTAATTCAACAACCAATGGAAAATTTGAAAGTTAGAAGAAACTTTATGGCAGGTAGATTAAAATATAGATTGAAAAACATTGGAGATTAAGTGACACAGTGGGTTATTGCAATAGTCTTTCAACCTTGGGTAGCTGGATTCACATCCTTGATTAGAATACCCAAGAAGTAAATTTGTTGAGCTCAGCCTAGGGCCTGATCTGCAGCCTGTGAGTCTAAAGGGATTCTAGTCTCTTGTGAAAAGAAAAGGAGTACTTGTGGCACCTTAGAGACTAACCAATTTATTTGAGCATAAGCTTTCGTGAGCTACAGCTCACTTCATCGGATGCAGTGAGCTGTAGCTCACGAAAGCTTATGCTCAAATAAATTGGTTAGTCTCTAAGGTGCCACAAGTACTCCTTTTCTTTTTGCGAATACAGACTAACACGGCTGTTACTCTGAAACTAGTCTCTTGTGGACATTTTCCTAGATCAAAAAACACCATATAATTTGCCATATATGAAAGTAGTATCTGTCTTGTAGAGACATGGGAATGGAATAGCAGGGTCACAATATGTCAGGATTTGAAGTGCATTAGTGGGGCTACTGTACACGTGGAAGCTTACTTAGCACTAGAGTTGGTCAAAAAAAATTGAATTTCATGAAGTTCCTTCTTTGACTAGTTTTACTCAGCACAATATCAACATTATCGTGTTATGTCAGTCTTTTAGTTTAATGAACATTTCTCTCTGACACACACACACACATCCCCTTCCCAATAATTATCAAAATAGGATTACTATACCTTTTTGAAACCAGTTCAGAATTAGCCTAAGAGATTTTGATCATCATCATTGACATAAGCAATAGGATATGTCAAAGATAGGGACGACATTTAATATCCAAGAAAAAAATTGAATTGACAACAATTGCTCTTCTAAAGTCATGTTGTTTTCCCAACATCATATACTATTGGCCTTATCCGGTAAATTACTGAGCACTTTCACCTCCCATTAAAGTTAGGAAGAGTTGAGGCTGCTTAAAGCATATTGAAGAATCAGTCCCTATATTTAGCATTTTACCTAATATCCAAAATGGTCATAGCGAGAGCCAGATCTTGCAGTCTTTGCATATGCTGGATTCAGTGAGAATCTTTTGTACACAAAACATATAGGGCTGGTTCTAAATCTCTTAATTCTACCCAGAGACTCTTTAAGAATGAGATTAGTTTCCATATTTGTGCCATACAAGTGTCTGTTTACAATATTGGTGCCAAATCACAATGTTCCTTTGCTATCTTATCTAATATTAGTAATATTAATATGCGTGTGTGTGTGCGTGTGAGTGTGTGTAAAAAATGCAGAGAAAAGGAAGACTTGATCCTAAGCACAAGAGTAGAATAAAACAGCCTTTTAAATATATTTACAAATCTTTACAATTAAGCAAAATATATCTCCAATTAAAAGGGGAAAAAACACTTAGAGGTGCTGCTCTCCATTTGCTCTAGCCTGACAAAAGTCTTGCTTTTCATTTACAATAGAAATCCAAGGACCCAGGGAGAGAGATAAAATCTCCTCCCAGAATAGAAAGTGTACCATAGTCACAGTCATTAACAGCCAGCCTAGATGGAGAAAGCAGCAGCAAGCTAAGCCTAGGGTATGTCTTCACTACCCGCCAGATCGGCGGGCAGCGATCGATCCAGTGGGGATCGATTTATCGTGTCTAGTCTAGACGCAATAAATCGACCCCCAAGTGCTCTCCCGTCGATTCCTGTACTCCAGCGCCGTGAGAGGCACAGGCGGAGTCGATGGGAGAGCGGTAGCAGTCAACTCACCACGGTGAAGATACCATGGTAAGTCGATCTAAGTATCATAGAATCATAGAATATCAGGGTTGGAAGGGACCCCAGAAGGTCATCTAGTCCAACCCCCTGCTCGAAGCAGGACCAATCCCCAACTAAATCATTGAAGTACGTTGTGTAACTTAGATCAATCCCCCCTCCCCCTAGTGTAGACCAGGGCTAAGTTTCAATGTCTATCCCCTTCCCTCCTGCACCAAGTAAAGTTAAACTGCACATTCAGCAGAAGTAGCTGCTTAGAGGCTCAGTCAATCACATCCATGCCCTCCTCTCTGCTGTTCATAGTGGGAGAAAAACAATAAGAAAAGCTGAATTGGCTTGTAATCACTATTGCTCCCTCTTTCTCCTTTTTTCAGACGGTTAGTACTACTAATAAAAACCTATTCTGAAGTGTTGTTTAGTGCTTGATTTGTGCTCTTTCTTTCCTAAGTTTCATAGAAGCATAAGAGGCCTAAAAGCACTTAAAAGTAATGTCTGAGGACTTGAACCATTCTCCTTCCCCAAACTGGCCCCCATTTTCCACTCTCTCCAATGATGTTTCAAAAACAAGCACTCCAAGTACTGTCTTGTTTCTCAGCCCTTTCAGTACCCTCTTCATTTTTTCCTGTTTGCCTTTCTGACTCACTTGCCTCACGTAAACCCCTTAGTTGGAATCTTACCTAAGTCAGTGACGGCAGATCTGCTTGTTTTAAAACTTGGAACAATTCTGAATTTCCCAGTGGCTTTGCAAAGTGATATTTCCATCTTGTGTTCAGGGTTGCTCTTCATTACCATTGTCAGCCTAACTGCTCTTGCCGGCACTCAGCGAAGACAGATTTACTGACTGTCATACAACAGTGTAAAGAATCACAGAAAGACACATTTTCTTAAGGCTTATCTAAACACACAAGTTGTAAATTATACCCGTACAGTTAAAGTGGTACAACCTCCCTAGTGTGGATGCAGTTATACCAGTATAAATGTGATTACACTAGTCTAACTTATTGCTTATGTGCAGGAAGAAGAATAAGCTATACAATATATAAGTGCATTGACACTAGGGGTTGTCCTGATACAATTGCATTGGTAACAAATCAACACCTTGTCTGACATAGTTACACTGGTACAAAAATTGTATGTAGACCAAGCCTTAACACTGAACATGGAACTTTATTTAGGATTAGGCAAGTAGTGTTATTCTTAAAGTAATTCTGTCTCTTCTTCACTGTAGAGCATCTGACTAGAACTTTCCCCACCCCCTCTTCAATGGCTTTCTGCTACAGTTTTAGGCATTGTCTACACATAGATTTTTGTAGTGGTAATTATAGCAGTTAGCAGTGTGATTTACAGATAGTTATACTGATACAGCCTCTAGTGTGGACGCAGTTATATCAGTATAGCTTTTCTCCCTTCCCATATAAGCATTTATAGTGGTATAAGTGGTGTAACTGTGTCCACATTAGAGGGTTATAACTCTTTAACTATACCACCAGTATAATTAAAGCAGTACAACTTTTATGTGTAGACAAGCTCTAGAGAAACAGTAAACATCACATCACATTTTCTCCCCACCCATTCTTCCTTTTTCTCTGTCTAAACAATCCTCCACAAGAATTACCATTTAACAATACATTCTAGAGCCAAACGAGTCATCTGATTCACCACTAATCCAGATCTAGCTATCTTATGACCCTGAGGAGGTTTGTATCCAGCGTATTTATATGGGTTATCAAATCTCAAAGGTGCAGGCTCCTCTTCACTAGATTTAGGACTCTTCTCAGCAGAACTATGTCTCTTCACTAAAGACTCTGGTATGAGTATCAGTGCTTCTAGGGTAACACAACAATACAAATGGTTTAAATTGGTTGAATATATGCTGCTGTTTCTTCAATATCAATTACCATAATCAGCCTCAACTATATATGATCTTGAGGTGCACGTATGTCCAATGACAATTGCTGATGGTGTCCAATATTTTCCGCATACCATTTTATAAGGACTGGTTCTCCTAGTTAAACTTGTGTAAGTTTTGGGCTGCATTCTGGCAGTTAAAGAGGAAAGCCTGCAATCTGTTAGACTTGCTATTTCTTGGCCTCACATCTTGCAAGCAGTGACAGTTAAATTGAAGATTTTCTCTGATTAGCAGGGTTGTTCTGATCTGTCTAGCCATAAGCAGCTGACCAGGGCCTACTCTGGTGACTACGGAGGATGTCCTACAGCTCAGAACTGCTAATGTGGTCCTTTTGTTGTAGAATTCTATTAGCAATTTGTATTGCTTTCTCAACCTTTCCATTCCTGTGTGTGAGGCAGAGGCTGGAAATAGTATGTTTGAAATTATACCATATCCAAAAAACTTCAAATTCAGGGCTGACAAAGTGTCAGTGACTTTCCTCTGCAAACACCAAACAAAATGTCTTTTTTTTTTAGCTTTTCTATACCTGTTGACTTGTGTGTTGAGTGAGATACAGAATTTCTAGCAACCTCAGAAAAATAGTCACTAGCTGCCATATATGCATCTCTTTTCCTCACACAAATCCAGTTCTATTGTTTTTCAAAGCCTGTGGGTAATCCCATAGATATCATCATGCCATTTGCACCATTTGATAAAAATATGTCAGTTTGTTTTGTATTCCTTTTTAGAATGAAATGCTCATCAAAGGTTGTTAGTTGCATACTTTTTTTTTTTTTTGCTTCTAGCCTGTAACAGGGTTTACTCACCCGTTAAAGGCAGAGGGAGAAATCTAGGGGGTCAGGCTATACCATTCCAGGAATTTTTGAACAAATGAAAGCCTATGAAATGTCAGAGGCAGGAGCTGGGAGAGAGGAAATGGTCCTAGGAAGATAGTGTTTGGCTGTTTCAAGGTGACTATTTCTTTAAAGGCCTGGGAACAGGTACCTTGTGTTTCAGGGTGGGGCAAGACTCCCCTCTCCCGGAGCCACACAGGATGAGTTCTGGGAAAGAGGATGGTTTACAATCTGCCTCTTCCCTCATAAGCAGGGAGACAGTAGAAAGGGAAGAATGGCTGCCTGCTGACCTCTCCCAACCCAGAGAGGAATAAGACTAGTTTCCTTCAGATCGCTGCTTTTTTCTTAATCTAAGGCTTCAGTTGACTCAAATTAGCACAGCCCTGAGGAGGAGGACTGAGAAACTCCTCTGTCAAGAGCAGAAGACTGTAGAGAGCCAGAGAAAACAGGGCCTTAGATTGAAGGAACTGGGCCCAGCTGGGGAATGGGCAGAAGAGCCTTTATTCTGAGTTTATTTTTGGACTTGGATAGATCAGGAAAGGGTCGGTTTTTATGGAAGGATTTAGCTACCAGGCTAAATCACAACAGCAAGGCTTGCAGCTGCCAAAGCAGATTGAGAAGGGAAATTGAGGCAGAGCTGCTGCAGAGTCACCCCAAGCCATGAGGGGGTGCAGTTATTTAACATGGCCCATCAGCAAGTGTAATACAACTCAGACTTCAGTGTAAGGGACCCAAGCTACTCATTGGTAATTAGATGTGAATCTAAATAAGTAACTGAATATGAAGGAATCTAAGTTGGAACAGCATGCTCAGTGAGGTGATAAGGAGTGTGAATTACATCAGCTTGGACTAGGCTCACCTTTGAACTTGACAAATCTTCTGAGGAACTGCCACTATCTTGGAATTTCTTTCTTTGATAGCAATTATTTGGCTTTTTTTTCCAATTCCCCTTCCCTTCTTTTAAACCAGAGATGGTTTGAAATTATTTTTCCACACCAAAAAAAAAAATCAACAAAAAAATCAAAATTTTTCTTCAAAATTATTCAGATTTTCATTAAAAAATTGGTTTTGGTAATTGAAAACCAAAAATGTATGGTTTTTTGTTTGTTTTATTTTAAACCCAGGTTTTTTTTCCTACCCCAGTTTGCGGGGGGCATACTTTTTGATTAAAATGGGAATATTTTCTAGCAAGTCTGGCTGCTTGTCTTCTAAATCCAGCTCTGCAACTGTAAAATATGGTGTACTCTGAATCTATGCTGGTTACTCCATAGAGAATACTCCAGAATCCATAGGTACATAGCTTTAAAGTTTCAGCACCGTGATCAGCAGAGACAACTGTATCTGCTGAACTTCTTTGGCTGAAATCATAAAATGGGAAGTGTGGTCTTTCAAGGAAAGAGAGAGAGGTGAAACGCTTGTGTCATTTTGTAACATATTGAAGTCCAGCTGGTCCTGATGGTTTCTTGTGCTGCATTTAAGAAGTGAGACAAAGAAAACTTATAAAAGGAACTCAAAGTATTGCCCGAAAAAACACAATATTCTATTTAGGGACTATGTTTTGAAATGCATGTGAATAATATAGATTGGATCACGTTTTATGAGTTACTACTGGAAATAAAGCCAAATCCAGGAAAGAACTTTTTAACTTATAGAAAGTATATGCAGCCTTTTGTTGGAGCAGGCGGGGAACTCCAGGAGGTTACCTTGCATAAAATCATGAATGTAAATGACCCAAACCTCCAATAGTTGCTGCAAATGCTCTCTCTCTTCCTGGGATGAATGTGGGACAGAGCCTAGACAGCTGAAACTTTTGTAGTTTTGTCCTAAGTTACATAATTATGGAAATATCTCTGGACTTATTACTCTGAAAATGTGTGGACCATTTTTGCAGAAATGTGGCCCTTGGTTACATGTCCATGCAGTTCATAACTGAACAAAAATACAGGAGGGAAAGAGACTGACTCACATAGAAGGATGAACAGCAATTCTTTGGATAAGAATTTCTTGTACCAACACTGGCAAAGTCCTGTTTGTAACCGACAGCCTTATTCCTGTTTCTAAGGGTTTACTTGAGGATGTTACTTATTATCTAGGGGAAGTTTAGATGGCAGCTGCCTGACCTCCATCATAACTAATAGGAAGCTCAGGGCATGAATGATATAGACTCAAAGAGAGCTTTTTCTAGGATGCCATTCAAATGATCAACTAATGATTATTTAGTATATAATATAGGATTTAGTACAGATGACTGGCCATCTAAAGTTCATTAGCCTGGTTCATCCTTTTTTCACACATGCATCAATCCAACTGGATACACCATTTCTTCTAATAATTAACGGTAGAGGAAAAAGAAAGCAAACTGATGACAGATTTATATGGTTCTCATCACCACAGTTCCTGAGTGTCTGATTATAGGCTACTCAAAATTCCACAAGTAACAAAGATCAATTTAACCTCTTCTGGAAGGCAGCAGTTTACCAGCCATCAGAGTAGGCTAATAAGAAAATGATCTAAGGATGTAAAGGAAAAGAGTTAGGAACTTCGTAGCTTGTCAGTTAGGCTTAACCAAAATATTTTGCGTTCATTGTTTTCACATCAGAATTATCAGAACTGAGAACTATTTTTTCCAATAGTGCTACAGTGCTAAGAGGACAATCATTGCTATGTCGAAATATATATGATAAGCTGATTATTACACATGGGGATTTTTTTAGACCATGTCAAAATGTAGCTCATCCATAATGATTGACTACAGAAATAAAAATACTGTCTTGAATATTGAAGACAGAGGGGTTTTGGAGTTGACCAGTGGCATATTAAAATGATCTGTATAAGGAATATCTTCACTTTACTGCAGCAATTTTGGAAGCATGGCTTTCATCAAGATGAGGATTTCCCATAATCACAAAGGAAAGGGCTAAAAGAACTTTACCTGTATTTTCAGAATTAAATTGCATCATATGAGATTCAGACTAGTTATATTTAACTCACCTTTCCTTTCTCCATTCATTTTGCCTTGTCTTCCCCTTTTCCCCAGATCTAGGTTCATGACTTCACATGTCAAATACCAGCCATAACATTTCCTTCTTCTCCACTGCCAATCCAAGCCTGTGATCTCCTACCTCTTGAGTGAAAAATAATTACAGATGCAGTAGACATGCAACCTATCTGCTGGCCCCTAGTTAGGTATCTCATGGAAATTTCATATAAATGCAGTGATTTTTCCCATAAGGACTGTCCAATAGGTGATGAGGTTTATATAAAAAGATCCAAATTTGACATTTTCATTGAGAACAAACATGAGGGCAGTTACAGAAACGAGCATGCATTTCTAGATGAATTTAGACACAACTAAGCAATTAGTACTGTAAGTTAATTTGGTTTGCTCAATTTAGGGCTCAAAAGACAGAGCACATCTTGTGACAAAGGGAAACAAGCTATTGTGGTGCTAGAGATGTAAAAGAAAGGAAGGGGGGACTTTAGAAGGGTTTATACTTCTAATAGGGTTTATAGAGTTAGGCTCTCTTTTTAAAAATATATATATATATATATATATTTAATTAATTAACTTCATTTGATCTTTGTGAGGTGCTTAAAGAGGAGTTAGAATAGGGATGGAAGAATCAGTTCTTCTGATGTGTTCCTGGCCTTCTACAAGAAGGTCAGTAAGAAATATTCCAGTTGACATAACCGCATTATATATTTAAGAAGATATACAAAGAGTTAGGGTAGGTGATGTCATCTTTCTTTGAAGCATCGGAGGATATGGACCGAATCCTCCGATCTGTGATAGCCATTCACAATCAGAACAGGAAGTTTTAAAAAGGAACAGGATGAATATCTGCATGAAAATCTAGATGAAAAGCAATTGAAGGATATGAGGGCACCTCCAAGGGGCATTCTTTCCTTCTAAACATCTCTACATTCTTTTGGTTTCTGTGGTTTCATATTCAAATTCACTTTGTGCACTGTTCACCATTCATTGGTTCCAAGCGATGAGAGATGATGGATGAAGTGAAAGGGAAATGTTTTCATCCAGCTGCTATTTAGTTGTAATGTTCTATTAACAACACAAAGAAGGGAACTCCCATCTCCATAGCATGGGTTTTTCCAAAGATACGGATTATAAAAATTAATTAACAGCTTCTTCATCTCTGTCCATTTCTCAGGAGTAAAGCTGTCACATGTATTCTATGCACATTGTTTTATAAATCCACAAATTATTTTACATTGTATATTAAAACCCTCCAAGTCATTGGTTTTCACCACCTACCCAATTTCCTCAAGTGCAGGCAAAAGAAATGAAGGCTGTCTGTGGCTTTAATATGCCCTTGATAAATATTGCCTGTATAGCATTTCCTACAACTCAAAACTGAAGCCATTATTTCAGCAAAGCCTGTTATTGTTCATTAGCACAAAGAGTGTGTAATAAATATAAAGAAAGATTGCTTGGTTTACTGTATCTTTGTCATCTAAAGCAGTTATGAATGACTACAGGGATTTGTTTTTGAATGACTTATTTGCTTCCTGCTTAATAAACAACATGTAATTAGGGTAATATATTGTTTCCTAGTTATCTTAGCAATGAAGTGAAGGAAAACAAAAGAACAATTTTGGCTATAAAAGAACAGTAGATAATCTTAATACTATCCCTTAAGTACTTAGAATGATTATGCATAACCTAAACTGCTGGGAGGTCTATGTGCAAAGGAAGAGCAGACACTATGTTTAATGAATTCTTTATTACTCAGATCATGAATAATTACTCAGGTATTACACAGGTATTATAAAACTACAGCAACTTTTCTGCATGTGAGATTATACAATGTTTGAATAAGGCACCCATAAGAGAATTGGCATTGACGAATGGAAATGGATTGTGTTAGTTTAGAAAAGTTTGGGTGCTTTACTCCATTGACTTAAGTGGAGTTACGCTTGTCAGCAGAGGATCTGGTCCAATATATTGAAGTACAGGTTAGTAGGTGAGTATCTTGCTACCGGCTACCCACACTCGCTGGCCCCCACAGTTAGTAAGGGTTGTCAGAACTTAGGAGGAGCCTTGAAAAGACCTCACTTAGTTTCAGTGAAGTCACTTGCTTTTGTCATATAAACTCTGTATGACATTTGCACTGGCAAACATGCCACGAGGAAAAATAATGAAAGATACCAGATGACAATGTCCTTTGGAAAACATTGGTGTCAATGTGTGGTATTTTGTACTCAGCTGTGGGTTTCTCCTGGTAAGAAACAGCAATGTTGAGGCCAGTGAGGGTTCTCCTTTCAAGAGGCTAAGCCCATCTTGCAACACTCCTCTTTCTCCATTCTCTGCTCTACATGTAGCATGTGTGTCATCATCCTGAAGTGCAATGGGAAGATTCAACAAACTTTGGGATGCCTATCCAAATTTTGCTGATTGTGGGCCACCTGTCACAACACACTAGATCATGTAATATATTTATTGTTCAAGGCCCCAGTCCTTGATCACCTGGGAGGAGCCTCATTGAGTTCAGCGGGACTCTATGGGTGCTGGAGTCCACCCATGCAGATCCAATTGCAGGATCAGAGCCAAAATAACCTGTTAAGACACACACACACACACACACTGAGATGTTTACATTCATTCTTAGATGTTATCATACACCTTATAAAAGTGTATCACATCATTTTATTACATATGTATTGTATAATGTATAGTTATAATACAAGTTGCAATACCAAAAAGGTCAGGAAAAAAAGCCATTCCTATTCATCATGTTAATTATAATAAATCAGAAATCCCTTACAATTAGAAAGGTTTTCCTAATATCTAACCTAAATCTCCCTTGCTGCAGATTAAGACCATTACTTCTTGTCTTACCTTCAGTGGACAATTGCTCACCATCCTCTTTAAAGCAACCTTTAATATATTTGAAGACTTATCAGGTTTCCCCCTCATTCTTTTTTTCTCAGGACTAAACATGCCCAGTTTTTTTAACCTTTCCTTATAGGTCAGGTTTTCTAAACCATTTATCATTTTTGTTGCTCTCCTCTGGTTGCTCTCCAATTTGTCCACATCATTCCTAAAGCGTGGCACCAGTATTGGACACACCAGTCCATCTGAGGCCTCACCAGTGTCAGTAAACTAGGACAATTACTTTCTGTATCTTATATACCACATGCCTGTTAGTACACCCCACAATGATATTAGCCTTTTTCTTAACTGCATCATATTGTTGACTGATATTCAATTTGTGATCCACTATAACCCCTGGAACCTATTTAGCAGTACCACCAACTAGCCAGTTATTACTCATTTTGTAATTGTCCATTTGATTTTTCCTTCCTACGTGTAGTACTTTGCATTTGTCTTTGCTGAATTTCATCTTGTGGATTACAGACCATTTCTCCAATTTGCCAAGGTTGTTTTGAAATCTAATCCTGTCTTCCAAAGTGCTTGCAATCCCTCCCCACTTGGGTGTCATACGCAAATTTTATAAGCATACTCTCCACTCCATTATCCAAATAATTAATGAATATATTGAATAGTACCAGACCCAGGACTAACCCTTGTGTATCCCACTACATAAGCCCTCCCAGTTTGACAGTTAACCATAGATAACTATTCTTTGGGTACAATCTTTCAACCAGTTGTGCACACACCTTATAGTAATTTCATCTAGACCACATTTCACTAGTTTGCTTATGAGACTGTCATATGGGACTGTGTCAATAGCATTACTAAAATCAAGCTATATCATATCTACTGTTCCCCCCTATCCATTAGGCCGAAAACCTGTCAAAGAAGAAAATTAGGTTGGTTTGGCATTTGGTTATTCCTTATTATCCTCTAGGTGCTTACAAATTGTTTGTTTAATAATTTGTACCAGAATCCTTCCAGGTATAGAAGTTAGGCTGAATGGTCTATAATTCTCCAGATCCTCTTTGTTCCCCTTGTTTAAGGTAGGTACTATGTTTGCCATTTTCCAGTCCTCTGGGACCTCACCCATCCTCCATGAGCTCTTGAAGGTAGTTGCTAACAGTTGAAGATTGCTTCAGCTAGTTCCTTAGGTACCCCAGGGTGAATTAAATCAGGCCTTGCCAACTTGACTATATCTAACTTAAGTAAATATTCATTAAACTGCCATTCCCTATTTTGGCATGAATGTCCACACAAGATAAACAAAAAGTATGTGAAAATAGTCAGACGGAGTCATGATTCAGAATTCACAAACATATTTCTGTATGGAAGTCACAGTGATGCACAACATCTACAATCTCCAATCCATGTGCAGTTAGACAGCACAGCCCCAGTTGTGGGCAGGACTGCTGGGAGAGTGGGCAATGCCATGGTGCCAAGAGATTAGCAACAGCCCCAGGCTGCAACAGCATTGCAGTGGCAAATTAAAGCTGCCACACATCCACTGGTCCCCCTCAGTGAGGCCATCAGTACTTCCTGCCATCCCCGATGGGGTAAATCTTCCACAGGAACAACACAGCGGTTGCAATATACTTAATTGTGGGTTTCAGTCATCTCAATTTGCCAGACAATTAATTGTGCGTGCGCACACACACACACACCCCTTTAGAAAAATAAATTCTAATTGCATCCAGAGTCATAGGATTTCCCCCACCCTCTCTTCACCCTCATTTGAAATTTGTCCTTTGATTTTCAGACTGCCAAAAAAATATTTAAGCAATCTGTGTGCCTAGAAAGTGGTTTTAGGTAAGTGACAGGCACACAGAGCTTTGAATATCTAGTCCTAAGGTTCTGGCAGACACACAAAGGCAAGGAAATTTGGAGTTAAGATTGTTCCTTTGTCCTTAACTTGCCCCCAATGGATTTACCAGTAACTATTAATCACTGTATGGTCTGTATCACACACTGTTCTCTGAGCCCTATGCAATACCAGAGGCACAATGGAATGAGTTCAGGAAAGAGTCAGCTTGAAATTTGCTGTAAAATTCTACATCTGTTCTTTTGTGGGTTTAGAACAGGAGAGTTTAAAATCTGTCTTTTGATACATGTGATACATTTTGAAATCTGCATGGCTCTTCCTATGCATTGTTGTGCTTGATTTGAGAATCGAGGCTATTGTGAGCCCTTTCATGGCTGGCCCACCAGTTATCTTCAATCATTCCACAAATAATCCATGGAAAATAATTAATTTAAGTGCATGTGTGTTCAACAGTGGAGGAGAAATTATGCAAAGTATATGTTGGATCATTTTTTTAAAGTATGCGTTGAGTTGCATGAAACCATCACAGATTTTAACAAGGGATCTTTGTCCAGCCTCAGATAAGATATCTGAGGCCCCTCAGCTGGTGTAAACTGGCATAGCCTTTGCTAAAGTCACTGGAACTACTCAACACCTGAGTAAATGGCACCCAGTCTTTAGCCCTTCCTGTAAATTCGCCCTCCACATACCTGTCTGATGATGTGTGAACCAGACAAAAAAATGTTGAGGATTTTTTTAAGCCTCATGTCAGCACTCTAATATAAATTTCACACAAATTCCTCTTAGAGCCACTATAAAAAGAAATTTTTCTTCTTCTTCTTTTCTCTTTTTAGGATATGTCTGCACTTCACTAAAAATAGAATGTATTTTTAGAATAGAATGGTGGCACCAGTATTGGGAGGGTCTAGCACCCTAAGTGCGTACCTACATCTCACATGGGTACGTATTTGGGGCGACTAGCCCTTCCCATCACTTGCACCACTGTGGCAACACTCTACTTTTCGAGTGCTAGCTCACTTACAGCTAGTGCAGGTATGTGTGCTCAAGCTGGAATTTACATCTCCAGATCAAAGTGTTGACATATCCTGCAATATGGTGAAAAGAGTGAAGCTCTAAGTGGAGTGGAATGGTTAGCCATTAGGCCCCAATTTGGGAAAGCATTTAAATATGTGCATAGGTACCACTGAAGTCAATGGAACCTAAACATGTGCTTAAAGGGAAGCATTTGCTTAAGGGCCTTGCTGAATGGGGCTTTAATGCAGCACTTAAGTGATGCAGAATGCCTCTGGAAGCACTTTGTCCTTTGGCCCCAATTCAGCAAGGTACTTAAGTATGTTTCTAATTTAAGCCTGTGAGGAGTCCGATTTGATTTATATGGCTCAGGTGCCTCAAGTTAGACATATGCTTAAGCACCTTGCGGAATCAGATCCTTAGTGAATGCTTTGTCTAGGATCATTTGGGTTTCTATGTTTTCTCTTGTTTCAGAGTAGCAGCCGTGTTAGTCTGTATTCGCAAAAAGAAAAGGAGTACTTGTGGCACCTTAGAGACTAACAATATTAATTTGAGCATAAGCTTTCATGAGCTACAGCTCACTTCATCGGATGCATTCAGTGGAAAATACAGTGGGGAGATTTATATACACAGAGAACATGAAACAGTGGGTGTTACCATACACACTGTAACAAGAGTGATCACTTAAGGTGAGCTAATACAAGCAGGAGAACGGGGGAGGGGTGGGGGAAGAAAACCTTTTGTAGTGATAATCAAGGTGGGCCATTTCCAGTGGTTGACAAGAACCTCTGAGGAACAGACATGTTCTCTGTGTATATAAATCTCCCCACTGTATTTTCCACTGAATGCATCCGATGAAGTGAGCTGTAGCTCACAAAAGTTTATGCTCAAATAAATTTGTTAGTCTCTAAAGTGCCACAAGTACTCCTTTTCTTTTTGTGAATACAAACTAACACGGCTGCTACTCTGAAACCTGTCATTATGCAAGGCACTGAATTTAGCCGTATGGAGTGGAAATCTATCAACTTCATGAAAAAACTCGTACAGATACAGATAGACATCATCTTCCTCTCCAAATGCAAACAGATGGACATCATACCAAAAGGACTGAAGGTAAAAAATCCATTACAATCTACATACCACCCAGACTATGCTGACAGCTTGTGCCACACGCTCTCAAAGAAACTGCGGAACCACCTGATCAACATCCTCTACAGCAAACAGGGAAAGATTAAGAATGAGCTCTCAAAACTGGATACTCTCATAAAAAAACAGCCTTCCACACAAACTTCCTCGTGGCTGGACTTTACAAAAACTAGACAAGCCATTTACAACACACACTTTGCTTCTCTACAAAAAGAAAAAGGACACTAAACTACTACATGCCACAAGGGGCCACAACAGTGGTTCCCTTAACCCACTCAGCAATATTGTTAATCTATCCAACTATACTCTTAGCCCAGCAGAAGAATCTGTCCTATCTCGGGGCCTCTCCTTCTGCCCCTCCACCCCCATGAACATGATACAGTTCTGTGGTGACCTAGAATCCTATTTTCGACGTCTCCGACTCAAGGAATATTTCCAACACACCTCTGAACAACATACTAATCCACAGAGACCTTCCTACCAAGACTACAAAAAGAAGGATTCTGGGTGGACTCCTCCTGAAGGTCGAAACAACAGACTGGACTTCTACATAGAGTGTTTCCGCCGACGTGCACGGGCTGGAATTGTGGAAAAGCAGCATCACTTGCCCTATAACCTCAGCCGTGCAGAACACAATGCCATCCACAGCCTCAGAAACAACTCTGACATCATAATCAAAAAGGCTGACAAAGGAGGTGCTGTCGTCATCATGAATAGGTCGGAATATGAATAAGAGGCTGCTAGGCAGCTCTCCAACACCACTTTCTACAAGCCATTACCCTCTGATCCCACTGAGGGTTACCAAAAGAAACTACAGCATTTGCTCAAGAAACTCCCTGAAAAAGCACAAGAACAAATCCGCACAGACACACCCCTGGAACCCCAACCTGGGGTATTCTATCTGCTACCCAAGATCCAAAAACCTGGAAATCCTGGACGCCCCATCATCTCAGGCATTGGCACCCTGACAGCAGGATTGTCTGGCTATGTAGACTCCCTCCTCAGGCCCTACGCTACCAGCACTCCCAGCTATCTTCGAGACACCACTGACTTCCTGAGGAAACTACAATCCATCGGTGATCTTCCTGAAAACACCATCCTGGCCACTATGGATGTAGAAGCCCTCTACACCAACATTCCACACAAAGATGGACTACAAGCCATCAGGAACAGTATCCCCGATAATGTCACGGCAAACCTGGTGGCTGAACTTTGTGACTTTGTCCTCAGCCTAACTATTTCACATTTGGGGACAATGTATACCTTCAAATCAGCGGCACTGCTATGGGTACCCGCATGGCCCCACAGTATGCCAACATTTTTATGACTGACTTAGAACAACGCTTCCTCAGCTCTCGTCCCCTAATGCCCCTACTCTACTTGCATTACATTGATGACATCTTCATCATCTGGACCCATGGAAAAGAAGCCCTTGAGGAATTCCACCATGATTTCAACAATTTCCATCCCACCATCAACCTCAGCCTGGACCAGTCCACACAAGAGATCCACTTTCTGGACACTATGGTGCTAATAAGCAATGGTCACATAAACACCACCCTATACCGGAAACCTACTGACTGCTATTCCTACCTACATCCCTCCAGCTTTCACCCAGATCATACCACACGATCCATTGTCTACAGCAAAGCTCTACGATACAACCGCATTTGCTCCAACCCCTCAGACAGAGACAAACACCTACAAGATCTCAATCAAGCATTCTTACAACTACAATACCCACCTGCTGAAGTGAAGAAACAGAGTGACAGAGCCAGAAGAGTACCCAGAAGTCACCTACTGCAGGACAGGCCCAACAAAGAAAATAACAGAACACCACTAGCCATCACCTTCAGCCCCCAACTAAAACCTCTCCAACGCATCATCAAGGATCTACAACCTATCCTGAAGGATGACCCATCACTCTCACAGATCTTGGGAGACAGGCCAGTCCTTGCTTACAGACAGCCCCCCAACCTGAAGCAAATACTCACCAGCAACCACACACCACACAACAAAACCACTAACCCAGGAACCTATCCTTGCAACAAAGCCCGTTGCCAACTGTGTCCGCATATCTATTCAGGGGACACCATCATAGGGCCTAATCACATCAGCCACACTATGAGAGGCTCATTCACCTGCACATCTACCAATGTGATATATGCCATCATGTGCCAGGAATGCCCCTCTGCCATGTACATTGGGCAAACTGGACAGTCTCTACGTAAAAGAATAAATGGACACGAATCAGACGTCAAGAATTATAACATTCAAAAACCAGTCGGAGAACACTTCAATCTCTCTGGTCACTCGCTTAGAGACCTAAAAGTGACAATTCTTCAACAAAAAAACTTCAAAAACAGACTCCAACGAGAGACCGCTGAATTGGAATTAATTTGCAAACTGGATACAGTTAACTTAGGCTTGAATAGAGACTGGGAGTGGATGGGTCATTACACAAAGTAAAACTATTTCCCCATGTTTATTTCCCCCACCCCCAACCCCCACTGTTCCTCAGACGTTCTTGTCAACCGCTGGAAATGGCCCACCTTGATTATCATTACAAAAGTTTTTCTCCCCCTGCCCCCCATCCCCCTGCTCTCCTGCTGGTATTAGCTCATCTTAAGTGATCACTCTCCTTACAGTGTGTATGGTATCACCCATTGTTTCATGTTTTCTGTGTATATAAATCTCCCCACTGTATTTTCTACTGAATGCATCCGATGAAGTGAGCTGTAGCTCACGAAAGCTTATGCTCAAATAAATTTGTTAGTCTCTAAGGTGCCACTAGTACTCCTTTTCTTTTTATGTTTTCTCTGGTCTTACAAGAAACGTTTTTTTCCATTATGAGAACAGAAAATACCATATTTAAAAGTGCCATTTTCCAGATGGAAGCTATTCTATTCCCTTCAGTTTGCTACAGGTCACAGTCTGTGTTTGTCACTGTGTGTGAAATAATTAGGGGAAAATGTATCTTCTAATTAACTTGGAGAATATAAACATAATGGTGCAATCACTTAGTGCACTAAGACAGCTAAATGTTTCCTCTTGACTAGTGTGGGGGAGACAATTGTGGAGTCAGGGAGTGAAGCTTTTGCCGTTCCGCTGGAGGGGGTGTGCTCCATTTATCAAGCTGACTGGGCTGTCATATCAGTGGAAGGACCCTGGAGAGCCCTGACCATGAGATTGAAGGTTGGTACTAATTTACTGCAACACAAATGCATTGAAGAGGAAAGAGAGAGCTCCTAATCTCTTCAATTTTCTTACATTACTCTGAAGGCCATGGAATTAAATGAAACAATCGCTGGTGACAACTTTAGTGAGTCCTGAATGCATGACAGGAGAAGTATTAAAATAGCTCAATAGTTTTATTTTATATATGTGTGTGTTAATCTTACCCCTGCATAAGGAACAAGGTTAGAAAAGACTGTCTCTTGGATACACATCTCCCTCTCTCAGGAAGATGTGTATCATCTATTCAGTGCAGTGTCTGCCTGGTCAAAACCTGGAAACAACATACAGAAAACAACTACCACCACTAAACAGCAAAAGTGCTATCTATAAAATAAATAAAGCTTAATTTTGGGGCAGCACAGTTTTCTATTTGTACATTGCATTTAACAACTTGTGCTTCACCCTTCAGTCTCCAACAGGACCAAATTGTGAAAAATCATAGGAACTGCCAGATTGCATTAGCCCCAAGGTCCATCTAGTCCAGTAACATATATCAGAGAATGGCCAGTACCAGATGCTCCAGAGGAAGGTGCAAGAAACCCCACGGTAGCCAGATGGGAAGTAATCTTCCAGCCATGAAGGTCTCAACCTAATTCATAATAGAGATTCCTTTGAGCCCGAAACACTTAGCTTTATTTCTCTTCAAATACTCTGTTAGTGTTAACTATTATAACTCTGGATATTCTTGTTATCCATAAACGTCCAATCCCTCTATGAATCTTGCTAAATTCTAAGATCACTGAGCATTACCACAGAAGTCTCCTAAGAGACTTTAGTGTAAGTTCAGAGAAATATGAAAAGAAAAGAAGCTGATTATATAGTATCTTCTCCTGTACACATTTAATACTTGTTCAAAACATACAGCACCTTTCTTTACAAGTCTACCCATAGGAGCAGACGCATTCTAAATGCCGCTAGCAAGATATAAATAATAATACAACATGGTTATATATAACTGGGAATAAACCTACAGCATCCTTATCCCTTCAATTTAAAGGACTGCTAAAGGCCATAGTTTCCCATTTGTGTGTGGGTTGGGAGAGAGGGGAATGTGACAATAAAAGGACATACACAATTATTATACTATTGCCATTTGCAATCCTATAGTTAAAGGTCAGTCAGGTTTTCTATTGTAATATTTTCAGGGATTTATAACTTAGCTATCTAAAAATTTGCTCCAGGTTAATACTTTCTATACTGACTCTTAATCCAAAGATGAGCTTTATCTTTTTTTTACATTTTGTTTTGGGGTTTAAAAAATGACTTGTCCTTTACAGACATGTTTAAAATGAACAAACCAGAAGTGTGGTAGCTTCAAATGTTCTTTTGTGATCATATACAAGTAAAACAAATTGAAAATAGCCTTGATTTATAAATGAAATTTAGAAAGTCATGAGTCCAATTGCTTTTGGAATTTTGAAAAGCAAAGCCAACAAAAATGGCACAAATATTGTAACTTTACAGTTTTCTAATATTCCTAACCAATCCAATTTCTCCCTGCATTGTGCTAAAGGTTTTATGACTCATGCAAGCAACATGGATCCTAATCAGGTCATTCCTCTCTCATTAATTGTACAAATAAAAATATTTCTTACAAGATGTAATGATACATTATCAGAAAAAAATACAATGGTTCAGTAAGACAAATACATTAATTTTTAAAAATTGATATATTCCCCTAATGGAGAACATCTTACTGCTGGGAGAGTCACTGTGCAACAAAGATACAGAAAAGTATTCAGTCATGTGTTTTTCTTCAGGTATGTTCTTTTCTTTAAGCACATGAGTCATACTATTGAAATCAATGGGACGACTCAAATATTTAAAGTTAGGCACATGCTTAAATACCTTCCTGAATCAGGCCCTCAGTGGCTCCATAAGAATTGTAGTCCTCTATATCAGTAAGAAGGCAAAACACTTGAGCATATGTGTAACTCCCACTGACATCAATGAGATTTTGATGTGATCTTAAAGTTAAGCACCTGCTTCAGTGCTTTACTAAATTAGGACCCAAGTGTCCATGGAAGGTGGAAATATCTACTCTTGCTGTTGGTTGCTCCACTCCTTTCCCTAGGCAAAGCCAAGTGAGTGAGAGATGTAGAGGGGCAAGTGTGAAAGAGAAGGAAGAACTCTGACAGAACAGTTTTTGGAGGGAACAAGGAGTGCAGCACTGAGGGGCCAGAACATAGCTGTGAATGTGACAAGAAGAAAAGTAAGATCAGAAAAAAAGAGATACAAAACTGTTGGTTTGGGTACATCCTTCTCTGTCTCCTCACACAGTGAGCAAGGTCATGGTGGGCACACAGCTTCTTAGTGACATGTTTCTCTTATGTTATCTCTTAGGGGGCAGGGGTGGGATGAGCAAGGAGGTAGAAAAATGAAGGAAAGAGAAAAGGGCCACTGAGAGGGAGGAAGGGGCAGAGGAAGGAGGGAAGGAAAGGAGCATGGAGGGCAGGGAGAGAAGCACAGGATGGGGAGGAGGTTGTGGCAATCAACCAATCAATAGGCAGATAATAATGCCCAGTGTTCAAACCATAAAAGGCAACCTGCTGACTTCCCTGGCACATCCTGGGGCTGTGACGATTTGGGGCCATTGGGGGAAAAGGGGATCCCTTTCTCCTTTGCGGCTGCTTGGGACTAACTGCTGCTAGCGAAGTAGTCCCTGCTGTTCTCAGAGGCTAATTCCACCCTCGGTAGCCTTACTCTGCTTCCCCCAGATCATGTGGTTTTGGTGCTCCTGTAGGTGGGTTCTGATGGAGATGGAGTCCCCACTTCACCCTGACCTGATCCCCTTGCACTCTCTCTGTGGATCTAGATGATTTGTTCAAACACCCTGGACCCACTGACATCTGTCACTCAATTCCCTTGCTGTTGCTTCTTTTTCCTTTCTTTTCTTTTTTGTGTTCCCAAAAATACTTATGTTCCCCCATCCTTTACCCCTTGCAAGCTCCCCCCACATTTTGCTGCTATCCCCATCATAGTCTATTCTACCACTTACCAGTTTCATTTCTCCCCAAAACTAATTCCACCATCCTCAAGCACCAGAAGCCATATTGTGTTCTGATCTCAGCCATCCCTTGTACATCTGGAGTAACACCATGGACAGCAGTGGTGCATAAGTATGAAAATCACACAAGTGTTAACTACAGTTATTTTTGAACATCTTAAAATGTTTGGTTCAAATTCTAGACACAGGGTTATGTTGATTCTTATTTTATTCCTATTTTTAACATTTTTTTCCTTTGGCTTAAAATTAACATACTGTTATAGCATGTTTAAAGAATGTTTTCTAATGAAAAAGATTAAGAAATAAATTGCATTGCATTGTAATCCTATGAGGATATTAGTAAATCAGGTATTGACCCTGGATTACATACCTCTGAACTCTCATCTTAATTGCTTTCAAACATACCCCAAACTTTTTACGAGACAGACGTAAATGCTGCTGTTGCTGGGCTTAGTTAATCTATTTCAGTTTGATGGCAACCCACTAAATGAACTTCAAATGTAGATAATAAAATTAGGTCTTACTGTACCAGTACCTCTCCGCTGTCTTTTCCCATGTACCAGATGTTCCTATTTTAACCCTACATTCACCCTCACTCCAAAAGAACCAGTACTTCCTTTCTATCCCGCTGCAAACTGTGAAGCTCAGCAGTGGGGAATTATGAAGCTGAAGCAATAGATTGCTTTTCTCACACTGACTAAATTATTTCCACTGAGTGTGGAGTCTTCCGCTTTAGTAAAGTTTGTTAAATCCCTTGTCTAGGCATTTTTCCAATTTTAAAAGGTAAGTGGCCTAATGTTTGTTCCTGGCCCAACTAGAGAGATTTTTCTGAGTGTTTGGTGTCGTTTCATCAGTCATTTGCCATATTCTAACATGTAACCTGAAGAAATTTACAAAAATGACAGAATCATTAGAATAACTTTTTTTCCACAAACTCAAATTCAGTTTCTAAAAGAATCAATTTAATTTGACTGCATTCCTGATAGCCTCAGCTGCAATGCCCTTTTAGGTAGCAAATATCATGACATTTGATCCACTGTCATGGTGGCATCTGGGCAACCTAAATCAAGGGGGGAGAGAAAATGATAAAATACCTCCCTTACTGGGAAGGAGAAGATATAAATTTCTTTCTTCAGAGAATGAAATTATGATAGATGAAGTAATTAATCTCTAGGCTTTTATATTTGGTATTGGGGTGGAGGCATAAACCCAACACTACTATAGGAATATTTGAGTATTTTTCACCAAGAGGTATTGAGGTGCAAAAAATTCCAACAGATCTAATCCTGGGAGGGGCTGATTGTCCTCAACTCCCATGGGCTTCAGTTTTTGTTGGAATCTATCATGAAACAGTGTTCAAAAGCCGTCCTCTTGTTATTGAGGAGCCCCAGTTTAAGGAAGAAAATATTCACAGTCCTACAGGAAAAATAGAAGTCATTTTGTCAAAGTAGAATATAGCCTCGTTACTGCAAATTGATCCCTTCAGTAACAAGTGTGATTTTAGCATCTCCTACCAATTTGTTACTTTGGCCTGTGTATGTATTTTTGAAAAATCAGGTTTGGATCAGTGTTGTAAATTGTGGTGGAGTGGGGGTGTGTGTGACTGTGAATGGTGGAGGATTATATGGCCATGAAAACAGTCTGCATCCCTTAACTGTTCATTTCCAGATGTTCAAAAGTTTGGCTGTAGTAGATCAGTCAGAGATGAATGATAAATGCCTTTTACATAGATATCCCCATTAGATACTCATGTATGTGTACATATACACACACATATAGAGTATGTGAATATATATTTAGATTATAAGGTGTGTGTGTAGTATATCTAGATAAGATACTTTAGCAATCTAAGAATATAATTAAAAATACATAGGACTTGGTTCTCCAATGCCTAGCACCTTCACACCTGTGCAAAATGGGTTTCAAATGCTCCGATTCTGATGTATTCACTTTGCACAGGCATAAATGACTAGACAAGATGCAGTGGAGAATCAGGACCATAATGTTTTGTCATATTCTGACTTAATAGACTTGTTGTGGTATGACAAACAATGTCTTTGGTTGATTCAAATTAATCTACATGTATAAAACTCAACAAAATAAAAGCCAAAAGCTTTGATAAGATCAAAAGGAGACTCTTACTTACTAAAGATCCAGTACTGTTACTTACTCAGAGGCTTGATAATTTTAAAAAATGTGACAGCTAAAACCCACTGGCACATGCTGCAAAGAAGGATGTGATAAAATAATGCTACTCATCTTCAAGGCTGTCAGTTCAGCAACCAGTACTCCTATTCATCTCTGCGGCCTGCTAACTCAGTGCTACCATGCGATAGATAAACCCTAATCCAAGTGACAGCGTTCAAATCAGAACTGATTTGATTGTTCACATATGATACCACAAGACACCAGAATCCTAAGGAGTTTATAAAAATGCCTGGATGTCTCTTGTAGGCATACTTCCCTCAGAATCTCTTGCAGAGCGGGATACACCAGCTCTTAAACCTGGGGTAATTTGTAGGTCATGAAAATACTTTGGTGGTGCAGTCAGTTCTTATCATAATCTAACTCTAGCTAGAGCACTGAATGCTCAAAAATAAAATGCAGTTCAGACCTTGTAAAACCCACCTGCTTTGCTTTCATGTCTCGCTTACAGGAGGTGAAATTCCTTTCTTTTCTCAGCACAGACAGGAATTATTCTTGAAAAGATCAAACATAAACACATTTGTTTCTGTGGCTATAGAACCAGACTGGGGGGAATGGTTATTATGGCACGTATTATGGTGTCTCGCAAGTCATCCTTGACTCTCAGAATGTAGCAAAGAATCTTTCAACAATAGTCTCTCAACAGGGCTGGTATTTAAACCTAATTGGAATTCTGCAGGTTTTCAGTGAGAGAATTACATTCAGGTTCTAAAACAGAACTCTGAATAATACTATGATGATATTGGTGCCTTGTGAAGGTTTAGCTCTTTTCTTTTCTTTTTCATCGGTGCCTCCTTAGGTTGTGGAGTGGAGCTTTGAAGAATAATTGCTCAAGTAGTTCAAAAAGACAATGCACTGGTGTAACTGAAAGCAGAGTTGACCCAATAGCTGTTCTACGGTGAGGCTAAAAAGCGAGCAACTTTTCAATGAGGTCATCTGTGAAGACATCAGATGAAATTATGGGACTTGTAGATGGCTGTATCTTTTCCTCATGGGCCTTACTCATATCTTGCACATGCACATACAAAGGGAAAATGCTCTTCACAGACGTTATTGGGAGAGCAAAGGCCCTGATTCAGTAAGGAACGTAAGCACATGCTAAACAAGCATATGAGAAGTCCCACTGACTTCACTGGAACTGTGCTTAAACTTAGGCATGTGCTTTAAATACTTTGCTGAATTGGGGCCAGAATACTGAAATGGAGTGTTACCATGCAGAGGATAATTTTGCCCAAATTATTATTTATTGGAATTATTTTATTTATTAGAACAGTGTATTGCTTTGTTTTCTTTTCTTTTGGGGGGGATGTCACGACCATGGATGGGTGAGTAGTTCTTCTCTTTTATGTCTTTGAAAAAAATGGTCATGAACTTGAGAAAATTAAGACAAATTTCTTCCATCGTATTCTACACTCCAAGAGGCAGCCCATAAAGAAAGCCGGTAGATAATGAGGAACATAAAGCTGTCTGAAACAGCAATAGGTTCCTCATTTCCACTTCTGCACATGGAAACATAGCCATCAGGGGTGCTGCTGTGGAGTTACTTGGGAGACATCTGGGGGCTCTGTCAGTTCCATATTAACAGTTGGATCTTTTTTATCCTGTTGACTTGTCTGTGTGCCATTTGATCTTCACTTTTGAATTAGAAAGTTTTGGGCCACTCTGTCTTTAATTCTTCCCATATTGGGTAGCTTATTTCTACCTACTGGTAGTAAATATATACATGGTTTCTGTTTCTTGGTTATGTCTGTTATAATTAACGTGAAACTATCTTTCCTGGTTGTATGGCACAGAGTTTGTATGGGATCAGACTCAAGATACTTCTAATTCCAAAACTGAGCCATCCACAATATGCATCATTCCTTAGTGCATAAGTGCTGGAACTAGAAGTACGGGGGAGTACTGCTGCATCCCTGGCTTGAAGTAGTTTCAGTCATATACAGGGTTTATGGTTTGGTTCAATGGCTGTCAGCACCTCCACTATAAAAATTGTTCCAGCGTTGCTGCCTTAGTGTGTGTTGATTTTTTGAGTATTTGGTTTTTACTGAAAAAAGGAGGAGAAAAGTGCTACAATATTGCAGAGTGATAAAATACCAAACATACTACTGTCCAGATTTACAAAGGTGTTTAGATACTTAAAGATGCAGATAGATGCCCACCGAGATTTACAAAAGGGCTTGAACAGGTTAGGTATTTAACTCTCCTTGACTGCTCAGGCCCTTTTGTAAATCTTGCGAGGCACCTATCTGCACCTTTAGGCACCTAAATACCTTTGTAAATCTGGTCCTACATCTTGCTATAGCGTTACATCAGTATTTGGACCATTACCATAGATGGTGATATATATGTGTAATATGTGGGACAAAACAACAGAGCAACATCTGGAATTTATACAGTACTCTGAAGTGACATGAAATTACTAAGTGCAGGTAGTAGATCATTTATACTGGTGTCATTTTCCCCAAAACATTTGACTACCACTGCAATCTGTACTTTTACCAGACATCCAGGATATTTGTCAATACAAAACGGCTTGTTCCCAACTTGTGTAATGACTTTGATCCTTCCCCCATCATGCAGAACTGTACACAGTGTCTTGCACATACCACCCTATTTTCACAGTGCTCATATCTTTATCCATTCTTGAACTGGTATCATCTGCTGCATACAGTACTGTTGCTTAGTTTAACAGTGATCTCCCACACCAGAGCAGATTACAATCTATCATATATTGGGTCTCTAGGAACCGTAAATGCAGGTGAAATTATAGTGACCTATCCTTACCTGGATTTTCATAGTTCACTCTAACCACACCCACTGATTGCCGCTCTCTTTACAAATTTACCTGGAATTCAAGTGGAAGAAGGATATTTTTATGCTGCCCTAATCTGACCGTAGTATTGGTGCATATTTTCAGCACAGTGGATGGTGTGGTCTTTCGTGCTGATAAAAGGATTTTATTGTCACCAGTGATGCCACGCTTAATTTGTCTGGGGGGATTTGTTGAAATCCTTCTGTGCTGATAATATAATGTTTAATAATTGGACTGTGAAGAACACAAGTCAGACATTAATGGCTTGCTTGCATCAGTACTTTTTTTTTTAAGTGAGAGGATGCTTTCATGTGGGCAATGGCCTGTCCATTGCAAATGTGTTACCATTACATAGTAGTCTCCATTATAATATGGTTCATCATATCCTGATTTCTGGCCATAGATCAAATAATTTGTCCCATCATGTGATATCAGTGTGCAATAGACAAAGCATTTTAACAAGATTTTAAAATGCTTTAAACCCTTTGATGTCTCTGGACATATTTACACATCCTCCTTAACATTCATTTGAATGTCAGTCTGGAAAATGCCAGTGTTCCGGGGATTATACTATGTAACTGCTTGCTGGCCATATTTAGAGTTTGTATTTAGCATTTTTTTAATTGTTAAAATAAGAACTCACTTAAGTTGGGCAAGCAACTTGTAAAGGCAGATTCTGTCCCCGGGGCTGACAAGATGGTTGTGAAAGGGAGCAGGACTGTGTTGAAACATCTCTGACCTTACAACTCTCATTGAAGTCAATTCAGTCCCTGGTAAAGTCAATCCAAGGTTTTTAAAGACAGGGATGGTGCCATGCACATAAGTGAGTTATAAAGTGTTTACTGATATTATGTTTAAGGAGTGTCTAAATGCAGTTTTTGAAAATTGCTGTTTGCCCAATGTTGATGGGATCAGAATTTGTTGAGGGGCTGCTTGGTGTGTCTCTGATTCAGCACAGCATTTAAGCATGTGCTTAATTTGGGACTACTTCTGCTTAAAATTAAGGATGAGCTTAAGTACTTTGCTGAACAGGGCAGGGGCTGTTAGAACTGTTCAAATTAGTTTCTGAGAATTGTTAATCCAGTTATTCTGGCACTTTTCTTCAAATACATTTTCCACAAACACATTTTTTCACCACTATTTGCCCAGCTCTGCTGAGTCATTAGATGTCACATTTGTTCCTTTCACCATATTCGATGTGGTTGTTACACCAACAACAATACATTTCTTTCCCAAAAGCCTATGCTTCCTTTAATGTAACCACATTTAAATGTTCATCTTCGTTTGGGATGGCTAAAAGTATGTCGGAGCACATGTTCCTTTAATACAGACAAACGCTGCACCTCACCTGGAAAAAAACTCACTCGTGCTATCTACCTCATTGTAGAAAGTGACTTTTGGCAGACTTTCACATGCTCTCATTGGGAATGCTGAATAAATGCATATAGTTTTTGCTACCTGCACCTCCATGAGTCTTATATACTGTATGTGTAAGTGCTCTCACAAGTGTGATCTTCAGATTTTAAAATCTGTTGGAATTATTCATCAAAAATAAACTCTGACTGTTTGTTAGCAGCTGTTTGGGTAGAATCTGCCCTTTTTCATTGCTAGTTGAATTCAAAAATAGTCTGAGCCTGTATAGAATTACTTTATTGTTTTATTTGATGGTAAGAGGAGATATAACCTTGCTGAGAGGGTGACAAATTCAGTTACAGTCAACCAGTGCTTGACAGATTCTATCAGAAAACCAAACAAGGGAAGAGTATGTATGCCTGCTACCAGCTGTCACAGTATTGAGCAGTGAATGTTTGATGAACCCAACCTGCAAATACTGTACACACATTCCTGTGAAAGTCAGCTTTAAGTAGTGACTGGGCTGACAAAATTAACAAGAAAAGGCCTTGGTGGATAATATATGTTACTTCAGTTATTTATTTAGGTCTCTGTTCACATGAGGTAGAAGCTAAATTCTACCTGCATTTTTATTAAATTAGATATCTGGAGACAAAACAGCTGTGCTGTAAAGGCAGGGAACTTCATTGAAGTCAATGGGACTGCATCTTCTTATACCAGGAATGAACTTGACCCCTGATTTTCATCTCATCAGAAGCTGAAAATCCTGTTTGATAATTGTGAGTTTCCAAATAATTTCACAGTGAAATATTTATATCGGTATACATAGTAAAAGCCTGATGTTCTTACTCTGTTTTACCAGCTTTGTCCTGACTTATTGATAAACCAAATCGCATAGAAGAGAGCCAATGGAATGCCAGGGACTGCAAATATAATTGCTCAGTTATGGCAAATAAAAGGTGGGGTGGTTGCAGATTTTGCTTCTTGGTCCTGCAGGTTTAAGGGATAAATGACACATTATTACCACAATGAAAAAAAGCTTTTGACCACAGCTCCTCCTGTCACACAGTGTGCAAAGAATGTGATCCTGTAAGGCACTGAGTACCCTCAATTCCCACTGATAACAACGTCAGTAGGAGGTGGCTGTGGTGAGCATCTCGAAATCATGCCCTACATCAACTGCATTTTCTATCCATGAAAAGTTGTCCAATGCTAAAAATGCTGATTTGGCATAAGGAGGTCCAGCAACTCACTCACTGGGAGCCTGTAGAAGTAGGTAGGCAGGATACACAACCAATAGGCTGATGTTTTGCAGGACTTGGTGGGAAATTAAAGCAAGTATTTCCTCATTAGGAATTCAGCTGTGAATATCAGTGAAGGCTTCTACTAAATGACACAATCCCTGTCCTTTTTCTGTTCAATGTCCACATGCTCAAGCATACAAAGTTCTGTGCCTGTATCTTCCGTTATATTTGATTTCTGCCTGCCCTGGAAAGGTCTTTCTAAGACTGTAGTCTTCATTTTCTAGCACACGTTTTACATTTTCCTTCAAATTGCAGAAAACAGGTTACCGTTCAAACAGAGTTCAGTACTGGTGCCTTCTTGACTTGTAGTGACTCCGGTAACAACTTTTTTGTTCATTATTTTGTTATTTTCCTTATCTAGATCCATCTGTAATTATCCAAATGTACCAGTTATAAAGCACAAAGAGAGGGGCAGCACAAAAAAGAATGGAACATTATCACTGAGTTTTTTCTGGCTTCCGTCCACTGCTTCTTTCACCAGGTGCTGGGGAGCTTGTACCTGATATTGGTAATTATATTATAGTCAGTGTGCAAAATACTAGCTTTCCAAACAGTGCCAAAATTTAGGTGGGAAAAAACAGTCACCCCACAAATCTGGGAGATCAATACCTTTCTACCGGTTATATTTCCCTCCTCTCTGTTTCCCAAAAGAAAGAAAAGAGGGACTCTCCATTTCAATTGCATATTGTTGACAAGAAAAGCCATGTCTATGAAGTGTAAGGTTAATTTAGCTCTTCATAAACTACTAGTGACTGGAATCCATCGTGGGTATTTTGTCATCTGCATTCCCTATTGCCAATTTTAAACTTCAGCAAATAAATGAATAGATCATAAGTGAACGGGGGGGAAGCTATTTTCAAATTCCCTAAAATCAATATGGATCAGCAGAATTTAGGACAACTAAGGTGAACGTCTACAGAGCTATTTGTGATTTATTTATTTATTTTAATTCACAAAATACAATTTCTTTTTGAGAGCTGATTATTATGTGTGCTATAAAATACCAGGAACCCCACTTTGACATCTTTATGCACACTGAGTAGTCTGTACTCCATGAGTGTTGTAGTAAATTACTACTCAACATTAAGGAAGGCAGAATTGAGCCCTATGTGATTATCTTAAGCTTAGAGACAGAATGTAAGTATAGTACAAAAAATATAAAAAGAGAAATTCACATAAATTCAAATTACTCATTGTACTGAAGAATAGTATAATTAAAGGATTTGCAAAATCTTTTCCAGAGGATCTGCCAATACTGATTAAAATGACTGCATCATCCGGTACAAGTGCATTTCAGAACATAGTTACTTCTTGAGAAAGTCAGCAATCATGGAATACTGAAGATATTATCTGTTGTGGTCTTCCAAAACCCTGAGAGATGATACTGATGTTCCAGCTGGCAAAGTTTGGTATTGTCACTGGTGTGGCATTGTTCTGTGACAACTTGCCTGGTGAACTCCTAAGGCCAAATTTCAAGCCAGGTATAAGTTGATACAGTTCCACTGAAGTTAGTGGAGTCAGACTCAAGAAGTTTTTTTCTGAACCTGCCTCTCTTCCTTACCCTTCTAGTTCTCATGCAGAACAAAAGGAGGCAATACCTTTTAATCACCGTAGTAATGAAATGCTACTTGTACATACAAGCGTCTGGTTTGTCACTGTAATAGGGAAGAATCTGCCATCATCAGTTAACGCACAATCGTGAACTGATTTCAGATGCTGAATGTCACTGGAGAATCTCTGTGGAAAACTTGTTTTACACGAACACATTGGTCCATATAATAGACCTCATGACTAAGATAAATAAAAGTAGAAGGCTTTAATAATACTGATGGTAGGTGGCTAGAAAGATGAGTGAACTGACCCAATGCCTGGTATAGAATTTGCTTCACGGCCTAATTTGAGATTAGTGCTGTCTCCCTTTCCCACCTCTAGTTTAACATTTAATAACCAGGTCTCTGTGGAAGTCTAGATATTTAACATGAAAATGTTTTTTTTAAGAAGGGGCTATCCCCTGATTCATCCCCTTTCCCCTTCATTCAGTTGTTTATTTTGTGATTCCCCACTAGTTGACTGGCTACAACATCCAATGTGTATTTAAAAAAAAAAAGAAAATAATTTATTCACTCAGTATGACCTACATAATTTCAGGAGGACCTGAGCTTCATGGTACTAACCAAAGGAGTTTTCTTTCAATTTTGTTCAAGGTTCATTCATCTCTAGTAGATGGAAAAAATTCAAGGTAGAGAGGAGTAAGGGTCAGACCTAGCACTATATGGATGTGATTATTTAAAGAGACTGTCAGAAGTCTGTAGTCTGACCTGCTGTATAATACAGGCCATAGAACTTCCCCCAAATGATTCCTGTTTGAGATAGAGCATATCTTTGAGAAAAGCGTCCAATCGTGATTTTAAAATTGCCAGCGATTGAGAATCTGCCCTTGGTAAGTTGTTCCAATGATTAAATACCCTCACTGTTAAAAATGTATGCCTTATTTCCAGTCTGAATTTGTCTAGTTTCAACTGTCAGCCCCTGGATCTTGTTAAACCATGAAGCATTGTCCATTCACATTAAGCTGGGCCAACTCTAAGTTTTGTGGGGCTGTGTGGAGTGAGATGTGTGGGGCCCCCAGGCACACTTCCAGACCTCACACATTTGTTAGAGGAGAACACAGGATGGAAACTCAGCTCTTCGGGTTGGTACCATAAGTGCCATGCATTTTCTTTCCTTACCCTAACATGCAGGGAGGGATTTGAACCCTAACATAATCTATGGCCATGCCCATGATATACAATACAATGAAAATACCTTTAGATATAATAGACCTGATTCTGCTTTCAGTTGCACTGGTGCAATTCCATCGATATGGATGGAATTACTCCTGATTTGTACCTATATAAGTGAGCTCAGAATCAGGCCCAGTGCACGTATATCATTATTGATGGATATGTTACAACATTTGGATGGATGCAAACTTTTGGGGGGGAATACTTATTGTTGCCCATTGGATTTTTGTTTGTTTTGTTTTTTAAATTCTGATTCAACTGTTCCACATTCTTTTTCTGTGCCCTCAGAGTAAGTTACTATGATTTCACCACTTAAACATTTACAACTTCACATCTCTCTCCAAAAGCTTTCATCTGTTCCTTCCAGGAATAGTTTATTTCCTGAACCAGACCCCTCTCTTACCCATCTAGCTGCCTTCTTTTCCCTTTTTAAAAAATTTCTGTCTCCTTAATAAAACCTCTTCCCCAGTCTCTTCCACTTTTATCTTCATTCTCTTTCTTCCTCCATCTGCCCCTGTTTCTCCTTATCCCATTATCAACACAAATCTTTCCTCTCCCCTGAATCCCTCTCCCTGCCCCTTTCCCTTGCCTTTAGTTTCTGGGCAGCAAGGGGGTCCTGTGTGTAAGCATGGACACACCCCATGCACGCTTAGGGCTGACCCTAACAATAAGGCATGATGATTGAAGTTTAAATTTTTTGTCCAACTTAACAATTTATGCTTCAAATAGAAAATAATTCAGCCATGGCTTGGGACTGGCACAGCAGTGAGGCAAGTGTTAGTGCATCAGCTGGCAGGCCAGTAAAGGCAATGCTGCCAAACCTGCAGCCTCAGGGACCTTTGCTCCAGCCCGTGGAACAGGCTGAAATACTACTGTGATATTTCCTACTCATGCTTCAGTGCCACATGGTGAGGTGTACAAGCTGCTTCCCGCTGAGAGCTCTATGGGGATAATAACTTGAGCCCCCAGGGGACTTAGGATGTCAAGGCCATTATCTCTGCTCTGGCTGGGACACATCAGAGTTTCACTCTGCTTCCTGTTCAAGAGAAAACCTTCATCCACTATTCCCTTAGAGACACATACAATTCTGACCATATTACTTATGAATCGACTCCACTCTCCTCATCTGACGTGCCAAGTTCCTTTGCCATAAGAAAGAAGGTTTCATACTGAATTGTTGGTGTTACAGGTCGTGAATCCCGGATGGAGTGGACTGGCGGGGGGAAGGGGGCAGAGATAGGTTTGCTTGAACCAGCCCTAACTTTCTCGTATGAACATGAATGGAAGATTTCAGATGTATTTAATGGTTAGCACTATCAGCCCCCAATGGGAGCAAAAGATTTCCAGAAAGTGTATTGGTCTATGTCCATGTCTACGTTTCTGGCTCTTTCTGGGATTTATAGAGATCCTATCACTACAGAATCTAGACACCACCTAGGTGCCAAACACCTATAGAGACCCCTGGAAGAAGAAGAACGTCCATATCATCTAAGCAGTGATTTAATAAATTCGCTCTAGAGGTTATGGCTGCTTGTACCACATGGGATGTTCCCAGTGGGACACTGCACAGCAAAAAATCCACATGATAGTGTACATATTTAGTTTGGTTTGGGCTTTTTTTTTTGGTTTGTTTATGCCAGCACTTACTGTGTGCTAGGTTCTGTACAAACATGAAAGAAGGTATGGTACCTGCCCTGAAAAACTAAAATTTCTAAAATTGTTACTATGCAACTCAAGGTCCTAATCTTTATTGATAGCCGTATTATTTACTTACACCTTTTATACAACTTCTGGATCAAAGCCTGTATTTTACCACTGATATCTCCTTGACAGACATTGGTTCTTAAAATATTGAGGCCATTTCTCCAGAGTTGTGAAAATAGGAGCCAATGTCTTGTTTTCTGCCAAAAATCTTTCTTCTCAGTCACATTGCTGTCATTGACAGTAGTGTTGGCAGTACTCGCTTTGGGAAAGCCTGAGGTAAAATGCGATTGCAGGCTATTCATACTTCACAGGTTGAAGGTGCTTTTTTTCCCCTTCCCTAAGAAGAACCTGTACTCATCCATTTCTTATTTTCCGTGACGGGGCTGCCATCAACTGTCATTTCACGAGAATCTTATGGCAAATGGAGAACAAACTGCCGTGCTCTTGTTAGCTCTGTCTTGGATTAGTTTCAGAGTATCCTCATATTTAGCATTTCATTTTGATTGATAAACTCGTACAAGATTTCATTCCTCTGCCATGTGTGGCTGTTGTTCCTACAATTGCATACAGCTGCCAGTGTGTCCCTTATGCATATAGGCAGGGGATGACAGTGTGTGTTCATATCTGACATGTTGTGGACTGTAACTTTAACATACTGTGTGTACATGTTTTTTGTTTATCACAGTGTTTTTCACAACAATAGTCGTGCATTGTTCCTCTATCATTTATGTACCTGGTACAAAAAAATGTTAGCATTCATAAACAAAGGGGTGGAGAAAAATGCAGAAAATATAATGACATCCTATTCTATGTGTTAGCATACATTATTGTTTGTTGGTTTGTTTCTGATAGCACTTGTGTGCTAATATAGCAGGGACCAGATTATCCACCAAGTTCTTGGAATGCATTGAAGACATCTATATTACAGAAGATGGAGAAAGTGACTAGGGGAGCGGTTGCTCTAGATTTGATTCTGACAAATAGGGAGGAACTCGTTAAGAACTTGAAGGTGAAAGACAGGTTGTGTGAAGGAATGAATGATTCTAAGGAATGGTAGGAGGGAAAATGCAGAATAAAGATAATTGACTTCAAGAAGGCAGACTTTAACTCAGAGAACTGGTAGGCAAGATCCCATGGGAAGTAAGCATAAGGGAAAATAGGGTGCAGAGAGTTGGCAGACTTTTAAAGAGGCATTATTAAGGGCACAAGAGCAAACTATCCCCATGCATAGGAAAGGCAGGAATTATGGTAAGAGACCATCCTGGCTTAACCAGAAGATCTTTAATGACCTGAAACTCAAAAAAAAAGGGTCATAAAAAGTGGAAACTAGATCAAATTATGAAGGATTAATATAAAAAAATGACAAGCATGTAGGCACAAAATAAGAAAGGCCAAGGCACAAAACAAGATTAAAACATAGCAAGAAAACCTTTTACAAATACAATAGAAGCAAGAGGAAGACTAAGGATAGAGTCCTCAATGAGGAGGGAAAGACAATAACAGAAACACAGCAATGGCCAGAGTGTTAAATCTTTTTTTGTTTGTTTGCACCAAAAAGGTTAGCAGTGATCACACAACTAATATAGTGAATATCAATGTAAAAGGGTAAGGCTCTGAGGCTAATATAGGAAATGAAAAAGTTAAGAATTACTTAGACAAGTTAGATGCCTTCAAGTTGGCAGGGGCTATAAAATACATCCTAGAATACTTAAGAATTGGCTGAAGAGATCTCTGAGCCATTAGCGATTATCTTTGAGAACTCATGGAGGATGAGAGAAATCCCAGAAGATTGAAAAAGGGCAAATGTAGTACCTATCTATAAAAAGGGGAATAAGGACAACCCATAGACCAGTCAGCTTAACTTTGGTAAAAGGGAAGATAATGGAGCAATAATCAAATAATCATTTGTAAGCACCTAGAAGATAATAAGGCCATAAGTAACAGTCAACGTGGATTTGTCAAGAAAAATAACGTCAAACCAACCTAATATCCTTTTTTGACAGTGTAAAGCCTGGTGGATGGGGGAGAAACAGTAGATGCGATATATCTAGACTTTAGCAAGACTTTTGATACTGTCTCACGTGACCTTCTCTTAAGCAAATTAGGAAATTATAGCCTAGACAAACCTGCTATAAGGTGGGTTCAAAACTGGTTGGAAAACCGCACTCAGAGAGTAGTTATCAATGGTTCACAGTCAAGCTGGAAAGGCATATTGATTGGGGTCCTGCAGGGATCTGTCCTGGATCTGGTTCTATTCAATATTTTCATAAATGATTTGGATAATGGCATAGAGAGTACACTTACAAGTTTGCGGATGATACCAAGCTGGGAGGGGTTGCAAACACTTTGGAAGTCAGGATTAGAATTCAAAATAATTTTGGCAAACTGGAAAAACTGTCTGGATGAAATTTAATAAGGACAAATGCAAAGTACTCCAGTTAGGAAGGAATAATCAATTGCTCAAATACAAAATGAGAAATGACTGCTTAGGAAGGAACACTGCAGAAAAGGATCTGGGGGTTATAGTGGATCACAAATTAAATATGAGCGAACAATGTAATACTGTTTCAAAAAAATTAAACATCATTCTGGGATATATTAGCAGCAGTGTTGTAAGCAAGACACAAGAATTCTTTCACTCTACTCAGCACCGATAGGGCCTCAGCTAGAGTATCATGTTCAGTTCTGGGCACAATGCTTTGGGAAATATATGTAGAAATTGGAGAGAGTCCAGAGGAGAGCAACAAAAATGATTAAAGGTCTAGAAAACTTGACCTATGAGGAAAGATTGAAAAAAATAAGTCTTCAAGTACGTAAAGGATTATTATAAAGAGGAAGGTGATAAATTGTTCTCCTTATTCACTGAGAACAGGAGAAGAAGTAATGGGTTTAAATTGCAGCAAGTGTGATTTAGATTAGTTGTTAGGAAAAAATTCCCAACTGAAAAGGTAGTTAAGCACTGGAGCAAATGACCTAGGGAAATTGTGGATCTCCAGCATTGGAGGTTTGTAAGTATAGGTTAGACAAACACCCATCAGTCATGGTCTAGTAATAGTTAGTCCTGCCTCAGTGAAGGGGAAGGGACCTATTGAGGTCCCATCGAGTCCTACATTTCTACGATTTTATAAATCAGTGGTATGCCCCTATGTGGAAGATTGCACTCATTTTGGTCATCCCATCTCAAAAAGAATCCAGCAGAAAAAGAGGGGGTTAGGAGGCTGGCAACAAAAATTGGTCAGTCAGAACATGAAAAAGCTCTCCATATGAAGTGAGATTGAAAAGATTAGGGCTGTTTAACCAGAGAGCGGAGATGAATGAGAGGAGACAATGTGATAAAAGTCAACTATTTCAAAGAGAAATATGAAAATTCATGGTATAGTCTGCCAGATGCCCCAGAGGGAATGAACAGAACAGATAATCATCAAGTGATCCATCCCCTGTCACCCATTCCCAGCTTCTGGCCTCGTCTCCTCTCATCAGTGCTCATAATATAAGAACAATTCAGCTGACATCCCGCTGGAATATTTGAAGGTGACAGGTACAAAGGATTTCTCATACAACTCACAATTAGCCAGTGGAACTCATTGTCACATATCACTGAGTAAAGAATATAGCAGGATTTTAAAAAAGACTGAGTATTTATATAAACAAGAATATCCAAAATTATCATCTCTTTTTTTTTAAAGGACATAACCAAGAGCTTTGGAAGAAATTAAACCTTCTATCTTCAGGGTCAAAGCCAATCTCTAACTAATTGAGGCTAAGGAGGAAACTCCTGCTGGGGACAAGGTATCCCATGATTGCCTCCTCCTTCTCTGAAGCAGCTGGTATTGACGACTGTCAGAGACAGAGTATTGGACGAAATGGACCGTAGTAATTGTCAATCACAGCAATGACCCTGTGCTACAGCAAATTTTGGCAACACAAATCAGTAATCCCCCATGCAGATTTAAGAGTTAGTAATAAGTACCTAAGCCTAGCAATCTGAGTAGCATGGACATTTACTATACCATGAATTTTCATATTTCTCTTTGAAATAGTTGCCTGTGACATTATGGAGACAAGATGAGTGAAGTAATATCTTTTATGGGACCAGCTTGTTGAAAGAGACTAGGTTTTGAACTCCGCAAAGCTCTTCTTCAGCACCATCCCAGCAACAACACTGTGACATTTGTGACAAAGTTCCTCCTCTACTTTCGTGGGTCTTGCGCTAATTGGCAGATTTGCTTGCCTTGGAGATTCACGGCAGCCCTCAGTTTGGCCGTTTTTGTGAACCCACAGTCCAGGTCAACTCCTCCTGTGTCTGACCAGGAGTTGGGAGGTTTGGGGGGAACCCGGGCCCGCCCTCTACTCCGGGTTCCAGCCCAGGGCCCTGTGGATTCCAGCTGTCTAGAGTGCCTCCTGGAACAGCTGTGCGACAGCTACAACTCCCTGGGCTACTTCCCCATGGCCTCCTCCCAACACATTCTTTATCCTCACCATAGGACCTTCCTCCTGGTGTCTGATAATGCTTGTACTCCTCAGTCCTCCAACAGTCCGCGTTCTCACTCTCAGCTCCTAGTGCCTCTTGCTCCCAGCTCCTCTCACGCACACCACAAACTGAAGTGAGCTGCTTTTTAAACTCAGGTGCCCTGATTAGCCAACCTTAATTGATTCTAGCAGCTTCTTGATTGGTTGCAGGTGTTCTAATCAGCCTGTCTGTCTTAATTGTTTCCAGAAAGTTCCTGATTGTTCTGGAACCTTCCCTGTTACCTTACGCAGGGAAAAGGGACCTACTCAACCTGGGGCTAATATATCTGCGTTCTATCACTCTCCTGTAGCCATCTGGCCCAATCCTGTCACACATTGAAGACAGTTAAGGAAAAGTTAGGTTGCTGTGGTCATGTTTTGAAAATGTCTTGTCTACATTGCATATGATTTTTGACCTTGAGACTTCTATTTAAAATCAGTGACAGCCACACACACTACCTCTTTGAATATGCACCCTTTTCAGTTGTCCTCCAGGATATTCATTTTGCTGGGAAAATATTGGTGGTTTGAAGTTAAGCATGGAACAAAAGGGACCCTGCAGCCAGCTTCGCTGCAACTGACTGCACAACTGGGAAAATAATTACCCAGTCAGACTTAATGAAAAATCTGTTATTTGGTAAGATATAAGACCGAAACATTTGTAGCTTATATTTTGTTTTTGGTTTGGGGATTTTTGTTTGTTTTTTGTTTTTTTTTTTAAATTTGGGTGGGGGAAGGCATTCTAATAAAAAGATATTTTGGTGCATATTTTGCACATAGTGTAGCTGGCATCTTAATAAAGAGATACAGTCTTAGACACCTTCCTTCCCATTCACAATCTATGGACTACTAATCCTCCCACTGGTGATCAAATAACATCCCAGTGACAGCTACAGCAATTGTTTATTTAAATGCATAATATAATGTATTATTAGCTTCTTTTAATGTGATCTAGCAGTTGGAAACAACAGGTGGAGCCTGCGCCACGTGACTAGCCTGCTCTCTGTAAATCACAGCCAAGTGCTCATTAGTCCACGAATGATGCATGGACCACAGCCTGGGAGCCACTGCCACCTCAGGTTGTTCCTAAGAAGTCCTCTGTAGTGCTTCAGTATTTGAAATTTGAGCTCTGTTAGGTCGTTCTGACTGGATATGTGAACCACATAATATGTCTCTTCCTTATTGAATAAGCACAGCTCTGAGAATCAGGTTTATATTTCAAACAAATTCAGAGGTCTCTTTCCATGAATATTCTCCAATATTCACTTAATTTGCTGTTTCCACCAGCACTTAGATCAGTAAACTTGTTTGCCAGAATAGGTACAGAAAATGAAATCAGATGCAAGTGCAAAGACAGTGAAATCTTATAAAATTTGAACAAGTATTTGCAGAACAATTTTTTGCAGTACTTGCCAAGCCCTGGTATTTTGTAGCTCAAATTAGTTCTGAAGAACGATCACTTGTTGTCTTACCTAGTTACCTGAGATAGACGATTTGTTGAACAGATGATCAGTGCTTATTATTAGAAATGGAAGGAATCCCTTTCTTCTTCCTGTTTTTACACACCTCCACTAGACTGACTAATATTCAGCCAAAATTGAAACAATCGTTGTTGTTAACTATAGGAGAGAAAATGGACTGACCAATAGGAGTAGTTTGAAATAACATCTTTGCCTCCAAAAGATATTACTGCTATTGTAAAATACTTATAAAATAAATATATTTTATTTAAAACCAGTAGATTTGCACCTCCTTTTGGTGGGTTTTTCAATAAAGATGTCTAGGAAAGCATAGAAAACACAATGTAAAGCTCTAACTTCCTGATAATCGAAGAGTATCAAGTGACAAAATTATATGTAAACCACTTTATAGCACAGAACATCAAGGCCAGAAGCTGGGAATGGGTGACAGGGGATGGATCACTTGATGATTATCTGTTCTGTTCATTCCCTCTGGGGCACCTGGCATTGGCCACTGTCAGAAGACAGGATACTGGGCTAGACGGACCTTTGGTCTGACCCAGTATGGTTGCTCTTATGTTCTTATGTTTAGTCCAATAACTCATTTTCCCACATATATTTTTGTTTCCAAACTGAGTATTTAGCCTTGAAGTATTGGAATCTTAAAGTAAATGTTCAAATTTAAAATAACTCATGTCAGCAGTACAGCTGGTGAAATCGTGGCCCCATTAAAGTCAATGGCAAAATTTTAATGGGACCAGGATTTCACACAGCATGTATATGGTTATGGAAATGCATAATCCAGTTTCTCACTTTAATGGTATATGAAACATAGGCACAGTGTATTTATACATACAGAAGGCTAGATTCTCATCTGGTATAAATTGGTATAACTCCATTGAAGTTAGTGGAGTTACACCAATTTATACCAGATGAGAATCTGGCCATATGTTTGTATATGTATTTTCTCTCTCTCTCACTCACACTCACACTCACACACACACACACACACATGTTTGTGTGTTATACAAAATTGCTCATGAACACACCTGTATAATCACATATGGTTTGTTTTCTTCTGACAGCACATTTTCCATCAGATTGGAAGAAGTAAATATTCTGATGTACTTTAGACATTAATTATTTCTGGTTATAAAAAAACAAAATATGTCACAGACACACACCCCTCTCCCCAAACACAGTATTTAGGGTCTGCCTAGCAGAAACAATGGTAAAGTTATTTGTCTTTAAGCCAGTGATGTTAGAAAGAAAAGACATGAGAGAGATGGAAGGGAAAAAAAGGAAGTTTAATTTCACTGAATGTGTCCATGGAGAATATGCTCAGTTAATATTATAACTTAACAGAATATGTGTTATTGAAAAAACTACTTATAAAACGTGGTATGTACATGTAAAAGTCTGATATGTACATGTTGGTCTTGATTCTGGGCACTAGTGACAGTTTTCCATGTCTCAAGTGATAAATAAAGGGGATCATTTTTTCAGAGCAGTTGCTGTTTCAAGGGACAGAATAAGCTGAAGGGAGGAGAGCATTTGAGCAAGTTTACAGAGGAGGTAATTGGTAGTCATTGCAAAGCCCTTTGAGCGGAATAGCTTAATACCAGTAACAGGTGTTAGTCATGTTGCCTCCAGGAGCAATGGATTAAAAGACAGGAGAGATGGAACTAGATTCAAGGGAGATGTGGAAGTTTCTTATGAAGGAGGAGCTCCTTTTCTGGTCTTGGTGAATATGCAAAAGCTACTTCTTTTACAGGTAGCTATTTCCATACCCACATATTTAATTTTTTAAAAATATTATCTTTATCCTTTATAAATAAATTAGATGCTGTCCTAGGAAGGCCCCGTGCCCATTTCTGCTCTCAGTTACACCAGCATAAACCCAAAATAACTCTGTTGAAATGAGTGCAGCAGAATTTCACACATTGTTTGCAGAATGTTAAAAACAACCTCATTCCTTCTAAGAAAGCACCTCATTGCTCTTTGGGCTTCTTATTATCTGTAATATCCCTCTCGTCTGGTTTTTTTACCTCTATTGCTAATGCTTGGTCCTCTCTGGCACTAGGTTTCACTGCTATGGATTCTTGGTGTATCTCTTTCTGTCTTAACATTAACTGCTGGTGAGATGCAGTCAAGTGGCCAGTGTAATGTACTTCCAGGCCACAATCAGTACTGCTGAAGTTGATGATTCATCAGTATTGCAGATTCTGATGAACAAGTCCCTCCAAGATCACAGGCTACTTGCTAGTCACCCGTTAGCCACACACTTCATTGCAAGCCTTAATGTGCACAGTGAAGAATGAGCCTTAATTAAAAACAAAACAAAAACCTTAAGCTACCAAGTCAATTGGAGATTCAAATGGTGTCAAACACTGGAACCAATGCAGCTGCAAAGGTAATACACACCATCATAATCTTATTTTAATTAAGCGTTTTATTTGATTCTGTTTGGTTAGTGAGCTGAAGGAAGGGAGACAGAATTTAGGACCAAAACATTTTGGTGCTTTTTTCTAACCAAACCATCATGCAGGGTAAAATAAGCTTGCCAAAAATGAAAAGCATGTAGACTTCTAAAAGCAACAATGTGTTTTGCACCCATCCTGTTCCTGAAAATTATACATAAACACACAATCTTAATTCCAACCTTATAATTTTGTGGGCAGGAATAACATGTTCTACCGTCTTCAGGTGGAAGTAGGCCTGCCGGTAAAATGTCTTAATGTTGTTCAGGTATAAGTTAAGGTTTGAGTGTGATCATGAGGAACTGAGCATGTACCTCTTGGATGGCTTTATGTTGGAAGTCAAAAAAGGAACGTTTGTGGTGCTATTTTCTATTTACGAGCTTCTGCGCTCATCAGCATAGTAGTTGAGCACCTTCCAGTAGCGCATTAAACATAACTACACATCTGTGATGTGATGTTTGTTCTCTCAGTCTCCCCAGGAGGAAAAATGCATGAGGTGGAGTGTCTTGTTTTGATAGGTTTTATTTTTGTTTGTTTTTCTTTGTTTATTTTGTAATATATATGCTGCTATATATGGTCAAAGAAATTAGCCTTCCACTTGGAGTGAAAGGTGATGAGATTTGTGACAGGCCTCAGTGCCTGGGAGAGTTCCTTCCACAGACTCAGACCAGCAGCCAAGAATGATCTGTTTCCTGCCCAGACAAGAGTTTTCTATTGTGCCAGAGGAGTTGTCAATGACCATCTTCATCCTAGAGATTTAGGTGATCTTTTAGCTATCCTGGGCCCAGGCAATGGAGTGTCTTGGAGGTCTTGTCTACAGTAGTACGAGTGTGTAGGGTACATGTAGGGTACGCTGCATCCATGCTGTGGTATGTAGCTACATGCAGCAGTGAAAAACTGGCAGGAGGGAGGCAGTGGGGAAAGGCTCTGCCGGGGACTGTGATGAAAAAAGTCTCCAACAGTGGGCTACTACACTGCAAAAAATAGCAGTGGAGATGTGGGAGGCACTGCTTGGGCATGTAGAGAGCCATGTAGGGTACGTACCCTAAGGTTCTGGTGTGTATTTTACTCACCTAAGCAGTGCCTCACTACATGCTGGGGGGGGGGGGGCGTGCAGCATATGTATTTTATATGCTGCCATAAGTGTAGACATAGCCAGAGATAAGGATCAGACCCTTGAACTCAAGCTGAGGAGTCTGTGCGTGCTTTTGGGTACAGTGATGTGAATACTCTGGGTGTTCATTTGCCTTAGCTGCTGCTTTTGTTGATTTTGTTGGTAGGAAATGCACCTGAGCAACTTTAACAGGTAGGTTAACAAAATTTTATGTTTATCAGACTAGGTCAAACTGATCTGAGAAAATGCATGAACCAGTCAGAATTTTTTTCCATACCAAGGCTGAAATAAATATTGTCCAGTTTGAATCAATGGATGCCTCTCTCTCTTCATGCCCAACATGCTGTGGGTTATGGCATCCTCTCCTTCCATTTTATGAGCTTCCAATGCAGTTCAGCACCTTCTTTCATCCCTTCCTCCCTTTTATAAGTTTGTGTGGTTCCTTTCCAACCCCAAATTCTCCTAATAGTCCTTCATGTCCCTTGTCCTAACCGGAATACCTACTGGCTTCACGCCTTGCCCTCTCCCCCCCCACCCCCTTTAATCATCAGACACCTTCCTTACTTCTGAAGATCACCTCATGGATTTGCCATTCTTACTGCCAGAACATATCTCTTGGGTCACAGTCATGGCTGACTTGTAATTTCTCATGCTCTGTAGTGCACTCTGAATTAATCAGTGATTGAAGCCCTGCAGAAGGGATGCTAAAGCTGATAGACCCTGTGAAGAGATATTCAAATTTAATGGCATCATACTGAATGCTCACAAGTGGGAGAGCAAAGAACCTGTGGCCTAATGGAAAACAAGGAATCAGGGATGAAACTGGGGAGCCATTTGAAGGCTGTGAAGAGCAGGAGTTGCTGAAGCATTTTATTTCAGGGTCGTGAAAGAAGCCTTTCAAACTGTTGAATCTTTATTTGAACAGAACCATTTGTGGTTCATTTCTCACTATAAGATAGGTATACAATTCTCTGAGATGTGTGTCATTTGTGGCAAGGGAAATTATGAAAAAATGTAGATGAGTTTAAGTGGAAGGTTTTGGAAACTTACCCCACTGTGTAAGAAACTCAGTAAGCATTTTCCCTCAAAAGCTTCAGAAATTTTGAATGACAGAGTGCTGTTGTATGACTTAAATAATATGTTCACAAAACAACCTCAATGGTTCATGCTTTAACTTTTTCAAGTTTTTAGTTGTTTGTTATTTTTACAATAGTACCTGGAAGCCTCAACTAAGATTAGGATCTCATTGTGTTAGTCATTGTACGTATACATAGTACACATACAATCTCTACCCAATGAGATTATAATCTAAGGCCCTGAACATGCAAATATTTACACATGTCCTTAATTTTGCACACATGAGTAATCCCATTTAAGTGCACACAGTCCTAGAGTCGAAGGCCAAATCATCTAGTGTGACCTCCTGTATATCTCAGGTCACCAACACCACCCAGCACCCATACTCTAACCCCAGCAACCAAAATTAGATTAAAATATTACAGCCCACCAGAGACTAGACTGTTATGTGACCCATGATTAAGTCTTTGCAGGGTCAGGGCCTATATAGACAAGAGTGAGAAAGAGGAAACGTTGTTATCCTCAGTTGACAGATTGGGAAATGAGAGACAGTGAGATTGTGTGTGACCTTGGGCAAGTCAACGTGTGCAGCAGAGCTGGGGGCTGAACTTTGATTTCCTGGGTCCCTACGCCCATTTCTTAACCACAAAAACATCTTTCCTTTCAAACCCCCTCATGCCACCTAATATTTATCTTTGTTGATATTAGTTAAACTTTCCTTCTAAACTTGGAGAATCTTAAAACAATCTTTTAAAAACCAGCCAGCCTGTTTGAGTGATTTCTCCATGTTCTCCTACCACTTAGGTATAGACTCAAACATTACCAGTGCATTTAATTATATAGACATTATTACCACCGAAGCAAGAGATCAGCTACATACAAAAATGGGGAGGAAGACATATTACATAAGAGGAAAGATTTTCGTGTGTTCAGTATTAAGAGGAAATGCTTCTTTTCTGAGCATTCAAGCTTTCATGGGTTCCCCACTGGGGAAGTGATGTTGCACATGGCTGATATGTTATAAACACAAATTGGCTAACACTTGCTGTATTTACATTGCACATTAGAAGTTTCAGTTTCCATAGGGAATTCCAAATCCCTGCACTTATGGAACCGTTACACTGTGTAGAGATGTAACAAGCCTCCACTCTGTTCTTCAGCCAGTTGGAAACAACGGGACAAAAAATAAATATTTCTTCATTCTACTTGGTCAAACAAAAAGCTTTGAATGAAAAACAGACAAGTCACAAAAATTGTAATAAGGCAACAAAACAAGCCCTAGATAGGCAGGGATCATTCCTACTGAAAGCAAAGTATGGTTTGACCCATTATTATTCAGATCTTAGTTGTTCAACAAAGGTCCTTTCTGCTTTTTGCCCATCTCTGCTTGCTTTGCTGGTAGAAGTTTTCATGACACCTAATGTAAAAAGTAGAAGGTAATCCTGTTGTCCTACATTATATTCCTTGTCCCCACTCCCTGTTTCTGTTGTCCATGACTGCATGTGAATCTCTATGTGTATAATGACAGTTTTCAGAGTAACAGCCGTGTTAGTCTGTATTCGCAAAAAGAAAAGGAGTACTTGTGGCACCTTAGAGACTAACCAATTTATTTGAGCATGAGCTTTCGTGAGCTACAGCTCACTCCACAGTATGCATCCGATGAAGTGAGCTGTAGCTCACAAAAGCTCATGCTCAAATAAATTGGTTAGTCTCTAAGGTGCCACAAGTACTCCTTTTCTTTGTGTGTATAATGGGGACTTCTTTTGTGTACTCAATCTCTGTGCCACTTGGGCTTCACCACTGGTGTAAGGCTCAACTCTATCAAAGTCAGTAGAATTGTGCTTGCTTATATCGGCGGTGAATGTGGCCCCTAGTCTCTAATTCATTGGTTTGTAAAGCTCTTTAAGATATCTTAGTGATGAGAGGTGCTACATGAACCCAAATTCTAACTAATATAACTTATTAATTTATCATCTAAACTTTTTAAAGAACACAAATTAATGGAATTACAAAGTTTCATTTGACAAAAGAGTGTGACTATGTTGAATGATCTGAGTTTTCAGTCTGCTCTCCTGGAAACAAATTGGAGTGCTTTAGCACATCTTCACCTTGCACTCTATTTGTGATTACTCCCATGACTTCTTTTTGTTCTGTGTTTGAGTTCTGTAAGAGTTAAGGGCTCATCTGTCATGCTCTATAGATAATCTCAGAAACGCCTTCCCAGACAAGGTACAAACCGCAGGGCTGTTTATATGCATGAAAACTTTTCTCTCCACAGAGGTCACTTTGGGGTAAGATAAACCAGGGTCATCAAATATGCAGCATATATTACAATGACTGCCACTGCAGTTGTAATACCTATTCTGCATTGCATTGGGAAGTACTGTTTTTGTCCTCAGCTCGATCATCGCTTTAAAAATAAAATGCAACGTGGCCAGACTGTAAGCACTCTCACAGTTCAAGTGTAAATAAAAACACAGATTATAGCTATCATAATTTCTCATTACTGAGATGACAAATTGTACTTTTTTCCTGTCTGCTGATAGTTAGAGAGTAAATGATATACAGAAATTTCAGTTATAAAACAGATACAATATAATAGGCCTAGTTAAACAAAAGAGATATCTGGCTTCAGAGCCACAGAAGGCTGGGATTTTCCACATCTTCTGGTTGCCAAAAATATTTTACGTGAATCAGGCCCTAGGTTGTGTTTATGTAGCAGTGACAGTGGTACTCCCTCACGGTACTTTACATTAGCTCAGAGGAAATGCTACTAGAAACTATTTGGGTATTCACTACACAGTACTGTCCCTTTCAAAACTTGCCAGTTTTACCTAAAATTAATAAATGGGGTTACCTGAGTATTTGCAGGAATCCCTTGTACTTCCAATGATAAGAATTACTTCACTGGGCTTTGGATCAGTCCCGTAGTTATCTAAGGCAAGTTTTTAAAGGTCACGACAATGTGTACCACTTACAAGAACTTAAAGTGACACTAGTGTGATGTCTTACAATAACCTGGTAAATGAACTATAGAGCTACCACAGTCACCCTCTACTTCATCCCTATATATCTGAAATCCAGCTGACCAAAATACAAATGTACGTTAATTGTTTTACAGAATTTTGGGTGAAGGAAAAAGAATAAAGAAAAGGAGTACTTGTGGCACCTTAGAGACTAACCAGTTTATTTGAGCATGAGCTTTCGTGAGCTACAGCTCACTTCATCGGATGTATAGCATATTGTTATATAGCATATCCGATGAAGTGAGCTGTAGCTCACGAAAGCTCATGCTCAAATAAACTGGTTAGTCTCTAAGGTGCCACAAGTACTCCTTTTCTTTTTTCTTTTTACGAATACAGACTAACACGGCTGTTACTCTGGAAAAAGAATAGATACACATATTTGAAAAAGCCCTTCCAAAATATTTAGCATGCACATTCTGCCTCCACAGCTGTTTTGTTTTGTTATATATCCTGTATGGAGTACAATTTACTTCTTCATTAAAAAAAAAAACAACAACAACCCTGTTTCATTCTGTTTTGTTTGTGGGGTTCTGTTGTCATTTCTTCCTAAAGTGCTGTTTCCTCACATTTGCATCTACCAGCCTTTTTAATGTGATATTCCATTTAAACTGCCTTTTAATTGTATGTGCTGCCTTGGCAGAACATGACTGATGTACTAGCGTTAATTAGGGCTCCAGTCAGCAGCCTGTGCCAGCTGGAAACTGAGAAACAAGCGTAAATTATTCTGTCATCAATCAGCTCGAAAATGTTTGAATCACTAATTAGTTTGCAATTTGGGTGACAGTTTATCTGACGCAGGCGGTGTCAGAAACTTCAGATCTTAGATGAATAATTTGCCAGCAACAAGCACATATTCCCTGCTTTTAAATACATGAAGGTTTATCTGCATGTTGAAAGGTGGCTCAGCAGTCTTCATTAACTTCCAACTGGGACTATGTAAATCAGGAATCAGTGTGAGACACTTCAGTCTGTGGTGGTTTAGCAGATGATATTTAGAAAAAGAAAGCCTCTTTTCTCTCTTTTTTTATTAATAATTCATAAACTGATAGACAAGGATGTTTGGGCTTTAGCAGCTTAAAAAAATCACAATGGGTAAAAAAAAAAGGCAATCACACCCCTTTACATTAAAATTAGTTGTGCTGCATCTTGCTGTTTAACTGATTTCTTCTCCTCCACTGTCGTGTGGCTGGAATGTTAAGCAGCAAGTGATTAGCCCTTGTCCTTTAAAGCAGGATCATTACTGGAGTTTTATTAAATGGCAGACTTGTGTTTCCATTTAAAGGGATGGGGGGGGGACGACAAGAATTTACTAATAGGAAGTATAAAAGGTTATCCGTGTCTGAATAGTAGAAACTATTTTACATTATAAATACAGTCAAGAGGGTCTTAACATCTCTGCTATTCTTATCTATAAGAGAGATAAGTTTGATATCTTGCAACAGATACAACCCTTGCATGATCTACAGATAAAACAAAATTGTAGAAGCAATTTAGCCAGAGAGTTAATATTACTTTGTAGATACGCCTATGTGTCTTCTGCATATGCATCAATCTATCTTAATTTGAAAAATACGCAGTAGATATGGAGAGATGTAATTGCAAGAGATCAGTATTCAGGAGGCCAATTAACTAGCCCAGTTGCCAAATCAAAGATGCAGGTTAGGATATGATTTTAGAATTCCCTGAGGTTGGCACAGACAATGCTCTCAATACTTATATTGCCAGTAGGGAGATAGAAGTGGGGGAAATGACATTGTGTAATTATGATTAGCTTGTGCTGCTCTGTAAGCACATCACAGCAGTAGCAAAGGAGTGCAGCTGTTTGATAGGGGTAGTTGAAGGAGTTTGAAATAACAGACCAGTGATGGGTTTGATGAAAGTCCCTTTTCCTTCTGGACCAGGTATTTCTGCTGCTAAGCCATATTTATTACAGGCAGAGCTGGTAGCACCGCCTAGAGTTAACTTTGCCTGACATTTCCCATTATGAGACGCTCTGGCTTAAAACTTTGCCAAACTTTAGCTGGTTTTCCATCCCAGGTGTCTGACTCAGGCTGAATTATTTTTGGGACGTTTCAGCAAAAATGGTTCAGCTGTTTCTGAGAACAAGACTAGGGAAAAATATGTTGTTCTGACCATGTCAAAAAACAACCACCCTTACCACTGTTTTAAGAAGCATAGCACCTCCACACTTTGAGGCAGGGACTTGAAATTTAGCAAGATGGTTGCCTTTTTGCCAGGGATATCCCTTTGGCTGTTTCCAGAAAAACTGCCCAAATTTAGATGGGTTATAGACCTTTGAAAATTCTCAGTTACACTTACTCAGTAAAGATTTGATAGAGTATGACCGCTACATTTTCCAAGGATTTCATCTGCCCTGAGCATGCTCCAAACAGGTCTGCAAGGGCTGAACCTCGTACAGTGCGCAGGATGGACCATTCTCTGGGAATGAATCAGAGCTATGTACTATTTGAACTACCAGGGATGAGAGGGTGTAGGCCTGCCCAAAAATAAAGGCCCTCTTCCTTAATTGATGGGGAGGAACCACTGGATGCAGGCATCAACTGTGTTTGGGGGACAACAAATGAAAAAACAGGAGTGGAGCGAGGGCAGAGGTAAAGAATCAGCAAACCAGAAGGGGTCATTGAGCAGAAAACCCTGGACAGTGCCCACTGCCCCTCAACGGAGCATCCAAGGAGGCAGTGGAAACCGCCCAGACGTGTGATTGGACAAGGGAATGGAAATAGGCCCCATAGTCACAGAATGCGTGCGCGTGCATGCGCGCACACGCACACACACACACACACGATCCAGCTTCCTCCTCCTGGTGTGATGGATGGCATTGTGGCCAGTGAGGTAGACGAGGAGGTCTTACAGCTTTGTGGGGCCACGGATGGGGCGTGAGTGGATCAGGAGGTGCAGAGAGAAGTGCAGCCAGAACTTCAGTAACAGGTTCTGGAGAAACTGGAAGAGGAGCTGCAACCTAAGGCATTCTACGTAGATGTGCACCAGCCTCTCCCTATTGCCACAGAAAGGATGGAAGGTATGTAGTGAATGAGGAAGGGGACTGCAGGAAAAGAGAGGCTGATTTAGTGGTTGAGACCACTGAATGTTGCCCTGAAGAACTGGCTTCTAACCCTGTCTCTGCCACAGAGTTCCTGTGTGATGCTAAGCAAGTCACTTAACCCAAGCTTTTCATAGCTGGTCACTACTGAGTGGTGTTTATTTTCTGGGTGCTCAGCTTGAGACCTTGGGACCTGATGTGCAGAAGCGCTGAGCACTCACAACTGCAGCTGTAGTCAATGCAAACTGTGCTTTGAACGTATAAAATGCTAAGTACTCTCAAAAATCAGGTTTCAGGTATCTCAAATTTGTCACCCAAAATTAGTGGACACTTTTGACCTTAATCTCTCTGTGTCTCAGCTCCCCATCTTTATTACCCCAAAATAGAGGTAATACGACCCCCCCTCACTTTATAGAAGGGTTGTGAAAATAAATATATTAATGTTTGTCAAGCACTTGGATGCTGTAGTGATGAGCGCCATCGAAAAGCTCATGAGGAAATTTATAATTCTTTATACAGGGCAAGGGGTGAATAGTGTGCAATAAATAGAGCATGGGGCCACGCATTGACCAATTAAGATAAGGCAAAATAGTGAATAGCTTCTCATTCCGTTTGCATTGTCCATTCTATGCACTGAATGAGGCAGGAGTCCCGTGGGGAAAAATAGTATGTGATCATGTAAATAATGTCTCAAAATGCACAAGCAAAAGGGGGCTGATTTAAGGTTGCTTTGTCTTCTCTTTATCTACAAAATCCATTATTGTTTCATTCAATATTATGTTATGGACTCTCTTTTTAGATGACAGCTGGTCTTTAATATATTGGACCTTTGGCTCTTTGAATTTAACTTGCTTTAAAGGACAGCCATGTTCTGCAGCTGTTAAAGAGAACCTGAGTACCAACAAGAGACAGGTATTTATATTAAAGAAATGATAATTTAGCTGTTAAAAATAATAACAAGGTGGAGAATTGTTCTAGTTATAAAAACAAAGGAGTCAGTCTAGAGTTCTGCTGCGGTCAGGAACTGTCCTCTGAGAAGCTGTGTTATAGCTGAATGAAGTTGCTGAATGAGAGCTCTGGTTGGTCGTCTGTGAGAGGTCCATTTCCAAAGGTTATTCAATTATCTCAGAACTTGTTGCTGAACTGAATCCTGCCGCGGTCAAGGGAAGGAGGTGAGCCTAAATGATAAAGAACTGCATAGCTCAGCACCATTCTCCTGTAATATGAAGAATATATAAGTAATTCTACTACACCAGTCAACAGAGTGAACTGTTCCTCTAAACTCATCAAGGAGAAACCTGTTTATTTTTAAAGAACTGAAATATCATGAGCCATATTCCCTATGATTCATGTATATAGTGAACTACTAGTTTATTCATCAAAAATGCAGTTTTGGTTGACCTGAAATGATTTGAAAATTTGACATGACTGACTTGAATAGTCATTGGGTCAGAGAAAGAGTGAGAATGACTCTATAGCCTGGCGGTTAAGGCAGATGAATGCCTTAACCACCCAAGTTCAGATCCATGATCCAATGACTATGCAATTATTTATACGCAGTGGAACAGCTTAAACAGGAGAACTTCAGCGTATATCCAGTGGCTAGGCACTTTCCTGCAGTGCAGGAGACTCATGTTCAAATCCTTCCTCCACATCAGGCAGAGGGAGGAACCAAACCCATTTCCTACATACCAGGTGTGTTACCCTACCACAGGGCTAAAAGGTTATAAGGGAGGCAGCCGCACCATCTCTTTTCTAACCATTTTGGGAATCTTTCCCTTCGTTTCTCTTTTTTATGCTTAAAAAGTGCCCAGAAAGGAAATGGTTAATTTTGGGTTGAATGAAACATTGTTTGATCTGTAACAAATTTTTTGTTGACTTTTTCAATTCATCTAATTTTGGGGGAATTTTTGAATTTGATTCATATTGAACCCATTTTTTAATATTTTTTTAAAAATGAGAATGAACCAAAAAAATCTAGGTTACCCTAGATGACCTTGTTGTCTGTGTGCATGGCTTTTATACCTCTTAATGGTATTAGCTCTGGCTATACTTGAGATGAGCCTTGAGCTGATGGTTGTATGAACTCACACTTCATCTGTGGACTTCCAACCATCTCATGTGAAGCTGGCAGATAAGCATGCTTTTATCTGTATTGCTTCCCCTGAAATCTATCACAGTTAATGTTCCCCAACTTTTAAGTTGTTCCTCAAAAGGCTCTAAGGTGCTTCTAGAATGTGGGCCCTCTACTCTTTCCCTTCCCTTCCATCCTTTAATCTTTCCTTTTAATTGAGACCTCCTCTTCTTTCTGTGTGTTGGTATTTTATTATGATATTTGTGTTTATTCCTTTGTTCAGCATTCCTAGCACTTTGGCAGTGGGAAAGATGAAGGACATTATTTAAATAACATGATTAATATTTATTTATGTATAAAAGGTAGAACCAAAAGGTGAGCCACTCCAGGTGACTCTCCAAGAGACCGCTCAGCTGTTTTGGGTTTTATTTCAAACCATTGCTTTAGAATGAGATTAGTTGTGTTTATGGAAAAAACACGCATTTGGTGCTTTTGAAATTTCAGAACCTACCAGTCTTGTCCTCTTCTCCAAGTACAAACAAATCCGTGCTCTCTACTTTGCTTCCTTGTTTCCCAACACTTAAAACTATTAATGGGGTCTCTTGCTTAGTGAAGAAGGAAGGGTGGGGAGGGGAGAGTCAAGATCTGAGTGAGCAACTTTAAGGGAAATATGTTAAGAGTTTTAGATAAGATTAGCTAGAGTAATGTGAATTATGAACACACTGAGGAAGAGGGAGTTAGGGGGAAAGAATTTCAGGCAACCTCTCCCTCCCCCCAAAAAATACTAATTTATCAACAGGTCATTGGTAGTAAGAGACCAGACTGAAGAACAAAATGGGGACTTGGAACCATTGGAATCATTAGTTGGTCTCTGTCTATTGATGCTCTCTATTCTTTTAAGCAATTCTCTTATCCAAGGCCTGACCCAGCACCATTGACTCAATGGGAATCTTTTCATTGATTTCAATGGACTTTGCACAGGCCCCCAGCTAGAAGACAAACTGTAGACTTTCAGCTATGCCTACATGATTTCAAAGACCATCTCTGTACTTCCAGGCACAGGAATCTACAGTGATAAATCTTATTCACAGCTGGGACTGATCCATGCAAACCTGTTATTCGTGGAAATCTCAAAAATCCTGAGTGACATCTATATTAGGTGTGTACTTGCAATACTCACAAAAGCATGGATGCTTCAGTCAATCAGTTGGAATCAACGGAATTACTCCAGATTTACATCAGTATAAGTGCAGAATATGGCTCTTTGTATGAAATGATGGAGGGAGTTGAAGGCTTCTTCTGAAAATTCCTGAATTTCCTTAGTTTGAGATTATCCTCTTTTTACCCATTCAAAACTTTCATTTCAGCACCACAACTGGGTTGTTCATTGTTTGTATTTATTGAAAATGAAGTACTGGGTTGAGTATTCCTCAGCTATTTCATGTCGGTTGACATGACTTCATTTTATATTATGATGGACTTTTCCCCTCATATGTAATTCCCTTCAATTTTGTTATATTTTGTAAAAACAATTCACTTCCTTGGGTTCATTTCCAAACGGGCTCAAACAACCCTTTTTTGCAGATGTGAATTGCTTCTGCAATTTTACACTCAAAATGAATTATAGGTGCAAATCAGAGCACATAACCCTCTGTATAGTGTCCAGTTTGCAAGGCCAGTCAGGTAGTTGGGGGATGCACCGATGCTCACCGTTCAGCAAGTGTGCTTGACACTCCTTGTCATGGTGTTGAGAAAGAGACAACGCTGGCAAAGCTTCATTTCAGAGCAGTACAAAGTGGAGATTCAAGTGGAATGCATTTTAATTTTTTTCCCCCAGAGGTGGATGATAGTGAGAGATGATATTTGGAGAAGTAGCCTGTGTCATAAGGTACTGCTGTACCTGGCATTCACCATTCCAGCCAGCATCTTGGGACACAATATCAGTAGAAATATTTGCACACTTTTGCAGTTTCTTCACAATCCCCAGAATTTAATTCTGTGCCCCTCCAGATCCTTATCTGCCTGTACCCCAGCCCCATATCAATTAATTATGGACCCCCATCACCCGCAAAATCAACTAATTATGCACCTCCTGGCCTCACTACACTTAATTCTGGCCCCAGTCACACATCTGCCCTTCCACATATCTTCCCTAGCATCCCAACAGCCCTGCATCCCCTCAGCCACACATTGCCCCCAATATACCTCTGCTCCTTCTTTTTCATCCCTCTCCCAGATCTAGGGGAACATCCCTCATTTTTCCAGGTGGGGAAGAACAGAGAGTAGAGGGAGAAAGAAGCAGAGACACCCTGAGCTGCTGAGCTCTTTCTTCCTCCTTCTCCCCCTTCTGCCACTGCAAAAAAAAAAAAAAAAAAAGTAAACACTGTTCCCTCTTCCCTACCCAAAAATTCTTCTCAGCTCTTGGGAAGAGTGTAGATGGAGAGCTCTGACTGCCACCTGTGATGGTTGCTCCCTCAGGAGGTAGAGGAGTGGAGAAGGCAGTCAATCAACTTTCCCTGTGGACTGATGGGTTTCCATGCAGGAGGTTCTGAAAACCCATAGTCTTAGAGTTGGCAGGGGTGCAGGAAGGACACTTCTTTCTTCCTGCTGGGAGAGGGAGAGAGCAAGATGCCACTTTGTGGCCCAGCTCTTCAAAGTTCCTACAGCTGGGTCCTGGCAATGGGTGGGAAAGGGCCCTGCTCTGTTTCCTGATGGGGTGTAAGCAGGTGTTGTTCCTCTGTCTGGTGACTGCTTTTCATTGGAGGGTGTTACGTCTCTTTAAAACATATGTCCTAATGTCATTTGTTACACCCTCTCAGATGCTGTCTGATCCTTGCCAGTGACCTGCAGCTATCCTCCAGCTCAATGTGATACACATACTTAATTATAGTGACCGGCCCCAGTTATGAGAGGGTGAGGTGGGGGGACACACAGATGACTACATAAACAGAGTAGAGAACTCAGTTAGAGAGACCCATGAGAGAGAAGATGAGAAGTTCCTCCCATTCTACTTTCTAGGAAGGGCCTAGAAAAGACTGGCGAGCAGAAAGAGCAGCTCAGAATAAGCTAGGAAGAGAGCCCCCAATGGCTCTGAGATATGCTGCAGCTGTGCAAAGCAGCACAAAGCTCTGCTGGGAGAAGGTAGGCCTGAGGAAGGCAGAAAGGGACCACAAAACTGGATAAAACTGAACTAGATCTAAAAATGATCTTGCAAAATGTAACAGTTTTCCTCATACTTTTTTACAAAGATAAAAGCCTACATAGCAGCAGATGGGAATGAACTCCAGGTGTTTTTCTCCCAGTTGTTATTTGAAAAGCATATTTATGACATTGCAACATCCATTTTAACTATTTTAGGCTACTTTCTTGTTGGTCACCCTCAGATTGTTTGTTTGCACATATATCTAGGCTTGATTATTGGAATTCTCTTTCAGCTACCCTGAAAAATTCTTTAAAAGGCTTCAATTAATGTTTTCCTGCGACTGTTATTGAGATATTACCAACTGAAAAAATGTGGCTGTTCCAGTGTAAACTTTATTACATTCGAATTAAATTTCAATTTCTGTTTGTAAAGATTTTGGGATTTTTTTGCTTTCAAATTACAAAAAATGTCAGGCATAGGACTTTTTATTGATGCTATTTATTACCCTTATAGTCTCACATAGGCCTTGTGCTACCGTGACAACAGATTTCTCAGTGAGACAGTTTGGAGTAAAGATAAAGTGTTGTAGAGCATTTTCAGGAGATCAAAAAAATATAACTTGATGTGTATTACCACGAATCTTTGCTAAAAATGCTTCTTTTGTAATTAAATTACCACTCATTACCTTTGAACATATATGCATATTTTATGCTTTTTTTTTCTCTCATACACTTTTGAGAACTTAATAAAAGCAAATTATAAAATGAAAGGTTCATCTTCTCTTTAAGAACCAGATCCTTAGCTGGTATAAATCAGCATAGCTCAGATGAAGATTACATCAGGTAACACCAGTTTAGGGGCTGGTCCCCAACTTTTAAGCAAAACATTGACAGTTTTTGAGGAGAGTTTTAACTGTCAATTTATTTAACTAAACATGTGGGCAATGTAGACATGAATTTTCAAATGCAATATGACTGCAAAATAAAGACCAGTGCAATTTGGGTATGCTTGAGCAAAGGCCTGATGTCATAGAACAGGGAAGTAGTAGACAAGCGTGGTGTAACCATTCCTGAAATACTGCATTCAATGCTGAGCATCATATAAGCAAAAATACACTGATAAATTGTAGAGAGTTCAGAGAAGGGCACCAGAAATGATAGGTGGCTAAGGGGGTTGGCTGAAGTTTGAGTTAAGTTTGAGATTTTCAAAGCAGAGCCGGGGATTTAAGGATAGATTCAGGAGGGATGTAAATGGAAGATATGTGGCTAAATCCTCTGAACTGATCTGAAAATCGCCACCTAATTTTTATAGTAATCTGACTAACCAGTGTCTAAGGCAGGACATTGCAATAGTCTATATAGATACTTGGTAAACTCAGAGGAGAAGGCTGAATTATTTAGGGGCATAACTAGTAGTAAACGAGGATGAGATTCAAAAAGGGAAAAGCTACGTTCAATATAAAAGTATTTCCCAACAGTGAAGTTGGGACAGTAGACTGTGAAATAGTTTCCCTAACAGTTGGGCTTCAATCACTCCCTTTGGGACTTTTAAGACTAGATGGGACAAAGTACTGGAAATTATACCAGAGGAATAAATCCTGCACTTACAGAAGGATGGATTGGATGATTTATATGTTTATTTAATTCAAGTTATAGCAAACGAACCATCCATTTATCTCATTGTTTTTTCAATACTGAAATAGTCAAAAGTAAAATTTAAAGTTTGACATGTATAATAATTAATAAATTATATATAAACTAATAAACCATTCTTTACTTGTGTTATTGGGCAACTAATATTTTAAGTTTCAGAATAACAGCCGTGTTAGTCTGTATTTGCAAAAAGAAAAGGAGTACTTGTGGCACCTTAGAGACTAACCAATTTATTTGAGCATAAGCTTTCGTGAGCTACAGCTCGCTTCATCTGATGCATACTGTGGAAAGTGTAGAAGATCTTTTTATATACACACAAAGCATGAAAAAATACCTCCTCCCACCCCACTCTCCTGCTGGTAATAGCTTATCTAAAATGATCACTCTCCTTACAATGTGTATGATGATCAAGTTGGGCCATTTCCAGCACAAATCCAGGTTTTCTCACCCCCCGCCCCCACAAACCCACTCTCCTGCTGGTAATAGCTTATCTAAAGTGACCACGCTCCTTACAATGTGTATGATAATCAAGGTGGGCCATTTCCAGCACAAATCCAGGGTTTAACACGAACGTCTGAGGGGGGGGGTAGGAAAAAACAAGGGGAAATAGGTTACCTTGCATAATGACTTAGCCACTCCCAGTCTCTATTCAAGCCTAAGTTAATTGTATCCAATTTGCAAATGAATTCCAATTCAACAGTTTCTCGCTGGAGTCTGGATTTGAAGTTTTTTTGTTTTAATATTGCAACCTTTAGGTCTGAGATCGAGTGACCAGAGAGACTGAAGTGTTCTCCGACTGGTTTATGAATGTTATAATTCTTGACATCTGATTTGTGTCCATTTATTCTTTTACGTAGAGACTGTCCAGTTTGACCAATGTACATGGCAGAGGGGCATTGCTGGCACATGATGGCATATATCACATTGGTGGATGTGCAGGTGAACGAGCCTCTGATAGTGTGGCTGATGTTATTAGGCCCTGTGATGGTGTCCCCTGAATAGATATGTGGGCACAGTTGGCAACAGGCTTTGTTGCAAGGATAGGTTCCTGGGTTAGTGGTTCTGTTGTGTGGTATGTGGTTGCTGGTGAGTATTTGCTTCAGGTTAGGGGGTTGTCTGTAGGCAAGGACTGGCCTGTCTCCCAAGATTTGTGAGAGTGTTGGGTCATCCTTCAGGATAGGTTGTAGATCCCTAATAATGCGTTGGAGGGGTTTTAGTTGGGGGCTGAAGGTGACGGCTAGTGGCGTTCTGTTATTTTCTTTGTTAGGCCTGTCCTGTAGTAGGTGACTTCTGGGAACTCTTCTGGCTCTATCAATCTGTTTCTTCACTTCCGCAGGTGCGTATTGTAGTTGTAAGAATGCTTGATAGAGATCTTGTAGGTGTTTGTCTCTGTCTGAGGGGTTGGAGCAAATGCGGTTGTATCGCAGAGCTTGGCTGTAGACGATGTAGAATATTTTAAGCATCATCATAACCTCATCTCCAGCCACCTTTCAATATCCTTCAAACCACATTTTCATTCCCAAACCCTTCTCCAGTGCCTGTTGAAATAGATGGATTTTACAGTGTGTCTAGAAGATTAACACATTGGTGGTCAGGCACACCAAGGAGAGAAGTTAGTTTTTAAGTCATGGCAAATACTTTGGACCACAAGCTAAACAGTTATCTGAGGATTTCCCCTTAACTTCGAGCGTGTGCTTCAGCTCTTTACAGAAGAGAGACTGATATAAGCACATGCTTAAATGTTTTTCAGTATTGGGGTCTCTATCATGGTGCCAATATAACATTCTACCAAGTTATTAACTACTATTTCCAAAGCTCTAGGTAAAAAAGGAACTTAATGAAAATGTATACCATGGTATTATTGGGGAGTGGTAACAATTTCCATAAGCAGGTTTGAACAGAGTTTTCTATTTAATAGCTGAATTGTCAAAGAGCTCTAAACTGCATATTTATAGACAGATTGCCTTGAAAACTGCTGCTGCTACAGAAAAGCCTGAGGTGGTGTTGTTGGTAGTTATTTGGTCCAGTGCAGACAATAACTTCTGAGGTGAACACATGTGGCTTTCCTGATGTGTGTGTTGTATCAACCAGGCAAGGTACTAACAAGCTGCAACAGACTTTATTTTCAAAGTGGAAACCTCTTTACCAAGCTGCTGCTGCACCCTCAGTAGCTTTCTCCCAGCCTCTCAACTCCTCCCGCTCCTTCCTGTTTCCTGTCCTTTCAGACTCCCAACAGCCAGTGCTCCCAATTCTAATAATTACAATCAAAATCTAAACACCACATTCCCGCCTCTCTTAATAAACTCTCCCAATTAAAATAAACATTATTGTTCTAACCACAGGAACCAATATGAAACAAGACACTATACTGTTGGCAGAAACATTACACTGAAAACATTGTAGATACTACATAACAGTCTCGAGTCCAGACAGGTGGTTGTCTGGGTCTCTCAAGCCCCGGTTCCAGTGCAATGTCTTGTTGTGTTGGTACTACGGTGAAGTCATCCAATGCAGACTGGGTGTTGGCATAATCTCCTTTTGGTGCATAGACAGGTGCAAGATAAGAAGCATTCCATACCCACCCATCAGAAAGTCGATAGGTGTAAAGTCCCTTCTTCTCTATGATTTTAAGAGGAGCTGTGAATTTATGGTCCCCTTTGCATAAAATTCCAGGTTTTCATATTCTAACGAAGGAACCACACTCAAACTTTGGTTCCTTAGCCCCGCGCCGCTTGTCTGTGAAAGCCTTAGACTTTGCTTGGTTCTGTTCAACTGTTTTTCTCACATCATCCTCTTTTGGGGCATCAGGTCATGCCTTTAACAATCCAGCAATGTTCAGTTTAGTATTCATCTGTTTCCCATGCAGTAACTCTGTGGGTGATCTTTGCATTGTGGCATGTCGTGTAGCCCGGTATGCTTGCAAGAAATCAGTAGTGAAGGGTATCCACAATCGCCCTTCCAGTTTAGCCATTTGCAAACTCTTTCAAACTTCTGTTAAACCGTTCGATTTCCCCATTGGCTTGAGGGTAATATAAGGATGACCTTCTGTGTAAAATGTTCCTCTCTGCTAGAAAAGTTTCAAACTCCAGGGAAGTAAATTGACTACCATTATCTGAAACCAGTTCTTTGGGGTTACCTTCCCTGCTAAAAGCTGAAGAGAGGAACTTAATTACTGTAGCAGAAGAGATTTGTGATGTAAACGCTACCTCAGGCCATTTACTGAAATAGTCTATTAAAGCGATGGCATAACAGCAGTCAATTGGAGCAGTATCAAAGGGTCCTACAATGTCAATTGCCACTTTTTCCCCATGCAGATTCAAGAAGAGGAACAGGCTGTAATGGAGGGGTACATGTCACTGCTGTCTTATCATGCATTTGGCAAGTGACACAGGATTTTATGAGTGCTTCATGAGAGTCCATCCCTGGCCACCAATACAGATCCCATAGTCGTTTGGTTCGGACAATTCCTTGATAAGTATCGTGTGCCAGGTGTATGAGTTTTGACTGTAATTCTTCTGGCACAAGGAGCCGGTGTGTACCTCGTAGCACACAGCCATCAAACAAAGAAAGTTCATCCCAAACTCTAAAATAAGGCAGCAAAACTGGGTCAAGGTTTTTAGGGTTACTGGGCCATCTCTTTGTCAGAAATTCCCATAGTTTTTGTTGAATTGGACAAGCTGAACAAGCAGCTTGAAATTGTTCTCTTTTAACTGCGGTGAGAGTGCTTGTAATAAGCGCAACCCCTACATCCTCATCCTCCGGTGGACCATCTGGTGAAGGCAAAGGCAGGCAAGAAAGGCAATCAGTGACCACATTTTGGTTTCCAGGCTTATATTCCAGTTCATAATTGAAAGAGAGTAGTCTTGCAGACCATCAAGCAATAGGGTATCCTGCTCTTCCAGTCCTTTCGTGGTGAGCAACATTGTCAAAGGGCTGTGGTCTGTGTGCAACTTGAACGTGCAGCCCCAAAGGTAATTTCTCCATTTTTCAGTAGCCCAGACACAAGCAAGTGCTTCTTTTTCAACTGTAAAATATTTTCTCTCAGCCTTACTTAGTGTCCTTGAAGCAAATGCAACAGTCCTCTCTGTGTTGTCCTCATGCAGTTGTGTGAGAACAGCCCCAAGTCCATAATCAGAAGCATCAGTAGTTACAATTGTGGGCAATGCAGGACTGAATAGTGCAAGTACTGGACTATGTACAATCAAGTCTTTCACCGTTTAGAAACTAGCTTGTGCATCTGTTGTCCACACTAAGGTTGAACTTCTCCGTAGTAATTCCCGTAACAGCTTGATGACAGAAGCATAATTGGGAGTGAATTTTGCATACCAGGAGGTAAGACCCAAGAAGGAACGTAAGGTTTGCAAATCTGTTGGAGGAGGAGCATTTGAAATTGTCAGGATATGATCTGATTCAGGTTTTAGTCCAGCCTGTGAAATTTTATGCCCCAGAAAGGAGAGTTCAGTTTGTCTAAATTTGCATTTGGACCTATTGAGCTGGAGGCGTGCTGTGCTGATGCAATTTAGTACAGACTGCAGGTTATTGTCATGGTCCTCAGAAGTATTTCCAAACACGATAATATCATCCAGATAGCACTGAAGTCCATGTTGATTCTTCAGAATCAATGACATCATTTTTGGAAGGCACTTGGGGCAGATGCGAGACCGTATGGAACATGTTTAAAATGAAATAGTCCCTCGTGTAATAAATGCTGTGAGGTCTCTGCTATCTTCATGCAACATAACCTGGTGCTATGCACTCTGCAAATAAAGAGTAGAAAACATCTTTGCTTCACGGAGTTCTGCAAATACTTCTTCTATGTGAGGAAGAGGATGGCTGTCAATCACAATAGCTTTATTTGGCTCCCTTAAGTCCACACAAAGGCGAATGCCTCCACCCTTCTTCTGCATCACTACTATAGGTGAAACCCATTCCGAGGAGTCTATCTCTTCAATAATGTCCTTTTGAACAAGTTTTCTAAGTTCCTCTGAAATAGCTTCCCTGACTGAAAATGGTAAGCGCCGTAACTTCTGTCGTACAGGCATCACATTATTCCACATTTTAACTTTATGCAGAAACCCATAAGCACAGCTGAGTTTCTCCTCAACCTGGTGTTGGGTCCCAGCTGAAAGTGGTGTGTGTACCGCAAGAGTGCTTTGCTAAGAAAGATCAATTAGTCCATTAACTACCCTGAGATTTAAAGCAGCCAATAAATCTCTGCCAAGGATAGGAGTGCCTTTGTGGACAATGTAGAACTCTGCAGTTACACAGCAATCACCAAAAGTAACTATTACTGGCAGGCAGCCATGTACTGGAATATGGTTTTTCAAATAGCACACAGTGAAGTTTGGGTTCAGTAAGAGGCACATCTTTAAAGTAATGCAGATAGATGGAATCAGGTAGTATAGATACTGCTGAGCCAGTGTCCAACATTAGCTGAATAGAATGTGGTTTGCCTGAGGGTATGACGGAAACATTTACAGTGCACTTTCTCTTCTGGAATATGTGCAGTAGTGATTTTGTCCACGCTCAGCACAGTAACATCTGGTATTGTACTGCATGCACCTGTTGATTGAACTGGCTACTGCAACATACTTTAGCAAAATGTCCAATATTTTTGCAGTGATTGCACTGAGCTACTTTTGCTGCACATTCTGTGTAGCTTGCAAGGTGTTGTGGGGATCCACAGTGAAAACATGCTTTTACTTTATTTTGAATTTGCTGATTCGGTGGTTTTTCATTAGTTTTCCTCTTGCAATTGTGTTTCTGCAGTGGTAGTGAACTTTTCTGCAAAGGAGTCACAGCCTGGACTGTGCCTCCTGTATCCATGCTCATTACTTTGGCTTCAGCTGTAGCTGACTCAATCTGAGTAGCAATGGTTATTGCTTTTTCTAGTGTAAGTTGTGGTTCTAGAAGTAAGTGTTCTCTTACACAAAGCATGGTTGGTTTCTCAATGAGCTGGTCTCTAATCATCTCATCCACCATATTCCCAAAGCCACAAATTACAATCAGACTCCTCAGGGAAGCAATATACTGCATTATAGTTTCCCCTGATTTCCGCTCACGCTTATCAAGCTTAGTCTTGAAGCCAGATATGTCTTTTGTCCCCACTGCTTCCCTTGGAAGGCTGTTCCAGAACTTCACCCCTCTGATGGTTAGAAACCTTCATCTCATTTCAAGTCTAAACTTCCTGGTGGCCAGTTTATATCCATTTGTTCTTGTGTCCACATTGGTACTGAGCTTAAACAACTCCTCTCCCTCCCTGGTATTTATCCCTCTGATATATTTATAGAGAGCAATCATATCTCCCCTCAGCTTTCTTTTGATTAGGCTAAACAAGCCAAGCTCTTTGAGTCTCCTTTCATAAGACAGGTATTCCGTTCCTCGGATCATCCTAGTAGCCCTTCTCTGTACCTGTTCCTGTTTGAATTCATCCTTCTTAAACATGGGAGACCAGAACTGCACACAATATTCCAGATGAGGTCTCACCAGTGCCTTGTATAATGGTACTAACACCTCCTTATCTCTACTGGAAATACCTCGCCTGATGCATCCCAAGATCGCATTAGCTTTTTTCACAGCCATATCACATTGGCGGCATATAGTCATCCTGTGATCAGCCAACACTCTGAGGTCCTTCTTCAACTCTGTTACTTCCAAGTGATGTGTCCCCAGCTTATAACAAAAATTCTTGTTATTAATCCCTAAATGCATGACCTTACACTTTACACTATTAAATTTCATCCTATTACTCCAGTTTACAAGGTCATCCAGATCTTCCTGTGTGATATCCCGGTCCTTTTCTGTATTGGCAATACCTCCCAGCTTTGTGTCATCCGCAAACTTTATTAGCACATTCCTGCTTTTTGTGCCAAGGTCAGTAATAAAAAGATTGGTCCCAAAACCGATCCCTGAGGAACTCCACTAGTAACCTCCTTCCAGCTTGACAGTTCACTTTTCAGTGTGACCCGTTGTAGTCTCCCCTTTAACCAGTTCCTTATCCACCTTTCAATTTTCATGTTGATCCCCATCTTTTCTAATTTAGTGTAGCAGAGCTCCGACCTTGTCTCCGTGGGTCCAGTGCTTCTAGGCGGATTATGCTATCCTCAGTGGCTCACTGTGACCCTCCACATAGCCCTTCTCTCTCGGGCCAGGATTACAGTCTCCTGAGCCCTTTTCATCATAAGCCAGCAAGGAGGTTGGTGAGAGAACTCCCACAGTCTCTGGAGCTGCCAGAGCTGCTGCTGTGTTTGCTGCTGAGGAGCTGCTGGAGCCCCAAAGACGAGAAGAAGGGAACCATCTGCTGCTGGGGAGCACACCGAGACTCTGCAGACCACCATGGAGGGGGCCTCTAAGACTGAGTAACTTTCAACCTGTGCTCTTGTGGTGGGGGTTTTGACTGTGTTTGTGGGGACATAAGGCGTGTGTTATGGAGCCTGCCCCCGGTCCATCCGTGTGCCCCCCTTTGCCCCCACCACCGCCACCATCGCTGCTCCCTCCACCACCCACAATGGACACTTACCATCTGCCTCAAGCTCCTGCCTCTGGGACTCAGATGCTCACCTGGCTTTCCATGCCCTTTCACCACCTTTTGGGCCTGAAGCAGCAGCCAGCTCAAACTGACTTTTGCAAGCGCACATGGGTGCACGTTCCCCCCTCCTTGGACTGGACCCCCCCCAGCAAACCCCCAGCTTTGCCCCTTGCAACCTTTTGCCATCCCCTTTGCCCCAGCCCCCCTCACTAGCTTCAGTTTGTCTGCCCCGCCCGTTTCCCTCTGCTGCTCTGTTTGCCCTGCCCCAGCTTCTGAAGCTAGCCCCTGGGTCTCCTTGTCCTATGTTCAACCTGGTTGTTCCCCTCCCCTTGCAGTCCCTCTGTCCTGATTAGCCCCTCGCTCTATGCGCCCCTGCCCCCCTCCCATATGCTTGTGCCCCTCCTGTTTTAGTTGACCCTCATATCACAGCACCCCCCAATGCTATTGTAACCCCCCCTCCTCTAGTGCAGCTAAAGGAGCCGGAATCCTGTCCTGAGTTGGTGACAGACCCCCCCACCCCCACATCCTTGATAGCCCTCCCCCCCCCCCATCCAGACCCCCTGCTTTTTGGCACCCTCCTCTCCTGCCTGCAGCCTAGCAGGGAGGAATGGTCAACCTGTTCCCCTTCTCCCCCCTTCCTCTGGTGTTTGTCCCCCCTCTTATTATGGCGGGGGACGAGGCGGGTGGGACCCCTTCGGCAGCCCCCACCGCCCCTCCTCCACCTGATCCCCGTCAACCCCCCTAGCCTCTACCTCAACCACCGCTGCCAAACCACCTGCTATCGCCTCCGCTGGGGCACTGGCAGTGGCAGGCAATGGGGTGACCTCTGCTGCTGCCATGTCCCTTGCCCCCTCCAGTTCTGGGGGAGGCCCCCTCCCCAGCCAGTGGGAAGGGCCAGGGCAAGAAGAAGGGTAAGGGCCCCACCAAAAAGATCAGGCCCTCCATGGCAGTGGCTGCCCCCACTGCTGCAGCCCTGCCACCGGTCGCAGCATCCCTCCCCACTGCTCCCTCCACCAGCTCTGCGGGTGTCCCTCCCCTGGCCCCCAGGGAGTATGCCGAGGTGGTGGCGGCCCCCCCGCTTGCCGCCACGTCATCTCTTCCGGCCACTGCCTCTGTTACCATCTCTAGCGGCCAGGGCCCCTTCCCCACCTTGATCAGGAAGCATGGCATCCATTGCCTCCTGGTGCCCACCTCACCCCATGTGGAGACCTATGTGTGGGTGTTGGTGAGGTGGGGCCCACAGCCATCATAGCGGCCTCCAAGATGTACGGAAAGGTCGTGTTCTTCCTAGCACTGGAGGCAGCCACCCAGGAGGCGGTGGAGAAGGGCCTGGCGGTGGGGGGCATGTTCATCCCCCTGGAGCCGCTGGAGGACCTAAGCGTCCAAATGATCCTGACCTCCATCCCTCCCTTCTTTCCCAATTCCGCCCTGTTACCCGCCCTCTCCCACTGGGCTACAAAGACCCCACCCTCCGTCACGTCCTCTCATTCTGACGGCATGTGCAGCTTCAACTGCCACTGGCAGCACGTGATAGAGAGGCGCTCGAGGGGTCCTTCTTGGTCCCCTACCAGGGGGCTCGCTACCGGGTGCATTATTCTATGGGGGAGGCCCAGTGCTACCTCTGCTGGGTGATGGGGCTTGTCTGCAGGGACTCCCCCTTGGCACAGCATGGAGGAACATCCAGGACCCCCAAGCCCTGGCAGGGCGCCGTCCCCATCATCACCAGTGCCCCTGGCTGCCTGGTGCCCAGAGCCGCCTGTCCTCCTTTCCAGCCCACCACTGCTGTGGCTCGAGCCCAAGGGGTACCTCCCCCAGTACACCCAGACGAGCCGGAGAGCCCTACCTCTGCTTCCTGCAATCTGGCAGAGCCTGTGGAGGAGAGTGCAGCGGTGATACTGCTGGGCATAGGAGAGGGCCCGCCCCAGGGGGAATTTTGCCTCCCTTGTGCTGCCCCACCACTACCTCCCTGAGTCCCTGAGCCATCGCTCCTGCCCCTCGACCCAACCCTGTTAGACAGCCCCCAGATGATGCCATGGAGGGCTGGACCCTAGTACGGGGAAGCTGGGCAAGCGGAAGGCTCGAGCTCCACTCCTTCCATCTGATGCAGAGGCCCCCCAGAAGACCAAGAAGGGAGCACTGATGCCGAGCCTTCCACCTTGCCCACTGGTGTATTCCATCCACCAGTGACTTCCATCCACTGACTGGGGAAGACGTGGCAGCACTGGAGAGAAGCACCCCTCCTCCACTGGAGTCCCTTCCCATGGAAGTCCCCGATGGAGCCCCTCCTGCCCCCTTAACATCTGAAGCCCCTGCGAGCCCTGAGGCGAGCGTCACTTCGGACGCTGGTGGGGAGAACCCTGGGGTGGTGGAAAGTGATCTCCCTTCTATCTATGGGAGATCGAGGCCCTGAGTCTGACCCCAGTCACCCAGGGGGAGGACGACCCTTTGCCAGCAGGCCTTGATCTGGGCGACCTCACACTGGCTCCCCTTTCCCCATGCTCCCTCCCCCTAACTGCTGCTTCCGCTCCCGCCTCCAAGGGTCCCCTGGATTCTTCCATCTGCCCGGTTGCAGGTGGCACCCCGCTGACAGCCACCGAGCCTACTGAGGTGATGGCCAGTGACTCACGGCTGGGACCCGAGTCACCAGAGGCATCCCTCATTGGTGCGGGGCAACCGACTTCCTTCCCGGGTGGGGGCCCCACTGAAGATCGTCCACCTCCTGATGCCATAACTGTCACACCCACCATAGAGCCTGAGCCGGCATCACTGGGGACCCCCTTCCCACCCCCCAGACCCCAGAGCCAGACCAAGAGGGGCTACCTCCCAGTGACCCTGCCCCCCATACGCTGTGAGAGTTTCTGGAAGATGTCCGTGGCTCCAGCAACAAGGTGCAGCTTGCTCTCCAGCGATGGGGGGATTTTCATCAAATTCTCCATGCCATGAGGGCCCTCATGGGGGAGGATAAAAGGACCGGGAATCAGGTTGCCACAGCCTACCAGCAGGTCCGCGGCTTCCTGACTCCTTGCTCACCTACGGGGTAGGTCACGGTTTGCTGCGGGGCCCATTGGGGGCCATGAGCATCCCTGGAGAAAAGGAGGAGGGCAAAGAAGCACATCACCTGCCTTCTGGCAGAGGACGGCACCCCCGTCACAGATCCAGCGGAGATTTGTGGGAGGGCCAGGACCTTCTACGCAGGCCTTTTCTCCCCGGATCCGACCAATCCTAACGCTTGCAGAGTGCTCTGGGACGGACTCCTGATGGTCAGCATGGGCGACCGAGACCTGCTAGAGCTGCCTCTCACTCTGGCTGAGTTCTCGGAAGTCCTCCACCGCATGCCCACCAATAAATCTCCGGGTATAGACAGACTGACCGTGGAGTTCTACCGCGTGTTCTGGGACATCCTCAGCCCAGACCTAGTCACTGTCTGGACCGAGTCTTTGGAGAGCGGGGTCCTCCTCTCTCATGCAGGCATGCTGGCAGACGTGGTCCACCCAGACCAGACCTACACTGTCCCGGGCCATACCATCTTTGAGAACCTGTATCTGGTCCAGGATCTCTTGGAGCTTGGGTGTAGGAATGGTCTGTCATTCGCCCTCCTGTCCCTGCATCAGGAGAAGGCGTTCGACAGGGTGGACCACGGGTATCTCCTGGGCACTCTGTAAGCATTAGGCTTCAGACCCCAGTTTGTGGGCTTTCTCCACACGCTGTACGCCTCTGCAGTGTGCCTGGTCAGGCTCAACTGGACCCTGACTGAGCCAGTCAGCCTCGGGCGGGGAGTACGGCAGGGGTGCTCCCTCTCAGGCCAGCTATATGCTCTGGCGATCGAGCCCTTCCTCTGTCTCCTCCATCGGAGGTTGACGGGGTTGGTGCTGCGAGAGCTGGAGCTGTGGCTGGTCTTGTCGGCGTACACCAACTATGTGCTCCTCATGGTCCAGGACTCAGGTGACTTGGCACAGGTAGAGGCTTGCCAGGCAGTCTACTTGGCAGCCTCCTCCAACCAGGTCAACTGGGTCAAGAGCTCTGGCCTGGTGGTCGAGGATGGGTGGCAGGCAAGCTCCCTCCCACCTGCGCTTCAGGCCATCCAGTGGAGTGCAGGTCCACTGCTCTATCTGGACACTTACCTTTCTGCCACACATCTGTCTCCGCCGGAGAACTGGCACGGTTTAGAGGTCAGGCTGACAGAGCAGCTCCGGAAATGAACAGGACTACTCCGGTGCCTCTCCCTTCGAGGGAGGACACTGGTGCTCAATCAACTAGTCCTGTCCATGCTCTGGTACCGGCTCAACACCCTAGTCCCAGCCCCGGGCTTACTGGCCAACCTCCCGACGGCGATTCTGGAGTTCTTTTGGCCAGGAGTGCACTGGGTCTCTGCAGGGGTCCTCCACCTGCTCCTGGAGGAGGCAGGGCAGGGCCTGAAGTGCTTGCGCACTCAGGTCCAAGTCTTCCACCTCCAGGCCCTGCAGAGGCTCCTTTATGGTGCAGGTAGTCCAGCATGGAAAGTACTGGTGCATGCCTTCCTGCACTGCTTCTGAGAGCTCTGATATGACTGGCAGCTCCTTTATCTCCATCTGAGAGGTCTTCTGTGAGACCTCTCCAGGCTGCCGGTCTTCTACCAGGACCTTCTCCAGACCTGGAAACTGTTCTCAGTGACTGGGTCCATGGTGGCCACTGAGGGGGCAGATCTCCTTGCGGAGCCCCTGGCAAAACAACATATTTTTCCCTGCTCTCATTCTTGGAAATGGCAGAACCATTTTTTCCTAAATTTGCCAAAACAATACAGCCTGAGGAAGACTACTGGCATGTAAAATTTCAGCCCAAATGATTAAGTGTTGGCAAAGTTCTAAGCAACTGAAAGTGGAATTTTGCAATTGGAAGTGTCAGAAAAGCTTGATGATAGGAGGCACTACCAACACCACATATACATATGTATATACACGTGGAAATCTGTCTCTAAGACAGGCTAGTTTGAGAGAAACTTGTCAACTTCATATATGTGGCAACTTCACCAGGTCCCCTCAAGTCCTGAAACTGCTTCAAGATGAGAGAGCACTTTGTCCAACATGCTCATTAAATTGGAAAGCATTTTGAACATTCTGCCACTTTTGTCAGACTCTGCCAAGAAACAAAATCTTCACTTTTTACTAGATACTTGACATGCCAAGAGGGATTCAAATAATTTCTCTGCAGACTGGAGGTCAAATTCTTCTGGGTTGTTTTCCTGTGTCTGGAAAACAACTTTTTTTGTGAGCGGGATGGAAAGCTGCTTGCTCATTCATCTTAGTTTGATTATTGCATTTCTGAATAGTCATGTGGCAGTTACTTATAAGGTATAATTCTCTGATTTGTATTATTTAATGACAAGTAAAGTGGTGAAACAACATCATTTAAGAAAATAAGAGATTTAAAACTGTTGGCAGTGGATTTGATTTGAGTGGCAATTTATATTTGTTTACTGCAGAAGGGTTTAATCACACTTTTTGTTTCAAAGCCTGGAAAAGTTAAATATTATTTATCTCATTTAATATGTTTAAGCAAGAAGATCAGCCAAGACACAGTATTTCATTTAAAAAGAAGTACCCTGGTGGCAGTAACAACAGTAGCAATTATAGAAATGTTAGTAACAATGAAAACATTCAATTTCCCAAGAAAGGTCAACAGTAAATCTATCCAAAATGTGTACAGCTCATAAAAGGAATGGGTTTGCAACTGTGATTGAAACAGATGTTCACAAATTCAGCATTTAAAACATGAAGACTCTATAAAATAAATGAAGACAGGATTAATTTAACAATTTAGTTCAAGAACAGAATGAGGGAAGTGAATGAATAGCTACTCATACAATTTAGAATGAATTTTTTGGGGGGAGGGGGTACATGTGTGCTGATATCAGTGGGGCTGCATGGATATAAACTGATGGCAGAATCTGGTGTGTTGGAACAGGCAGGGAAGCTAATATTAAAAGAATTGCCTATTTTGCTGTATTAAGAGAATGGAAAGACAGTGGCCTAATTCTCCTCATTTACAGTAGTTTACACTGCTGTTACTCCATTGATTTCAGTGGCGTTACTCATGATTTATGTTAGTGTAAGAGAGAACAACACTGATGTAAATGCGAGCCAAATCAAGTCCACAAGCGTCAACAGCACAGTCCTGTACACGGTCATATTTTCAAATGAAATCCAGCTGCATTTGTCTGTTGAAGGCACCTATTATCTTTGTCTCTACATGCCAAGCCACAGCTCTGGAGAAAGCCTGTAGATATATTTTTCTATCTACTTTCTCTGCATTTCAGAAAATGTAAGGTATTTTTATTTAAAATAAATTCTTGATTTTTCCACCTACATCTCTGCTGTGGAGCACAGATATCATGGAGAATTGATTAAAAGCCTTAAAAATTAGGACCAAGATTTTGACTGAGGGCATCCAACTATAGATCATCAAAGTGTTGCAAAGCCTCACTGAGGTGGACTCCCCATTGTTTCAGATTGCCACATGAAAGCTGTAACTTGTTCAGAATGCAACAGTGCACCACAAAACTGACAAAGACCAGCATGAACATAGCACATTGCTGCTGTGCAGACTCCACTGGCTCCCTGTTTGCTTTATGATCAAATTCAATACTGAGGTCAAATTATTTGTCTAATCGGTTGATTCTCCAGCTTTTTTTGTTGTAAAGAACCCTTCATAGGAGATACTCTCTGGACTACCTCCCTTCCCAACAGTCAATACTCTACTGCTTTGTTCTCAAAATATTTCATTCTGCAGACCACTGACAATCCATAGACTGAATACTACTGATACACTAAAGTGTCTAATCAATAGAGTGCTTTCTTTTCTCAGTGCAGGAGTAGGTGGTTTAGCCTTAATTACCCCGCAATTCACACATACACCGTTCCTCCTGGGTAAAGATAAGAACCATGCTTTAAGTGAACAAAAAAAGTAACACAAAGAACGACTTAAAACAATACAGATATCACAAAGCCGAATTTTCAAATAATGCAAAAGATCTATAGTAACAAAGTGTTCATTATCATCACAGATACATTAAATATTAACATATAATGGAATCTTCCAGTTAGAAGTTTACAGAGAAGGGGGTTGGGAGGTGGGTGGACAAAAAACAAAGCCTCTTCCTTCCAGTGAAGAAAGTACAGCTAGCCAAACATACTTTTTCATCTCATGAAGAAATACATTTTTGGTGCTAGTTAGCCTCTTTGCTATTTACCTCCCCTTCCTGTCAGAATCTATTAATATTCAGTTCTGGTTAAACCCGTCCTGAATGCATATGTGTCTTTTACAAAGCATAATTGTGATAATTAGAGTGACAGCAAAACTGTTCTCCAAACAAGGTCAAACACATCTCAATATGGGCCCAATCCTATAGTCCTCCTTTATTCAAGCACTGGGAATTTTGCTGAAGTAAAAAACCGGAGGATTGGGCCCATGGAGTTCCATATTACTGTGTTTGGGTTTTGTCTGCATGGCAATGCTTGCAGGCCTGTATTTTATAATGGTCTGTGCTATACATTGGAAATTATGGAGTCTGTGAGCTAGTTTTTTAATCCATTGATGTTTCCCCAGTTTTAAATAGTCATTTTAGAATATCTTCTCTGAAAGGATTTTTTCAAAAGTATTTCTTGAAACCACATTCAGGGAAGTTTAAAGGTATTTCTTCATTAAAAGATTTTATGTACGAGCTAGTCTTTTGCGCTTTTTATAACATTCTTAGAAAAAGAGCTTGAAATAGCAGAATATACAAAACCAAACAACAATATGCTAATATAAAAGCACAGAAGGAGCTTAGGTTAGGTAGCAATTTACTGCTTCAATATTCAAAGCATATGCATAGTATATATTTACTTTATAATTGAATGCTTGGTGGATTGAACCTTAATCTAGCTACCGCATTGGTTTCTCTTCATAGTGTACTTGTCTCTTGGAAAGGCTGAGTGTATTGCTGAAGGATGTACATTTACGGGCTTGACTGGGACACCCAGGCAGTGTTTTTCAAGACATGATACATATTGGAAAATGCAAACAGGCCAGGGTCTAGTAAAATTAGGCCACAGCTATTTTATAAATCAGTAACAATAATACATGGCATTATACTTTGGGGATGTAATTTACCACTGTGAAGAGGATCCGTACAAGTCTCATATATCACTACGGTGACCAGACAGCAAGCATGAAAAATCGGGACAGGAGGTGGGGAATAATAGGTGCCTATATAAGAAAAAGACCCAAAAATCAGGACTGTCCCTATAAAATTGGGACATCTGGTCACCCTATATACCACTGAAGTCCTTTTTGTGCCCTATTTTGTGGGCTGAGTGCATAAGCCTTACATGGCTCCTCTGGAGAGGAGTGAATAGATGCATTAATTAAAGGGAAGACTCATTTCAAGAGCAAAACATGTTTTTCTTTTTGCAAACTGAAGTTTTGCAAAACCTGCAGGTGTGTTTTATTTATTTATTTCCTTTATATTTTGTACAAAATTCACATGGTCGGAAACCTGGAACTTTTTCAAAGCAGTTTTTGATTTTACTTGTCTTCAGTAGCAATCTCTGAAGAGTCTCCCTGTTTTCTCCATAGTGAAGGACCACTTAAATGTCTGACAAGAAGTCAACACTATAAAAGGCAAAAATCTTAGGCCTTGATTCAGCAATGCCGTGAAGCTCATGCTTAACTTTAAGCATGTGAGTAATCCTCATAATCAGCAACTTGTACGTATCTGCTTTGCTGCATATGGATGAGATTACTTACAGTTAAGCATATGCTTACATGCTTTACCAAAGCAGGAACGTATTACTTAGCATTTCATTGGACTAAGCTAATAGTAATTCTTTTCATTGCCCTTTGTGAAATCTGTACTCTCATCTCAATCAAACCTGTCAACTGTCCTTAATTTTAAAGGACAATATTCATTTTATCCCGCATTCCATCCAAATTTCATGGCCCCTCACTTTTACTGATGTATTGGAAATGAAGAATAAGAAAGCTAAGGTTATAGGTAGCTGTTTACAGTAAAGGCATGATTCCTCAGCATTTGAAGTTTGCTACATGAATGATATTTTGGTGATGGCACAGTGAGCTTGTATTTAACATTTACATTATTTTTATTCAAACATTACATAACTCTTAACACCAGAGCTTGGTGCTGCCTGCAGTCCGCAGCCTGTTTCATTCTCAAAGTGAGATATTAAATGCAGGTAACATTGAAAAATTGGAACTTTATTAAACTCTGTGCTCTGCTCTGCTCATGTAGATGAGCTGCTTCCAGCCTAACTCCCCAAAGTTCTCTGTTCTCCTGGTGTCCCCTCAATAATAGTCCCTTTGTGGCCCCTCTGACTCCAGTTCAACTGATTACAATACAAAGCCCAGAGCCCTGACTTCCAAGATGGAGAATGACCTCTGGTCTCTGCAGCCACATCCTTCCATAACAATAGCATTGTGCTCCACAAATGTCCTTCATCTTGGTTCTGTGTCAGACCTTGTATCTCGCATTCTGGCCTTGGCATGTTGAGAGGTATTGGTCAACCTGGGTGTAATTATAGGGATATCTTCCTCCCAAAAATGGAGCAGTGAGGCAACACTCTGTTCTTCCCTCCTGAGCTTTTAGCCCCCACTTGGAGGACAGGGAGGGAGCAAGGATGCATAGTGCAGCTGAGTGCTTTCTCCAGGCTGATGAGCAGATAAGGAGGGAAGGGAAAAGCAGCTGCAGTTTCAGCCTCTCGACACTAGAAGCCTCTTTGTTTCCCTGCTAGGTGGGGAGGTTGCTGCTCTGGAGCCACTGTAGCTCATGAAAGCTTATGCTCAAATAAATTTGTTAGCCTCTAAGGTGCCACAAGTCCTCCTTTTCTTCTTTCTCTCTGACTGCCCTTTCTGGCTGTGAGTGCAGTGAGGGGGAAATTCAGCCAGGCAGACGGGCTGAGCTGGAGACTGAGATCAACCTCTGCCCAAGAACAGCAGCTTCCTTTTCTCCCCCTTTCCCTTCCCATCCCCCATGGAAGAATTTCAGGTATGAGGAAGGGACTGGATTGGAGCTTGGGAGGAGGCAGGGTGGGGTGGGGTTGAGGAAATTGAGAGAGGAGACACAGGATTTGGTGGGATAACAGACTCCGGGAAGGTCTCTGGGCCGGGAAAGGAAGATGAGGGGTGGGGAGCCAATGGGAGACAGAGAAGAGAAATTGTATTTTGAAGGTGGAGAGGGCTGGCTTTCAGTGTGAGGCACGAAGGAGAGTACTTATACTATTGGTAGAGCCCTTTGCGGATACAAAATTTTTATCTGCATCCAATCCACCATCTGCAAAAATGGTCTGCGGATATACGCGGATTTGCGGTGCTCTATTGGGCCCTTGTGTAGGCTTGCAACCGTGTGATTGTCTGTGTTCTTCCCAGTCCCATCTCCTCAGCTTTTGGGGCAATTATTCTCCTACCAATCAATCACTCAGTCTCCTGGACAGGAGATGCTGGAAGTGCTGTGCAAGTAAGGCATTCAGGCCTGGGAGACTGTAATTCTCATTTCTCAGCAGCTACCCAGTGACCAGTTGAAGAGTGGTTTAGTAGGTTTCCATTTGGTCTTGGATGTTAGTTGGTATTTGGAGCCTTACGTGGTGAGGCTAAAATAGAAATGTTTTCTGTGTTCTGTGTGAACGACCGCCCAATCCTGGCAAAAGATAATAATCCTGTTGTTCAACAAAGTGCATTTTGTGGCCTGAACAGATACTTGTGTTGCTAAAATGAAAGCCCATTGTTTGAAAAGCATGGGTTTTAAAAGCTGCTATACCTCTCTTTGTGTCCAGAGAATTCAATAGATTTGGACAGTATATATTTTGAGTCTCTTGGCATTTTACTTTTTCCTGGGCAGAAATAAAGGAGTGAGGCTTGTCCATATCAGTGTGTTTTATCTCCAGTCATGTAAAAGGGCATATCTTGGAATTATTTTTATCTAGTGGTCTGGCTATTTCTAATAGAAGGTTACTGATGTGACTTTTTCTGATCCTTTCACTTTTAGTTTCAGGCCTTTTCTAGCAGTAAAGAGAAGGATTGGTTTTTTTTTTTTTTTTTACCTGGGAGTGACTAATGCATGTGAGCTATCCCAAGGTGCAAGGACATTGAAGACAAAGCATTTGAGTTTTATCCTGAGGTAAACAAGGTGAGATGAAATGTGGTGGCTGAGTAGTTAAGGTGCTCCACCGTAATCCTGGAGATTGTGAATTTGAGTGTGGCTGGATCTCAGGCTGGAAGGCTGACTTACGTTCACCCAGCTGCAAAATGGGTACCCGGACCCATATAGTTAGGAAACTCAATGGTGGTTGGTTTCAGAGTAGCAGCCGTGTTAGTCTGTATTCGCAAAAAGAAAAGGAGTACTTGTGGCACCTTAGAGACTAACAAAGTTATTTGAGCGTTGTTAGTCTCTAAGGTGCCACAAGTACTCCTTTTCTTTTTTCAGTGGTGGTTAAATTCCATAGCCACATTACTCCCTAGTAAGGGTGGGCAAACTTTTTGGCACAAGGGCCACATCGGGGTTGCGCAACTGTATGGAGGGCTGGGTAGGGAAGGCTGTGCCTCCCCAGACAGCCTGGCCCCCGCCCCCTATCCACCCCCTCCCACTTCCCACCCCCCTTAGAGCCCCCAACTCATCCAACCCCCCCTGCTCCTTGACCCCTGACTGCCCCCTCCCAGGACCCCCCACCCTTAACTGCCCCCAGGACCCCATCCCCATCCAACCCCCCCCACCCACTCCCTGTCCCCTGACTGCCACAACCCCTATCCACACCACTGTCCCAACCGCCCCCTGGCACCCCACCCTCATCCAACTCCCACTGCTCCCCGTCCCCTGACTGCCCCCCAAAACCTCTGCCCCATCCAACTGCTCCCTGTCCCCTGACTGTCCCCCGCTTCCCACCCCCTTACCATACCGGAGCCAGCTATGGCGCTGCCTGGCAGGAGCAGTGGGCCAGAGCGCTGGCGGTGCAGCGCACTGAGGCTGCGGGGAAGGAGGAGCAGCAGGGGATGGGCCGGAGGCTAGCCTCCCAGGCAGGGGGCTAGCCTCCCGGGCCGGGAGCTCAGGGGCCAAGCAGGACAGTTCTGCAGGCTGGATGTGGCCCGCGGGCTGTAATTTGCCCACCTCTGCTCCCTAGTGTACTGCTGGCTATGGAAACCTTAAACCATGTCAGCCTGTGGAGTCATCTGTGGCTCAAGGAAGACTTTGATGCTGAAACTAGGTGAGGTCAACCTCAGATGGAGGTATAATGCTGACCACGCTTAGTTTACCTTGCAGTAAAACTAAAGTATCTTGTCTTCACTGTGTTTCCACCTCAGGATAGCTCCCATGCATTAGTTATCCCCAGGTAAAAACACGTTTTTTTAATTATTATTATTTTTTACAACTGAAGACAAAGCTTTAGTAGAGTGCTCTTATTATTTCTCTTAGTGAAACTTAGCTCTGGTGCCTACACAGAGCCCTCCACACAGTTTAAGACATATGGTGGGTCTGCATGTCTACAAGAGGATCGGCCACACAAGCCATTGAAGGCAGTGCCAAATAGATTTGGGGACAGGTACATTTGAATGTGGGGGCAAGATAAGGAGAGGCAATAGTATCTGTCACTGCACACATTCAGTAGCTCTAACATTCTGCGGGTATTGGGAACCATTTGAGCATATGACTGGAACAGCAGCTGAGGAGGGGCTGCCTTGCACATGAGTGTAGTTGCAATTCAATCCCCACCTCCTGCTTAGGTCCCCACACAAAGCTAAGTTACTCAGGTGATTTTGTGTAAAAGGGTTGTATTTTACCCCTACTACAAACTAGTATGATCATTATAATTCTGCATGCCCTGGTAGAATTAAACGTGTTCTCTTTTACTGATTTGTTGTTCCATTCAGCATGGTCTGTCACAACAATGTCAACGTTATCAGCTGAAAAATGTAATTGACTTCCTGATGTTTTTCAAAAATAACATCACTCAAGTAAGATAATCTGTTATGACAAACAACTCTTGCATCTTCTTGGCCACCAGTGTTTTGTGATATCTCTTCATTTAAACTTTTCATCCCAACAACTTCAAGCCTAACTCTTTTGTTATTATTAAACTCAATTTCTTGTATATTTATTACTGATCCAATTCCAACAAACACTCTGCCTCTCTGTGATATTAGTGCATGAGCAGTTGTTTTTATTTTAAATTGCTTTCAGACCACTGGCTCAGTTTTGCCTGCAATTAAAATGGTGATTGTAATTCTATGGCTAAAGAAGTGTATCTTGTACCCAAAAGTTCATGGAAAGCGACCTAGATCCATTTTTCCAATACAGCTAATGCTGTCAAATGAGTGGTGGCAAGAGTCACAAGAGTCACATTTAACAAAATGTTCTATACCCAAGAACTTTCAGGCAGGGCTCTGTTTTATTAAAGGAGGGTGACAGCACAGTGGTCTAAAATGATCTTTTACATTGTGGTTTTGAAGCCTTTCTTGTTTGAGTGAATCCTAGCATGGTCTTTGACGCTGCTAATGACTGTACTATCCATAATGAGCATCTAAAAGCAGAGTTGTGCCTGTCTGTTAGTTAATCAAAAGTACTTTACTAAAATTATTACCATGTTGACAGTCCTCAAAGGCAAGCATAAAGATGTTTCTGAGCACCATTTTCCTCTGGTTGAATACAATGAAGATACTTATGTGCTCCTGCCATCCACTTGCAGCTACCTCAGTTTTTGAAGTAATTTTTAATTAATGAAGCAAAATTTAACATTGTTTCCTTTTTTCACCCTGAATTGTCTCTTGAACATCATGTTCCACGAATCACAAAGACTCGCTTCCACCATCCAAAAAACATTGCTAAGTGGTCAGGTTTCTCTTTGTCTGCTTCCAAGCAGCTCATCCATGCTTTCATTTAATTCATACTGCCTTTTTAAATGGCCCCCTCTTAGGGTTGCCAGGCAGAATGATGATTGAGCATCAACTTGCACAAAGCTCTAAGAAAGGGATAAATCATGGCTTTGCCATAAGCCCTAAGAAAGGAGCAACTCAATATGCCTCTTGGTTTCCGCTTTACTCCAACGGGAAAGTATTCTGTGCCAGGCCTATACCTGCTGCAGAGTACTTTCCCTGATGCCTGCTCCAGCTACACTGGTGGCTCAGCCCATTTCCCCAGTCAGGGGCCTTAATTTTTGCATTTTTAGACCATGATGTTCTTTCCGTGCAGCATCAACACTGAATTAGTTTAGGGACAAATCCTGCAGTTCTTATTCAGGCAAAACAACCACTGGATAAGGTTTGGCTAAAGACAAGTATGGCCCATATATTTATGTGTCATATCCTTCTATATAATATAATAGTATTATCTTGTAAGCTCAGCCATTTATCTGATTATTCTCTTAAATAAGAAAACTAAGTCTTCTAGAGTGGAGATATTATATAAATTATACTGTTTAGTAATAGCAGTGTTCATTATGAGAGGCTTAATTATGGTCATCATTTACCCCAAAAATCAAAGTCTTGTTACAGAAAGCATAATAATGAATGGCTCTTACTTAAAAATTAATGAACCATTTTTTTTTCTGAAGGTATGAAGCCTACTAGTCTGCAGGGTGTCATCATTTTTATTCTCTTTTTTAAAAGAATTAATATTCATGCAAATTAGAATCCAAATAATTGAAGAATGAAGATCTTTTTATATTACAATTTATGTATCTATTTGTTTACTTACATGGAAAACAACATAAAAATCAAAAGGAGGACCCTGATAAATGAATGTAATTTGCAGTTGTGCTGGAATTATTTTGAATTTAGGGCGCAATTGTGCTCTTATTTACACTGGTGTAAATCACTGATGAGTTTAACTTTACTCCGCATTCAAACCAGTATGCCTAAGAGCCAGATTCTTCCACTCTTACTCATTATGAGTAGTACCATACTCTGTGAGTAGCCTCAATGAAACTAAGAACTCACTGAGGCTATATCTAAACTATAGAGACTACAGTGGCATAGCTACAGTGCCGTAGGTATGCCGGCATAACCCCACAGTCTGCTCCTAAGGAAGGGGGTTTCCATCACTGTAGGAACACCTTCGCCCCGGCCAATGATAGCTAGCTTAACAGAAGCATTCTTCCATTGACCTAGCTGTGTCTACACCAGGGTTTAAGTTGGCATAGCTATGTTGCTCACGGGTATGGATTTTTCACACCCCTGATCACTGTAGCTATGTTCACACAAATTTTAAGTGTAGAGCAGGCCTTAGTACTACTCAAAGGATGAAATTCACCCCAGTGCAGAGGGCTAGCACAAGGCCTATGAATAGGACTTAAATTGGGCATATATGGTGCACAGGCCTGATAGTAGCTGACTTCTGCACTAGTTAATTTTCCCCTCAAATGAGTAGAGGATGACAGATTCTTGCCTTGGTTTTCGAAAGGATTTGTTTGTTTCTCTTTTTGTGGTAGCAGGATCTGGATATAGGTAAATTAACACTCTCCTCACTTCTATAATAAAGCAGCTTATAAAAACACTTGATGGTGATTTCACTCCAACCACTAGGCCTGACCAGTCCACTCACTGTGCGAAACCATGACAGGGAAGGGCAGGCCTAGTGCTTGGAGCCAGAATCAGGCATCCAGAGAGGGGTTAGAATAAGGCTGGAGCAGGACTAGGAACACACTGGAGCAAGAGCAAGGCTGGAGCAGGCTAAGACCTGTTGAGAATATTACCACTGTCCGTCAGAGAAGGGTTCCAAACTACGAACTGACATTGAGTAGACTGATCTGCTGTTTCTCCTGTGCGGCTTATACATCTGCCATGAGAGTCACCAGACCAGCTCCTGCTTTGTGGATTGGCTGGCGCCTAGCACAGGAATGACTCATCACAGCATGTGGCTTAAAACAAACTGCTTCAGGGATGACTCATCACCTTACAGACATTGTGTGTCTCATTTGACCCTGGAATAGTATCTCACAGGTTAGAAAAATATGAATTCTTCATTGGAGCAGGAGTTTTGTTAGTAGCCAAACCTTGAAGCAAAATGGAGTGTGACACTTTCTGAGCTGCTTTAAATTATCTATCACTGTTTGCATTCTGTAGTTGAGAAAACAAAGGATGTGGGTTAAAATGTGCTTTTCAGATTGTTGCCTCTCACACCAGGGGAATGGTCTGTTTGTAACTGGTTTTGACTGCAACAGTTGGCCTTGTCATCTTAGAATACACTCTAATGAGACTAAGAAATCCCTCACCCACCAGAATAAATTAGCAAATAACAATTGCTGGCAAAGAAAAGATATTTAAAAGCTAAAGTACTAGGATAATTAAATGCATATTTCAACAGTATTTATCTGGCATTGATTGGCTGAGGCCACTTACTGTGAAGAGTTGAATAGTTAATTCAAGTGTTGGGCATCTCCTAAAGGAGATGACCTTGGGGTCATATAATTGTAACAGTAATTTATTTAGTTAAAGAAATGAATGTGTTCTCAATTAGCTTGGCAGGCATTATAATAACACAAGTGGGATTTATATTTGCTTATGTCACTCTGCCGTAAGGATAAAATTATTGGATTTGTTTGCCTATATTTAGTCCCCCAGTTCATGATTCTTCACAATAAAGATCTGAAGGGTTGTTCATTCTGATTAATAGGTGTCCAGTCCTAATGCTGCAGATATTGGCTGAATCACACAAGGGACCTGAGGGACATACCCACATCAGCGCAACTGGCAGAAGACAGTGTTACCTGCTTAGCTATGCTGATTTTTTTTCCCAACTACAGATTTCAATTCTTCTTAAATTTAGCCAATAAAAGTGGTGACTGATCTGAGATTATTCTACCATTGGGCTCTTGGAGGTTTATCACAGTTATGTTAGTCTGCTGAGATTTTTTTTCCCCCCACTGCTCTAATCTGCTGTCACTAAAAGATAGGAAAATACTAATTCATTTTACTGTGCCCGACTGCTGCTATCTTCTGATCTAAACTTCTTCATAGATTGCTTTTAATTTTAGAATGTTGACACATTTTCACCATTTCCTGGTCAAGCTGCATGTCAAAAATGTATAATAGCTGTAATCAACCAGCTCCACGTAACAGGGTGTGATTTATGAAAACTTGCATTCTAGTGGAGTCCATTATCAACAATTTCAATCATAACTGAAGTAACCATCATGATTTTGAAGAAATAGCCTCATACCGAGACAAGGAAAAAAAGGCTCCCAGCCATAAAAGAAGTTAGATATCTATTAGACACCAGAAGAGCTAGTCATAAGGAGTTCACAGCAGTCCAGAAGATGCCAGACTCAAAGTCGCAGAAGCATGGCTTTCCAAGATCAGCCAGTAGAGGTCTCTGTTACACTCACTACTGTGAGGGGTGCATCCTACACCCCTTCTGTGTGGTCCCAGCTTTTCCCTCTATGTTATGCTAGTCATCTGTTGCATGCTGATGATAAATGTTTCAAATGAACTGTATTTATTGCTTACAGGCTGCTCAGTTTCATCACATGCTACCATTTATACAAACTAGAGACAAGCAAGGACATCCTTGAGTGTTCAGAAAGAGACTAAACAAGGACTGGCTGGTTTTGTTTGTTTGATTTTTAATAATTTTAAAAAGTCTAAAGCAATTATTTAGTGAAACAAAAGACACTTACCTCAGTATGCCCCCTATTCTGCAAAGTACTTAACCATAAGCTTAAGTACCATTGACTTTAATTAGACTTAAGCACATGTTTTATTTTAAGCATGTGCTTAGCTGAATAGGGATGGACTTCAACATGTGCTTAAATGTCTTGCTGAACTGGAGCTTTAGTCCTCTGTGGCCACCCTGATCCTGCAATAAGCTCTGTGAGAGTAGACTCCTGTACCCATACAGAACCCCACTGAAGACATTCAGTCACCTCTACTAGAAACCTTAAACCCTGATCCTGCAATCACTTATGCATTTGAATAACCACAATGAATTCAGATTAAGTATGTGAACCCTGTGGGACTGCTCAGTGAGGTTCCATGAGGCATTGGGGTTTGCATGTGCAGAACTCACTCATTTGTGTCCATAGGGAAAAGATTTTCCTTTGAAATATAAACTAGAAAGCAATGAGTTCCTTATAATATTGAATAGTTGATCTTCAAAGTGTTCAATAAACATTTGATTTCAATAATCCTTTGTACCTAGACACAGTAGTGGAATGTGCCTTTTCATCAATTCTATAGATATCCTCAGATCACCTTGTGCCTCATCATGCCATTTTGTAAAATCTCAAATCAAACCTGTTTTTTCCTCATTAAAATAGAAAGCTGTGCAACCCTGAGGTTTGGGAGAAGGGACATTCACATCAAAGGTCAACTTAGGTTGCTTTAGTCTCAGTCTGCATTTGAGTGGCAGGACTTACTGTAAATGATGGGAGGGAAACCTAAGAGGAAGGTTGCACACACAAATGGAGAAAATTCTAAAAACAAGCTATACAGTATATAGGGGCCAAAATTTTAAAATCTGGATACCCAAAATTAGGTACCCACATTGATATTTAGAAACCTACATAAGAGGCCTGTTTTTTGAAGGTTTTGAATACGCAGAGCTTACAGGGAAATCAATGGAATCCAGGTGCAGAGAACCTCTGAAAATCATGCTACTTATTTAAGTGCCTAATTCTGAATGTAGGAGCCTATCTTTAGGCACCAAAGTTTGAAAAATTTGTAAAACAAATAAGTAAAAATTATCCTGTTTTGAGTCTGTTATAATCATCATGACAAATCTTAAAGGGATGTAGCCTCCTTGTAGAGCAGAGGTGGGCAAACTACGGCCCGCGGGCCAAATTCAGCCTGCGGGACCATCCTACCCAGCCCCTGAGCTCCTGGCCAGGGAGGCTAGCCCCCCTCCCTCTCCCTTGCTGTCCTCCCTCCCCCACAGCCTCAGCTCACCGTGCCGCCAGCGCTCTGGGCGGTGGGGCTGCGAGATCCTGCCGGGCAGCGCGGCAGCATGGCTGGCTCCGGCCAGGCAGCACGGCTGCCAGTCCTGCTGCTCTGAGCAGCATAGTAAGGGGGCGGGGAGCGGGAGAGTTGGGTCAGGGGATCCTGGCGGGCAGTCAGGGGACAGGGAGCAGCAGGGGGAGGTGGGATGGGGCAAAGGTTCGGGGGGGAGCAGTCAGGGGATGGGGGATGGGGGGTTGGTTAGGTGTGGGAGTCCCGGGGGGCCTGTCAGGGGGCGGGGGTGTGGATAGGGGTCGGGGCAATCAGAGGACAGGGAGCAGGGGGGTTGGATAGGGGTAAGGTCCCAGGGGGGCCGTTGGGGCATGGGGTCCTGGGAGGGGGTGGTCAAGGGACAAGGAGCAGAAGGGGTTTGATGGGTTGGGAGTTCTGAGGGGGGCAGTCAGGAGGCGGGAAGTGGGAGGGGGCAGATAGGGGGTAGGGCCAGGCTGTCTGGGGAGGCACAGCCTTCCCTACCAGCCCTCCATACAGTTTTAGAACCCTGATGTGGCCCTCAGGCCAAAAAGTTTGCCCACCCCTGACCCAGAGGGATCTCTGGCTAGGTCCTTACAGTGGACTGGCTAGATGTTCAGCCTGTGTCCATCACTGGGGATCTTATTGTGTCACTTAAGTTTTTGGTGCCCATGTGATTGCTGACTGTGTAGCAGCATTCCTTGGTAAACACACTTCAGAATTCACTGGTTTTCCATCATAATAATATATTTTGTACCAATAAAGACACCAAAACAGTCTGGTATAATGCTTCAACATAACAAGGAGAGTTAATGATGAAATGACTAACTCAGAGAAATGTTCATTCTAAAAATTCCCCATCCTTTATATTGACACTGCGTCAAGACCACCACTCATGGAGACACAGCACTGTATGTAAGGCTCTTCTGTTGATGTCTCAAGTGCCTTGAACCCAATACAGTGAATATAGAATCATTACAGTGTAAAATTAATATGCACACTCCCTCTGAAGTCAGTTGATTTGTGCATAACATTCACACCATACATAATTAATATGGTATGTAGCAGGGAAGGTTTTAATTCACAGGATGCTAATATATTTTTCTCCCATATCCAGTTCTTAAAACAACCACTTTTGAAAGAATTTGTGTGGAGGTTGTGAACCCCATTTTAAATCAAATGCTACAGTATATTATAACAGTGGTCCAAAACACTACAGCTTACAACAGAGATACTGCAATGATTGTTTTAATATACTGTAGCATCTTTTATGTAAGGGTTTTCAGTCCGGCAAGACCAACATCATTTTAAATATGTGAGTGATGAACTGCAGGGGGCATAAGAGCATATGCAGATCCAAGGACAGGTGGATATAATTTTATTGGCTTAACTGGAGTTGCTCCTGCATCCTCCAAGTCTGAATTTGGCCCAACAGTGGTAACAGCAGCAAGTCTTTATCTCTGGATCCAATTTTGTAACTCTGAATAACTTACATGGATTTTGGAGATATTGATGGGGAGAGCAGGAAGAATTCTCTGTAGCTGTCTGGGGTACAGCAGTGGAGCGCTCTACATGGCCTTAGGATTCCCCGTCTGAACTGAAGGAAAGAACCACAGGGTTTGAGTAGAGGCATTTCCTCTAGTCCTGCACCTCTACTGTTTCCTGCCAAGTTCTTCCGGTACCTGACTGCAGAGAGCCTTTCTGGAGACGGACTGCATACCACACAGTGTGCACCTGTCCCTGCCCCTGCAGCACTGCCCTCAGTCTTAGAATCATAGGACTGGAAGGGACCTCAAGAGGTCATCTAGTCCTGTCCCCTGCACTCATCCTATTGGGATCTAGGAAGTGGGTGGGCAGAAGCCCGCCCACTGCTAAAGGGTCCCCCCCAGCCTAAGGTGGGGGATCCACAGGACCTAGAAGCCAAGTGATTTTGGGGGACAACTAATAAAATAACAGGAACAGGAGTGTGGTCAAAGGGTCAAACAAAGGGAACCTGACATGGACACTGAGCAGAGAACCCAGGCTAGTGCCCAATGCTCCTCAAAGGCGTCAAGGGCAATGTTCCCTCTAATTTTTGACAGGCCGTGTGAGCAAAAAATTTCTTCTGTGCAAATTGTTGTCCTTCTTTGCAAATTTTTGTGCGCGCTGTGTTTCGAGGTTTAGGATCTGTGTGTGCGCGCACACATGCACAGCTTAGAGGGAACAGTGGTCAAGGGAGTCAGTGGACGCCGCACAGAGGAACTCTGCCCGGATGCGTGAATGGACAGAGGATCAGAAATAGGCCCCACAGTCACAGGAGTCTCCATCGGCCAACCTCCTCTCCCTGGTTTTATAGATGGCCATTTTAGCCAGGGCCAAGAGGAGGCTGACCAGGAGGTCATGTGGTTTTGTGGGGCCACAGATAGGGAGTGCATAGATAAGGAAGTGAGGGGAAAAGTGTATCCAGAAACGTAAGAAAATATTTGTGAGGAGCCGGAATAGGGGCTGCAACCTGGCGCACTCCAAGTAAACGTGAGCCAGCATCTCCCTCACGCCGCAGAAGGGGCAGGTGTCCGTGACAGGGGTAAACCGTGCCAAATACACACCCGTGCTCACGGCTCCGTGAAGGAGCCACCAACTGATATCCCCGGTGGGCCTCGGGACCAGGGTAGAGTATAGGCTGGCCCACCAGGGTTCCTCACCCTCTAAAGGTGACAGGAGATCCCGCCACTTTGTGTCAGGGCGGGACGTGAGGGTGAGGAAGTGAAGGGTGTGGAGCACGAGCGTGTATACATGTTTCCTTGGCGCGGTCTGGAAATGAACTGGCTGCAAGTCATGCAGCCGGCTCACGGTGAAGGGGCGGGAGGGCCGGTTGGGTCCACGGGGCAGGAGCCCGATGAAAAGGTCCGGAGGGTCTGGGGTAGAGGGTGAGCAGAGCGTGCCCTCTCGCAGGACCCAGTCGAGGTAGGCCCGAGCAGCGGGCGGTAAAGTGGCCCTCACCTCCTGAAGTACGCGCTGGGGAGTACAAGATCTGGAGAGCCCCATGTGCCGAGTGAGCGTCAGGGGATCCAGCCAGTCTCCCCGGTTGTAGTCCAGGAGGTCTCCGACTCTGGTGACTTCTGCCAGTACCAACCTCTGGCGCACTGAGTGGGACTCCCCTGCACTCATGGCATGACTAAGTATTATAGACCATCCTGACAGGTGTTTGTCTAACATGCTTTAAAAAATCTCCAGTGGTGGAGATTCCACAACCTCCCTAGGCAATTTATTCCAATGCTTAACCACCCTGACAGGAAGTTTTTCCTAATGTCCAACCTAAACTGCCCTTGCTGCAATTTAAGCCCATTGCTTCTTGTCCCATCCTCAGAGGTTAAAGAGAATGTTTCTCCCTCCTCCTTTTTAAGTCGTTCTTTCCCTATTTTAGCCTCTGATCCTACCTCATTTTCACTGGCATTCACTATGTTAGATGTCCAATCACTACTAATGTTGGTTTCCCCTTGTACTGCTAGACTGCTGGATTTGCCTTATAGCAGTGTTGCTACGTCCCAATATAACATTTCTGAAATCTTTGGCACAGACAAAACCCAAAGTCAAATATTTTCAAATTTTTGACTGTGCTGAAAATTCTCCAATCGTAATTCTACTATTAAAAGAAACAGTTGTTTATTAGTACTTAGGAGGGCCAAGGGAGACAAAATAGTAAAGAAATGAGACAAAAATACTCCCTGTTTAAATGTATATGTTGAAGGGAACACCTCAGGGACTAGACTCCCCTCAGTGCATGTAATCCTTCATTAACATTAATTGAAGTTAGGCACATGTCTCTCAGAACACACAGATACCTTCCTTTTCAGATTCATGGCCAATTGCCTATGAAGACACCTTCATGCTCTAGGCTTTGAGCTACATAGTTCCTAGATTTTCCCAAGACAAATCAACTACTTTATCTTGGTAGAAATGAATACTCTCCACCTATATCATAAGACATGCCTGAGATGTGGGAATTCAACACAGCAGGCTTGCTGAAATGAAAGTGTCACAAGTTATATCAGTACATTTTTAATAAAATTCTCTTACCTTGATCAATCTTATGTCCTTCAATTTAGAGCTGAGATTAATTCTCTAAAACACATTATGGTGGCATGTTAATACTTCAAATAATCTTATAAATGCATGCTTTCATACTTGGCATAACTATTGTACCACTATAGAAACTGCTTCTATTGACCTTTAGATTAAAAATACATTGGATTATCATGATTGACACATTTAAAATGACTCATTCTTGCCAAACACAGCATAACAACTTTTTAACATTCGCTTTTCTTTACAACTGCCTCCAGTTTCATTATATGAAATATGGCTGTATTATACACTACCTCTCCTTGGCTAACGTGCTTTTCTTTTCTTTCCTTTTTTCTTTTTAGAGTTCAAGATTTACATTTGGAGCTAAATGTTTCAGTGATTGCTCTGTTGGATTTCATTATATCAGTGTAGTTAATCAAAGCAAGTCTGGCCTTGCAACCATGATTCATTGTATGGTTTTTGAACTTAGTCATTTACACTGAATGAATATACACATTATCACCAGAGTACCAGATTTTCTTTAACAGCCTGCATGACACAGTACTGTAATGCCCTAGTAAACTGCTGATGCCAGGGTTTGGGGGAGTTTTGAGAGTCATCCCTTTAGCATTCACGTCAGGGAGAGGAGGAATCATGGGTGGATTCAGAACAGAAGTGGTATGCCCTTGTAGTTCTACTGATTACTAGTTCACTGTAAAGGGGAGTATTTCAGTTTTATGCGCGTTGTCTGTTCAGGTTGGGTGGCCTGCACAGTAATCATTAACAAGAAATCCCAAAATAAGCATTATAGATTCATGTCTGGGTGAGGTTCATCCAACTGCACTCTTGAGAGTAAAAAGAAAAGGAGTACTTGTGGCACCTTAGAGACTAACCAATTTATTTGAGCATAAGCTTTCGTGAGCTACAGCTCACTTCATTGGATGCATACTGTGGAAAGTATAGAAGATCTTTTTATACATACAAAGCATGAAAAAATGGGTGTTTACCACTACAAAAGGTTTTCTCTCCCCCCACCCCACTCTCCTGCTGGTAATAGCTTATCTAAAGTGATCACTCTCCTTACAATGTGTATGATAATCAAGTTGGGCCATTTCCAGCACAAATCCAGGTTTTCTCCGCCCCCCTCCCCCCCCAAACCCACTCTCCTGTTGGTAATAGCTTATCTAAAGTGATCACTCTCCTTACAATGTGTATGATAATCAAGGTGGGCCATTTCCATCATACACATTGTAAGGAGAGTGATCACTTTAGATAAGCTATTACCAACAGGAGAGTGGGGTGGGGGGAGAGAAAACCTTTTGTAGTGGTAAACACCCATTTTTTCATGCTTTGTGTGTATAAAAAGATCTTCTATACTTTCCACAGTATGCATCCGATGAAGTGAGCTGTAGCTCACGAAAGCTTATGCTCAAATAAATTGGTTAGTCTCTAAGGTGCCACAAGTACTCCTTTTCTTTTTGCGAATACAGACTAACAGGGCTGTTACTCTGAACTCTTGAGAGTGGATTTCAATTATGGGCAGAGAAAATCACTATTTTTGGTGTGGTTGGGGAAAGATTTGTTGGCTTTTGATTTTTTTTTTCTGGACAACCTAATTGAGCATGTGGTACTATTAATGAAGTTGCAAATTCCATTAACTTCTAAGGCCTTGTGTAAACTAGGATTTAAGGTGTGATGTTAGCTAACAAGGACTGACTAAACTGTTTGGAAAGTCTGGTGTAGACAAGTTTCAGAGTGGGAGACAAGTCACGCTGTCTTTAACACATGCTAAACGGGGGGGAGTTAAAGCCTGGACTCCCCACTGGGCTTTAACTTAACCAGTTTAGCACATCTTAAGGGCTGTGGGACAGATTTACAAAGATATTTAGGTGCCTAGAGATGCAGAAAGGTGCCTAGTCGGATTTGCATAAGCACATAAGCAGGTTAGGTACGTAACATCCATTGAAGTCAAATGAAAGCCTTTGTAAATACCTTTGTAAATCTGTCCCTGTGTGCTTTGTCTGCACTGGACTTTTAACATAGATTAGCATGTGTGATGTAAAATGTGCCAACATCACACCTTAAATCCTAGTCTAGACAAAGACAGAAACAGGTTGTGTTCCTAGCATAGTGTTTAGGAAAACTGCATCAGTAAAATCTGCTGCTTATTGGTTTAGTGATACTGCTGATATCTAAGGTACAGCTGCCTTCCTAATCTCTGATGTTGATTTGCTGTCTCTGCATACTCTCAGGTGGGGGTATTCTTTGATTTAAGCATGCTCAGAAGAGGCAATCCATTTGAACCACTGAAAAAACAGAACTAGATGTTCACTGTTGTTCTATGGCAACAGAATATTTCATGGGAAGTCATTGCATATAAAGAGAGCGAGGAGCCCAAAACACAATTTAGTCTGGGAGCATAATGTAATAAAATAACATTTCATGGACAAGTTATTGACAGAAAGGTAAGGGAAAGGGAGGTGTCATTATTTGTGAAAATCTACAGAATAATAATCTACCGAAAAAATTGGTGTCGCCCTCTGGAGTATGGCAGGGCAGACTCACTACGCACCGCCCCCAGTTCCAGGTCCTCCAGTTGATGGAAATTGTGATACTAGAGTGTCATCAGAAATGGGTTCTTGGGTATCATTCAAAAGCCCTCTCTCCCATTAACCTAATGGTACCAAACATGACAAACCTAGAACAATTATGTAGATATATATTTGAGAAAATATTTTTTAAAAAATTTTCATTTATACTTTAACACAGGAATGCATTGCTTACATAAAAATATATATTGATCTTTGGTAATCCTAGGGAAGTTGGCCTTGACATGTAGGACTGAAAGCATTAATTCATCAAAGTCCTCATCAGCATCATCTTTGTCTAGGGCACCATTGCTAGACACATTGTCACATTGATTCTTGTCTGCACTGCACTTGCACAACTCAGTACAAGACAGGCTGCTAGCCAAACATCTTCAGGGTGGTGAGCATCTGGTCTTTGCACATGAGCATTTGATTAGCTGAAAGATCGATTTGGGAGTGCATGATATTTCATACGTAACTGGTGTAATCAGTCTATCCTCCGAGACCCATCACGCCCAAAAGGGCAGGGTAGTTTTGGATGCACTCTATCATCCTGGAGCTACTGCATTGCTTGATAATTTGCCCTCTTGATAGCAGATCTAAATGCCCCCCATATAGGTGGAAATTTTTCTCCATTTGTCTGCTTCTTGGAAAATATCTGCAAATGTTGTAATGTTGGTCTTAAAGTGGTAAACCTGGCATATGAACACCTCCAGTGCACTTCTGAGCTCATCATCTACTGTCTCAGCTGTTCCGAAAACCTTTAGAGGAAGGAGAGAATCTTTGAGGTTCAATCAAATGCCTTCCAGAAAGATAATCTGGTCTTCCCAGCCAACCTTCCAATAGTGTCACATCAGATGGAAACATGGTAGTGAGGCAGCTTTTAATGGTGCAAGTGATAAGAACACATCTCTGAGGTATATACAGATAGTTTGTTCCCACAGATTCTGTTTCCCAGGCACAAAAACAGAATCTTCAGAAGTCTTGGGTAGCATCTCACAAAGAGCATTAGAACATCTGTGTCTTGTGCCAAAGTCCGGAGTTTAGTAGCTCCTCTCTGTGCGGCATTGATAATTTTAGTGTCAGTTTCCTCATGAGAACTATATAGAAACTTCACTGAACAGTGCAAGGCAGCAGCTTTATTATGCCATGTGATGAAAAATTTTGAGCAATTCTTTGCATGCTGAAGTGTTTTCCCCGCAAAGTATGTGGTTAACTTGTCCTTCATGTAAGGATGAGATAGTGATGACTTCTTCATTGTGACATTGGAGATGTTCATGGAGTCAGTGATTTTGTATTGAACAGGTGCAGTACCATGGAGTCTCTTCGTTCTGATAATATTTTTAATTGATTGCTCTGAATATGTGTCAAACGTGAGGTAGACTTCATGGTAAGACTTCGTGGTAAGGTATTTTCTCTGTAGCCTTCTAATGAAGCATTCAGCCAAACCTCAGCAGATATTAGCAATTTCTGGTTTTTGACAGTTCAGATATACCATCTATGATCGCTATGCTAAAAGGCCTCTGCTGGCATAAAGTTCCAGACATGTTGTCAGTAGGTGCTGGCTTAATAAGACCATACAAGATGTGCATTAGTTTGCTTTTCACCTGGCAAATATCCCATTCGAAAATCAATTGCAGAACCATGGAGAACTAGTACTTTCCCAAAGTCTCACATAGATCATCTGTATTTAGCCTCTGTGTTGGCTGTCACCACCACTTTCCCATCCATTAGAGCCTCTGTGACACAGTTTTGAACTCCAGCTGAGTGACATAGTTTGCAGTAGTAAAATCAGTATTTGTTTCTGTTGCTTTTCCCTTTTGATGCAACGCATTACATACATATTTGGGGTAGCACTCAATGTGATAGGGAATCTTTTGAACCAGTGCACCCACTTTACTTCCCATGCAAGTTCTTATTTCTTGCTAAGATGGACTGCTTCATATAGTTTCTCATCTATCTCTCGTGTACTGACACTGTTCTTAATGGATGCCTTCAGGCTTCCAGCTTACCACAGAAGAAGCATGTGTTCTTCTCGAAACACATGCCACGGGACCTAGTATAAGGCACATCTTCACCATAGCTTGCACACATCCTGGTGTCTTCAACTTTTTCCTGATGCTCGATGTATTTCTTCTCCAACCTTGCCAAATTCAGTTTGTGGGTATGCTTTGAATAGCATGTAAGGTGCCAACAAGCATTGTGTAACCAGGTCCTTAATGGTGGTATTCTCCAAAGATTCAGCTTCTAGTCGGTACTAATCATCTCCCCATTGATGCCTACAAATGATCAAGACCAAAGTAAAAGCAAGTATTTTGTAATAAATTATTTTGGGATTGTAATTAATGTAATGTGTGAATATGGGCATACTGTTTTCAGATAGAGCCCCATAATTTCTGGCTGGATGCTGATGTCTTAACCAGTGCCTCATTGCAACTCTTTTAGCATAATAAACAAAGCTGATAATCAATACCATTGAACTGCATTTTTTGCCGATGATGGCAAATCACTTTGAAGCACTCCTTCCATTGATAGCAATCTGTAACATAAAATAATTAATCAGCTGTCATGTTCTGAGCATTAACTGATGACAAACACAGTACTTTCAGTTGAGGGCCACAGTTTGAGTCTGTGAGGGCTGCATAATTGAGATGCCCATGTTAAAGTATAACTTAAAAAAAAGTTGATTTTTAAACATTTTCAAAAATATGTATCTGCATAATTATTCTAGGTTTGTCATGTTTGGTAACATTGCATTTGTTGGAGATAAGGCTTTCGATTGATACCCAACTTAACTCATTTCCAATGACATTGTATTATCAACACTTCCGCCAGCTGGGAGCTGGGGCAGCAGCAGCAAGTCCCCTCTGCCGCAGAGGGGGATACCATTGAAATTATGCGCCTGTAGAATTTATAAATCAAATGACACCTTCCTTACCTTTCTATTATTAATTTGCCCATGGAATCACACATGCTCCCAGACTAATAGGGGATTGTCTTCAGAGCATATTTTAGGAAGGAATAAATAACGCTAGGTGAAATATCTAATTTCATAAGTGGTGCCCGTTTTTGCATACCGTACTATTGTAGGAGAATATGGGCCAGATTCGGAGCTGTAATGCAGCCATTTTGCACCAGTCTGTCACTCAGAGGGGTTGTAAATCTGCTGGAGCCAACCATTGAAGGATTTCTTTGTGTAAGGGAATCCGTCTCTTACCCACACCCCTTATAGGGAACGTGGACAGGGCATTCCTTTGCCTTGGTGATTCCCTCTCACTGGAACAAACCTCAAGGTCACTGGTAGCCAGTACAAAGTGGAGCAGTTCTGAGTCTGCTTTAATTTCCATGAGTGACCAAGACAGCAGCCAGGGTGCCCAAGATTAAGGTGGAGGGCATAAGAGTAGCTTAAATTCTCAAATGCCTTTCTGAGCTGAGCCAAGCACAGTTAAGACCCAGCCTAGGATTTGGCCCTGTAAGAGTTGCTGCTGTTTTGTTGCATGGTTTCAATTTGTCCAATGGAACTGTACAGTTCATCGTAGAGATGGGGCCAAACTGCAAAATTCAAATAGCGATCTGGATTTGGAAAAACCTGCCCAAAATTTCAGAAATGTTCAGAGCCTGGATCTTGTAGAAATAGAGCCAATCACAAAGTCTGGATCTAGATACAAATTCACATTCTGGTCCCCCCACAGAACATGAGTGTTCAGACCCAAACTCTTAAATGAGCCCCAGTTCAATCTTAGTAGCTTTTATATATTGATCAGACTATGTGTTCCAGGAACTATATCCATCCTTGTATAAAAAGCTTTGAAGGGAAGTAGTTAGTGGAGAATCATAGTTTTACAATCACACTTACGGGAGAATCAGAGATTTGGATGAATAGAAAAATCTCTTCTTAGATGCGGAGCTGGTAGGGATCTGGAGCCATTAGGGTCATGATTTGCAGAAAACCGATTTCCTCACACAAACTGGATTTACCCACAGCATCCCTGGGAAGTCCAGTCCAAACCCTGTGGATTTTAGGAAATCCATGTATATCCTATACTCTTCTACATGGCTTCTAGGTTTCCTCCCCATTACCAATGACTGGCAGCACAGCTAGCTCCTTTCTCACTGCTGTTGACTCCGTGGGTAGCAGTTGCATGTGCATGAGACATACAAGGAGAGGATGTTATTCTTGTGCAGTGGTAATATATCTCTTTGTAAAGAAATTTAAGTTATTCAGAAAGATGTACATGCCACTGTTTCCTTACTTTGTCCTCTTCCTCCTGTTCTATTTGGCCATATCCCTGTTTGCACTGATACAAAGTTGCACATTGTGTGAGTGGCTACATAACAGGGTTAGAGGTTGCTACCTTTCCCTTTTATGTGGACATCACTCCATTTTCGGCAGTATTTTTGCAATTTTTATTCCCTCAAAGCTACACACTGGAGGGGATGGAATGGTCTCAGGTCATCAGTTTGATTTCTCAACACTTCTTCATCTTTAGTAATCTCAGTTGAAATAATATCATGTCTATTGATCATCATCTCTTATCCCATGGTAATATTTTGCCTCTTAAGCCAAAGATATAACACTTCTTCCACTGCAGCCAAAATTTAGTCCATTTTTAAAATTAATAACTGCTTAAATTCCTCATCCATGCTGTAGTTTCAACACTGTGATCATTTAAATGTATATAATGCAGTGGAGTGAAACGGGGGGGGGGCGGCGGAGGGGGGGACCAAAACATGCCCAATCAACTCCAGTTCCGTCCCGTGGGAGTTTGGGAGCAAAACATGTAATCTTCATTAGATATCTGTTTATTTGTTAATACTGTGGTTGGTCTATTTTGTAACTTCATAAAGACTATTTTCAACACAAGTAAAAGGATAACCAAAAGATAACAAAAAATAGAAAAATAAAATAGCATGTCATCAAATATCATCCACCACTTCAGCTTGCATCTGTGACCTCACCTCCCACCCTACAAGTAGCATATGCTTAAATCATTCCACTGTTTAAAAATGTGAGTATCTTTTGTTATGGCTACATGACAATCACAATCTCCTTTTGTATTTGCTTTCTGCAAATGTTGAGTGATTGTGTTTTACTGGTACTAATGATCACAGAAAGCAAACTTCAGTGCATGAGTATTCACTGAAATCATGTGCCAATATTTCTGCCAATAGTGTTTGCCTGCTGTTCCAAAGAGGAAAGAGAAAAAATGTGATGTGATTTATTTGGCTCATCACAACTAATCAACCCAACCCAAATATCATATACTTGCAGATAACTGTTCATGATTAACCTATAATGTTAAATTTTAAAAATAATTTCAAATAACAAATGAATCTGAGGAAACCATAATCCGTTCACAAATATATTAAGTATATAAGTTATATTGCTTGCAGAAAAGAGGTAACATTTGTGTGAGGAAATATTAATTGTGAATTGTTCATTTGTTTCAAATGGTAACAGGTATTAAGATAAGGATTCGTAAACTTGTGAAGCATTCAACAAAATTTGCCAAGGCTGCTACATATTTTTTTCAGTATGGCATTTGTCTCCATGAAAAGATATTAATGATTTTGCAAGACCCAGATATTTTACATTTGTTCTATAAATAGGGTGACCATATCTCCCGATATAGGGACAGTCCGGATTTTTGGGTCTTTTTCTTGTATAAGCTCCTATTACATCCCACCCAGTGGTAGCTGGAGCCAGTTCGCACTGGTTCGCTAGAACCGGTTGTTAAATTTAGAAGCCCTTTTAGAACCGGTTGTTCCACGAGGGACAACCGGTTCTAAAATGGCTTCTTAATTTAACCGGCCAAAAGTGGCGCCTTAGGCGCCAACTCCACGGGAGCTCCAGCCCTGGAGCACCCAAGGGGAAAATTTGGTGGGTGCAGAGCACCCACCGGCAGCTCCCAGCCCCACCCCAGCTCCGCCTCCTCCCCTGAACTCGCCGCCCCACCCCGCCCTGCTTCTCTGCCCCCGCCAGGTTTCCCAGGAATCAGCTGTTCGCACGGGAAGTCGGGGCAGGCTGAGACGCAGGCCGCGGCTTCCCGCTCAGGCCCAGAGAGGCCGAGGTGAGCTGGGGCAGGGGGGGTGCGAGGAGGGCCTCCCGCGCCGCAGCAGGTAACCCTCCCCAGCTCACCTCGGCCTGAGCGTGAAGCCGCCACCTGCTTCGCTGCCTCCCCAGTTTCCCGCCGAACAGCTGATTCGCGGGAAGCCGGGGGAGTGGGTGGAGAAGCAGAGTGGGGCAGTGCATTCAGGGAGGAAGAGCAGCAGAGGTGAGCTGGGGCCGGGTGCGGGGCGGGGAGCTGCCAGTGGGTGCTCTGCACTACCAAATTTTCCCCGTGGGTGCTCCAGCCCCGGAGCACCCAGGGAGTTGGTGCCTAAGGCGCCACTTTTGATGTGATCAGTGGGGCAGTGGCCGCTCCTCCTGCTCCCCCCCAGCTACGCTCCCCCACCCCTAGGAGCCAGAAGGACCTGCTGGATGCTTCCTGGGAGCTGCCCCAGCTAAGCACCTCCGGGACTCCCCACCTCACCCCCCGGCAGGTGCCTCTGGCTCTTAGGGGTGGGGTGGGCACCCACTACAGTGGCCCACGAGACCCTCCTGCCCGGTTATGGGGGCAGTCAGGGGACAAGGCGGGGGGGGGCGTCAAGGAACGCGGGGGGGTTGGATGGGGCAGGAGTCCCCGGGGGCGGGGGTGGGCAACGACCCCCTCGTGGGGTGAGGAGGGAACCCGTTGTTAAGATTTTGGCAGCTCATCACTGATCCCACCCCCGTCCCGATTTTTCACACTTGCTATCTGGTCACCATATCTATAAATTAAGAAATGTTTCAGGAGACAACTTAAAACTAGACCTCTGCTACGTTACCAGTAGATCTGATCCTTTAGTTTTTATTGTTAAACTGATAAGACACACTAACATTTCACATACCTATATACCCAAGGTCCTTCACAGATTTACTTGCACTCAGTGGCTCAGAAAAAATGTGTGTGGAGTTTCTAGCCTTTGCTAAGATTGAATAAACAATAGCCAAGGACAAGACAAACAATACTGAGTTATTAATGTTTATTTAAAATGTGTTTTATTAGTTTTGGGCGTTAAATTCATCCTTTTGCAAAGGGCTATCCCAGGGCATATGCACCACTTAAGTCACAATTAATCCCTATTTTGAGAGGTTAAATGGTACTTAAAGGAAGCAAAGTATTTATGTTGGCCCTTTGCAGAGAGAAGAATTTTATCCAAAAGGTGCTGAGACTTAAATGCATAAAAATATCTGGGAACAGCTCTCTAATCATGTAAAATCTTAATTACCCAAGTAGTCCTCACTCACAATAGCATTGAGACAGAACAATAAACTTACTTATGTGAGTAAAGGTTTGCAGTATCAGACTCCAGTTTAAAACTATCCAGTAAATTAGAATACAGAAACATTGAAGTTTTTAGATATAAAATAGCATCCAAGTATATATATTTTTTCCTACAGCAAAAGTTCCTCTACAAAAAAACAGTTTAAGTGATTTTTTGAAACTCCGACAGTAAGTCAGTGCTTTTTATGATAGGCCAGAGAATTGTGTGTGAGGATTTTGCCATAGTTGTCATTGAAGAATTATATGGCAAATGCACAAAAAAGGGAGTTTTTCCAAAAGAAAAACGAATTATGCAATCTGATAAAATATTAATGACAAATTTGGCATGGATGCAACTGAATTGTGATCACTTTGGTGGAAAAAAACCCCCCTGCAAATATTTTCATTCTGTTTGTCTTCAAATGCTGGTGGCCAGAAGATATGTGTGCTACAGAAACTGGAAATATTCACCCACGAAAGCTTATGCTCCAATACATCTGTTAGTCTATAAGGTGCCGCAGGACTCTTTGCTGCTTTTGGAAATATTCAGAATTTTTTCAACCACTTAATAATTTTATACACACAATTTTAAACAAAAGACAGATTTTTCAGGAATGTAATGGCTATGCCAGACACACACACAAATGGGGGAAAAAAATCCACCCTGACCCAGACAACTTTGGAAGTGTGTTGAGAGTGTGTGAGGAAAAGCTAAAGAAAACTAACAGGTATCAATAGCTGGCTATACCCAACCTCAGTGGGTGCAAATGGGGCTTGATCTTACCTCACTGAAGTCAATAAATGTTTTGTCATTGACTTCAGTGGAAGCTGGAGAAGACCGTGAATGCCCTAATTACAGCCAGAGTCTCTGAAGAAGAATCTCTCAGCTATAGTAGTCATATACTCAGAGGCAACACTGGGGTCACATACACTTGTGCAGGTTGGACAGTTTCTTCTATCCAATATTTATAGATTCCAAGGCCTGAAGAAACTATTGTGATCATCTAATCTAGTTTGACCTCCTGTATAACACAGGCCATAGAACTCCTCGAAAATAATTCCTAGAGCAGATCTTTTAGAAAAATATCCAATCCTGATTTAAAATTTGCCAGTAATAGAGAATCCACCCCAACCCGCACTATATTATTCCAATAGCTAATTACCTCCACTGTTAAAAATGTATGCCTTATTCCAATCTGAATTTGTCTAGCTTCAGCTACCAGCCATTGGATCGTATTATACTTTTCTTTGCTAAACTGAAGAGCCAATTATTAATCAACAAATATTTGTTCCCCTTGTAGGTACTTATAGACTGTAATCAAGTCACCCCTTAACCTTCTCTTCATTAAGCTAAATAGACTGAGCTCCTTGAGTCTATCACTATAAGGCATGTTCTCTAATCCTTTAATCGTTCTCGTGGCTCTTCTCTGAACCCTCTCCAACTTATCAACATCTTCCTTGAATTGTGGACACCAGAACTGGACACAGTATTCTAGCAACTGTTGCACCAGTGCCAAATACAGAGGTAAAATAACCTCTTTACACCCTTAACAAGGGTATGTTTCACCTTAATCAGCATCCCATTATACTCTAGAATGGTTATTGGTCTCTCACTTTTTCTGGAACTAACGTTTAATCAAATTCACTTATGGCTATCCAAAATAAACAAACAAATACTGATCAGCATTTTGGAAGTTCACTACATAACTCATTGTCCCTATTCCATCTTCTAAGGTTCTCTTACTTGCCTGACAATAATAAAAATTAAATCCTAATTATCTAGATATCTCAGGGAACATTGGAAATGTGTGGTTACCCGGAATTTTTCATATATACATGAATTTTATTTATGAATTATGGATTCCAGGAACATAGCCAAAACATGGACAATTGAGGTTCGGATCACTGAGGCTGACCTGTACTAGCAGAATTTGAAAAAAAATGTTACTTTAATTTAAACTGTATGGCATATTTAGCACCAACTGCACTAAGTGCCTGATCTTGAACGAAGCAGAATGCCTTAGAATTCAGCACCTTGCTGTTTGAGCACTGAAAGAGCAAACGATTACATTTGTCACATATGGAAGATGTGTATTGTATGACTGATAGCTTATGGGGGGCTCTGCACTATTTTTAAAAGACTCCATGGCTAAGCAGATAAAGTTTCCTTTTCTGTCTATAAGAAAGGTTATCTTTCAACATGTGAAATGTGTATAGGCTGATGTGAATATGAACACTTGTATGGGATTATTTATTTTATAATATTACAAACACCATTTTCTTTTATCATTACAGAGTGAGAGTCATATTTCAGAGCAGTACAAACTCCTCACTATATGTAATGGTTAGGAGCCTGGATGAGCAGTAAAATGCAATTAAAAGTTTCAGACGGTCTGTATCAGAACCCTCATTTAATCTGAAGGAAAGTGGGGCATATGGATGATTCAGCAAAACACTTAAATATATGTTTAATTTTAAGTTGACGGGAGCATTCACATGCATAAGGATAAATATGTGGTTAAAGGTTTTGCTGAATTGGGGCCATAGTTGGGGGAGGAGGCTGGACATATGGGAATATAAGATTCCAGAAAACAAATTAAGTGGAGAAGTGAGACAAAAAGATCAAATCAATGAAATTACTTGGTTTGGTTATTTTATCAGGACATATATGCTGAACATATTTACATTTAATTCTGGATATGGCAGCTTTATTTGATCCATATAGAAATACTCAGTGCTTTCTTCTTAATAATAATAATAATTAATTAATTAATAATACATTTTATTTTCAAGGAACAACAAATTTATTTTGTCTGACCCAAGGGATAATATGCTCAGATCTAAGCTGTTCTGACAATTGTCTTGTCCTTTCTACCCTGTCTACTGCTTTGCTATTTTATTTATTTATGCTAACATTAATATGAATATGTAAGTAGCAAAAGGATTTTAATAGCATAAAAAAAAGTTTCCTGGAAAGGTGTTAAAGATTTCTACAATGGCAAAGAAACCTGGTTTGACTTTCACAATGGTAAGCTGGACCATTAGAACAGAGAATAAGAAATTGCAGACCCATTAAATGCCTCAATCCTTATAAAACACAAAAAGAGCGATAAGAAAAAAAGATTTTACTTAGTTCTTATTATAGATATCATCAAGCTGGTTTCCTTTCTATTTATTTATTTGTCTTAAAATGTCCTGTGACTTGCACATCATTATCTGCAGTGAACATCATTAGTAAATAGGAAATTTAAGGATGTTTGTGTTGTTCTGGCTTGTTGCAGATGCTGACCTGATTGGATCACATGGTCCTTTGATCATTTAGAAGCAAAAACATTGTTACTGCAAAATGTGCTGGACTGGTTTGCAAAACAAAGAAACAGAAATAAGTACTTGTTCTGTTTTTCTTTCTAATTCATCATAGTTTTAAAGCATCTTAAAAAGAGGAAAGTCCCCAGCACAAAATATGAATTGTCTTTGAATGTTCATAGTTTATTCACTTCCCTCATATAAAGAAATGACCTTGATTCTTCCTTATCATGAAAAACCTTTGAAGTCCCTTTAAAAGGGAGGCTGGTGCTGGGAGCTGCCACACAGTACTGGAAAACATACGAGGCCTGATCTTGAGCCATTCAGCTCAATGGGAGCTTTGCCACTGGGAAAAGGTGAGGCCCTTAATATGACTAGGACATACAGACAAGATTGACGCTCTTGATTACATAGCAGTGCCATAATCACTGGAACAGTTTAATCTGATGGTTGGAGTTCATCAGGTGCAGGCAAGTGGAACTGCTTAAGATGCCAGACTAGAATAAAGTGTCTCACAGGGAAATTGTGATTATGCTTACTGAGGGTGTCTTTTAAAAAAAAAAAATTGTATAATATTTGAGATGTTCATGTTCTTGGATCATCTCAGAAGCTTACTCAATAGGTCATTTCTTCATAATGCTATTTAATTATTACCCAATGAATTCTTATCCCCCTGGTTCACATTTTCAGAGACTCCTGTAATATATTCTCAAAGTTATCTATGTACACCTCTTGCACATACAAACACCCTCATTTGCATATGCAAATAGACACTTGTACTTCTGCTTGTTCAAATGCCCATTCTGAATATAAATTTATTCTTTTCCAGGCATACAGTGGATACAACTCAAGTGAGCATACTCCTTGAAAACAAGATATAATATATCATTTAAGAATCTCTTTGGCTATATATATGTATTCAACATGAATTAGATTAGGCCCTAAGAGATGTGCCCAAAGTGAGTAGAGCACATCAGTGGAAGAGTGAGGAAGAGAATGTCAGTCTGTTGACTCTCACTTCCCCATAATAATGATAATCATCATTATTATTGTATTGCATTAGTAGATCTCAAATTGCTTCACAATCTTTAATATATTTAGCCTCACAACACACCTGTGTGGGAACAAAGTACTATTATCCCTATTTTACAGATGGGAAACTTAGGCACAGAGAGGCTAAGTGACTTGCCCATGGTCACATAGGACATCTGTGGCAGATCAGGAAATTAAACCTATGTCTCTCAAGTACTAGTCTAATTCCCTAACCCTTAGAACATCCTTCTTCTCCTTCCCTACTCCTACTCCTAGATCTATCTATTACACAGCCTTACAGATTGTATGTTTTATCCAATACAGAATGAAGTCATGTCTTATAAACTTACAATAGTTTATTAAATGACATGTTACACTTCAAACTCAAGCTTTTAATGGAAATTATATTGCTCTTACTTTAGCAAAACTCTTTAAAATCCAGATTAACTACTACTGCTTAAGAACTGGAGGACTAAGCAGTGCATGCAAACAATGTGCATGCAATTGCACCTCTGCATGTGTGCCACACAATTGTGGCAAGTCAGGTGATTGAGCTTGCATATAGCTACTCAGTAAAGCTATTTGTGAATACAGTCACCAAGTTTGCCCTAGCAATTGCAGTAACTGCACACACAAATTTAGGTTGAAAATTGCACATGTATATTTACACACAGAACCTGGACCTCTGTTGTATTAATTTAGATGGAATAAATAGGCCAAAGGTATTAACATACCCCAGTCACTGTCCAACTTTAAACAGTGTTACACAAAGTCTGGGGCTTCGTATATAGAGACCTCTCTGCTTAGTACCATGGCAACACACCATTAAAATACTTTTAACTTTTTAATTAATGACATGGAGAAGAAGGAGAAACAGTTAAGGCACTTGTAATGGAAAGTATTAAGCAAGGCTTTCATTTTAACATCATTTCTTGTTCCCCTTCCCTTTAGCTGAAGAGAGTTTTTAAAAGGAGCTCCCCCCTCCCCCAGCACATTTGTTTGACAGTCTCTTTGATGGTATCAAAGAGGATAATAACTGTCCTTTTGGGGAAAAGAGAAATGAGATGGGCTGGAGCTGTTGTTGCTGCTGCTGAAGTACGATCCCATTTCATCTCAGGTTGGGTTTGGGATTCAGCTGGAGCTGGTAGGGATGGCTTTGTCATTGGGATCCCTCTGGCCTGATTTGATCAGGACATTTCTCAGGATCAGGATGACGAAGACCCTGGGTCCCAGGAAACGGTGGGAGTGGCAGCCCTGATGGTGAAGCTCATTCCAGTAGCTGGTGTCCATTTCTATTTCTTCCCCCCCTCCCCATCTCCTTCTTTAAGGATACATAAAGGGAATGGCGGGTGGAATAGCCCATCCGCTTATTAATTTGTCCACCAATTAGGGCTAATTTACGAAACACCGATTTTGGTTCATTAATTTCAGTTTCCACATTTTCTGTTTTTACCAAGCATGATTTCAGCATAGTCCTTGAATTATAGCAAGGTGGCCTTTTTTTATTTGGACTAATTTAGTCTGTCTGGTTCTCTTGCACCTGTTTGTATTCATTACGACCAGCAACTTGACCTACTTTCCATCAGCTTTTGTTGTAATAGGTTATTGTAACATTTTATAAAATTTCATATACTTTTTACCATGGAGATTACAATTAGGGTAAATCTGTAGGCCAAATTATTACAACACTTCCCATTTTTAAATTTTGGACATTAATAAAAGTCAATAAAAACTACAAGCTTTGGTGACTGTATTTTGTGCAGGATGGTATGCAACTTTTATTAATAATTAATTTTCACTTTCTGGGTCTGACTCTCCACTGCCTGTTGGTGTAATCTTTTACACCTGTGCAAAGCGGGGTTAAATAACATTATCACATCAGAATTGTATCACTTTATACCCACTTTGTTCAGGTGTGAATGACTGCACAACATGCAAGTATGGAGAATCAAGCCCACAGTAGGACATGTCTTTCATTTGAGGATCTCAAGGAGTTTTTCAGCATTAATTAATTCTTATCACCTTGCTGTGAGTTGGGCAAAAAAGTAGTTATACCCATTTCATAGGTGGATAAAATAAGTCAGAGAGAGGTTAAATTATTTGTGCAAGGTCATGTAGCAAGCCAGTAGTAGAGTTAGGTACAGAAACCAGAAATCATAACTCTCAGTTCCCTGCTCTTATCATTAGCTCACATGCATCCCTTGCCATGTTATGCTTTCATAAGTGAGACTTTTCTCAGAGCAGATCTGATTCTCCAACAATTTCATTAAACTTTTTAATTTATTTGTATATGTTTTTTCTTCTGCTGTCTTGTTATAATGTCCCAGTTGCACATGCCATAAAAGTCACTTCTGAATAAACTGTGCCTGTGTTTTCCTTGTCAGGCATGGGAGTAAGGCCTGCATCCCCATCCCCTTGCATGGCACACCTGAATCTTAGGTCTGGGGTAGAGCCCCTGCTCTCCGGACATTCATGCATATGAGCAGGAAGAGGTCGGGTGTGAATCCTTGGCTCTACACTCTCTACTCACCTGCAAAGTGAGAGAGGGGGAAGTAAATTCCACCCTTTCAAGGACTGCAGTAACTTTTATGGCCTGATCCAGATCCCACTCAAGTCAACAGAAAGCCTCCCGCTGACTTCAGTGGGCCCTATATCAGACACTTCCTTCCTGGAGGTAGAGGGAAAGAAGAGATGAACTGTGATTTTCCAAATTAGTTCCTCTGCAGGTGGCTCCTGGGGTGGAGCTTTTGCACGCCATCACTCACTCAACCCTGAGCTCAATTTAGCCCGATGTGTTTTGAACATTTCCATGTGCAAGAGCCTAGGAATGAGCAAATCAACTGGATTAGTAAAGTGAAAATAATTTCCCTAGGACTACCTGAAATGTATCTTCTTTAAATCCATGAGTGACCATGAATGTCCAAAGGAAATGAACAAATCCCTGCAGGATCTGCCTCAAGTGGCTTTCAGAGTCTCTGAAATCCTGTAAGGAGTCAAGGAAACCTTCCATTCCTGTAACACGTTGTTTCCTTCAGTTTCCAGCATTGAGTTCCCTTAGGCTTCTGGAGAAAACATGGCGTTCTTTGGCTGTGCCCACCCCCCACCCCCACCCCCGCAGCATTCATAATTCAGCAGCATTTGTACAGCTTTGGGATATAGGTTATACTACTTGTTGCTCCTGCTGGTCACAGAATAAAAAATGGGCCTCTGCTCAGTGACATGGCCCTGACTGGGCTGGCAATTGCGGGGTGGGGAAAGCGTGACATTCAAGGCAGTCATTTATGAAGAAGAGAGATTATTTTTGTCACTTTCAGATAAAGCTTATTGTTTCAGCCTTGAGGACACAGACATGATACAGATCCCTAATAACTCAGCAGTTTAAAGTAAAACAAAAGCTAGGGCAGTAAAAGCAGGAGGGTTTTTTTCTTCCATGTATGGTATTTAAAATTAATCACATATGGAGCTGGTTGACTTACCCATTGTAGATAATAGGCCAAATTGTACCATTCAGTTATTAATCAGAATTCAGTTATGATTTTTGTAGTTATTATTTGTATGGGGCTAGCACCCAAAGGGCCCAAACAAGATGAAGAGAGAGAAGGATCCATTATGCGAGGCACTATGAAAACACGTAGGAAGAAACGTGTGCTGCCCTGAAGAGTTTACAGTCAAAAAAGGCAAAGAGGCCTAAGAAAAGGCCTAAAAAACGGGCACCACAGACAGGCAAAGTGATTGGGGTCATATGTTGTTAGTTCCATTTCTTTTCTTAAATTCATTTGTTGTTTTTTAATTTATTTATATTAATGGAGGCAGGAATAGGGGATGGGGGAATGGCAATAGGTGGTGAGTGAATAGGAACATCAAAGTGGGGGGGGGGAGAGAGAGAAGGAGAAATGAGGAGCGGAAAAAGGTGGAAAGGAAAGGCCAGAGAATAGCATGGAGGAGAGAGAGAGAGGAAGTTGGTGCTGGAGGGATGGTAAGGGAAGTAGTTGGGAGCAGATTGGGGTAAACCACAAATCAGTAGGCAGTAAATATTATCCAGAGTTAAAAGTGTAAAAAGCAATGTACTGGCTTCCCAGGGCTGAGAAGGTCTTGGGAGGCCTCATAGTTGCTTTGTTGCTGTTTTTCCTCCTAACCACTGCTGGAGAAAATCTTGCTGCTCTCCATGGTGGATTCCTCCAGCACACATGGCTTGGAGAATTGGAGTTGGAGATGGGACCTGGTGCCCTGGAGTCCTTCTGCTTGAATCCACGGCTGAGCAGGCAGAGGACCCTGGCTAGGATTCTTCCTGAGCAACAGGAAGTTACTGTTGCTTCTATGGGCTTAGCTCTACCTGTTCAACTTTTTCCAGCCCATTTGGCTGGGGCGGGGGTGAGGGGAAGGGTGACGACACTGTGCCCTGCAGCCCCTGGACCAGGGTACACTGGGAAAAGGGTCTCCTATGCTAGGTTCTATGGAGGGCAGGAGGACACTAGTCTACATTGAGTTAATTGGGAATTGGGATGCCTTGCATGAGTAAGGCAAGCAGGATTTGATCCATTAACTAATTAAACCTAATTTTAGCTTGTGAAGCCTGTGTTTTAGGGACATTGGGAAACAGTGGTAGCATCGTGAAGTGAACATCACTACTGATAATGTTGTTCTGTAACCTCATAACAATTGTGACTTTTATATTACACTCCTGTGGTACGAGGCAAAAGCACTGCCCAAAATTGTATGTTTTCATTATTTTTAATGCACACAAATATATCCTATTGTTGAGATGATTTCATTTTTTTAAGCTGATTTGGTCAAAAATGTGAGGATTTTTTTAGGGGGTGGGTAGGACGGGTGATATACATTTAATATGCTGGTTTGAGACCTGCTGGATCTGAGATAAAGCACTACCATTACCTTCTCCTGGAGGCTGCAACCTTTGCATTACTAGCCATTACTGAATGACATGGTGCAGAAAGGCTGTTAGAGAAGGCTAATGCCTATATACAGCTGGTGTAATGAAGAAATGGGAGGTTTAGGCAGGGGAAACCACAGCTCCAACAGAAGAAGCTGAAAAGATATAGATAAGATTAGTGACATATGTAAAGGCACAGAAACTGTGTGACAAAGTCTGCCCAGCTGAATAGGCTGAAGCCAGCAGTAATAGGAAGCCCATGTTCTCCCTAATCCTCCCAGATAAGCTGTTCCATCCAGAATTATCAGCCAACAATCTTCAGGGTATCAGGCTGAAAATGAAGTTTCAGACTGCTTTGATTCCTCATCCATAAATGAGAAAGTGCCTGAAGGATCTTTATTTATTCTCACTCCCACTGAAACACTCTTCAAAAAGTGTCAATATACTAGCAACAGATGCATAAAGCCTCCCTTACTTTGATTGACAGAACATGATATGAAGCAGCCCTCACTTGACATTTCAGTTTCATAAGACTCCTAGCAAGGGGAAGAAAAAAAAACCTGAAAAAAACTTCACAACGAAATAAAGGAGGATTTATGCAAACTCACAGTGAGTGTTTTCAGAATGGAATTCATCTATTTTCTTCTTTCAGGTTCTCATTTGACCCCTTGTGCTATGATGCATAATTTCAATAATTATAAATTCAGCCATATGTTTATTAAATACTTATTGTGGCTTCTTCTTTTAAAAAGTATATTTAAATGTTACTTTTTGACAATTGACTTCGGGGGGGGTTAAGTGTTCAGTTACAAAATAATTGGTACATCTGGGGAAAATGTGTTTTAATTTGCAGGGGGGGAGCATTTAAAAAAATTAGCCTTCAAAACAAGAATATGAATATGAGAAAACAACGTTCATTGTCCCCGTCATATGAATTATAATTGTCTGAAAACTGTAGAGTAGGAAGTTTGTAGGTTTTTCTGTTTCTGAACATGACAGTTCAAGCAAAATGGAAAGGGAATAAAACCTTCTAGAAACAGATATAGTGTGACTATCTTTCTGATATGATAACTAATTTAGTACAGTTCTTTTCAGAGAAGTTAGACTGAAAAAAAAATCATCTGAACATTGAGAATTTACACTAACATTTTCTCATTAACTCTTGTGTTGTAATGAATTTTCTGTTGTCACATGTGGTTGGCATTGCTCTAGGTGTCCAGAAGGTTATTACGTGCTATGGACATGATAATACTTAGAGCATCAGCAAAGCTTGGGGATGAGAGAATAATTTTTCCTTGATAGCCACAAAAATGAACTTCTATATTCAGAGTCTGTTCTTGTGTACTCAAAAGGGCAAAATTCCAAATAGGAACTGTAGCATTTTAAATAGTCATCTCTGTGTATGTGTGTGCGCGCGCGCGCGCGTGGGCGGAGGGGCTGTACAAATTGTGACGAGTACCAGATGAGAGTCTGTTTTCATTATGAACTGAATCTACTTATCACCAACCCTTCCTGGTCCTTTCCACCCTCTAACAATGCTGCCAATGTTGAGCCAAACAGGTGTTTTCTTTTGTCATCTCATTTGTCAGCCTTTTGAGTGGAGAGGCAGAGAGACCCACATAATGTAAGAAAACAGGAAGGCAGAATGGTGACTTGACTCTTAACATCAGTGCTTGTGTAGGCAGGCAGGCATACTCTTCAACAGCAGTGGGAGCTGCATTGTGGATCTGCTTTACATGGAATGAAAGAAGATTGTTGTTGTGAATCTGCAGACCTCAGCTACCTATGATGGGATGCAGCTGTCCTCTCTGATGAAGAACACTTTTCACCACAGAAGTAAAAAAAAAAGTGATCTAAGTTCCTTTAGGAGGAAAGAACAGACGCATGATCAAAGGAAACAAGCAAAACACATTAGCAAAACTGCTGGGATGTCTGTGAATATTCCATGGATACTTTTTTACTTTTTATTTACAAATTAACAATGTTTTACACAGGCAATCAAGTTTTACCAAAATAGGGTGAATTGACACTTGACTTATGTCAAGGTTCCTCCCCCACTCTGAACTCTAGGGTACAGATGTGGGGACCTGCATGAAAAACCTCCTAAGCTTATCTTTACCAGCTTAGGTCAAAACTTCCCCAAGGTACAAAATATTCCACCCTTTTGTCCTTGGATTGGCCGCTACCACCACCAAACAAATACTGGTTACTGGGGAAGAGATGTTTGGACACGTCTTTCCCCCCAAAATACTTCCCAAAACCTTGCACCCCACTTCCTGGACAAGGTTTGGTAAAAAGCCTCACCAATTTGCCTAGGTGACTACAGACCCAGACCCTTGGATCTTAAGAACGATGAACAATCCTCCCAACACTTGCACCCCCCGCTTTCCAGGGAAATGTTGGATAAAAAGCCTCACCAATTTGCATAGGTGACCACAGACCCAAACCCTTGGATCTGAGAACAATGAAAAAGCATTCAGTTTTCTTACAAAAAGACTTTTAATAGAAATAGAAATAAAAAAAAATCCCCCCTGTAAAGTCAGGATGGTAGATACTTTACAGGGTAATTAGATTCAAAACATAGAGAACCCCTCTAGGCAAAAACCTTAAGTTACAAAAAAGATACACAGACAGAAATAGTTATTCTATTCAGCACAATTCTTTTCTCAGCCATTTAAAGAAATCATAATCTAACACGTACCTAGCTAGATTACTTACTAAAAGTTCTAAGGCTTCATTCCTGGTCTAGCCCCGGCAAAGACAAAATATAGACAGACACACATACCCTTTGTTTCTCCCCCTCCTCCCAGCTTTTGAAAGTATCTTGTCTCCTCATTGGTCATTTTGGTCAGGTGCCAGCGAGGTTACCTTTAGCTTCTTAACCCTTTACAGGTGAGAGGAGATTTCCTCTGGCCAGGAGGGATTTTAAAGGGGTTTACCCTTCCCTTTATATTTATGACAACTTATTAATATAAGAATAATAGAAAAGGAAAAGCATGCCCCAATACGAATGATCTTCGTACATCATATTTAAAATAGTGGGGGAGGGTTAAGGTTAGGGGGAAAAAAACCCCAAAGATCCCAATTATATGAATACTTTAAAAAATCTACAGAAAAAAATCCATTTCATTGCCAATCCTAACTATAAATCAATTGCCACAGTATTATGGCTTCTTTTTGGTCATAAAGAGATATATAAACATCATAATGATTATTTCAGATCACTAACGCACTGATTATACAATAAATAGCCAGTTTATCTAACACATTGCTAATGTTTGTATCTTGGGGGAGGGATTGTTTTTGGTTTTTTGCTAAGAATGTAATATGGAGCAGAGGAAGTCATTCCATTAAGTCTTAAGCCAATTTCCCAATTTAAACTGTAGTTTCAACCTGTCCTCTTCCCTGCACCTTGCATAAACAAACAAACAAAAACAAAAAAACCAATAACAATCCCCTTCTCCTCCAAAAAATGGTTTTCCTGAAATCTCATGTGTTGCATCTTATTCCAGGGTAGAGTTTTTCTGGAAAGTTTGGTAAATGTTGAAAAAAGTCAGTCATAGTGTTTTGAGAAGTTACTTGAAATTCACATTTGAAAATTTCTCTCTCTTTTTTGGCTCATAATATCTGCAAAATGACGTGTCATAGAGAGTCCCAGTTGCATTGTTCTGTTGTTCTTTTTGAAGAATACATGGAGGGAGGGTTTGCCTTTTTTGGAGGGGAAAGCCTTAAGGGCCAGGGCCATTAATGGTGAAATTTACAAAAATATATAATAAAAACAGCTTGCAATACCCCACACTAATGTGAGCACAGATGGGATGAACTAGGAGCTCTCTAAAGCAGGGTCATAAAAGGGAGCTGGTGGAATGCTGAGGGAGGGGCCCTGAGGGGGCGTGGGAGTGTTTGTGCAAACTGCCATGCTAAGGGAAAAGAAACCAAAGAAGGAACTGTGAGTATGTGCATCTTAAGAGAGACATAAGCTAAGGTCGGTACATAAAATAAGGATGTTGAGGTGAAGAAATACTCTATACATAACAGGTGTGTGTGTAACTTAGTGTTAGGATGTGCTATTTTGTTAGACTTGTGCTCAGAGGCCTATCACAACATTTTTGGGAAACAGAATAAAAGGTAGTTTTGTTTTGTTAGTGGCCCCTTCCCCTCCTTGGCACCGGGAAACTCCCTGGTCCTGCCAATGTTACCGTGGCAGCTCTCACCATCCTCCACTTCGGCACCGTCAGCTGCTTTGGTACTGCCACTGACTTCAGGGTTGACACTACTTCCAGCACCTCCAAAGAGATGGAGGAGCTGTTCCCCATTGAGTGTGCCAAGGAAAAGGTTGCATAAGACCAATCAAGACTACTCTGATTCTTGTAGGGACACTTCTGTCAAGTGGGGAACAGCACGGGGTTAGCAGCAGGTGCATGGGATGGCATGGGTGCCTCTAACCATTCCCCCGTACTAGCTAGGGAGTTTAGAGACCCTGTATCATCAACTCTGATTCTGGCCTCTGGGCATCCATTGAGTCCAGTACTGATGAGGGTGATGCCGGCACTGACTGTTTCCACATCAGCGGCATACCAGGCAGCTACAGACTTCCTCTGCCTTTCTGTCCTGACCTCTCCTTTGGTCCAGAACTTTGCCAGGGCTTCATCATTTGTAGTCCTGTTAGCTGGACAGACAACTGAACCCTTGCACCACACCTCAATGTGCCCCTTCTACGGTCTGTGGAAGCAGGGCCGGTACTGGGCTCAGTGCAAGGGACCTCCTTGGCTCTGGGAAACTCCCTGGTACTGCCAATGTTACCGTGGCAGCTCTCATCATCCTCCACTTCGGCGCTGTCAGCTGCTTTGGTACTGCCACTGACTTCAGGGTTGACACTACTTCCAGCACTGGCACAGGTCCCTGCCCCATGCTGGGTGACAGGTGAGTCTGACTGGTTACTCACTCCTTCGGGAGTGGCTCCATCTTTATCCCCAGGAACCCAACGCTTCTCTGCATCAAGGTCAGGATCTTCCTCCTCTGCTCTCCATCACCCAACCCACATCGGGGACTGTTCATGGAGCACTGCGGGCATCAGGATGGGCACTCATTTTTCAGTAGGGACAGGGGTCTCTGGCCTGGCACCTACTGGCCACCAGTGGAATCTGTGGGACAGTCCTCAGTCACAGAGGTCGCACTCCTCAGCTCGCTGTAAAGTTAGGTTGCCAGGCAGATCGGTGGCGGGAACTGTGGACTCACGGCAGGTTCAGGGATAAGTGAGCCTTCCCCATGTGGAGCCCATGGAGCTGCTCCTTCCAGCTCCAGCAGCCCAGGAATGGGAGCCAGTCTTGGCACAGTTAACTGCCTCCTCTTCATCCCTGGACTATTCAGCAGTGCCTGGCTCTTCCTCTCTTGCAATACCAGAGGATTTCAAGGACTATTAGGATGTTTTGCGATGCATGGCTGCTTCCCTGGACATTCAGTCAGAGTTCCTGCAAGAGAACACCCATAACTTAGTGGATATCCTGCAGCCATCTGCCCCTGGGAGAGTAGCCTTTCCTATGAACAATGCATTCCTAGAGCCTGCAAAGGTTCTCTGGAGCATTCCGGCTTCTACTGCAAAGCACATGGAGAAAAGTTATTCCATCCTGGTGCAGGGATTTGAGGGCTTTTACTCCCATCTGGCCCCAGACTCCCTAGTCATAACCACAGTGAATGATGGAGCCTGGCAGGACAAGTTTAAGGTCATTCCTAAGGACAAGGACACGAAAAGGATTGATTTAATGAGCAGGAAGATTTACACCTCCTCTTCCCTGCAAATGTGGATTATGAACCAGTAGGCATTGTTGTCCAAGTATGACTTTGTAATTTGGATAGCTATGTCTAAATTTATGGATCTACTGCCTGAAACCTCCAAAGAGGAATTTCGGGCTTTTAGCAACAAAGGCTGTTTAGTGGCCAAGATTTCATTATAATATGCGTTATATGTCGCGGACACTTTAGCCAGAGTTATCGCCTCTACGGTGACCATGAGAACATTTTCCTCCCTCAGGACAGCAGGATTACCCCAGAAAAAGGCATAGATCCCAGAGGAAGAGGCAATTGGGTCCAGGGTTCAACCAGTTGAATGCCCTCCCCTGGTACTCCACAAGTGCCCATTTTGACTCCTTGGTCTAGACTAGTGGTCCGGTCATTGCTTCCTTTACTCCTCCTCCATTTGGGGACAGGCTAGCTCGCTTTTATGATGTTTGGGCTTGATTACAACTGACAACTGGATCCTAAGCACCATCAGATTGAGCTATGTCATCCAGTTCCTCTCCACTCCTCCCCACAACCATCCCCCCCCGTCTCTCTTCAGGGACTCATCTCACGAGATACTGCTCCTCAAGCAGGTCCACTCTTTGCTGGCCTTGGGACTGGAAGACGAAGTTCCTCTGGAACACCAGCATCAAGGCTTCTATTCCCAGAACTTTCTGGTTTCCAAAGCCAAGGGAGGGATAAGACCTATTCTTGATCTCCGCACCCTCAACAAATGTATCTGATACATGCAGTTCCATATAGTCATCCTATCGACTCTCCTCCTCGCATTGACTCAGAACAACTGGTTTGCTGCTCTGGACCTTCAACTGCATATGGCGCTGTGATGCAGATGAGTATTCCATGACCCACTTTCCATTCCCTCTGCATCAGAGGCTAGTCTCTGGGCGTTCAATGTGAAGGAACTGAGTGGGTTGGGGAGGCACCACCTCATATAGCCAGGAGAGGGGATATGGGCAAAAGGCTCAAGCATTGCCCCACTGTGGCCACTGCTAGGCAAAATTCTCTGGCTCCGGTGTGTGCACTCCCAGCACCCTGAAGTGGAATACTCATCTGCATCACGTCTCGAAGAATCACAGTTACAGTAAGTAACCATTTCTTTATTGGGGTGGAAAAAAGTCATCATGTGCTGTCCAACTTTTAAGTGCTGTGGTTCCTCACTCATGCTGGTTCTAAAATGTGTACTGTGCAGAGAACAGTTAAAATATGCTTCCCCAAGAGGCAAGAAATCATTCCCTTTGCTTTTGCTTGAGTTCTCCTGTATTTGGAGGGGGATCATGAGGGGGACAAGGAGGAGAGAGGAAAAAGTTGAAATAAGGTATGTTTTTCGTTTTACTTCAGTTAGGCATAACAGTTAATTATATTATTCTTGTACTTTCAAAAGTGCTAATTGATTTAGCTGATGCCTCCTGGACTGTGCAAGTTGGTCAGAAACACAACTCCAAGGACATCCTGAAGATAAAGTACATCACTTCTGAAGTGCTGATATTCTGGCTGAACCTATATTCCAAAAACACAGAGGAGCTGCAGCAAGGAATGGCAAGCGAAGGGTTAAAATCATTTGACATGCCACACAAAGTGCTCCCACAGTTTAAAAATGTTAATCCGTTTTGAAAGTCTAAGTCATCCCCTGCTGATAAAGAAAATGAACACAGGAACAGAGGAAAAACTGGAATTTCTGAATTGAGAATCTGTGTGGCTTTTCATCAACACTTGGTAGGCAGTCCAAATGCTCGATCCTGTCATCCAGCACACTGGTGCGCAACACTGCCTCGCTTATAAAACCAGCCATTATGCTTACGTGTATTTGTTAAGTAGCCAATTTTAGAAGATGCCATATGCCATGCACCTGCACACAGGGGAGAGGACTGGGACACCAAAAGGTATTCTTGAAAGTTTCTGAACCTACTGATTCCTTTCACTGCCAATTATAGAGATCCCAAGATAGTCCCCATGGAATGTAGCAATTAACTTCTATCACCTCCCCACCCCCAGCTCTGGCTGATTTAACAAAAGCAGAAGAAGAGGGGGAGGAAAAGCGACATTGCCACTGCTCTGTGTAGGAAGTAGCAAGGAGAAATCCCTGGCTCCTAGTCCTGCTGCAGCTGTTCCCAGTGGGGAGCGAAGATCTGACCTTTCATATGACATCTTACTCAAGAGATGCCAGTTCCCCTTTAAATACTGAGGGTGATGAGAGTCCCTGGTATTGCTTTAAGAGTAGGAGTTTTTGTTTTTTGCCAGATATGCCTTCTCCTGTTTATAGTTACTGTTTACGGGGTTTAATGATGCAAAGTGCTGCTGGGCATCAGTGGGAATGGAGGGTGTTCAGTACCTCACAAGACTGATTCCTGTTTTGGAGGGAAATCCTGACTAGAGGATGATCCTACTATAGCTTTTTCGCTTTGTTAGCCACAATAATATTTTAACAAATCGCAGAAACTACAGTATGTTCTTCCTATTATTGCAGGTACAAAGGTGCTTTCACCACCTTGCAGACACTATAACAAACAATATATAAGAAGCAGTCTTTTTCCTTTCATTATTTTAAGCAGGCACTTGCCTTCTGTTTGTTTGTTTTTTTTTTTTTAAATATATTACATTTTATAAATTCAGAACTTGTAGGCTCAGAGTAGGATGCTTCCCATGGCCCAAAGCAAACATCTCTGATTTTAGCATCCTATTATGCATGGATGAAAAGTTAAGCTAATAACTAATTTTCATCCCCACAACACACATACCCCGACAAGATTAAAAATGATTGTCTTTAACGGATGTTTAAGTGGACAAATGGGCAAGTGAGGAAAGAAAGTATGATCCTGCATTAGAACTAGATAATTTTGCCAGCGCACATATGAAAATACAAGCAAAAGAGAAAAAAGACATAGGCAGAGAACACGTCACGTTTGTGCCATACATAATCAACCGGGAGTGAAAGGCCTTAAAAAGGCTCCGATTGGAAAAACATCATAAAAAATCCCATGTGTTTGTGGGCAGAGCAAGCACAGTCTTTCTGTATCTTTTATGCACAGGAGTTGTATTTGTACAGTAGTCATAAGATATGTAGTGAATAAGCATATAATATAGAATATACATTGTCTCTCTCTTAATCTAATAATGGATTAATTTGATCCAATGCTCAGGAGCTCACTATTTGTATTTAAAAAAATATATATAACTTCCATCCTTTTGTTTTTGTTGTTTGTTTTAAGCAGGTATCAGTAGAAACTTGCATGCCTAAATGCTGCAAGAAGTCATATGAGTGATCCTGTAGAGTGCTCTTTTCTCTCTCTGAGTCCTTTTTAAATTGTTTGTCTTTTGCCTCAGGCCAAATCAACACCCTAAACACTTGTGGTCATTAAAGAAATAACAGCACTTTTCATAAGAGTTGGAGTGTTAAACTCCAGTGACAAGGCTAAATTTCAACTCAGATAATGATACTGTGGCCTGTCTAAATGTCCCCATTCGGTTTCAATCTGATGCAATTTTCCTATTCACATCCTGTGCTCACCAATTGTTTAGTGCAGTTGTGTATTGCCTAACAGTTGTCACATTCTGTGTTCCACCAGAGGTGGCTGAACTTCTGTGGTAAATGAAATTATTACTAATATCTTTAGGTCTTTCACAGAGGTGTTGTACACTTTGCAAAGCACTTCAAAATCCTGGGGTGAAAGGTTGCTATATCAATTCAACTTCTTATTTTTTATTATTGACAATAGAAAGTTGCCACTTGCCCAGTAAGCAAGGCCAAAGCTCTGACTGAGAAGGAGGAAGAAGTTCAAGAAAGCCCTAGAAGAGTTAGTGATGACTACAACTAAGAGTTAAGAGTAGGAATTTCACACATTGTAACTGACATTATAGGTATTACCATGCATTGTGCAAGCTGCAATATGCATTCTGGTGGCTGCATGGATGATAAAATCAATTACTTATTTCAATCAAAGTGACAGGAATGGTCTTGATAAAATAAAAAGCTGGCACTTGATACACAGTACAATATCTGTACTGAGTGGTACTGAGGGTCAGACGTGAACTCTATTGCCTCATGGGTTGAAAAGATGACTCTGAGTATGATATTTCTGGCCCCACTCCTGTAGTACATAACACGTGAAGAGCCAACCTAATTGGCTGCCTCAGAATTCCCCTTTTGTCAGGGAATCCCTAGGTAGCATAAGGTGAATGTAGCTGATCCCCCAGGTATGAATGGTCCCTTAAGGCCCTGGGCAGCTGAAGATAGAACAGTTCTCAGGCTACTCTGATTTATGCCAGGGATCAACCTGGTCCCTGGCCAGCCCCAGGGTCAGAGGGAGGTAAATATGGTTTAAAGTCAAATTTGTTCCCACCCCCAATTCTGTATCAAGTGCAGTTCGATTGGAACAGAGATATGTCAATAATATGTATAGCTGCAGGCTGAGGTAACGATTACCTAGTAAAGGTAACTTTTTTAAATGTTTAGATATTAAATTTGAATTTAACAATTATAAAGCAATGGTTGATTCTTACAACATTATACTTCAAAACATAAGTGTCATAAAGTCTGGAAATAGTTAAGGTTCAACATTAGCCTTAAATCTGCCCCTTTTCCCTTGTTTGTTTTTATTTTCCTGTTACAAATGGGAGAATCATTTCTCAAGGAATAAGATTAACTCATTTATAACACAGTATGTAATCAATTCAATATGTTCCCTACCCGTCACAACAGCAAACTTCTGCTCGGAGCATTGAATGGGAATAGATTAAAAACATGATATGAGCCCTTCAGAGGTTTTCAATGATTACTTTTCTTGCACATTACAAAGGTACAGGCTTTTATTGTAGAGTGGCTTTTAAATATTAAGGATATAAAATAGTTACTCTTTCTATATATTAGGGCTTTAAACATAACTATAAACCTCCTCATCGCTTTTACCTAAAGGATTCTTTAATATGCCACAAACCTCAAGGACGTGCTGGCCGACGCTTCCCACAGTTCTCATTGGCCAGGAACGGCGAACCCTGGCCACTGGCAGCTGCATGGCCGTGCCTGTGGATGGTCAATGTAAACAAACTGTCTCGTGGCCTGCCAGCGGATTACCCTGATGGGCCACAGGTTGCCCACCACTGTATTATACATATTCCAGTGCCACATCCTAAAATCTAGAGGGTATTGCTATTTCTACCAAAATTCACGGGGGAAGGAGCAGGCGGGTTAGCTGTAATGTTGGACATTCTGGGCCTGATCTTGAGCGTTGCTGGGTACCTCAGATTCCATCATTTCAGTAGGAATTGCTGGAGCTTAGCACCTCTTCACATCAGGTTGGTTCATGGCTATAACCTAAATTCCACAGTCTGAGGGGTTTAACTCATCAGCTCTGTTATCTGTATAAAGAGTATTTATATAACACACGTATAATTAATACAGCCTTATAAATTACTGGCATTAATGACTTTGTAATTTAAGTTAATGTAATATCCATAAAAGGATACTTAAAGACCTAAGACCTTGTCTGTCCAAGGGGCATGACCCAAAGCCCTTTGAAGTCCATGGAAGGACTTGGGCTTTGGATTAGGCCCAAGGAAAATAAATACCCATTTTCCAATAACAATGCTGTAGACCCATTTTGGAGGTCAGGTCTCCATTAGTACTATGCATATATCAAGGTGATAATAGATCTTTACCCATGTAAAAATAATAGTGGTTGCTGTAGTGCACGTGCGGCCCCTTTCAGTACTACAAAAGCTCCCATACCTGTTCAGGTGACAGTTTGTGTAGACAAGGAATTTTTTTTTTCTTAAAGGGCTTTTGAAAACTCTTTGAAATCGGTGTTGTGCAGTGAGGAAGGCTTTTGTCTGTAGGACCCAACCTCCTTTGTCACAAGTGTGTGAATGAAAGATATGTAATGAATGAGGCAGAGGATTGCAGGAAGAGAATGGATTGTCTCATGGTTATGTCAGTTGAACATCATCTTGGAGAACTGGATTGTATGCCTGCCTCTGCCATGGGGTTCTTATGGGTAGGTCTTCACTGCATTAATAGCTGGAGATAGTACACTCGTGGTAGCCTGACCTGTGCAACAGCGACCACACCCAAAAGGCTAGCTTGAGCCTTCCTTGAGTTATTGCAAGCTCAAGTAAAGGAGGGGCCTATATGATGCTTGGCAAGTCACTGAACTAGGTAGTCTACAGGTGGTCACTAATTGTGTGTTCCTCATTTTCTTGGTGACCAACTTGAGGCCACATTTGCAGAAGTGCTGTGCTTTCACAGCTGCAACTGAAGTCAAAGGTAGCTGTGCTTGCAACATATAAAGTGCTATATGGTGCTACATGCTCTGAAATCTCAGACCCTAAACATCTTTAATTGGGCACCCAACCTTTTACCTTAATCTCTCTCTTTGACTCAATAATCCATTTGTAAAATGGGGTCATAATAGCATTGTACCTCACAGAGGTATTGTGCAAATAAATTAATTAATGTTTGTGAAGCACTCACATACAAAGGTGATGAGTGACATAGAAAAGCCCGTGAGAAACTAGTAGCTCTGTATTCAAAGCAGGATTTGAATAGTGTGTAGTAAATAAGGTATTGGGACACACACTGAATGATGAGGATAAAAAGAAATATTGAATAGCTAACTACTCAATGAGCACCATCCATCATGTGCACTGAATAAAATAGGGATCCTGTGGAAAAAATAGTATGTGATCATCTAATTAAAGACTGAATCATAATGCATACACACAAGGGGGTTGAATTAAGGTTGCAGAGGCAATCTTAAGTCTGTCATTACCTAACTTTTGAGTGCCAGCCTTATTGTTGTTTTAATGTAGGGTAGTTTTTTGTTTGCTTGTGTTTCATATATTATCGGTCAGGTCAGACTATGCCTGTTACCATAATGAGAGTAGACAGTACTAACTGCAGCTCATCAAACCCCTTGCCTTGTGGGTAGCCTGGGAGGTCATAGGGCTAAGGGAGCAACCCCTGTCAGAAAAGCCCCACTGGCTTGTGGGTGAATTTGGGAGAATGTAAGGCTATGACAATAAACTCAGAAAATCCAGAGTGGAGCCCCTAAGGCAGTCAGGTACTAACATTTTAGTATCTTTCTGGCAACTCTTGCAGCAGATTGGGTACCAGATGTATTGGCTTTTTTTTCTCCTCGGATTTTACCGGTGATGCTGAGAGGGGGGTCTCCCAACTTAGGGCCTCCATATCATCTGCCCAGGCTTGCACCCTGGAGAGGTACTCCAGCTTTTCCTCAAGTGTCGACACAACCCGGGAGGCAGCAGTCTCCAGTTCTAAGCTCTTACTCAATTGCTGTAGAATTGAGCGCCAGGGGCTGTCTCCGACTGTGGGAGAGATCATCATATCTCACTGGACAACCACCGCACACCATAAAACTGGGCAGCCCCCAGACAAGAGGGTGTTGTCCGGCCACAGACTACCTGCTTCAATGGGTGCTTAGAGTTTAGAGTTTTGTAACTTGACAGGTGGACTGTAACTAGCGAATCAAGCAAAAGAAAGGAAACATCCTTAAAGATAGGGTGATATAACATTCACACAGTGACAACCAGATTATCTGAGGACCTTCAACAAATCAACAATGCACATAAAACTGCCATGATCAATGATGAACTGAAACAACTCAGTGTGGATATCGCATCCCTCCAAGAAACAAGGCTAGCATCAAGAAGATCTTTCAGGGAAAAAGATTACACATTTTTCTGGCAAGAGTAAAGCACTGAAGAAATGCCAAAGCATAGGGATTTGCCATTAAGAACTCACTTCTGGGGATGATTGAGCCACCTACAGAGAGAATTTTGGGACTATGCTTGCTCACATCTGAGGGCCCAGACAAACTTGTGAGTGTATATGCCCCAACACTCTCCTCGTCTTCTGACAGCAAGGACCAATTCTACGACCAGTTGAACACCAACATCAGTAGGATTCCGAAGCATGACCGTTTTCTGGATAGGGGACTTCAACGCAAGGGTGGGAACTATTCATGAACCATGGACCATCTGTCTTGGTCAACACAGAACTGGTAAGATGAATGGAAATGGTCAGAGACTGCTAGAATTTTGTTCCTACTATGACCTCTGTGTAACAAATTCATCTTCCAGACAAAGCCACAACACAGTGTCTTGGAAACATCCCAGATCTGGCCACTGGCACCAACTGAGTCTTATCATCACAAGGCGTACCAACCTTAATAGCCTCCTCATTACCCACAGTTATCAAAGTGCTGATTGAGACACAGACCACTCTCTGGTATGCAGCAAGGTTAGATTTAAACCACAGAAAATACACAGATCTGAAGCAAAAGGACATCCTCATATTAACATCAGTACCATAGCAGACCAAGAAAAGTCACAGCAGTATAAGAACATACTACAACAAGCCCTCGACTCCAGTGATTGTGCCACAAGTGCCCAGCTGAAGAGCAACTGAAGAACACAATCTATGACGCAGCTCTGTCAGTCTTTGGGAAGAAGAAAAACAAGACTAACGACTGGTTTGACGCATATTCCAGTGAGATGATACCAGTCATAGAGGCCAAACTCACAGCCCAAAATAACTACAAGAGAGACCCAAATGAAAAAACTTTATAAGTATTGAAAGCAGCAAGAACCAAAGTACAACAAACTGCTCGATATTGCGCCAGGGACTATTGGCTGTACTTATGTGAAAGCATCCATGTAGCAGCCAAAGCAGGCAACATCAGAAACATGTATGACAGGATCAAGAAAGCCTTGGGTCCAACTTCAAAGACAGCTCCACTGAAGCCAACAACAGGGGAAACAATCAACGAGCACACCAAGCAAATGGATCGCTGGGTAGAATGCTACTCTGAGCTTTACTCTAATGAAAATATTGTTACAGACACAGCCATCAACCCCATCAAAAGATTGCCTGTTATGAACCAACTCTCGAATGAGTCTCTTCAGCCACAGCCATTGCTGCCATAGAACCAACTGAGTAAATTCTTTACCTCTCAGGTAAATTCTTTACCTCACATACCCACGGTCTTTCAAGGCTGGAGAATGCCTACTACTATTTTATAGAACACTGACCAAAACATGTAAAGGAACAAATCCAAGTATTTTAAGAAAAACAGTTTCAGATTCTGAAGTCATTTTACATATCAAACTGTCTCTTACTTCAGTGAGAATTCTATGTACAGAAAGACTAAAGGAAAATGTGGAATAAAACTTTAAAGTTTAGGCTCTGATCCCACAAATGCTAACACATGTCCTTAACTTTAATAATAAGAGGAGTCCCACTGAATGCAAGTGGACTACTCACAGAAGTAAAGGTAAGGATGGGCATACATGTTTGCTAGTTTGGGCTTTACTTTGTTTTTTGTTTACACACAACTAGTATTAAAAATACACTCAAACGATATATCTCAAGACTCTGGCGACACATACGCATTACTTGAGCTTCATTTTCATAGATTCATAGATACTAAGGTCAGAAGGGACCATTATGATCATCTAGTCTGACCTCCTGCACAACGCAGGCCACAGAATCTCATCCACCCACTCCTGCGAAAAACCTCACCTATGTCTGAGCTATTGAAGTCCTCAAATTGTGGTTTAAAGACTTCAAGGAGCAGAGAATGCTCCAGCAAGTGACCCGTGCCCCATGCTACAGAGGAAGGCGAAAAACCTCCAGGGCCTCTTCCAATCTGCCCTGGAGGAAAATTCCTTCCCTACCCCAAATATGGCGATCAGCTAAACCCTGAGCATATGGGCAAGATTCACCAGCCACATACTACAGAAAATTCTTTCCTGGGTAACTCAGATCCCACCCCATCTAACATCCCATCACAGGCCATTAGGCCTATTTACCATGAATATTTAAAGATCAATTAATTACCAAAATCATGTTATCCCATCATACCATCTCCTCCATAAATTTATCGAGTTTAATCTTAAAGCCACATAGATCTTTTGCCCCCACAGCTTCCCTTGGAAGGCTATTCCAAAACTTCACTCCTCTGATGGTTAGAAACCTTCATCTAATTTCAAGTCTAAACTTCCTGGTGGCCAGTTTATATCCATTTGTTCTTGTGTCCACATTGGTACGGAGCTTAAATAATTCCTCTCCCTCTCCGGTATTTATCCCTCTGATATATTTATAGAGAGCAATCATATCTCCCCTCAACTTTCTTTTAGTTAGGCTAAACAAGCCAAGCTCCTTGAGTCTCCTTTCATAAGACAAGTTTTCCATTCCTCGGCTCATCCTAGTAACTCTTCTCTGTACCTGTTCCTGTTTGAATTCATCCTTCTTAAACATGGGAGACCAGAACTGCACACAGTATTCCAGGTGAGGTCTCACCAGTGCCTTGTATAATGGTACTAACACCTCCTTATCTCTACTGGAAATACCTCTCCTGCTGCATCCCAAGACTGCATTAGCTTTTTTCACAGCCATATCACATTGGCGGCTCATACTCATCCTATGATCAACCAGTACTCCAAGGTCCTTCTCCTCCTCCGTTACTTCTAATTGATGCATCCTCAGCTTATAACTAAAATTCTTGTTATTAATCCCTAAATGCATAACCTTACACTTCTCACTATTAAATTTCATCCTATTACTATTACTCCAGTTTACAAGGTCATCCAGATCCTCCTGTATGATATCCCGGTCCTTCTCTAAATTGGCAACACCTCCCAGCTTTGTATCATCCGCAAACTTTATTAGCACATTCCCACTTTTTGTGCCGAGGTCAGTAATAAAAAGATTGGTCCCAAAACTGATCCTTGAGGAGCTCCACTGGTAACCTCCCTCCAGCCTGACAGTTCACCTTTCAGTAGAACCTGTTGTAGTCTCCCCTTTAACCAATTCCTTATCCACCTTTCAATATTCATATTGGTCCCCATCTTTTCCAATTTAACTAATAATTCCCCATGTGGCACGGTATCAAACGCCTTACTGAAATCTAGGTGAATTAGATCCACTGCGTTTCCTTTGTCTAAAAAATCTGTTACTTTCTCAAAGAAGGAGATCAGGTTGGTTTGGCACGATCTACCTTTTGTAAAACCATGTTGTATTTTGTCCCATTTACCATTTACTTCAATGTCCTTAACTACTTTCATGGTTTATATTTGTTGTCAGAATATCTCAATAGAAGTATAGCCATATGTTACACGTTAGTATCTTATTTTTTCTTTGCCTATAGGCAGATAGACTAGAGATTTAGTTAGATAATTTAGACACACAGAGAGAAGAATTATTGTCATTTTACAGACTAACACTAAGGTGGGGCTTAGATGTCTCCAGTTTTTGTGAGAACTAGATATATTATATAGACGTGGAAATATAATTTCTTTCTTTCACACATGGATGGGTAACTTAATTAACACATGGGGTTTCATTCAATACATATTAATTGTTTTCTCCAAAAACAACGTTCTAGAAAACTCAGGGGAAAATGTTCAAAAATAGCTGCAGAACGTACACCCTCATATGTGTATATGGAGAGTGCATACAGGTAATGCAAAATGCACATTTACTCTTTGTGCATGTGTGCGTCTGGTTTGCAGGTATAATTTCAGCACCTAATTTTTAAAAACTGGCGGATATAATAAATCTCTTTCTTATACCAATCATTTGTTTCTCAACTGCAAGCTTCAACTCTTATGTTTTGGGGTTCCAAAAATGCTACATTAGTTTATTCTGAAATTAATCAAAGGTCTGGAAGTCATAATAGCAGTGATTAAGTAGTTTTATTTTAAGTATGGAGAGAAAATAAGACAGACTGCTGTAAAATTGTAAAGTACAAATGTTCGTACAAGGACAATCCTGCTCTTATTGAAATCAATGACAAAATTTTAAATGACTTCAGGGCAGGATCAGCCCCACTGGATGAGGTCCGATCCCGTACAAAGTGCAGAGTCCCTTCATTATCCATTCAGGCATTGAGGGCACCCTCAAGTGCCATTGATTGCCCATTAATGATGCATAGCTGGCAGAATCATGCCCTTGTTTCCTTAGGAAGGTGGGGCTTGATCCTGAAAGGTACCAAACATAAGAGCCTCGTTCCTGTTTTGACCCCTTTACGCCACATACAAGGGTCCTACAAGCCATGGTTGCAGTAAGGGAGATTCCCCCAGTTCTGAGAGTCTGAGAGACAGCACTTAGACTGCCTCCCCAGCACCCGCTTGCAAACCCCAGCATAGAGGCTGTGCTGAGGGTGGGGCTTAGCATGCAGCATTGTAATGATTCCAGGCAGCACTGCAGCCAATGTGGCATTCTGGGGAGGACTCTAGCCTTGTCTACACTACATCAGGAGCCCCAGGATAGCTCAGGATTGGGAGGGCACAAAGGTGGTTCAAAGTCTGCCTATGCTACACCAGAGGCCCCACCACAGCTCAGGATTAGGAATGTGTAAAGGGGGGCTAAAACCACCTTAGCCCTCTTCCCAGGGCTGCAAATTCTGCGCTGCACCACTTAGAGTATGTCCATGCTTGGAGCTGGAGGAGTAATTTCCAGCTCCAGTAGATGTACGCATGCTAGCTTTGACGGAGCAGACAGTGTAACCACTGCTGTGCGGGTGGTGTGACAGACTAGCAACCCAGAATACAATCCCACATAGGACCCATTGTACTTAGTTGGGTGGCTAGCCCATCTCGCCACTTGCACCACCATGACTACATTTCTGCTTTAGCACCCTGGCTCAGTTAGAGCTAGTGCACGTACGTCTGCCAGAACTGGAAATTATATCTCCAGCTCCAAATGTAGACATACAATCAGGGGAGCAGTTTAGAATCTGAGTGCTTCCATCAAACTGCTGAGCGCTCTCAGCTCCCATTGACTTCCCTGGGAACCTTGTGAGAATGGGCCCATTGACTTCAGTGAGAAGCTCAACTCACATAATCAGGTTCTTATTCAGTGTCTCAGAAATACTTTATTCCATATAGTTACTTGGTGTCCATTTACTTGTTGAGTAGACAAAAGAAGAACATCACCATGTCTAAATTGCTGTGGTGTTGCAGTAATTTATCCACTCTGTTTAAAAATGCTTTTGGTGTAGATTTATTCAATGTGTTATCTAATTTTAAAAATCTACTATACATATTTGTGCATATAATTTTGGAATTAATGCAAAAAAGCAAAAATGCAGAAAGTAGTTCACAGTCAGAAATGAAAATCAAGTACTGTAGTAACACAATGATATTTTTAATTATACAAATTTGTTCTTTCTCATGTTGGCATAATGGCAGTTGATTGATAAAATGGACAACCAGCATGTGTGATTTAAAAAGAGTCAGTGCCAAAATCTATTTTGTAAAATATTAACACATTGTTTTCAGGAAAATTCAGTGCAAATTGGTATAAAAACATAAACTACCATGAAGATATGCTTTCAGCCATATGTTGTTTTATATTTCAGCAAATGTGGTCAACAGTTTTCTTTTGAGATGATCAAACAAACAGACAAACATATTCACTCAAATAAGGTATAAAAGAAATCTGTGCTTATATTTTTCTTTAGACTTCAGTCTGTCTTGGTCTAGTCGCTAAACAAAAATAACTGAATGTTTGTGATTAAAATTTCTATAATTTAAAAATGAGCCATCTACTGTAGGAAAGCCAAAAGACTTTATAACCTTTAGTATATGCACATCAATGGTAGAAGTCTGATTGCACTCCATAGAGGTGCATGTAGATATCACAGAGGCACTCAGATTCTATATTACATTGATAAATGCAGGACAAATTCCTAGACAAAAATCTGGATTAGATTGAGGAAACTGCTTTTGGCTTGGTGAACCGAGCAAGGGACAGCCATTAAATAATTTCTGTATTCTAGTCCATAGAATGGAAAGCTGTACTCAAGTCAATGGCAGATATATGGTATGGCTTTCTAATTCCACAGAAGTTTGGCAATGCTTTATTCTGTCACCTTCCTTGTTCTATATCAGCATTGATTGTGTGACGAGTAAGTCTGAAGAAGCGGTTGTCAGTGGAGTTTAACTGAACACCATTGTGAGCTAGATTCAGTTCTGTTGGTGTATGTAGGTGTTATTGGAATATCGCTGCATCCAAGATGGTGGATTTTTTTTATTTTTTCATATGAACCCCAATAGGAGAAGCTGCCCTGAGAATGTGCATTTTCTGGCCATGCCCCTATTCTGTTCAGCACCATCCACATGTTGGGCTGCGCTGCCTGCCTACAGGTCCCTCAAAGAGAAAATGGTTGCAATGGGCCACCTTTCCCATTGCAGCCTACCATATGGAGGACTTTACACTGGGAGGAGTTCAACTGGCTTGATCAATGTTTGGTGCAGTAAAGATATCTCCCATGGTGTGTATAGCCCATCCACCTTCAGAAGGAAGACAAAACTGCAGTCCTGACCACGTGTCTTCCTTTAAGCCTGTCTACAGTGGCACTGAAAATCTTTCAGTGGAGCTGTGTTTAAACAAGTATCCCAGTTTAAATACAAGATGAAAGACCACTGCAGACTAGGCATGCCTGTTTTTAAAACATTTATGTTTGGCCCACACTAGCAGGCAGCCTGTTTAATCTGAGAGCGAAAGATATCTTTAAAGCATTCTAAAACAATAGTACTGCCTGTGTAGACAAGGAATAAACTCCATCAGACATTTTTAATAGGAGGAGGCCAGTTTGCTGGCCATATTTCAGTAAGAATAAGTGCATTGTGCCTCTCTAAATTCCCTGTACAATTTCAATTATTCTTCACTTCCTGCCCAAATCTGTTTGGGTGGATTTACTGTGCATTAGTAAACAACTGCTTCCCCAGTGATGGGTTAAGTCATTCATATGTGTGTCAGAGACTGGGATGCAGGCAGTTAGGCCTAGTGGTTGAAGCCAGAGTCAGTCAGCCAGGAATCGGAGCCAAGAGTCAGAGCTGGGATTACTTGACGTGAGGCAAGGCAGGGACAAAGCTGAGAACCAGCAGGAGCTATCACAACCATGGGCAAATGCTTTAACCAGCCACCAAACTTCTGCTTCTGGTGGACCTGAGAGCTGGCCTGCTGATTCTTCCCACCAATTAGGCAGTATAGCAAGTCAGGCAGTCTGCTACAGGTCAGCTGAACTCGTTAGGTTTCCCAGAGACTGCCTCTGACTCAGGCCCTAATTCCTGACTCAGAGTGTCTGTGTGTATGAGATACAAGGTGGGTGATGTATTGTTTATTGGACTAACTTCTGTTAGTTAGAGACACAAGCTTTCAAGCTTAACAGAGCTCTTCTTCCGGTCTGGGAAACATAATCAGAGTGTCACAGCTAAGTACAAGGTGGAACAGATTATTTAGCAGACCTAACTTGTTAGGGTATTGTGAGAATAAATAATTAAAAGACAGATTGTGACACCTTTGTTCAAGTTTAGTAGTTCGTTACTCCTCAGAGAGTTTCATTGAAATCAGTTGATCTGATCAAGGAGTCAGTTATTCAGTGTGATCTTTAATTTAAGATCTCTAAGATATTACTATTTTAAGATAAGACTTTGATCTTTGCATGAAAGATTCTATATATGTGAATTATTGTATATCCTACTCAGATCCCCTCTTATAACATACATGTATAGATACATACACCCTAAAGTTCAGCAACATGCATCTCTTCAAAAGGAAAGCTTGAGCAGTTTCTTCTGAATTTTACTCTGTCATTTGACTACACTTTTTTTCTGATGCTCAATTTTCACAGAGCACATTATGGACTTCTCCAGGGAGCAGAAAATGTGTTTTTTAAGTAAACATAAAATGTTTTGATAAATCAAAACATTCAAATGAACTTGCTATTGGAAAAAAAATTATTCTGTTTTTAAGTGAAGTTCTGTGTTTAAGGATAATAGTAATAAAAACTGGTTTCCCAAAAGGCTAAAACAAATTCTTATTCCTTGCTGCCATAGTGAACATATTTTCTAACAAACTAAATTGTCATATAAAGTGTAAATACAACATTCCTCAGAGCTAATCCAAAAGATGTAAAAATTGCCTACAGCAAACTGAGCTATCAATATTTTAATGTGGTTATTTAAAGGTGTGGCATCTTTCAGATACATATACTTCTGTATAACAGATGTTCATTGCTCTGCCTTTCTTTTCCCATTCCACAAGACGCAAGTAAAGCCAACCATATCATAAATATATCACATTATTTAGAATGTCAAACTTTCATAGTCAATTTCAGACCACTATCTGTGTACTTGCGTGGAATGGTGAGGATAAAACGTTAGATGAGTGTATATCACATACTTTTAGGTATTTAAAATACGGCGTCATTGCTACACATTATCCTAACCTGTTCTTAACTATACCTTAGGAATTTTATGAGTGTTCAAAGATTTTTTGATTACCTGTATGGAAACCCTGTTTTAATAACATAGCCCTTTTTTCAATCCTAAAGTACAGATTGAGCCTGACACTGCAAGACAATAGTGCCTTTTACCTAAAGTAGTAGTCTTGCAATTCATTTGACGTGGTTAATCTGAATCCTGTCTGCAACTGGGAGATGTGATGATCTTGTATATTTCTATGTACATTTCTTATATAATATATATGAACTAGGGCTGTTGATTAATTGCAGTTAACTCACATGATTAACTCAAAAAATTTAATCGCTATTACAAGAATTAATTGCTATTAATTGCAGTCTTAATCACACTGCTAAACAATAGAATACCAATTGAAATTTATAAAATATTTTGGATGTTTTTCTACATTTTCATACATATTGTATTATGTGTGGTAATTGAAATCAAAGTGTATATTTTTGATTATAAATATTTGCACTGTAAAAATGATAAACAAATGCAACTTACAAATGCAGATATTTTTTGTTACATAACTGAACTCAAAAACAAAATAATGTAAAACTTCAGACCCTACCAGTCCACTCAGTCCTACTTCTTTTTCAGCCAATCACTAAGAGATTAACAAGTTTCTTTACATTTACAGGAGATAATGCTGCCCTCTTTTTATTTATAATGTCACTAGTAAGTGAGAACAGGCATTTCCTTGGCTCTTTTGTAGATGGCATTACAAGTTATTTATGTGCCAGATATGCTAAACAGAAGTCTTTAAAAAGCAACACTCTGATGCAGAAACTACAGAATCCAAACCACCATCTGACTCAGATAATGAAAATGAACATGCATGGGTCCGTACTTCTTTGGATTGTTATCGAGCAGAACCCATCATCAGCATGGACCCATGTCCCCTGGAATGGTGTTTGAAGCATGAAGGAACATATGAATCTTTAGTGCATCTAGAATGTAAATATCTTTGCAATGCCGGCTAAAACAGTGCCATGTGAATGCCTGTTCTCACTTTCAGGTGACATTGTAAACAAAAAGCAGGCAGCATTATCTCCCTGCAAACGTAAACAAACTTGTTCATCTGAGTGATTGGCTGAACAAGAAGTAGGACTGAGAGGATTTGCAGCCTCTAAAATTTTACATTGTTTTGTTTTTGAATGCAGTTTTTTGTACATAATTCTACATTTGTAAGTTCAACTTTCATGAAAAAGTGATTGCACTACAGTACTTGTATTAGGTGAATTGAAAAATACTATTTCTTTTGTTTTTTACAGTGTAAATACTTGTAATTAAAAATAAATAAAGTGAGCACTGTGCACTTTGTATTCTGTGTTTTAATTGAAATCAATATATTTGAAAATGTAGAAAACATCCAAAAATATTTAAAACTCTGTATTCTATTAATTTTTAACAGTGCAATTAATCGTGATTAATTTTTTTAGTCACTTGACAGCCCTAATATGAACATTACAATTGCTGACTATTACATTAAAAGTGGTTATAGATTATGGACCAGATGGTGTAAATCAGCATTGCTCCACTGAAGTCAATTGAACCATGACAATTTACACCAATTTAGGATTTGGCCCTCTATCTTTGGAAAAGTCAAATGTTAAATGTGATCTCTAATAATCTGTATGGTACATGTAGGTATTTGGAATGTTTAGATAACAAAATAAAATAATATGTAAATATTCAGATATGTAATAGTCCAAATCCCACTTCCATTGAAATCTGTGAAATTAATGTCAATGACTTCAGTGGGAGCAAAAATTCCTAAATCAGCTGATGATGTAAACGGGATTAAGACATAAATACCAAAATCAAGGTTTTAAAAGACAGACTTTGCAGGCCAGTAAAGCATTTAAGCACAGATTTGTGAGCAAGTCTGTTGAAGTCAATTGGACTACGCATGAGTAATTACTTTGCTGAATCAAGGCCTACTTTTTACAATTATTATACAATTATTAGGTTGGGACCTTCTAGCTTCACAGAGACTGCCAAACCTGGTCTTAGAGTGGTAGCTGTATGAGGATTTCAGCTTAAGGTTTCAGAGTAACAGCCGTGTTAGTCTGTATTCGCAAAGAGAAAAGGAGTACTTGTGGCACCATAGAGACTAACCAATTTATTTGAGCATGAGCTTTCGTGAGCTACAGCTCACTGAAGGGGAATCTCAAGCAATTTTATAAAAGCTATTTGCAGCAATTCCTGGATTTGTATGTGCTAATCTTCTTTATAAGATGTAATAAATAATGATTAAATAATTATGATTAATAGTTTCAAATATTAATTCACAAAGTTATGGGAGGTTTCAGAGTAACAGCCGTGTTAGTCTGTATTCGCAAAAAGAAAAGGAGTACTTGTGGCACCTTAGAGACTAACCAATTTATATGAGCATAGGCTTTCGTGAGCTACAGCTCACTTCATCGGATGCGTTCAGTGGAGGATTTTAAAAGGCTAAAAATCTTTCTTGGAGAGGGGCTGGGGCTGTTAATGTAATTTTCACCTGATAACTAACTAAATTTGAAAAGGAGTACTTGTGGCTCCTTAGAGACTAACCAATTTATTTGAGCATAAGCTTTTGTGAGCTACAGCTCACTTCATCGGATGAAGTGAGCTGTAGCTCATGAAAGCTTATGCTCAAATAAATTGGTTAGTCTCTAAGGTGCCACAAGTACTCCTTTTCTTTTTGCGAATACAGACTAACACGGCTGCTACTCTGAAACCTAACTAAATTTGAATGAAACCTATCAAATTAAATACGTATAACTACAGAATCACCACACAGTAAAAACAATGGGTTAGAATACCACACACACAGCCTTACTCTTTCCAGATCTTGAATTAGTGAGTGGTGAAACACCACATGCAGCGGGAGCCTGGATGTCTCTAGGCCACACAGAAGCCCCATAGCTCTCCCAGAACCCTCCCATTGCAAGATCAGCATTTGTGCACCCACATTACTTTCAGTTCAGGATGTAGTGATCATTCTGGGTCACTAGTGGTATGTAGGATTTTCTCTGCACACAGTAGTAAGACCTAATATTTAATACTATAAAATACAGTATAAAGACATTAAAGTCCCAACCACTTCTTTGTGGATTAATTAGCTGCACAGAATTTGCTTTCTTAACAAGAGTAGTCTGTAATTTGAGGGTTATCATTAGCAGCCCCTGTAAAATTGGTCAAAAAATTGTGAACAAGGTCCTCTAATTCAGATTAATATAGATCTCATTTTGCTTTGCTTTTTTAAAAAATCTAATTGAGCAAAGGAAAAGTATCACAAATTAAATAACAATCTTATAACTTGACAGGTTTATTGAATGGTTTTCAGTATGTTAGCTTCCACTTTGCTATTTGGTATCAAGAAAATATAGAATATTCCTCAAATCTTTAGTCAGTAAAGACATTAAATGTAAGGCTGATGTCAAAGATCAGTATGATGAACTTTAACAGAATGCCATCTGAAATGTAGATGTCTTGGTAGGTAAAGAGCTTTTTAGAAACTGCTTTCTCAACTGGTTTACTGTATTAGGAGTCTTAAAGCTTTCTCCAGTTAAGGTTAATTTATTGTTTGTAATAGCTCATATGCCTTACCAACCTAAAGAGCTTTTCCCACAGATCGGTTAATAAGATGCAGAATAGAGAAAGGGCCAATGAATCTGTTTGTTACAGTCTACTTAGTGAAGCTATGGCTACAATACTCCAGTGCTGAAGTCAGTGAAAAGACACCAGCACAACACAATCCAAGGAAAATGCAAGCTGATACAGCACAAAGATTCTTTGTTTAAGAACAGCAGAAATTTCCAGCATCTATCTGGACAAAAATGCAAGATAGAAGGGAATGTAATTAAATAACAAAACAAACCCAAACTAAAAGAGAATCATTATAAACCAGCACAAGGACACTTTGTTTTTAAGTGCACACAATGAATTTTAAAGATCTTTGTTCAAAAGGGAAATAAAGTATTATGGAGGAGTGACACATTTGATGGATGGGTGGGTCCTGAAAAACTAGATTATCAATTACTTTTTCCTTGTTTGGCTCCAGACCAGTAATTTTCAGTGGAAGAAGCCAAATGCTAGCCTGGTTTTGACTGCAGGAAGTGACTGTTGTTAAAGGATTCTATTTCATTGATGATCTTATGTTTTCCTCTAGCACTCCCCTTCCTGATAGGGACTCTGATAGGCAGGCACTCTTTCAGTTGTTACCAGCAGAAGGAAGGTTTGTTTAGTAAACTACCCCTTGTTTTGTTTTCAGCCCTCTCACATCCAATCCAATCCCTTTGTCAAGGGTTTTGAAAACAAACACTTAGATTTCCTCAGGTTTATTTCCCAACTACCCAGACAGTTTGGGCCACATTCTGCTCTTTATTTACACTAGTATAATTCCAAAGTAACACTACTAAAGTCAGTGGAGTTACTTCAGATTTACACTGGGAGTAAATTGAGAGCAAAATCATCTTGACTTCATGTAAACTTTGATTTCTTTTTCTTAAATAAACCTTTCAGATACTTATGCAGTTATGTCACCAAAAGGATTAGTTATCAGTAGCAACACTACATTGTTTACCTTGGAGAAGGGTGTGTGTCAGAGAGAGCTGTTGATAAAAGTATGTAGACTAGGGATCATTGCATACTATACAACCTAAGTGTCAAGGATCTTTTCAGATTACAATGTATTCCTCTTCTTCCCTCTCTTTAAATTTAGTTGTTTGTAAATTTCCATACTCCAATCCCACAGAAGTCAATAGTACAGCTTACCATTGATTTCTGTGGGATCAGGATTTATCCCTCTCTGTAAATCATATCTAGAATTTGGGCCCAATCCTCAGCCTTTCATGAGTCCCCTTTGCGCAGCTCTGGTGCAAAGGGAACTAAAAATGTCCTTTAGGCAGTACCTGAGAATTCACAGAATCTACAGATAGCATACCGGTGGCATAGTCTAAGGGCTTGGCTACACTTACATTTTATAGCGCTCTAACTTCTGGCCCCCTCTTCAGCACAAGAGCTATTCTGGAGTGAGAGTAAGAGAATGTGTCAGAAAAAGAAAGGGCAGGTTTGGAGCACAACATTCTAACTTGTGCCAAGGACTGGTTCAATCTTCATCAGCCTCCAGAATCATGGGAACAGGGAGGACAGAAAGGTGGCATAAAGCCACCAGTGCCCTCACAATCTCCCCACATACGCCAGGCACTGCTTTGGCATAACTGGGGATCTAGCACTATTTGTTACACCTCAGTGGAATATGTGTATACAACTGCTTCAAGTTTAACATTTTCTGAAGGTCTGATTGTCACCTACCACGGATATTTCTATGTAGGCAGAGTCACTAACTGCTGTACGTGGACATATTTTACCACCTTCAGATGTACAGCAAGCTGTAGCATAAGACATATTTTAATGAAATTTGGTAGTCCCCAAACAATGGTTACTGTTCTAAGACTCCGGGGGGGCTTTTTAGTGTTAAAATATACTAATAACTAAAATCTGTCCTGAAGCTATAAAGACAGCAGAAAGTTAATAAGATAGCTGAGATATTTGTCTAGAAAGCTTTCCCCCTGTTTTAATGTATTGATAACTAATAACTAGATAGTGATTATTCTTCCTATTGTTGGGGAATTAAAAGTGTGTTTACAGAATAAGATGTTTGGTTGTTCATCAGACAAAAACAACGTCAAAGAATTAGAATCTCCCCCGCTTACTAGAGTAAATATGTATTCAACAATGAGTCTCTGCTTTGTATATAAACTCTTTTAAAGAATATATTTCTCTCCATAAAAAAGAGGCATGTATATTTTCTTGTTCATGATTCTCATTCGTAAGGCAAGAATAAGTAAAATAAAACTATTCCACATTGCAACTATATACAGTATCTGAACTCCTTATTCCTCTAACTACTATATTTGCTGACTCTGCAGTACAATTATAGCATGCAGGTCAACTTTAATATGTAATTGAAGATTAAAGAAAATTGATGCCTTTACCTTTTAAGAGAAACCAGGACATTTTCAGCATGCACCGTGTGAAAGAGAAGTTCAAACTTTTATTCATGCTCCCAAAACGATTTCCATGTTTTTTAATTTGTTGTCCTAGATAATACTTGTTGTTTTTCCTCATTTTATCCACTGGTGCCAATGTAAAGAGCCAATATTAAACTGAGGAAGTATTATATTTATATTGAATTATTTTTTTTAATTTACACCTCTTACCTTTGGTGTAGCTTTCCTTCTGCACACTTAAAGTATCTTGAATTTATAAACTTCAGTGACCTCTCATATGACAACAGAAATGGTTTTAATTTAAATAATTTTGATGGTATGAATTATCTAAATCATATTTAACAAAAATCTGTTTAATCAATATTTTCTTTTATCTCAATATGGGTTATGAAATGCTTACAGCCAATCACACCATAGATTATCTGAACCTCTCCTTCACTGACTTTTTTTTTTTTTATGTCCCCAAAACATTTAGGAAAATGATGGGAACTGTCCACAGAATCTGTGTAAGCATGTGATTAAATCAAAATTTCATTCTCAAAGTATTATATTCCTAGTTACATCTGTTAGGTTGAGACAGTAACTGATCAATATCAAGGGCTAAATAATGATTGTTTTCTTATGGGTACAGTAGGGCCTGGAAAGGCATTCATTGACTTCAGGGGGAGTTGGATTGGGCCTTATATAGCAAGAGGGCACAGACAGCTCTTTTCCTTTATCCTATGATGCTACAGCAAGCACTCACTAGCATTGTCAATGGTATTGAACACCTAGAGATTGGGTAAGAAACAAAGTTGTGGCAAGTACCAGGATGCCAGCGCTGGGTAAGAGTCCAAGTTACATATTTTCTACATCATTTCTCTTAGATGCATTGTCCTTCCCCCTCTTACGCTCAGGCAGAATTCGTTGGAAACAGGACCATGTGAATGGGGCATTTATTCCATCTCAGTGTGACTCTGGCTTTCAGAGCCTTAACTATGCCCTAAATCTAGTTCTTGTAAAACAGTCATATTCCTGTGTGATCAGTTTCTTAGACAATGAAAATAGATTTGTCTCCAGCACTTCAACTGAATTGATAGACATAAGCTACTGAAGTTGAATTGTTCCTTAATCTGCTTACATCATGGTTGCAATACGTAGTGTAGATTGATCCTAACAATAATTTAACTAGGCTAAAGCCTTTGGTCATGTCCTGCCTTGCATGGTCATGTAATGGGGTCAAAGTCCCATTTACACTATAGATTGAAACCATTCTATAACCAAGTCAGTGAGCAACAGCATGATAACTGGGTCCCCAGTACAATTGTAATACTGTAGGTTTCAGAGTAGCAGCTGTGTTAGTCTGTATTAACCAATTTATTTAAGCATAAACTCATTTCATTCATTCACATTCATCCACTGAATGCATCCGATGAAGTGAGCTGTAGCTCACGAAAGCTTATGCTCAAATAAATTGGTTAGCCTCTAAGGTGCCACTAGTACTCCTTTTCTTTTTGTAATACTGTAGGAGGGACCTAATGGTGAGATTCCCCTCTTCATCCCCCGGCCCATGGAAGGCCATGGCAAGGCCTATGCATCTTTCATATCTTAAGCCCTGTTTTGAAGCCTCAAGTGGGATTTAAGTGATGCACAGGCCTTGTGCTTGCCCTCTGCAGAGGAGTAAATTTCATCCTAAGAGAGCTTTGCCCTCCAAAAATATACAGTAGCTGCAGCCTTACTGTAGTGCATACATCTGAAGTAAAGAAGGCATCATGTTTGTGGGGAAAAATCACTTTAATAATTTCAAATATTTGTCAAAGGTATTCAACAAAGTATGTTTTTGCAAAATCTGTCTGGTTATACTAATGCAAAACTGGCCCTATACAGGATTCCCTCTGCAAGCAAAATTCCCATTGACTTCAATGGGAGTTTTCCTACTTACGTAGGGAAATTTCAAGACCATGCAAGCAAATGACTTGTAGATATACTTTAAATGCAGAAGTGTATTGTTTGCAAAGACTGAAGCTTTACATCATACAGAATGAAGTGCCAGTGCATCTGGAGAATTCAACAGAATAAGACAATTGATCTAAAATGTTTACACGTATGAGAGGCTCAAACAAAAATAGGAATGTAGCAAGGTTAAAACTAAAGGAGAGTTTGAAAACTTATTTAGAATGAGTTTTATAACATTTAGACTCCCTTGCAAAGATTTGTGGTTTCTGGACTAGTAATCCTATAAATCATTAACACATGAATCATCACATTATTCACAACAATATCAAGTATTGTAAATTCCCTTGGCTTGCTAACTAACTACAGTGTATCTTCACAACCACTGACAATTAATTTCATGCTATAGGCATGAAGCTTTTAAAAACTTGTTGACACAGGGTCATTTCATAGTACCTGTAAAAAAAACAAGAACTGGGGTGTCATGCTGCTAAATTCTATCAGGAAGAAAACCCCTCACTTACCATAATTTAAAGTTTTTAGCACTGTGGACCTGGTGCCAATTCAATTGCAAACCTCATTGAATTTGTTTTTTATAACATTGTTACACTGTGTATTTAAATGTGTAGACTAATACAAGATTTACCACAAGGCCTTTGGCACTAATTGATTTATCAAACAATTTAGCAAGTGTGTGTGTGTGTGTGTGTGTGTGTGTTTCTGAGCTACATAGCCAAGAAGCCATGTTAATCTGGTAACTTGATCCCAAAATAAATGGTATTAAAGCAGTATGGAACATGATGCCACAAGATCTGAGCTGCAGTCATTACTCACATGAAGTCCATGGGTTTACTTATAAAATAGCTTCAGGATTGGGCCCATACTTAAGAGTTCTTTGGCACTGATAAACCCATATTGTTAAATTTATAACTCAGCTAGAAAAGTTCAACAAAGGCTAAAACTAGGCTACAAAATCCTAGCCTAAAAGTGATTTTTCATTTTAGCTATAATTTAAAAAATATACAAATTGTTTTGTTCATTTTAAAACGTAAGTGTAAATAAAGGTTGACTAGTTCAGAACTCATAGGACTCTCCAGTGACTAAAATCAAACGATCAGTTCATAATATGATCTAACTACTCTTGGAATTTTAAACAAAACAATGCAAATGGCTGGGATATTAAACAACAAATGCTGGTTCGGGCATGGCAATTCATAAGGATTTGCACTGGCAATCAAAACTCCCAGTACATGTAAAACTACCTAAATAGTTTTTGCAATCTTTTGAAAAATCTTTCTCTAGCAATATATATAATACATTTAAAAACTACCTTCTCTACTCTCTGGAAAATAATGCAAGTTATACCAGGTACCATAAAAGATTTTTCATAAAAGAAGAAAAAACAAGGAATTATAAATTAAAAAAAAAATCTATATTTAAAGACCCATCAGGGTTGTCAGAATTGACAAAAGCTGGAAAAATCAAAGAGACGCTGCCATTCTGATCATAATTTACATCATTTTAAAATGGCAAGTTATGATGCAGTATCAGCTTTGAGTTTCATAGATTTTTGTCAATGTGTTGAAAAATTAGGCCCTGATCCTGCAAAAACTTATGCACATGCTTTACTTTATACATTGTCAGTGGTCCCATTAAATTAAGCATGCACATGAGCTTTTGTAGAATCAGGGCCTAGTACAATTTAAACACAACAAACTAAATTCTGCCCTATTTCCATTCATACAACCCCCATGAAAACTAATGGTGAATAGGTTATGCGAGCAGAAGCTGGCCAATCATCATTATCATTTTTGGTGAACGACTCTGACAAAAAGATATAGCGGCCTGTTTCCATCACAGGGACCTGTGCATCTGCCCTTCTAAGGAGTTTAATGTTTCAAATCACAGCACTACATCTGACATCAAACTAAATGGAGGATTTTTTAAAAAACAAAACAAAACTGGTGTTCTTTTCAGATTTTAATGTCTTCTATTTGGTGTTCACTTTATAACATTTGTCGTAGCCCCTCTCCAGATTTAGTGTCTAATCCTAGAAATTGGAGGATGAGGACACTCATCACCTACCAGGTTCAGAATTTTGCTCAATCAGGCCCATAAATCTCTCTGTGGTCTGTCTCAGCAATACTTACGTGCATATGTAATGTCTCATGTGATTAAAGGTAAGCACATGTGTAAGTTTTTGTGGGATTGACATCCATGTATCCTTGTTTTAGAGTATTTGATCCTGCTACATGAGGATTGCCTCCTAATTTAAATGGGAACTGAAGGTGCTGAGCAACAAGCAGGAGGCACTCAGGGCCAGATTTCTGAGGGTATATAGGCACCTATTAGGATTTTTAAAAGCACCTAGGGGCCACTAGGTGCTTATCGGCATCTTTGGACACTTAAAATACCTTTACAAATCGGGCCTTCAGTAAGTTGTAGTCCTGCTCCCATTTGACGACAATGTAAAAATTCCTGACAAATTATTGTTAATGGGTCCTTAAAGTAGGCAGTTTAACAATCTGAACCTGTACCCCTTACTCATGTGAGTAGCCCAAAATAACCTCCTTTCAATGGAACTATTTTTATGAATAAGGATTACTCACATCAGGAAGTCTTGCAGAAAGAAATCCTTAATAATGTTGCACATATACGAGACTAACATATATGTCTCAGCCTGCTAAAGCCCAATTATGGGACACCATATAATTAGGTACAGAAGAAAAGTAAGTGTCGGAAACTTTAAATGATGCGGGATTTCCTTCTTTGACATAAATAAGTTTTATAACCTGTTTCAGTGGTAGAGGATTCCTGATGTAAATAATTTACAGCAATAAAAGTATAGGACGAGAGTGTAAAATGAGGCTTCTCAAAGAGAACTTTGAACAATTGACACATTACTTCAATACTCAAGAAAGAGTGAGCTAAACCAACCCATATAAAAATACAAATGTATGCCATTGTTATGGTGCAAAATGCTGTAATAGCACTTTCCTAAGATGTAGTGTTTTGGATTGTTTCTTTACAATACTTGTAAAAAAAAAATCAAACTCAAATGCATATGGTTATGGTTGCTAATGGAAAGAATCAGCTTCCCAGTGGACTCCTGATACCATATTATGAACATCTGGAATCTTCCATCATATGTTAGTCGTCTACATCCATGGGTCTCTCTGTACCATCACATCACTTTTCCGGTCAAATGCAACAGGCATTCTACAGTACTGAGCCAGAACAATGTCTGCATCCGTAAAAGCAACACCAAATAAACTTTAATTTTGAAAATAAAACATAGACGCAAATGAGGCCTCATAGAAGTAACACATGGTCAGAACACATGTGTATTTATTTTTCCCAGGATAAAAGATGTTGCAACAGTTTATTTTACAGCTTAGTACATTTTTGGTAGCAAGATCCTTCTAATAGCTGAAGAAAAGTGATTGAATTTCCTTGTAATGAGAGCGTAAATCTATAACTATGAAGCTGTGGAGCGTACGACTGATGACGAATAGGGCCCCCCATGAGCTGTACAGTGTGTGTATGGCTAGTACTTATCTAGAGAGACAAGAAGGGTGCGGTAGCATCTTTTATTGGACCAACTTCTGGTGCTGGGAGCTGAAAAAGAGCTCTGTGTAGCTCAAAAGTTCCTCTCTCTTACTAACAGAAGTTGATCCAATAAAAGATATTATGTCACCTACCTGGTCTCTCTAATATCCTTGGACTCACATGGCTAGGAGGACAACACTGCACACATGATGCATCTGATGAAGTGAGCTGTAGCTCACGAAAGCTTATACTCAAATAAATTGGTTAGTCTCTAAGGTGCCACAAGTACTCCTTTTCTTTTTGCGAATACAGACTAACACGGCTGCTACTCTGAAACCTGTCACTGCACACATGGTATCTATCTATGCAGTTCCTGCCACCATCCTATTATCCTCTCTGTTGCAATGTTGTGTTGCATGAAGCTAGTGCCTACTTCAGTCTCCACCCCATGGGCTGAACAGTGTTAGGTTATTGCGCTGGACAGAGGAGCAACAGAGAGGCACAGATGTAACTGGAATCCAGCTGTGAAGTACTGTAGAACTCTGTACAGCCGATGGGAGATGCTTCTTTTTGCACAGGGTGATAGTGGATTTGGAGGCCTCTGCCATTTTTTCCACTGGATGAGTAATCACTGCAGGGTCAGTGTCCCTAATAGCGACGTGGACTGTAGCAGCCAAAGCCAAAAAAATCTGCTATCAACTCTCTCCTATTTCCTCTGCACAAAGAAACTTAAGAAAACCCGAATAGTTTTAACATTGCTTCTCTCCGATGGCCGAGGCAGGAAAAAGTCCCCCCTCCACAGTCTATTTGCCAGAGGCATCATTTCAAACCAGCCTTCACGATAGCGGGGGCTGCCTATTCCAACCATTTAGACGCGAGTCATTCGGGGGAGGGAATCCTGCTCGATCCCTCGGAAGGGGGGATACCCCCCGGAACCCTGACATTAACAGATCGCCTCGCTGTCCCCGCTCCCCGAGCGCTCGCCTCTCTCGCTCCGAACAGCGCAGCGAGTCAGTCCCGTTCACATGAAAATTACGCCAGCTCCAGTGGCGCGTAAAATTGATGTGAGCTGAAAGAAGTGGGCTCAGCGCGATCCTCCCTCTCTTGTCTCACCAGGGGTCCCTGCACGTTACACAAGGCCGAGCTTGTCTCTTTAAGGAGACACTGGCCCCTAATTAGTCCGCATTCCTCCTGGTACGAGTGATATAGCAGCAGTGAGTGGCACGGAGGGGGGAGCACAGAGGGCGACCACATCCCTTTCCCCCTCCAAACCTTCTCTCCTGCCACCACCCAGCGCACAAGATACAGCAGCAGCAGCCCCAGCCACCCCACGTTACTTTGATTGACAGCTGAACAAATGTTTCCCCTGTTCGAACGCCGGCGCTATGAAACGTCAGCGATCTCAAAGCTCCACCTCGGGCAGGGGGAAGGAGCGAGGAAATGGAGGTGTGGCCCATCGGATAAAGCAGCATGATTGGCTGTCACTCGGAGAAACGTCTGGTCCCCACGTGGGGACTCGGCCCTGAGCCGCACCCCCTCCTCAGACCCGCACGCCCATTTGTCAGCCGCGAAATGATGGGCATTAATACAGAACGGCGATTAATGTGTAGCCGCTACTGATTGGTCGCCGGCGACGCCCTTCATGGGAGGAGCAGGAGGAGGGGGTAGCTCCGGGGAGGGGGCGGGGAAGGAGGGCTCGCTTTGCCTGATGGTCGTTGCAGTCTTTTTGACTGCACTTTGCAAGCTAGGCGGGGGGGGAAGCCCCCAGCTGAAACGACAACTCCCAGGATGCCCCGCGGCCCCCTTGTCTTCCGATGGTTGTGAATATGTATCAGAATGTTAATGATTTGCTGCTGCTAAATTTGGTCAAAGAAGTCACCTCGCCAGAGCGCGTTGTTAGAGCTGCTCGGAGCGGCGTTGGGGAGGCGGCGGTGGCTGCTGGCGTTGGTGATCCTGTTCTGGGGCTGCGACTTGCAAGAGTTTGCGGGGCGAGGAGGGAAACAGCAAAGACCAGCGAAGAAGAGCGCGTTTCTTCCCCCCGGCCGTGCTGGGAAAAGCGGGAGGGAGGGAGGGCGGCGAGCTGGTGAATGGGAAAGAGGAGAAACATCACAACAAAAGGTTCATGCACTTGAACCTTTGAAAAGCAGCGACTCTGTGCAAGGCGGAGAAAAAGCCAGGAGCAAAACCGACAACAGTTTTTTCCAACCGGGAGTTTTTCTCTTCCGACAAAGGAAAGGAGGGTTTTTTTTTTTCCTTTTTTTGGACGGGATAACGATTGAGACCCATAAAAGTTTGCAGCCGGGAGACGCTGCGAGAGGGGTGTTCTGGGGGGCGGAATTCGGAAGCCGGGGCGAGTGGAGTTTGTCTTCTTCCGTTCCTCCCCGTCTAACGGGGCTGGCTCGGCTCGCGGGGGAGGAGAAACCCCCTTGGAGCGGTGGGGCGCTAGGAGAGGGACCCGCCGAGCGCGGAGACCTTGGGAGAGGGACCTGCCGGACGCTGGGGTAGCGGGTGAGGAAGCTCCAGGACACGGGGCTCTGCCGATCGGACAGGGGCCGCCGGAGCTGCCGTTCCAGCCGCCACCATGCCTGCCCGCGAGTGACAGCCCCTGTGGAATGTGGCAGCGGTCCCCTTCGGCCGGGGACAGAGCCGCCGCCGCCGCCGCCGCGCGTCCCTCCTCTTGTGTGTTCGCGCGAGTCCCGCGGGCGGGGGAGTTCGGGGACAGCCGGAGACGCTCCTCAGAGCGCTAGCGCCGGGCAGCCCTTTCCTCCTCCTCCTCCTCCTTTGCATTGTTGCCATTAAAACCAATGAACCAAGCTGCTCTGGCCAAAAGCACCAGCTAAATCGGTTTGGATGATTCGCGATCTGAGCAAGATGTATCCTCAAACCAGACACCCGGTGAGTAGACACGAGGCGGGGGGTGACACTTGTATGTGGCTCCTGGTTTGTTTCCCCCCCTGCCCTGAGCCTTGGTCCCCACAGGGGAGGGGGGAGGGCTGCAACTGGGAACAATCAGCACAATACACCACGCCAGCCTTTCTCCCGCTGTCCGCTTGCCTCCTGCTTGGAGAAAGCAAACGAAAAAAGGGGGAGAAGGGGGGGAGAAACAATTGAGTTGTAGCCATTTTCTTATTGTTGTCTTTGGCTTTTCAGGCTCTCCAGTGTAACGATTTTGCCGCTTGTAGTTACGATCACTCCGGTCTTTTACAGAGTCAAAGGCAAACTAAAGCGAGAAGGAGGGACTGAGGGTTCCAGCTCTTAATCTGATTCGTATTATCCCCAAAGTGTATTCTTTCTCCAGCAGCTCCCGCGGAGGGACCTGCGATTTCCTCTCCCCTGCCTCATCTCTTCGCCCTCCCTCCACATTCACCCCAGTTTAGCAGTAGGGTCACAGACCCCCGCACCCGCTCCACAAGCCTGACAGTTTGATTACAGGGTTGGTGGGTGGGGATGGGGACAGATGATACAGACATGACTGCCTCCCTCTATTAGAGGTCCGTAAAGGTGCGGACAAGGCTGGAGCGGGCTTGTGTATGGGCGTAAAGGGCGAGGGACTTTTATGTTTCAAAGAGGAAACACTGGTGTGTGCGTGTGTATGTAAAGTCGGTGAGTTTTAATACCCTTCGTCCTTACTGCTGTGTGAGTGACCCAGCTCCCTTAAACGCACCGGGCTGGGCATGTGTGTGTGCGTCTCTGGGACTGGCTTAGATGAGGCATAATTAAAACCTTTCATAATGATCATTATTTTTAGGCACCGCACCAGCCTGCTCAACCCTTTAAATTCACAATTTCCGAATCCTGCGATCGGATTAAGGAGGAGTTTCAGTTTTTACAGGCTCAGTACCACAGGTAATGATGTTTACTTTCCCTGATCCTCGTGTTTGCTTAGCTCTTGTCACTTTTTTTTGTTTTGTTTGCAAAGGTGTGAACGTGTGTGGATTGCTTTTGGTGTCTTGGGGGTTGTTTTTTGTTGTTTTTTTGCCTCCTCCGAAGCGGAAAGACAGGTTCCCAGCCCTGCTAGACCTGTGTCAGGAAGCCAACATTTCCCCCTCTCCAATAGTCTGGAGCTGTGACTGTTTGGATGAGGGGGATTTCAGAATATTGTGACTGTGATTTCAAATGTCTCATTGAAACATGTTGTTAAAATACTTTGTCAGAGACTCTTAAGAACTGATGAAGAATTAATCTAAAACGTGGGAGTCTCCCTCCAAGTGAATGAAACTTGTCCTGTTGGATGCCCAGACATAAATAAAAGATCTGCAGTTGGGAGGATGAAGCGACTAAGAAAATGCTTTGAAGCTGGAGACTTAGAAGAATCAAATGTCAAATATTGGAAATAGTGTGGTTTTCGTTTTCTTGTTTTTTTTTTTTTTCCCCCCTTTCTATTTTTGGGGTGGATCAAGCCAACGGAAGCAATTTGGTTGCTTCTGGTATTCTTCTCTTGACCTAGCTCCTTCATGCCTTCCCCTGAAATGTTGAGTGCTGATAACCTGGAAGCGTAGCTGGTGAGCTAGTCAATTAGCTTTAGGGTAGAAGAGCATTTTATTCTTCAAGTGAGGAACGACTTATCACAAGATTGTTTTGTGCACTTTTCAAAACAAAACAGCCAAAGACGGTTTTGATGTCAATGGGACGATGTGCAAAATTTTCTTTACAATTTCATCAACAGAAAAACGACCAGTGCTTTTCCCTTGAAAAGACATCATTCCCTACAAAAATGATGGTAGTCAAAGTAACGAAATTATGTGTGTGTTTGTAGGTGATTTTTTTTTTACATTTTTAATATTATAGATACTGATCTTCATAAGAAGCATGTTTCTATGAACCAATCTACTTTTTTCAGAGTAAGATACATTTTTGATGTATACTGTACCATATACATTTGGCTCATGAGAGGAGGATTTTGCACAATACTTGTTGAAAGGGGAAACTAACAAGACTCCACCCACAAACAATAGCTTGTACTTACATTTTTATTTATATTTTGCAGAAGATGACTCGAAAGGGAAGTAAATGTGTGTTCAAAAGGATGTAAAACTAGCATTATGTAGTACTGTACTCATGTATTTTATTTATTTTATTGTCTTGAACAGTTTAAAGCTAGAATGTGAGAAGCTGGCCAGTGAGAAGACAGAGATGCAGCGACATTATGTTATGGTAAGCAAGCTGCATAACAAATTCAAAATGTGTCTTAGTTTTGTGGACCAAAACAAAAGTACATTCAGATAGATTATGATGATAGCACTGCTACAGATGAGTTTACATCAGTGTTTCCATTTTAAGCCCTTACTTTCAGGGGGTTTTATAACCTGCTTTTAGAAATTCATTTCTCCTTCAGATTTGCCTTTCAGTGTTTAAGTATATGGGAATACTAACAGGAAGCCTATTAGTCTGTTAAAGACATACCCGAATTAATAGGCATAGCTTTTGCTGCTTTTTTTGGTTTTGTTACTTCCCACTCCTCTCATTTGTCCATAATGTGATTTAGGTCAATCCTTTTTATTTGTTTACTTTATTTATCTTTTTATGAAGGGACAGAACCAAGAATTTTAGAAGCCTTAGATCTTTGAAAAAATATTGATTGTGAGCTGTTGGTTCATACTGTCAGTGATCTGAGCTGTAAAAAAAGGATTTCCCCCATAGTTGAGGTTTGTATGGTAAATAACTTGCATATAAAGAAGGCTTTAAATACATAATTGCACGATGGATCATGACTACAGCAAAGGAGCTGTTTCTGACTGCTCTCTTGTAAGTCTGAGGGAATAGTTTGTTTTCCATGTGTACATGACCTATAACACAAATATTTACAACAAAGGTAAATAACCTTAAACCCTACATTTACCAAAAGCATAAGTATTTAGTTAAGTCTCACATTTTGTCCTTCCCATGCCTGATGTGCCTAGGTACTGGAGCACATACGTTACTGACATTACATGCTGAACTGAGCTCCCAGCGATACTGAGACACAACAGAAGATATTAAAAATGGAATGTCTGCTTTAACTCTGAATTTCCTTTTTATTTTATTTTTTTTGCAACCCTTTTATTACATTTTAGCAGTTTGTGTTTTTAATTTAAAATATTGAATAAACTGTCTGCATGATGTTGCTGATTTATGTACATGTCTGGTTCCTAGCATTTCAGGCTTTTTTTTTTTTTTTGCATCTTTAATGTGTACTAGGGTGCAAAATTTAGAGCATTTTCCATATATTTTCACCATTTCTCATCTTTGACTCCAATTGTCAGGTGTTTTACTTATAAATTAGACATGGAGCAATGCAGAGCTAAAAACAGAGGGAAAAATAAGATGTTGGGAAATTACCAATATTTGCAACCTCCCAAAATCAGAATGGGAATTTTTTTTTTGTATATAATATGCTGTTATAGCTGCCATTCAAACTGAATATTGGAAGCACTTGTATGATTACAGGGTCTAACAGAATCAATCTTTCCTTTTTTCTTAGTATTACGAGATGTCCTATGGGTTGAATATAGAGATGCATAAACAGGTATGCAAACATTTCACTGTGTGAGAAAGTTACATATCAGTCTAATTTTAAAGTAGGAATCTATGTTCTGTGACTTTGTTCAATTGCACATTTAAGTGGCTGAATATTTTTTGTGCACTGTGGCGCTCTGGTACCTCACTGATGGGTTCAGTATAAGAACTTAAAGAGGTTATTGTGTCTGTACCTAATCGTACATTATTTCCACATGAATAAGAAGCCTGATTCTGTTACACTTACTCACATAGTCTCATTGTAGTAAATGGGACTACTTTTGTGAGCTGGGATTATGTGCATGAGTAAGGATTTGTAAGTAAGGTTTGTAGGATCAGAGCTATCTAAATTCTGAGCTTTGATTTTAGGCAATTTATACTTTTTGGAGCCAAATTTACCTTCTGAACGTTAGGCATCAAGGCAAAAGGCAGTATAGTCTGTGTATGGAAAAGGGACTGTTATCTTTAAACAGTGAAACTGGAACGGGAGGAAATTAAAAAGGGTCGACACAAGAAATGGATGCAAAACCACGTACTGGTCCCTTGAGACTACTTACTTGGGCCTTTATACAGAAATTGTGTCCATTAGTTCTCAAAACTCTACAGGGTAAATGAGCTTGCTATGAGGATGTTATAAGGGGTCAATTCTGTGCCTTGAAATCTAGCAACTAGGCCAGGATTAGGATCATGGTGTAAATCAGATTTTTAAAATTCATTTAAGTTTGGGCTTCAACCATGTATGGAAGAGAATGAAACAAAGATATGACTTCCATTTTGTAGAGTGAAAACTGCTTACTTGGTGTTTACTCAGAAGTTTTCTAAAATGAATTGCTGCTATTAATTTGCAAGTGTTGCTGGATAATGTAAACAACAGAATTGAATGGATGGGAGAAGAAACAGAAATTTGTACAAACCAGTTTAAAAATGTTCAAAGTGTGGGATTTTAAACTTTATTTTAAGTTGTGGAAATTAGATTTTTTTTTTTTTATCTTGTTGAAAGCTGTCAAATACTGGTGAAGTAGTCCAAATACTGTTTGTTTTTGTTTTACATTAGCATCCCGAGGCACAAGTTATGATTAGGGCACACCATAGTAACACCATAGTAGGCACTGTACATCACAAACACAAAGAAAGAGAGAGTCCTTGACTCAAGGGGTTCTCAGTCCAAGACTTCAGTCCTTCAAAGACATGTGCGTGTATATAACGTTACACATGTGAGTAGTCCTGTTAAATTTGGTGGTACTAGTCAGTGAGTGACGTTAAGCACATGTGTAATTCTGCAGGATCAGGACCTACTTTAATTTTAAGATTCAACAAGTGGATGCAACAAACACTTGAAAGGAATAGGGGGGTATATGGACCACCAGAGTAACAGTGATAAGTTTATATGGGCCTTATCCAAAGTTCATTTGAATCAGTGGAAAGACTCCCATTGACTTCCTCAGGTTTTGGATCTGCTCCTCAATGCACAGCTAGGTGGTTCTGAGTAAAATTTTGAAAAAGTAAATTGTTAGATATAAAAACAATAAACACAATAGGTGACCTACAGAGATTTTTGGATTCCTATCTAGCACTTGGCCATAGGCATTCCAAGATAACCATTGCAGCCAAACGTTGTTAAGAAATCAGTGAAGTATCTAGAAATACAAAGGATTTAAATGTGTGTGCACTTAGCAAAAACAGCCAAGATCTAAAGTCAGTAATTACATTGCTTAGAATTAAAAACAAAAATTTGATTTTTTTATTTTTTTTTTTTTTATTTTTTTTTTAGTATTCCATTTCAGAAACGAGATACTGTTATAGTGCTGGGAACTTTCACAGTATTCTGAAGAAATTATACATTTAACATGGGGCTTACTAAGGGCTGAATTTAATTAAAATACAGTTTTTCCATTGTTTTTATTCAGATTAGTAATGGAGGCCCAGATTTATAAAGGTATTTAGGCTCCTCCAAAGGAAGCTAGGAGCATAAATACGTCTATGGATCTGGGCTGTAAACGCTGCACCCAAAACACTTTAATACTTTATCAAATGCTGGTGACTCAAATGAATTACAGCTAAGAAACTTACTCGCTATCGCGCTGAAATCTTATCTCTGTGTCTTACATGGCTCCTGTTCTGTCGTTGTGCTGGCTTTTTTGTTGTGTGTCCTCCAACATGAAATCTTATAACTAATGTCACAGCATTTCTCTCCTTTTCTCTTGCTGGCGTAGCAACCACAAAATATTTCCTGTCTGTCCCTATAACTGTAATAGTAAGACCCAGTTTCTCATAGTAATCCCTGATAGTCTTTCCTATAGTGTGTGTGTGTGTGAGAGAGAGAAGTACTTTCAGGCTTCCATCTTAAATTTTCCTTTCATTTCCTCCTCCCCCAATCTTCAAATTCTACATAGATGAAATAGAGCAATTCCCCTCTATTCGCCCCCCCCCTTTTTTTTTGCTTCCTAAATTCAATCATATCAAAAATCCTGAGGGCAGTTTATCACATTATGAAATACAGACAGCTTTGCAAACCACCTACTTATTATATTTCCCCCCCAGCACAGAGGCATATCTGTCTTTATTTGTTTTCCTAGGCAGACAGCCTTGATTCCTCTTAGCTTCTTTTCCAGATGTACTCACTGGATGCCCTTATAATGGAAAGCAGGCAATAATGCAGTGAAGTTGCCCTGTGGCGTAATTGGGCCTAGTTCTCAAGATCAGGTTAGGCTTATTCACTTATTAGATTTGCGTCTCAGAGGGTTCAAGAGTAGGACTCCCTGGAGTCCTTGGAAGTACCCTAGTAATTGGTGGCCCTGATATTTGAAACCTTTGTGTATTTTTCTGTTAAAGCTTCTGTTCTTCTTGGCTGCTCCCAGCCACAGTGTATTTATTTTTAGAGAAATTTTTCATTGGAACAGAAAATGATGGCTGTGATGGAGTCATGACTCTGACTTAGCAAATTGATAGAAGGATAAACACACACAGCAGTGACAGTGTGGGTGCATGTGTGATGGGGAGGGGGGAGTGATAGATTCTCCTCCCGCCCCTCCTGTGATGCTCATCATCAGTCATCCTGTGTTGATTTTGATAGAAGACTATTAAAGTGAAACCTATGGGGAATTTGTCATTCTGAAAGGAAAGCTAATGTAATTAGTACCAATTAAAGTACATTTAGTAAATTGGATTTAATCTTAATTAAGCCTGCATAATGTTGCCAATTTTTAACAATTATGTTTGAGAACATAATTAATTTAAATTTTGGTAACTGAGTAAATAGCATTAGACTGGTAGAATTTCATATATATATAATTTTAAGAGAAGTGTGGGGTAGGTTATGACATGTGGCATTCAAGCTTAAAATAGTAGCCTAATTTCTGGAAATCTCTGCTAGGATCAATAGAGCTGAGCAGACAAATTTAGAAGAAATAGCAGAAAAGTTAGACACGGTTTTGGATTGTAATGTGAAACAATGCTTCCCTACACCCTTAAGGCCTAGTAATAAAGGGGGAAAATGGAGTATAACTTGAAAATGGCTGTTTCTTGCTAAACTGTCTTATCATGGATTCTTTAAAAAAGTTAAGGAGGTGGTTGTGGGTATCCATTGATGTGCTGTTCCTGACTCTTAATTTTGTGCTGGTTTTTGCTGGTCATCTAATATTTAGAATTAGGGGTTTTTAATCACGTGGTCGAGTTCGTTTAAATTTCTGTGATCAGACATGAATTCTGACAGCTGTAATCCAATATTAGTGATTATCATTTAAAATAAGTATCGGTATTTAGCTATAGACAGCAAACGTTTGAGTGGGATTGGTGGGGAAAATTAACTAGGGTAAAAATATCTCATCTCATTTTGAGTATGTTTTTAGAGATAGTAAATGTAAAAGGCGGTGCCTTCTTTCAGTTACATTTCTGCTGTTTAAAAGGAATTCTCAGGGAAAAAATTGTGATATCACTTTTTTTTTTAAAAGAAAGTTCAGCTCTCAAGAAGCTGGATATTAAAATATAAATGAAATATTATTTTTTTAAAATCACCGTAAGTCATCTCCCCTGTCCCCCCCCCCCCCCATACCCGCTGAGCCCCAATTTCACTCCAATCCATGTAAATTTTATTATAAGACTTGGGCAACAACTGTTTGAGTGCTGCTAAAATATTAATTGAATAGAAATGAAAGGGCTCTACTAGCTGATGGGATATCATAATCATAGCTGCAGTAGTCGATGGTAAATGATGATAAATGACATTAGGAACCTTTTAGCAAACTGTAATAACTATGAGAAGGGAAGCAGTATGGATTTGCATTATATCTGATACCCTCTAGTACCAAGTGGATTGCCAATACTGCTTGTTTAGCATTTTCTAAGGGCAATAGGATATTGATTTCTGACTTACAAGGAACAGCTCTATTTTCACCATTGAAAAGTATTGCAGGTTGTTAAGAAGAAATTGACTTGAAGAGGCCTGACTGCTGCCCATCATGGAGCAAATAAAGCAAAACTGCCGAAGCATGGTGGAGCAGCGAGATGGGGCCCTCAGCAATTTGTTGCTATTAATTTACCATGCTTGACAGCAAATCAATCGGCATCTACTTCATCTGCTGGAGAAAATGCTGTCCAGGGCAGATAAAAGGCCCTGTGTGGTACAGGGAATAGACTGGATTGGCCAAACGGAGGCTGCAGTTAATGTGTAAATAAGTGAAATCAAGGCCACTGTTGCAGAGAAAGCTGTTTTTAATTAGGTTGGGGCTTTATACTGAGCTATTTAAGAAAGTTTTATAGAGCTTGGAGAGTAAGAGGAGATTTATTGCCAACTGAGCTAATATATGGCTTGTATGACATCCCAGCCTTGAGTGTGCTTGCTTCTTGCACCTTAGTAAATTATTTTGGTAAAAGGGTAAAGATGGGAATCAATTTCTTTAATTTAGGGCTAAGTTGTGACTTTTTTCATCTTCATGGCCATAAAATGCATATATCACTGAAAAGTGTTTTGTGTATATATGCTACCTATATAACAGGAAAGCGTTTGGTTTTTAAGGCAGGGGATTGGACTCTTTATATTTTTATATATATGTATATGTATAAAAATCTTAGGAAAAAGTTAGCCTGTGGTTATATATGTATACTGTCTTTCATTCGAAGAATAGCTGGAGAACCAACTAAAATTACACTGGCTAAATTTGCTCTTCATTGTAAACAGTAGGAAAGATTTAATAGAGATACAAGCAGTGGGTAGTCAGAATTGAGCTGGAAAACTTCAAAATAAGAGAGATTTAGAAGTGAAATGTTGAAGATTGCAGCATTGCACAATGCTGTTAAGGGAGAATAGCCTACTTGTGGCTTTTCCATTAAAGTTTCAAAATATAAAAAGTGGATTGACCAATCAGTTTGACAACCAAACTTTATCTGTCCTAGTTTAAGTTTATTCAGCCTACTCAGTGAAGCCAGTGCAATTAAATGGCTCACCCATCTATTTGGATAAGAAGTTTAGAAATATGTAATACCTTGGAATTAAAACAAAAAACATCCCTCACCCTGACTGCCAAGTCATGGGGTTGGTGGGCCCCATGTCCTTTGACCAAATAGATGTTACACCACCCTCCTCTGGTGGGAACCTAGCAAAAAGTTTGCCCCTTGCCACGCCAGAAGAATGTGTGTTTTAAGGCAAGCGCTTGTGTTTCATCATGGTCTTTTCATTGACGAGAAGAAAAAAACAACAAATTTTTAAGTATCTTGGCTGTTCAGACAGATGCTTAAGACACAGGAAACAGCATAAAACATGCTGAGCAAACTTTTAAATTAAGACATACGTTTTGTTTTTACTGTCAGCAAGGCATTACTCTGTAGCGCTTAAACATAAAAGCATTCTTTTCTCTTGGAAAGATGCTGATTTGCTTTAATGCTGCCTCATTTTTTGTGTGGGCGGGGGGGGGGGGGAAGAGGAGGAAATTGGTAGTGAGTCCCATCATTAGGTTGTCCAGCACTTTTATAATAGAAAGATTCTTACAATCTTTCTTTGAGAAGCTCTAACACCTCCATTGTTTGCAGCCGGCACTAGGAACCTGTCAGGGAGAAGAGGCCCTGTTTTACCCAAGGGCTTTCTTTGCTATATGCAATTCCATTCAGCTTTATTTGAGTTATAAACTGTTAAAGATTGCCCTTTCACTTGTATTGCTTGTATTCTCTGGGAAAATGTTGGCATCCAAACTAAGAACTGAACATGAACATTCTAAACAGGCAGATCCATTTTACTGCTGCCACTGCAGGTTGAAAATCACTGCTCTACAGGGAACACCTGGGAGCTTCCAGAGCAGGTGTAATAGTGAAGATGAGTGTGAGCTGGGTTGGGCCAGGCTGTTCACTTCCCATGGGGGCACCACTCTGGGCAAGAATGTCCCTCTTCAGATCCTCATTCAGTGCACAGAGTAGATATACAAGGGGGCATAATTAAGGTTGCACAAGCAACTTTAAATCTGACATTTTAAAACTTGAGCTAAACTTTCCTGGTATGTGATGCTTTGTGTTGTGTTTGTGTAGTTCTAAATAAAATTGGAGATTTTATATATATTGTAAGCCCCTCAGGGCAGGGATTTTTGTTTTTCTTTTTCTTTTGTATAAAGAGGAGCACGCGTTTATTGCTCAGTGTATACATGTACCAGTTGACTAGGTTAAGTAAAACAAACAAGTGACTTTTCTTCACTCAAATACCAAAGCATATATAATGCTCTGTTTCTGGATACAGAGGACACAGACTTGATTTAGTTTTATTTTATGTTTTAGCCATGTCACTTGCTGGCGGGATATACTTAAATATTGTGTAAAATAATTGAGAATCACATAGATCGCCATTCTGAGCCAGTTTGTGAATGATCTGATTGTGATCATTACAGAAATCACTTCATTACTATCCCCAGATTGAGCACATCTACTGTCATTGGGTCCCAGAAAGTCCTCTCATCCATGAGGTGATGGATGTGAAGGGATTAGGAGAAAGATAACTGATACTTGTGTTAACTAGCATAATTACCTTTTTTTATGTGACTGAAAAACTTAGTTGAGGCTCTATTTAATTTTAGAGATCGAATCATAGGAATGTAGGGTTGGAAGGGACCTAAAGAAGTCATCAAGTCTAGCCCCTGTTCTTAAATCCTCCAATAATGGGGATTCTGCAGCCTCTTTTGGAAGCCTAATTCAGAGCTTAACTACCTTTATAGTTAGAAAAAATTTCCTAATATCTAACCTATTTTCCCCTTGCTGCAGATTAATCCCATTATTTCATGTCCTACCACCAGTGGGCATGGACAACAGTTAATTCCCTGTCTGTTTTTTAACAGCCCTTAATGTATTTGAAGACTATTATCAGATCGCACCCCCATCAGTCGTCTTTCTAAGGACTAAACACGACCAGTCTTTTAAACCTTTCCTCAGAGGTCAGGTTTTCTAAACCTTTTATCATTTTTGTTGCTCTCCTTTGGACTCTATCCAATTCTGGGTGCCACCATCCTGGTTTACAAAGGATGTGGACAAATTGGAGAGAGTACTCCGGCTGAGGTGTTACAGTGCGAGAGAAGCAGTACAATTACTTCCTATGTCTTGTATATGACATTTCTATTAATACAGCCCAGAATATTAGCCTTTTTTTTTTTTTTTTTTTTTTTTTTTGCAACTGCATCATGTTGTTGACTCATTCCCTGTGTAACCCATTATAACCCCAAGTTCGTTTTCAGCAGTATTAGCACCAAGCTAGTTATTCTCTATTTTGTAGTTGTTCATTTGATTTTTTTCCTTTGTAAGTGTAGTACTTTGCACTTGTCTTTATTGAATTTCATCTTATGGATTTCAGACCATTTCTCCAATTTGTCAGGGTCATGTTTAATTCTAATCCTGCTTCCAAAATGTTTGCAACCCCTCCCATCTTGGTGTTATCTGCAGATTTTATAAGCATACCGTTCACTCCATTATCCAAGTCGTTAATGAAATATTGAATAGTACAGTACCCTAGACTGACCACTGTGGGACCCCTCCTCCCCTTTTGGCAGTGAACCATTGACTGTTTTTTGAGTATGGTCTTCCTTCCTTATAGTAATTTAATCTAGACCACGTTTCCCTAGTTTGCATATGAGAATATCATGTGTCAAAAGCCTTACTAAAGCAAGATACACCGCGTTTTCTGCTTTCCCATATCCACTCAGCCAATAACCCCATTAGATTGGTTTGGCATGATTTTTTGTTGACAAATCAATGCTGGCTATCCCTTATAACCCTATTGATTGGAAAAATAATGGAACACATTATTAAACAGTTATCGAAATTAGGCTGACTGATCTATAATGAACTAAAAAGTAAACATCACAACTTAAATTTTGAAAGAATAAAGCATTTTGAAGGATAATTTTTTGTTTTTGCACTGATTCAAAGCTACTTTCGTGGTAACCCTATTTTCTTGAACTTGAAATACAAATTATTTAAAATTAGTTGAGGCATACACACTGTGTGTTCTTCAATATTGTGTGAAGGATTCCAGTAAAATAGGAGCAGCTGTCTATAACTTTTATTAATAATTTTGTTTGTTTAAAACGTGTATGTAGTTGATTGACTATGTCACAAATGGTAAGCAGAGCTTTACATAGCTGTTGTTTGTTCTGGGTGTGAGATTTAGACCTCGTGGAGTCTTCTTTCCAGGCTGAGGAAAGATGCGTAATTTTATATCTTGGAAAACTAATGGGGTGCTATTGCTGAGAGGTGTAAATACACAAATGTGTCAGGCAAGTCAAAATTACAGTCCCCACAGTAAATTTGAATTGGTCCCTTTTGAGGCTATGCATTTGTATGGTATACACTATTGACCAATGTTAAAGAATCATGAGTCAGGTCCCAAAAAATCAAGGTACTGTCTTTTAAAAATCTAATGATTTTGAAGCCAATCAAGTTTGACTTCGTTTTATTTGCCTCCTGGTTTTTGAGTCTTCAGGTTGCACTCAGCTCACATTTCAAGCTTTTCTCCAAGAATCTCATGTAGTCCGCTTGTGTTTAGCAGGCAGAGGTTTTAATTAAAACATCAAATTTTGTAAGATTCACAATAAAATCATGAGAGTTGGCAACACTGGGTATGTGCTGTTAAAATGTAAGTAAATTGCTGTCTTGTCATTATTTCTTGCACTTTGAAAACATGTGAGGCTTTAGTCATTTAAGAAAAAAAAACTTAAATATTTTTTCTACCATTTCTTGTTCACTCCTGTATTGTAAGTGGTTTTATATCTTGTGCTGCCATGACATTCTCTGCAGTTCTGCTTTCAGTGGTAGAAAGAAGCATGCATAGCATGCATGGTAAGGTACTCAATCTTAGCTTCTTCCTGTTGCCTTGCCTAAATGGGCTCTCTGCAGGATTTCATCCAGCCAAAGATTTTTGATGTTTGCTGGACTGTATTCAACTTCTTCAAAGGAGAAAAACCTGTTACTCTTGTGTTTTGGGATGTGGAACATTGGCAATGAAAATTTGTGTTTCTGTTTTCTTGTATTTGCTTAAAACCTCCACAGAGTATCTCACACTTGAGTAGAAGTCTGAGTATCTCATTCAGCCTATGCACAGTGTACCGTTTGCATACTAATGTCCTGCCACCAGATTCAGTTTTTGGCTTGCACAGTGTAGTGTTTATTCTCTGAAAGCATTTTTTAAAAATTCCTTTCATCCCTCTTAAAACAAACACAATAAACCTCTAACTTACTTACCATGTACCTCTGTGACCGGATTCCCCTAGTGTCTATATTGCCTCTTGCCCACTGTCTGTTTATGGAAGAATTTGAAAATGCCAAAAAAACCCAGACCGGCACCTCCACCAACAGCATAAAACCTTCTAGCAATAAGTAGTCAATAGCACTCTAGTACTCCCTGGAATCGCCAGAATAGCATATAAGGAATATGGTAATGCTGCTGTTAATCAATCACCTGTTTTTTCAGCTGCATCCATAGCTAGTGATGCAGATTTACTGTCTTGGAAAGGCTCTTTTGAAAGCAGAGGGACCCCTTTCCCCTTCTCAGATTTGAACCCAGAATCAACAAATCAAAATACAAGAGGGCCAACATATGCTCTCTGCAAAGACTTAATAAAACATTTTGGCACTTGTAGTCAGTGACAGCCAAAGCTATTTAGAATTTAATACTGGAGAGGGCTGGAAAGGCGGAGTGGTCGGGGGAGGGAAGCAGCTCTAGTCTATATCTGCTGTGTAATTGAGACAGAAGGCTTCCTGAAAAGTAATTTGTGGTGTGGCTGGGTGTGTGACAGCAGAGAAGGGGAAATAGGGACTGAATTCCAGGGCCACAAAGCCTCCATAGCAGTGTGCTCTTTTGCATAGATAAATTGTAAGATAAGGGAGATCGTGGTGTATTAATTTCTCTACTCAGCAGGTCTGAGCCATTCTGAATGCTCTTTTTCCCCACAGCTACTTACTGGTTGTAACCATGATTGTTGTATTAATATAATTGTGTTTAAAATTAATCACAACTATTGTTGGAACGACTGCATAGCTTGGAAATGAGGGGGAGAAGAATTTTGATCTTTCATGTCCCAGGGCCTCTTTGATTCACTGCAATAAAGATTTTACTTTTTAAAATATTGCTCAAGTTCTGAAAAACAGGTAGCTTGCGAGTGGACTTTAGACTTATAATTCCTGGTGATTAGCCTGTCTATCTCATTCATCTTAGTTTAGTGCTTGAGGAATTGCTCCTGCATCCTGTTTAACAATTGCTTTCCATTTTACCTTCCTCTGAGAAAGGGGAGGAACCAAAGCAATTCTCAAATCTCAGCCAGTGAGCAAAGATTAATCTAGGTACTCATGTTAATCACCCATCCCCTATTCATGTCCTTTCCTACATACTGGCATGGATTTTTTTTTCAGTAGTCCTTCATGTTTAGCTTCGCTTTTAAAGCAAGGATAGTCATAGTTTCCCTTCCACTCATGCAAGCAGGGGGGCCAAAATCATTGCAGCACAGCTATGGGGTGGGGAATACCTGGTCTGTTCTATGCTTATCTCCCAGAGATCTCAATGGAAACCACTCCATCAGAGCTTCAGTTTCAGACCTCTGCCAAGATTTGGAGCCGGAGCCCGGACAGAGTGGAAACACTGAATTCCTCCTCCGTGGCATGCTTCCTTGCTGAACCTGGAGATTCTGGGTGGATTTCTGATGGTGAAATCTCAGGAAAACCAGTACAGTACTGCTGCCCTGCAGCCAACGGATCTGTGGCAACGTGGGTTCTGAAGGATCTTTGTGGTGGCACTGTCCTTTATGCCAGATGTCCAAAGACGGGGGTCCCCCCCTCGTTTATGAGAGACTATGGGTTATACATTTTGGAACTGTTAACCTTAATTCTATTGGTATTTAACCTCCTTCCACCCCCCCCCCCCCCCAAACCTCTTTTGAATCAAGTTAAAAAAATCTTGTAATTGAAAGCACAGTTCTGGGACTGGGGAAATCTGGAATCCTTACCTGTGTCTTGTTGTGAACTCTCGGTGTGTGACCTTGGCAAATCACTTAACTTCTTTGTGCATCTGTTTCAGAAAGGGGGAGTAATAATATTTATATGACAGGAGGCATGTGAAGCTTAGCTGGTTAACATTTAAAACTACTTTGAAGTCCTCCAATGGAAGGTGCTCTAGAAGTGAAAAATATGAATTGAATATATATTTTTATAGGGGGAAGGGAGGACATATTTTAAAATGGCTTAAATTAGTGTTCACTTTAAAACACAGTCCTTGAGCATGTATACTGCTATCAAGTTGTATTTAGTGTCATGGCCAACAATGTCACCCTATACTTTATATGAGTGATGTGTAACACTAAAAACACTTACTCTTCTATCTTCTACCAAGTGGATTTTGTGGGGAGAGGAGAGTGTGGGGAAATGGAAGACGCTAATTTGAAGATTCATTCCCTGTCCAAATGTAAAAACAGACTAAGGTGTAAGTTGATCAAAAAGTCCATGCTAGATTCTTGGTCTGAGGAGAAGACACATAACAAGGAACAACTGGAGGGAATTATTGATAAGTTTTCACCTCACGTCTCTCATGTTCCTGCAGTACCATTCCCTCTGACAATTCTCCAGCTTTGAAAGAGGGCACTGTATCACTGTGTGATACAACTGAATGTAAAGGGAACTAGGACGAGAGTCCACCACGACAGCACTACTGCCTGGTTTATTTAATTTCAAAAAGTATGTGACATGGTACAAAATACACTTACTTTTAAGATATCAGTCCACAACGTTTACCAAAAGACTGGATAGGCTTTATGTGCACCATACACTACATATGTTTCAATCAGTGCATTAGGAGATTGTCTGTCTGGTTTAGTCTGCATCCTCTCTTCGTCAGTTCCACCCAGTGGTTAATGGTTATACAAGGGAAGTAATGCTGCTGATGAATCTATAAACCAGACAGCATGTGGAAATGGGAATTCTTCACACATTGCTAGAGTAAATTTTAACAGTTCTTTGTCTGACTAACCTATATCACCCTCATCGCTGTGGCATAGGATTGTGGTTTCAACTGCAAGAGTGGCAGCATAAGAGACCTCTTATTACCTGCAGTTGTCCTGTCTGCCACATCCTTAAAATCTCTGAGACCATTCTGCTTGTGTCATTTTTGTCTAAAACCCTATTGTAACAGAAAATTGCAGTTGCATTTTTGCTTAAGTTTTCTCACACTGAATGTAGATACAGAGGATGCTAGCACTGCAAGCTTCTATCTCAATGTGGCCAACCTGAGTCTGAGAAGGAGCCTGAATTTACCAATGTACATTGCCAAAGAGCCACAGTAATACGTCAGCTCTTCCCTTGCTCCCAGCGCCTCCTGCCCACCGGCAGCCCTGCCAATTGGCCCTTTCCCTTCCCTCCCCCCACCTCCCGATCAGCTGTTTTGTGGCGTGCAGCAGGCTTTTGGGGGTGGGGGGGAGGAGCGAGGGCATGGCAGGCTCAGGGAAGGGTTGGAGTGGGGGCAGGGCCCATGGCAGAGTCAGGGGTTGAGCAGTGAGCACCCCCCAGCACATTGGAAAGTTGGCGCCTATACAAGGAGCCGCATGTGGCTCCGGAGCCACATGTTGCCCACCCCTGTTCTAGCTCATTCTCTGGAATGTGAATGGAGTCCAAATGAGAATATCTAGGAGGTGGGATTTTCTGAGGTTGTGTGTCTCTGTTGTACTGGAAGAGAAGGAGCTACGTTTGAATATATCAATATGTTTTTTCAAACAGGCATTAGCAACCTCACTGTGCCCTCTCCCCTACTCTTCGCCAACTCTAGGACATGTTTGCACTTACAGCACTGCAGCTGTAGAGCTTAGTGAAGATGCTACCTACGCCATCGGGAGAGCTTTAGTAGCTGTGTCGATGGGAGAAGCCCTCCCATCCACATAGCGCTGCCTACAAAAGGGGTGGAGGTAGGTCAATATAACTATGTCAGGGTGTGGAAAATCCATACCCTTGAGTGATGTAGTTATACCAACATAAGTCGGTAGAGTAGAGCAAGCCTTAGTTAGTTACTTTAAAGGTCTTTCATTTGCAAAATACAAATGTTTGAATTCTCCCTGTCTTTAAGAAGGTCTTTTCAAAAGCAAATCTACAATGGAATGGATTTGTGTGCCCTACCTACAAACAAAATAGTATACTCCTAGTATACGTGTAATCGACCCAGCTCTGTTTTATGTCTGCAATTCAGTTGCTATTTTTTTGTGGGGGGTTTTCTCTCTACATTGATTCTGATAGATCATTTGTGGACTAGTGAGAAGACTCCTTGGATACTCCTAGCCTACATACTTGTAAAGGAAAATAACCCCTAAAGCAGGGATGGGCAAACTTTTTTTGGCCCGAGGTCCGCATCAGGGTTGCAAAACTGTATGGAGGGCCGGGTAGGGAAGTCTGTGCCTCCCCTAACAGCCTGGCCCCAGCTCCCTATCTGCCCCCTCCCATTCTCCCCCCTCCCCCGACTGCCCACCTCAGAACTCCCGACCCATCCAACCACACCTGCTCCTTCTCCCCTGACTGCCCTCCCCAGAACCTCCGCCCCATCCAACTGTCCCCTGACTGCCCCCCGCCCGCTTTACCATGCTTCTCAAAGTGGCAGGAGCTCGCGGAGCGGCAGGAGCGGCAGGCCAGAGTGCTGGCGGCATGGCAGCGTCACTGCGGGGGAGGGGCCGGGGGCTAGCCTCCCCGGCCGGGAGCTCAAGGGCTGGGCAGAATGGTCCCGCGGGCTGGATATGGCCCACCTCTGCCCTAAAGTGTACATTATATTGGGCATCATAAGGTTGATCTAAATCTGTGGTGGAAGGCTGGTGACTTAAAGCTATAGATGCAAGAAATGACTCTTGAAATTAGTGTGGGGTACGTGAGAAAGCTTCTGTGGTTTTCTTAGGAAAACGGAGTACTGTAACGTGCTTATCATTGCAAGTTCTAGCTTTGTGGCACAAATGAGTAACTTTCATTATGAAATAGTGCTTATGTCTTTCCTCTAAAGATCTTGATGCATCGTGCGTCTGTAATGTTAATGTTTGCCAACTGCTGGATCATTGTGGACCGGGAACTTGGGAGAACCAGATTCAATTCCTTGCACCACCACAGACTTCTTATGTGACCTTGGGCAAATCACTTGGTTTCTCTGTATCAGGTTTGAAAGGTATGTAGGTGCCTACACTTGCAGATAGGTACCTGGTGGGATTTTCAGAAGCACCAAAGCGGATTAGGCACCTAACTCCCATTGATTGCAACAAGAGTTAGGCGCTTACTTGCTTAGGCATACAGATTTTCAAAAGCACCTACCTGCATTTTTAGGCACCTAAACACCTTTTCAAATCTGGGCTTCTGTGCCTCATTTCCCTATCTGTAAAATGGGGATAATAGCATTTCCGTACCTCAGTGGGGTTTTCAGGACTGATACATGAAGGAGATAGATATTACTGTAGTGGGAGCCATATAAGTGCCGTATGTAGAATCAAGCCTCTCAACACCACTGAGTAGTGATATATTTATATGTAGATTGTAAGTTAATTAAGGTAGGGGCTTGTTGGTGAATGTCTACACAGTGCATTGCACAATGGGGCCTTGATTTGTGACTGGTAGATGGTAGTGCAGTACAAATAATTGAGATGGGAAAAGTAGGCTTTTCATTTAACTTTTTTCTGTGCCTCCGTATATTTAGCCACAGTTAGCCCATGGCAGTTTATAGTGTATGTTGCCGGTGTCCAGATTCCCAGTTCCTTGCTTTAACCGATTGTTAACATTCCTCTCATTCATTTAAAAACATGGAGCTGTAACTGACTCTTGCTCTATTTCTTATCTTTGCAGGGGTTAATGTGGAGAATAATTAAAACTGTAAATAAATCTCCTTTGTTGTAGGGCAACAGGGAAGACCACAAATCTTAGTCGAATACATGTGACTTCAGTTTTAGTCTTTCAGAAGTATTTCATGATCCCAAAATGCATAAAAAATTTCAACGTGGTACTGCAAAGAGTTATACTTAAAAAGTTAGTCTTGGGACTGCTTTGCCTGTGGTGTGGGAGGAGGGAGACTTGATATTATAGTGATTTCATTGTGTATTGCGTGAGTGTTATACTATGATGTCTTCATAGATAAGCACTGATGATGCATTTTTGCTTTTGAAATTAACAGGTAGTGAAAGATGTTGGCTTGATAGATCTGAAGCTCTCTCTTTAACCCCCACTGTGAGCTTTCCCACACTGGTGATACTGTGTCTTAAAGTTGTCAGGGGCCTACTTCTAGGCATAAGAAGATCAGTCTTTGTATCTGGTCATCACTTGGCTACTCTGCTGTGAAGGGTGCTAAATTAGGATGTGAAACAGTTATGCGTTTGGTACTGTCCTCTCCCTAGTATCTGCTAATTTACATTATGGCCCTGTCTATGTGGTCACAAAAAAAAGCTTAATCTATGACCAGATGTTCTTAAAGATGTTAAAGGGGGTTTTCAATAGAGTTGGGTTACTCAGTTGAGAATCACACCTTTTTGTCAGTGTAAACAGGGCCTATGTCTAGATGGTGAGTTTAGAGCTTCTACCTTACCTGGCTGTGTGTGTGTGTGTGGGTGTGGGTGTGTGTAAAAGTGGGCATTTTTTTATTTGTTTCCTCTGCCTCTACATATGGAACTTTGTGCAGTTAGAATAGTGAAAAGTGACTTCCTGCAAAAGCATTCTATGATTTTTAAATTGGATTATTTTATATTTAAGGTTAATATTTTCCACCTTATTTTCATATCCCTTACTGAAACACACACAAAGAAAACATACTCTGAACTATCTACAAGTTATCAAACCCACTTTCCTTCACATCACTCTTCCCTTTTTTTCTTTGAGTAACAGGTAGTGAATGTTCATAAATAGGTCTGCAAACAATTTGTAGGTAGTTCAGTGGTTTCACATTTCCACATCATATGGTCCACCTTTTTAAACATAATCGGACTAAGTCTCTAGTTGTAGTAGGAAGGTGGCATTTATGAAAAGGAATAATTATAGATGTACAAAACAATTTGAAAAACAATAGACATAACCTTCATGGATTTGTGTGTGAATAAAATATATTAATGTTGAGGTGTAGTTTTCCTATAAACACTTGACTGAAACCTTTTCAGTTTGTGACTAAGAGGGTGGCAAGATTATAGACCTAGCTAAATAAAGATGAATTAACAAGACCATAGGCTACATTTTGGTAAACCATAGTATTGCTCAGTGGCAAAAAGCCACAGAAGCATTTTAAAAAAAAAAAAGTGCGGAAATGTGGTTTTGTTGTCTGTCACGCAGTCTGCTGTAACTGACAAAACATATGTTGTCTTATGGTGTGTTTTCAAAGTCTGACCACAGTATTCAGTTTTCTTCATCCTCCTCTTCTCTTCTCTCGCCCTCTCCCTTCTTTTCCCCTGGCAGTATAGCCACAGTTAATTTTTGGCAGACTGAGTTTATTTATTTTTTTAAGTTACTTTAAGTTTATTATGGAGTAACAGCATATCATAGTTTATCAAACTGTCTTTGGCTGAAAGTATTACTCAGAAACTTACAACTAATACAGATCTTGATGCTAACTTGAGAGGTGAAAAGTTTATTATGTGATTGATAGCAGTACACATTGGTTGCAGTGTGGTGCAAGAAGTGAAACAGAGTGCCTTCGTAGCCTGAGAGAAGTATCGGTATGTGTCACAAGATGTGCAGTTTGCAGAGAGTAGTATTGTGTGGTTTGCTCTTTTAACTGTGCTTTGTTTTACTCTTTATCTTAAAATGAGGAAAGGGAGTGAGGGTTATTTCACTGTTCACGAAAGGTCTCAGTTCAGCAGATGTGGGCACTGCAGCACTCTAGCCACAGAACTGATATGGTATAATTAGTGGGAGTGCAAGTACCCACCATCAGTGTTTCTCAGTTCTGAACTAAAGAGGCCACTGGAGTGGTGGTAGAGCCAGAGAGAGAGAGCCGTAAAGGCTGAATTAGACTGAGACTGTTTTGAGAATCCCTTTTTACAGTGATTGCTTTTGTGACAGTGACACGCATCTATTGGGACTTAAGCTGAGATCACCCACTTCACTACCCGTAGGCCAAGTATCTTGTTTTTTAAACCAATTTTATTCTGAGATATTTAACCAATTTGCATAAAATTGATTTATTAACCATTAGCAGCTGTTTACACTTGGCCTTACTCTTCCTGTTCTGGACATGTTTGCTATAGTCTACCTGCAGGGGGTTTAGTGAAGAGTATATGTAGTATGGCTCTCATTTTCTGAGACAAAAATATTAATCTGAAGTGTAGTATAGCTCATGATGTTGCTTGAAACAAGTTGTGATCCAGTAGTGAGTAGGTCATGGCTCTATAAAACTTTAATGGATTGTACAAGATACAGTTTATCCACTTCTTACATGGACAACTCCATCTGCCTCCTACTTCTGCTCTGTTTGTTTTAAAGCGTTTTCTTTTCGGTGTAGGTTTATTTATTTATTTTATTTTTAATTTAAGTTGAAATCTGTCTGTCTGAAAACTGCAGTCATATCATTTACAGAAAAGGTCATTTAGTGTTGCTGGACTCTGAGTGTGTTTTGGCAGGAGTTTTACTGGGAAGGGCCGTTCAGAGGAATTGAACATCAAGATGTACTGGATGTAGCCAAGAGTGCTGGACAGTACGTTTCCCGAATGTATTTCAACATTCATCACATACAACTGTCTTCAATTTTCTTTTTGCAAGCTTGCCTTTTTCAGAAGGTTAAAAATCTGTTATCTACAAAACAGGTTATGCTTCACACTTTGATAAACTGATTGAAAGTAAAAATTCCTGGCTTTTCCCTCTCCCCAATTTAGGCAAAAATAGTGAAAATTATAGAAAGCTGCAGCCACACAAATGTTGAAATCTAAAGCAGAAACAATTTAACAGAAGTAGTTCTGATCTATGGTGATTATGATATTTTGAACCATGACCACTTTGAGGGGCAAGATTTTGAGCCAGTGCTTATACTGGATTTTTAAACACTTTAAAAAAAAACAAAAAACTCAGAAATGCAGCATTCTACTATGAGCTAATAGTCTCAGGACACATTATTATGTTTGCATTTTAGCTGGAAAATGAGAGTCAGGCCTGGTCTTCACTAGAAAATTATGTCATTTTTCAGTCAGAGGTGTGAAAAATCCTCACCCCGAGCCACTTTGTTAAAATGACCTAGACAGTGCAAGGTTGACAGAAGAATTCATCCATCGACTTAGCTATCGTTTATCAGGGAGGAGGATTACCTATGCCGATGGGAGAACCCCTCCTCTAAGCATAGGAGGTGTCTACCCTGAAGCGCTGCTGTATTGTTTTAAGTTTAGACAAGCCTTTAATCAGTTTCATTTTCGTGGCCCATTTCAACAGGGTGAGGATATTTTTAGATGCTGGAACTTTCAGTATTTTATTACTGTGTAAATCTGTTCAACACCTAGGCCCTAGGATATCTTCCGAATTACTCCGGATAGTAATCTGAATTAGAGGGGAAGAAATCTATGGAATATGATAGAATCTATTATTATACATCATATAATGGAATCCTAGTATTTTAGAGTGATGTGGCCTATTAGAGCTTCCCCCACCCTCGGCCTTTCTTGCTGTAACAGTAGATTAGGATCCAGTTCCTCAGAGGTGCAGTATTGCCAGCGCCAAGCATTCAGAAATCATGAGTTGTGCCCTACAAAATTGTGATTTTCAAAAAAATTGGGTTATTTTGATTTGACTTTTTTTTTTTTTTTTTTTTAAAAGCGTTCAGGGATTGTATTTGAAAGCTTTTATCTACAACTATGAGGGCTAGAAACTTTTTTTACGTGGAAGCTCAGATTCTCACATAATCACTTGTCTCCAAAAGCTGGGGCTTTCTTCCACTCACCCTGCAAAAATAGAAAGGGGCCTTAAACTGGCTCGACATGAGGGAACCCAAGCATAGCATTCCATTGACTTCAGTCGGGTTCTGTACAGCCTCAGGGGTCTGCTTACATGGAGCCAATTTCAGGATCAGCCTTAAGATTTGTAGCAGAGTTGAACAAAGATTTGCACAATATTTGGCCACGTTTATGACCTCACATTGCGTATTTTCCCTGCCCCAGTGATGTGTCTCATTGAAACGTGTGTGCGTGGTTGCACGTCAAAATCTTACTCAGCAGGGAGAGGGTGAAAGAGAATCAAAGCTTAAGATCATGACTCGTGTGTGTGTGTGTTCAACTCTGTGGCACAGTTTTATAAGGTAGGATTAAAAAGAGGAAATGCAGGTATAAATATAATTGTGGCACTAAGTCAGTCAGAAATCTGAGTTTGATAAAAAAGCTGACCCAGTTTGGTACCGTAACTACATATGCTTAAAAGGGACTAATTTTAAAAACATCAAGACAGATTCCCAGAAGCTGGCTGAGGGAAGTGGAAATCCCTACACCAGTAAACCACATTGCACTGAAGGGAGAATTTGGTCCAAGGGCAGGTGATGAATGCACTCAGAATTTCCCCTGGGGAAGAAAGAGGGGAAACTCTTCAGAGCTTGCAAGAGCTCTGCTGATTGCTGTGCTTCCTTCTCACTTGCATACTTTTTTGGTCTGGGCTGCCGTCTTCTAAGCTTCTCCTTCCACCATAGTGAAAGGAAAATTGCAGCCATTTTCTGCCATCATGACCTCCAACTGCAGCCTTTTTTCTGTCAGAGTCAATAACAACAGTATAAATCCAAGGTGGATTTATACTATCTTATTGTCTGGTTTGGGCCTGAGTGAATTGAATGGCCATACTGATTCCTTGTCTATGCCTTTCTTTGTCCACATACTCTATTAGATGTAGATATTAACCAACCCCCCCCCCCCCCCAAAAAAAAAGTTGACTTTCTTCAAGTGACAGGCCTGAAAAGTCCTGATGTCCACTCCGTTGATTTGTTTTTTTATCTCTTAATTATGAGAGAGTCCATGTATATTTTTAATACTAAATTGCATTCCACATAGTTTGAGACATTAAATATATAAAAGCGTTGTCTTTTTAAGTTTGCTTCAGCAGCCCAGAGAGCTGTAGGTACATTAGTAAATTGATTCTGAAAATTCTGGCACTTTAATTCATTGCGTATGTCACTGTATGCAGTATTTTGTGCAAAATAAGCATCTAAACTAACTTATAAAGTGTAAGTATCCAGTTTACAAGCATCTTATGAGCTTAGTTGAGATGTTTGTAAAGAAAGCTGATAAGAAAGCGAGATGGATATTATACCCATGTTCGTTTGGCAGAATCTGATGGGTCACACTTATATTCAACCCATGCGGGCATTGCAGATTGTAGAGACACAAAAACTAAGCCCCCTAAACTTAAGCAATTGTCACAGTGAAGAAGCAGTTGCTTGTATATCATCTTCCCCACTGGAGAACTTTTTTTTTTCTGTGGTGTTTGACTCTTAAGTCTAGATTCTCTGTGGCTTAGTTTCCAAACAGCATGAATCTGTGGCTGAGGATAAACTTGATATTCAAGATTTCAATATTTTCTACAGCTCTGTAGATCTGGAGTAAGTGTTACAAGATAGTTCAGTCTTTGATTAAAACAAAATGTGCTCCTCTCTATGAAAGAAGAGTTAATTTTGTGTGTGTTTTATTCAGAATCATGTAGTATGTCTCATAATAAACTTTTGTTTTTTGCCACTAATTCATGAAATGCTTGTTTACATATTATGGGGGCATATGCATATAGCCCCCATAATATGGTAAGCACTTAATAAACTAGATTGATCTTTTTGGCAAAGGCTGCACTGTGTAAAACAAATTAAATCTGAAATAACTGGTCTTGATCATTTTCTACTGATTGCTAAAATGGGTTTCCCAATAGTGTTTTATTTTTCTGTTTTATTTCAACAATATGTATGTAGTAGTTTTTGTTCTTATTCCAATGACAGACCTATAGCCTTCAGTAGTAATTCTTTACCAACTGTTGTTTCTAACTGTAATAACTATGAAACATAAACTTTAGGAAAAATATTTCCCTTATGTACTATAAATAAAATCCCAATTTTGTTTTTCCCCGCTAAAGGAATACAAATGCCAATACTTTAAACAACAAATTAATTGTGAATTTCCTATATATTAGGTAGGTTAGGTATTTTAATATCTAAACTTTATAGAGCTGTTTGTTTCTGTTTTAGGCCCCACTTCAGCAAAACATTTAAGCACATGGTTAAATTCATCCCTGTTTAGCAAAGCACTTAAGCATGTTCCTAAGTTTAATCATGTGCTGAAGCTCTATTAATGTATAGTGCAAGGGTCTCAAATTCAGTTTACCTTAGTGCCAGTGCCAGTCCTCAAATCCTCCCAGTGGGCAAATGATGTCATTCATGCCACCCAGATCCCGCCCTCCAAAACTCTGTCATCCCCCCCCCCCCCCCCAAAAACCAAACAAAACTCCACCCCCCCACCTGCCTAAGGCTCTGGTAGGGAGTTTGGGTGGGGGAGGAGGTCTGGGGTGCAGGCTCTGGGATGGAGTTTTGGTGCTGGGTGCAGGCTCTGGGCTGGGGCAGGGGGTGGGGGTTCAGGCTCTGGGAGGGAGTTTGGGGGGGGGTGTGGGGAGCGGGACAGGGTGCAGGCTCTGGGAGGGAGTTTGGGGGGTGAGAGGGTGGGGAGGGAGTGCAGGCTCTGGGAGGGGCTTGGGGGGTGCGGTGCTTACCTGGGGCTCCAAGGCAGGGCGGACTGGGAGGCCTCCACGTGCCCCCTCACTCAGACACTGCCCCTGCAGCTTCCCTTTGGCCGCAGGGGCACTCGGGGCGGCGGCAGCGCGTGAAGGCAAAGCCCCGCTCTGGGGCCACAGGAAGGGGCCGGCAGACACGTGGAGCGAGCAGGCAGACGCCGCTCAGCTCAGCTCTGCTTGGGGCCCTGGGCCATTTTAAATCACCTGGCGGAAGGGAGTGCCCGGGGGCGGCAGGTGGGGCCAAGGGAGAGACTCAGCGCCAAAACTGCTGGCGCGCTGCGGGCCACATAGGGAAGGTTTGCGGGCCGTCAGTTTGAGACCCCTGGTCTAGCGTTAAAGGGTAAAACTTTCAATAGCACCAAAGTCCCATTTTCAAAAGGGACTTAGGAAGCGCTGAGGAGCCTACGTCTCCCAGAATCCCAAGTTCCATTGACTTTCAAGGAGCCTGTGGGTAAGTCTACACTGCAATTAGAGGGTCCCAGAGCTTGGGCTCCAGCCAAAGCCCGCGCGTCTACATTGCAGTTAGTCCCATGAGTCCAGCTGACGTGGGCCAGCTGTGGGTGTCTAATTACAGTGTAGACATACCCTATAGACTCCTGATTGCCTCCAAAGTCCCTTTAGGCTCATAAGTCCCTCTGGTGCTTTTGGAAATTTTACCCTACGGGCCCAATTTTAAAGGTATTAGAGCATCTAAAGATGCTGGTAGGTGCTTTTGAAACTTCCACTAAGCGCCTATCTGCATCTTTACGTGTCTAAATACTTTTAAAAATCTGCCCCAAGTGCAGATTGAAGGGATGGTTTGCCAACTCAGGGCCTTAAGCAGTTACACTTGTATCTTATAATGATGAGGAAATATTGACTGACCTAAGTGTTGGTTCTTTTCCTTGGGTCATAATTTGGCCTGGTCAGTTATAGTGCCTTCAAATAAGTGACTAAACGTTACAGAAAATTGTATTATAGTTTGTAAATGTTTGTTTCGCTATTTGCCATTTAAAAAAAATGTTAATAAAGGGCACAGATGTGGAAACATTAGGGTATTTTAAACAGGTGGGGTTTTTTGGGGTTTTTTTGTAGTTATATCAACAAAATAATCTAACACCAGACTAGTTACAAAAAACCCATAAACAAAAACACCACGGCCACCACCACTACCCCTTTTTTTCAGTTTCAATGTTGGTGTGTTTTTAGGCAAAAACAAACATCTTTTTGTCTCCGGAAAGAAGTAATAGACGTGTCAGTGTGTGTTAACATATTTGACAAACTATGGCAGCAAAAACTATCCTTTTTTATATTTTGGCATGAACAATTGCCCTTTTATTGGGCCATTAATGCTATTTTAGAGCATCCACAGACAATAATTTAGCAGCTGTTTATCAGGAGCTTTCATAAAGCATTGAATAGTATTCCAGCATTCAGTAACCTTAACAACAGCATTTCAGAATCTGTGCCTGTTTAAATGGGATATCTGTAAATGTAGTTGTTCAGGGATGCATGACCCACATAACCTATAAATTTGATTGGAAGTTACAGTGCTGGCATAGGCTGATGGATAGCAGATTAGAACCCTGATTAACCATGTGATTCGCAGGCTGGGAATATATTGTCCTAAGCAAGATTCATCAGATGCAATCAGAATGTCAAGTGGTCAGATGAAATTCAAATGTGCTGTGTGGCTTTTTTCTTGTGCTTTTCTTCTTCAGTTCCCTCCTCTCCCCCCCCCCCTTTTATTTCCAAAGCTGAAAAATACCACTTTGATGAATTTGCTCCTCACCCTAAAGCTGTCTGTCTGTTATTCATCAGAAAGCAGGTCGCAGTTCAGTGAGCAGAAGAAAAGATTTTAATAGAAGCTGTGCCAAGGGCTGTAATGCATCATTTTAGGGCCCTAATTACATTACAATGACAAATATCAATGGTGACAACAGCAATAACCTACATCCTTTAATGGCTATGCTGGAAAAGGAGTTTGGGCTCTGCGCCATTAGATTAGACTTGGTTTCAAAACATAGGCCATTAGAAGTGTGTGTCCACAGTATTATTGGCCAATAACTGAAGCCCAGTGGAAAGGCCTGTAAATAAATGATGCCTCTCTAAAGCTTGGTCCTGTGAGACAAAAGAGGCAAAATTAGATGGCCGTGGAAGCAGCAGTGTTTCCGAGGCAACTTTAGTTTCAAAGTGAGGAAATGGCTGCTTACGTTTATGAAATCATACTTCCCCCCCCCCCTCTGCCAATTAGGATGGTCATGAAAAATCCAATGGCAAAGCATCTCAAAACAAAAAGATACTCGTAGACAAAGCGGCTAATTTTTAAAATGAAGGAGGTTTTTAAAAACGTTCATCGATGTATCTCTATATTTAAAACTTTTCTTTTTTCTTTCTCTCTCTTTTTGCCTGTTAGGCAGCAAAGACTGGTGTAGGAGGTATTGTATGGGCTTAATAACCACTTCAGGCCCACTGAGATACTAACCCACGTTATTGGTGCCTCTCTCTGCAGATAATGGAACGGCACAGCAAGAAATCAGACTATCTGGCTTCCAGGGGTTAACTCTCTTTATTATGTTTGGTAATAAATAGTTAAGCACACTAAAAACTAAACCTGCTGTCATACTACTCTGCAAACTTCAGTGTGTGAAAGACTGCATATTCCTAGGTTTCAGAGTAGCAGCCGTGTTAGTCTGTATCTGCAAAAGGAACAGGAGTACTTGTGGCACCTTAGAGACTTACACATTTATTTGCGCATAAGCTTTCGTGAGCTACAGCTCACTTCATCATATGCCTCTGATGAAGTGAGCTGTAGCTCACAAAAGCTTATGCGCAAATAAATGTGTAAGTCTCTAAGGTGCCACAAGTACTCCTTTTTCTTTTTGCATATTCCTCGTACTTGTATTCCATGAATCCATGCCAGTTCTTTAGATTTTGATGCATTTCTTCATTTGCTTTATTCCTGCAAAAGATACACAAAAGTGTTTGGTTTTGGGGGTGTTTTTTTGGGGCATTTTACATTATCCTTCATAACAGGACATGTGGCAACACAGGCTGTAGATGTGCTTACTGTGAACGTACATTTTGCTTTGGTTAAATGGGAAGAAGGAAGTGGAAGAATAATGGTTTGAACAAACCTAAGACTAACTTGTGTACTACTAATAATTTTAGTACAGGCAGTGTACTCAATACAAAGACAGTCCCTGCCCCTGAAGACTTTTTCTAATCTACAAGAATGCCTAAAATAATAAAATTTTCCAATTTCACCTGAGTATTTGACTAATAAAGAATATGTCAAGGTGCTTCAGTTTCAAGGCTTTATTTTTGGACAAGATTCCTCCTTCCTTTCGTGCCCCCCCCCCATTTTGTCCCCCCTGCAGGGAAGAAAGAAATTTTGATTCTCAAACTGAGCTAGTCTCTTCCTCTTGTAATTACCTGGTCTAGTAGGTGGCAATTTGATGCATGTTTTGGGTGAACACATAGAGCAACTTATTTACTGTACATTCTTAGTTGATGTTAAAGGTGAAAATCTCTTACTCTGAGATGATGATTTAGATACCAAAAAAAAAAAAAAAAACAGTCTAAGACTAGAACCTTGAATGTGAGCCCCTTCAAACTCTGAAGACAGTAGTGGACAGAGCATTTGAGACAAATTGGCCTCCACTGTCTTATTTTTGGAGCAGATCCAAAATTTCTTTTAAGTTTTGGTGTGGTTAAAAACGATGAGACTGGCTCACCTTGCAAGATTACTGATATTTATGATAACCGCTCATGAGAATTTGCTGTTGTCTAATCTAAAACCCAGGCCTTAAACTAGCTCTTGTCAGGATCCAAAACCATTCTGTTCATCCATTTGTAAAATGAGCCTTTCTTTGCCTTTCTTGGTCTAAGCGGAGTAAAGATCTTGCCAAAATAATTTGGTGGCACTTGAGTATTAATGCCAACGGTCCAATCTTGTGTGGAATATCCCTGGGATCAGGGTCTTTAAGTTAAGAAGTTCACAATAGTCTAGGTATAAGAAAGTAGTGGATAAACTGTGACTATTTATCAGTGTACACTATAGATATATTTTTATAGGTGCTAAGTAATAACCAAACAGCAATGAGCAGCCTGATTTTTGTTAACCAAGGATGTATTAGCTGTAATTTTTTCCTAATCGTTTTGATATTTACTCTTATTCCAAACCATGAAACTAAAGCCTTTTCTTTGAAAACATATGTGACAGCCCAAAACTCAAATATATAAGCATCCTTTAATGCCAAGATGTCCGTCGTAGTTCAGGTAACAAACTCGAAATGTCTTTCTCTTCTCTTCCACACCCTTCAAGTCCAAAATGGAAACAGTGCTTATCACCACTATGTACCTTTGCCCATGGTAGCTCAGTGACTTGACAGAGGCTTTCAGAATGTATCCAGGGAACATCAAGGGCCACCTTAAATAACTTTCTGAAGATTGGTTCAGCATGGCTGCCTGGCATTATTGCAAGGCCACACAGAAGTATTGTGGATTAATCCATGGAAAGTAATGGTTCAGTATATTTTTTTCTCTCTGAAAGAGAGACACAGATTGAATACCTGGTGGATCCAGAATGCAGAAATTTGAATGTCCTTTTTGGCTTTGCTGCAGCTCCACAATGCTTTGTAACTGTGCCCACTTCCTTCCTGGCTTGTAGCCTTCAGCAATAACGCAGACCATGTTTCAGTCACATCTTGCCTCCACTGTCAGGCCTTCATGAATGAAGAATACTATCATTAAGCAAGCCTGTCTTGTTGCAGATCATTTGTTGGAGGCAGCTAAAAGTTCTAAGCAACATAACTTCAGAGAGAAGGACCCATCTAGTAACCTGCCTAGTGGAACGCCATACTCAAAGCACCAGTACTTCTGCTTTGTTCTTTATCAGAGGATCCTCTCACCTCTTCACACACCAATGTCTTGGAAAGCTTTGTAGTATTTATTACTGCTTATGTTCTACTTATACTCTACGATGTGCAATCATCTGCCTCCCTAAGATGACCATAATTCCTAATGTCATTGGAACTTTTCAATGAAGAACAGTACTGATGGGGTTGACTAGACCTAAAAGTGCATATGCATCATGTATATTAACAAGGAACTCATATGTTGTTCATGTAAATAAACTACAAAAATAGAAAATAGTGTTAGCCTGTGGCTAGAAATCTGAATCTTAAGTGCGGGCTTTTTCTTTCATTCTCTTCCACCGTCTTGTTGATCCCTCCCAAGAGTTGAATACTGTTGAGATGTCTTGCCATCATTAAAAATTCTTCTCTTCTCCCATACAACTCTTTCATACTTTATCCAGGAGCAGACTGCTGTCTCCACAGGTCCAGGTAGCCTGACTTTTCTGTATGAAGCAACCATTAAAGTGCTGCAGTTTTGTAGTATTCTGGGACCACTAATATTTCAGGCCTGCATAATGGTTTACCTTCTAACCTCCTGTTTACAATTGCTCAGACCTTCCAGAAACACTTTTTTCTGGCTGATGCTTCTCAAGCTCAGACTCTGCTTGTCAGGGTGTGTGTGTGTGTGTGTGTGTAAATTCTTTTTCTCATGGGGGGGAAAACCTCTTGCAACTGTTTTTAAACAGTTCCATAGCTGAAACAGCTGTTCTTCAATGTTGAAATTTAGCATGGACATAACTGTAACTGGGGAGAAGTGCCTTTATGTATGCTAGGTAAAATGGTCTTTGATGTGGCTAAATTTATGCTGAAGTTCAGCAAGAAGTTCGAGACACGATGCAGGAATCACTTGGTGAAATTCTGTGGCCTATGTTAGGTAGGTCAGACTCGATGATCATAATGATCATTTCTCGGCTTAAAAATCTGTGACTGTGAGCCTTTCCACTGCAGTTTATGTACGTTTATGCTCACTCTTAAAGAGTGCAGTTAAGGAAGAATATTCAATGCACATGTGACTATTAGGGTTGCCAATTTTCAGAAAACCAAACACCCTTACCCCACCTGCTGCCCTGCACCCTCTCTGAGGTGCCCTGCTCACTCCATCCCCCTCGCTCTGTTACTTGCTCATTTTACCAGTCTGGGAAGAGGGTTGGGATGTGGGAGGGGGTGTGGCGTGCAGGAGGGGGCTCGGGCTGGGGCAGGGGGTTGAGGGGCTCCAGGTGTGGGCTCTGAGGTGGAGCTGGGGATGAGGGGTTTGGGTGCGGAGGGGGCTCAGGGCTGGGGCAGGAGGTTGAGGGGTGCAGGTTCTGGGCGGCGCTTACCTCAGGCAGGTCCCAGAAGTGGCAACATGTCCCTCAGGCTCCGAGGGCAAGGGGCAGCCACGGGGGCTCTGCGTGCTGCCCCTGTCCACAGGCTCCACCCCGCAGCTCACATTGGTTACGGTTCCTGGCCAGTGGGAGCTGCGGAGCCAGCACTTGGGGCTGGGGCAGTGTGTGGAGCCCCCATTGGTTGCCCCACCCCTTAGGAGCCAGAGGGACATGTCACCGCTTCCGGGACCCAGGTTAGGAGCCTGCCTGCGCTGCCAACCAGACTTTTATTGGCCCGGTCAACAGTGCTGACCGGAGCCACCAGGGTCCCCTTTCGACTGGGTTTTCTGGTCGAAAACCAGATACCTGGTAGCCCTACTGACTAACTTATCTGCCGGGTACAAAGGGGACTGAAAGCATATATGGGCTGAGTAGGGTTGCCAACTTCCTAACTGCACAAAACCAAACACCCTTGCCGTGCTCCTTGCCCCATCCCTTCCTTGAGGCCCCGTCCCTGCCCTGCCCCTTCTACAAGGCCCTGCCCCCCCACTCACTCCATCCATTCTCCCGCCATCACTTGCTCTCCCCAACCCTCACTCGGGTGAGGGCTCTGGTTGGGGGTGTGGGCTCTGGGGTGGGGCTAGGGATGAGGGGTTCAGGGTGCAGGAGGGGCTCAGAGCTAGGGGACAGGATGGGGGCTCCAGCTGGGTGTGTGGGCTCCGGGGTGGGGGTGGGGTTTGGGGTGCAGGAGGGGGCTCGGCTGGGGCAGGAGGTTGGGGTGCAGGAGGGGGTGAGGGATGCAGGCTATGGCTGGGTGGCACTTACCTCAGGCGGCTCCCGGAAGCGGCCAGCATGTCCGGCTCCTAGGCGCAGGGGCTCCAGATGCCTCTGCGTGCTGCCTGCGCCTGCAGGCGCCGCCCCTCCCAATCCCATTGGCCAAAGTTCCTAGCCAGTGGGAGCTGCAGAGCCGGCGCTTGGGGTGGAGGCAGCGCACGGAGCCCCCATGGCTGCCCGTGCACCTAGGAGCTGGACATGCCGGCTACTTCTGGGAGCTGTGTGGATCCAGGGCAGGCAGGGAGCTTGCCTTAGCCATGCTGTGCTGCCGACTGGACTTTTAATGGCCTGGTCAGCGGTGCTGACCAGAGCCGCTAGAGTCCCGTTTTGACCGGGTGTTCCGGTCAAAAACCAGATGCCTGGCAACCCTACGCCTGAGTCTTTGTCCTCATAACCTGTAAATCTCAAGTTGTAAAGGAGTTAGTTGGGTAAGGCTACTGCATACATTTCAGGTGCACCAGAGGAAGCTTTGCAGCTGAAGAAGGTATATTCTGCGTTTATTCAGTGGATGACCTAAAATGCATGGATTTTTTTCAACTGTTACAATTACTGATATTTTACAAGTTGGGAGAATTTATGAAATAGTGAAGATTAAGGTCTGAGTTCTGCAAGTTGCTTTGTGAGGGACCCGGGGAGCCTTGTTGAAATCAGTAGGGCCCCTTGTGGATGCAGGGGTCTGCCTAATGCAGAATAGAAGGATCAGTGCCGATAGCTTTTTCTTGTTGCTTTTTTAATAAACCTAGAAAATTCTGTATAAAAATAGTTGCATTGTTGCTAAACCTTCAAGTTAGGAAATGCTCCAGCAACATTAATTTTAGCAACTACAACTCAATCTCCTTGTTCCTAGATGAAAAGTACATAGTCTACTGTATTTTCTTAAGAGATGTACTGTAGACTATTGTGAAAAATTGCAGGCGTATATAGGTCAGTTAAATTTGGAGGTAAATTAGCTTTGTAGTTAACTGTATACGCTCCTGAACTGCATTTAAGGAAGGCTGTATTGCTAGATAACCAGAAAATGTGTTGTATGTGAGTGTTGAAAAGTGTCATCATATGCACAAGGGGCCAAAGTTAAAATTTCACATGAACCCGTGGCTGTAGCATATCATGACTTCTGATGACCTAGCTTTGTAACCATAATGTTTCATTAACACAGATTTTTATATGGAATGCTAGATACTTTACCAGTAATGATCATCTGTTGGTTAGATAATTTTTTTTAAGGTTTTTGTCATTTAAAAGATTGCATAGTGAGAAGGTTGAAAGGGTTGCTGATGAAAGAAGGAAACCAAAATTGCACAAGTATGAGTGTTTCTGTCATTCTGGTAATGACTTTGCAAGAAAAAGAGCATTTTGCCCTCCTATGTAATGAGGAACTAACCCTGTGTAGAATTTATTTTAAGAAAGTCACTGTAATTGTAACTGCTGTGGTATCTCCCCTATCTACGTTAAGATGTGCGGGTTAAATATATATAATAATTCATCTCTATGGAACTGTCATATAGAATCAGATTCTGATCACAGTTACACTGCTCTAAATCCAGAGTAATTCCAGTGAATCAGTTGACTTCAGTGAAATGACTCTAGTTTTAATCCAGGAAAAGTGCTCTCAAAGATCTAAGTATTACTTAATTACTTTTCTAACTTCAGAATCTCAAATTGCAATGTCTAAGCTGTATCTTAACATGATCTTCAGTGAAGTTGTATATGATGTTTGTAATGCTCTGACAGTATGTTTTTGGTTCAGAAATTCTTTCTTTATATGTATCTACCCCCATCTTACAACTGAGTTATTGTCATATTCTTTGAATAAAATTGTCCTTTTTTCTGTGAGGGAATGAAATGTATCGTCAATATTCAATAATTTTGAAGTTTTTTTTAAGGTTTGAAAATAGTGCTGGAAAAAAGTATGGTTGGTTTGTGTGCTGCTCCTCCTGGAGACTTCATGAAACACCCTCCGATTTTATAATGGAAATGAAAATTCTCTTTGGACCATATGGAAGCTCAAAAGCTTGTTTTGTGAGGAAACTCTTAAAAATGTGAGCTGTAAATGACTAACAGTAGCCATTACCTGTTGTTGCATTGCGTCACTGAATTATTTTTTTATTCTTATTGACTTGTCCAGTTAGAACATGGTTAGACAAAACCATTGATAGATGCTGTTTGATATGTTAGCTGTTCATGTGATAACATTAACATTTGAGAAATATAGAATACACTAACTTTCTTCTTCTTATGTGCAGGCAGAAATTGTCAAGAGGCTGAATGCTATATGTGCGCAAGTCATCCCCTTCTTATCCCAAGAGGTAAGGTAGTTGTTTGCAGGTACTGGCCTAAAAAGATGCTCTGCAGTTGTTGTTGTTACAAAAGTGGAGCTTTGTATTGACCTTTCTGGCTTTGTAAAACTCATGGTGCCTGTATTTCATTTTCCAAGGTGCTGTTCCAACATCAGTGTCTTATTAAAAATTCAGTAGAATATAATTTAAGTGCATTAATGTAATAGATCACGTTTTAATGTGCTAAGCAAAATTTAGTTGCTTAAAATATTTTGCTGTCATGTACAATGCAGTGTTGCTCAGAATAATGACTTTGTCAAACTGGCATCTAATAGGATAGATTAAAAAATTGCTAGAAATACATGATTTATGCTACATTCTTGACAATGGGCATTAAAAGTAGGCAGAAATGTATGTAGGTCTATCAAATGATGATGCTCTAGATAGTAAACATACTAATGAAGCTTTTGTCTGTCGTATTCTTCCTCTCTCTTATGTCTTCTATGTGTTTGAGGAAAATACACAGAAGATTAACTCTCTGTAAGCACTGATCTCAAAACTATGATTCATTTTCATGAGCTTGAGTGCATTGTGGATGCCTTCTGAGAGACACAGGGAACTTGAGGGAAGGGTCTGGTGCTGGCTGGGGGAACCTTGCTACCATTGGCTTGTGTGGGATAAAATGAAAGTGTGGTTCATGAAAGGAGAATTCAAGTGTACAGAGGTTTTAAAAAAAAACAAACGTTTTTTGTTTGTTTTTGTGTGTGTGCGCAGGGGCAGGATTTGGACGTGGGGGGCTGTTGGAAGTAGGCTGGCTTGATGCTGTATAATTTAGGGATTCATTTCAGTAAAATCAGTGGTTGGAAGTCAAAGCTTACAGCAGTGTTTCTTTGTAGTGCAGCTGCAAAGCATTGTATTTCAGTCTGAGAATGTACTACGATTCTTTCTCCCACCCTTTCAATTGTTCCACAAAGTGGCATCGCTTTTCAAGAGAGCTGTTCATTCTTCTGCTTGCTGGAGGTCGTGCGTTTGATTCATGCAGCCGTGTGTGTGTGTGTGTGTGTGAGAGAGAGAGAGAAAATAGACCAAAAGCTGTTACTATCTCCTTTGGCCTATAAAGTTGTGTTTGAGGACTAAATGTTGTAGTGAGTTAGTGCACAAACCTTTCTCTGCTGCCACTGGGGGCCAGAATTCAAGTCCTGCCTTGAGTCACAAATGAAAATTAGTTTAATCCTTGTACTCATTTGTTAATGCTACAGAAACACTGCACATTTGGAAATTGCTCTGTTCAGGAGTTACACAGGGTTGCAGTAGTGAGATAGGATTAAGGTGTATTGATTTTTATTTTGGAAAGCTGTCACTGTACCTATTCCTGATTCAAGCCAGTGCTATTGGTCCCTTCGCTGTATGAATACTAAATTGACAAAGAGTTTAAAAGACATATGGGGGAGAGTATTTTGCAAGCATAGCTGTGAACTGGGCAAAAAATCAGGTCCAAATGCAGAAGTGACATTTTGCCTTAGGTAGGAATAGTGTGGTCTTACATTCAGAGATCTTGATTTTTTATTATTTATTATTTTATTACTTTATTTTCTATGGCTGCGGTTTTAGAACTTTCCACTGAAGTCCTAAAGAAATCCTTGTTTTAATACATAAATTAGCCGAATTGTTCAGCTGTAGCTTTCTCTGTTCTCCCTTTCCACACACAGAAAATGAAAACTTGGACAATGGACTTATTAATTAGAAAAAAATATGTGGTTTGTTGGTGATATTTGAGTTTTTGCCATCCTTTTGTTCATCTTAGGCTTGGTCCTTTCTATGTGTTCATGTGAAAAAAGGGGTAAGGTTTTGGGGTTTGTGTGTAAGTGGTGGTGACCCAGTCAGTTCAACACAGATTTCTTCTCTCCCACTGCTCCACATATATCATGCTCACCTTACTCCACAGTCAATCTGCTGAAAGCTTGCACTGATGCATTTTAAGTGATGCACTGGAGGGAGGAGGAATCATGAAGGATGCATTGTTGCCTCTTTCTGTAGGAAGGGAGAATAATCTGTGTGGGATGCATAAGAAGAAATTGGGGAGTTGTGCTTTGACTTTTACCTTTAACCATAGTCCTCTACACTATCTACCAACTTTCTAGGCCATGTCTGCACCACAAACTTTGGTCAACACAAATTAAGTCAACACAAAGCCACCAAAGTTAGTTGTGCTCATGCATACCTGGCTCTTTCTGTTGATGCTGAGGTTGCTCACCAAGAGTGCATAGTGTGGTGTACCATAGGTAGATATCCCAGTGTGCAACCCACCACCCTCCAGTGCGCTGTGGAAACTTTGGCAGAGCATGGTGAGGGAGAAATGAGTCCTGCAGGAGTGACTCGGAGCAAGGGGTCAACTTCCCAGCGTGCAACTGTCTCGATCCCATAATGTTGTCTTTTGTGCCTTTTTTAAAAAATCCCACAAACCCACACAGCCCTCCTTGCTGTTCACCATCTCTGACAGAAGCATGGAGCATGCACAAGACTGCATGACTGTCATAAGTGTTGCAAGCACAGGACACACAATACTCTGGTGTTTGCAGAGCCATAAGGGGAACCAAATCAGCAAGGAACATGATTTCTTGGAGGACAGATTGCTGTGGGACATAGAGAGAACCAATTCAAGGTTGTTAGTGGAATTCACAGAGCAGCTGCAGATGGTGGAGCACCGCTTTGGGCACTGAGAAATAAGCACTGACTGGAGGGATTTGTAATACAGGCATGAGATATATGAGCCATGGCCGAAGAATTTTCAGATGCACAAGGCCACGTTCTTGGATCTGTGGGCTGAACTCACCACATTCCTCCAGCGCAGGGACACCAAAATGAGAGCTTCATTGACAGTGGAGAATCAAGTGGTGATTGAGCTTTGGAAATTTGCATTGCTAGAATGCTACCAGTCGCTGGGAAATAATTTTGGAGTTGGAAAATCGACTGTGGAGACCTTTGTCATACAAGTGTGCAGGGCATTAATCATGTATGCAGGAATGTGACTCTTGGTAATGTGCAGGACATAATGGATGGATTTGCAGCAATGGGGTTCCCAAATTGTGATGGGGTAAGAGATGGCTCACATATTCTATGTTGGCACCAGAGCACCTTGCCACAGACTACATGACCAGAAAGGGCTTTTTTATGGTGATGAAAGCATTGGTGCATCATTGGGGACACTTCACCGACTTTGATGTTGGCTGGTCAGGAACGTGCATGACGCTCACATATTTAAAAATACAGGACTGTTGAGAGAGCGCCAAGCAAGGACTATTTTCCCCCGAGCAGCGGGTTACCATTGGTGATGTTGAAATTCCAATAGTGATTCTGGGGGACTGTTGGTGGGTGGGGTTCAGGGCTAGTCCTGGCTGCACTGCCTTGCGGTGAACATCAAGCATCTGGGGCTAGGGGAACTTGGGCCCTCCCTGCTCCACCAGATTCCACCCCAGAGCCCACTGAGGCAGTAATTCAGAAACGTGCAACCTAACGGGGGTGGGTGCCCCTACGCCTGCTCCCTGGGCCACTTTCTACTCTGTTACTCTGTTGGTGTCACTGGTTCACCTCTGGGTCCATTCTGCGCTGCTCCGAAGAGTCTTCCTCTCACAGCCATGGCTCATTGTTGCCAATTTCCATGATTGAAAGGCCTGTGGCAGCTTAGCATTGAGGACCAGGCCCAACCATGTGAGGCCTCGGTGGCTTCTTGACAGGAACTTGCAACACAGAACTTCCCTCCTGCTCCAATTACTCAGACCAAACTAAACTGCTCTCTTATGAGCTCAGTCTCCGCTGTGAGCATGCCCAGCAGGGGCAGCTGGGCAGGATTTTCTGGGCCTAGAGCTGCTCCTTAACCTTTACTTCCCCAGTGTTGGGTTCATCACAACCCCATCACAAGTATCCAGCCTATCTCTTGCTCCCCTGGCTCATGAAGCTTTCACTGGCCACCTTGACAGTACCAAAGAAAGATTCAACTGCTGGCTCAGCCGATGCAGAATGACAGTGGAATGCACTTTTGGTAGATTGAAGGGGGCTGGCGCTGTTTGCTAACAAGATTGGATCTGAGTGAAAAAAGCATTCCAATGGTTATATAGTTGTCTGCTGCATCCTGCATAATATCAGTGAAGCAAAGCGGGGGAAGTTGCCGCTGGGGTGGAAGGCAGAGGTGGAGTGGCTGTCTGCTGCGTTTGAACAGCCAGTCACGAGCGGTATTAGAAGCGCTCATCGTGAAGTTGTATGGCTCAGGGCAGCTTTGAAAAAGGACTTCAACAGTGAGCCAAGTAATGCATTGTGGAATACTGTGCTTTAGTTGGCCCTGGTGTTTTGGGGCCTGTTAAGAATTGTATGGTGCTTGGTATATATTTATGAATATCACTCTGTCAATTCACCTATTTAATTTTGCAGTGCTTGCTTTACCCTGTTCTTTACACTGTCATTGATCCTATGAGTTGTCACACTGTAACAGTGGGTGCTTTCAAAACTGTTAAGCACTCTGCAGCTAATGTTGTGAAGCAATAAAGATGAATTATTTTTCAAATAGAATTTTATTCTGTAACAAAATCAGTGCAAAGAAAAGTATATGCAATTTAAAAGCAAATACATTAAAAATTTAATAAATTAATGGACTAGAACTTAACAAAGGGAAGGAACATTCATGTCCATTTTACCTACACATACATTGGCCTGTGGAAGCCATGGTCGCTCTATGTGAAGCTGTGATTGTTCTTAATATCTCCCAGGGTAGAGCGGCCGGGGTGGGGTGTGGCCCTTGATGGCATGTGAAATGTTCGGGGGAGCGTGGGGAGGTGCTGTAATGAAGTTCTCCATGGACTGCAAATGGAGGCAAGCCCAAGATTGTTGAACCTGTAGGTCCATAAGAGTCTGTAGCATCTGTCTTTGCTGCCAGAAAAGCTCCATTATGTCCTGGTGCATCTCCTTCTCTTCCTGCTGGGACTCCTCGGCCTGCCTCTTGTCTGCTCTTTCCTTCTCCAGGCTGTCTGCAGTGTTCACCCTCCAGCCCCTTTGCTCATAGTCTGATGCAGCACTGGCTTTCAGGATCTCACTGAACATGTCATTCTAAGTCCTCTTCTTCTTTCTTCTCCTTATCTGGCTCAGACATTCCAAGGGTGTAGAGAGGGAACCCCTCAAGGTCGTAATGGCAGCAGCTGCAGGTAAACCACACAGAGGTACCATTGTCTGTATAGTCACAACAGAAAGTGGAAAGTTAAGACTCGGAACTCCCTTCCCTTGGTCCCCTGCGGTTTGAAACAAGACATGCCTCTTGATACTTCTGCTTCAGAGTGCTTGTGCACGGTGCCATTCACAGCACCAGCTGTGGGGAGTATGGCCTGCCAGAGATGAAGGAAATAGGGAGGGAGTTTCTTGCATGAAACTGAGTATAGGGCAATGGCTCTGAATACTAGCACCGTTTTCCTCAGGTGGTGGCGATCTTAGCTGATATCTCACTCTTGAGCGTGACCAAAGGCACAGTGCATAACTGCTGCTGGTGTCCCAAAGCCAGCCGGGCCTGAACGTGCTAGCTTGTGTTTTGTAGAGGTGCCTGCCAAAATTATTGCCGAATCGTGTGGGAAAGCATCCTACTTTGGAGGAAGAAATAAGTCTGCCATTCCTAGAAACCTTTAATGGAGGTACTCTGCAATCCTCTCCTAAAGTTTCGTGGAGATCTCTGAGGAGGAGTCAAAGGATGTTTCTGTGTACATAAACAAACTGCTCCCCGTGGCTCCCCTTGCTGCAGGGGAATGAAAAGGAGATAATGCTACTTCACTTTTTTTGTACCGCTACCCCTTGAAGTACAAGTAAATTTAATGAAAAGTTAATACCTGTATCCTGTTGAGTGGGGGGGTGCCATCAGTACATCATTGTAATGGGAAATATAATTGTATACTTACCTGAGTTTCTTTCCTTGTATCACGCTCGACTGCCAGGACTGACTGGACTGTGGTGGAGTCTCAAACAGGTCCTGGCTCGCAGCATAGCTGGACCCTCTGGTCGCATATTCCCCCATCTTCCTCCTCCGTCTCTTCCTGAGTCTCACTGTTCATGCCATGGGACTGGGGCTTAGGTTCCTCAGAGGAACCTGTGGTTGTCTGTGGAGTGGTGATGGCATCTGTCATGTATGGTATGCAGCTCTTTGTAAGGTCTGCACCTCAACACCTGATTGACTGTTGGTCTCCATGGACTTCTGATATGCCTGATACAGTTCCTTTGCTTTCATGTGGCACTGTTGATGGTCCCTGTCATACCCCTTCTCCTGCTTCCCCTGTGTGCAATCTTCTCATAGATGTCCGTGTCTCTATGGCTGGTCCATAGCTGTGCTTGCACAGCCTCTTCTCTTCGGCCCAGGAGATCCAATATCTCCTGTTTACTCCAAGTCAGAGCTCTTCTGGAGCATGTTGCTTGCATGGTCAGCTGGGCAGTTGCACACAACAAGGGAGAGCTACTAGGTTTGCTTACCAAGCTGGACAACCAGGAAAAGGCAAGCAAAAAATTTGTGGGGTTTTGAAGGGCAGGGAGACCTGGCCTCCATGACTCCTGGCCCATGGAGGTCACAGTTGTGACCAAAGCAGTCAGTATAGGGCACTGTGGGACAGCAGCTGGAGGACTGTGAGTGTCCATGTTCGTAACACAGCATCTACATCCATGCTGCACTGACCTCAGTATGTCGACCATGGCTCAGCACTGCGTGGGGATATGGTGTTACTGTGTCGCTGTAAACAGGGTGCTTATATCAATGGCAAACCAGTGAAGTGTAGACGCGTTGTAACTAGATCTATGCCCAGTGGCTAACATGGACCTAACTTTGTAGTGTAGACCAGGCCCTGGGTGTGGGGAACAATTTTTCAATGCATGATGAAGGCTGTCTTCACAAGCAACTTATATCGGTATAACTCTGTCACTTGGGGATGTGGAAAATTCACAACTCTGAACAAGGCAGTTATACTGACCTGATTACCAGTGTTGACGGGAGGGATTCTTGCTATGGTGGATTGTCCATCGGTGTAGTTAGCATCTTTACTGAAGCACTGCCACTGCACCTTTTAAGTGTAGACAAGCCTTTAGAGAAATAATCACACCCTTGAACTGCACTAGCCCACAATCATGCTCATTACAAGGAACTTCGATGATAGTCAGCTGAATTGATCCAAAGGATATAGTTACAAAAGAACATTGCCCCACTTCTTTTATGGATACAACATTATCTACTAAGTACCTAAGCCCATTGACATCAATGGAAAGACTTCACTGGGCTTCAGATTGGGCCCTAAAATTAAGCATTTTCAGGTCTGCAAATAGAATCTTTTATGGTTTCTATATTTGTCTGTGCTAATTGCCTCTGCTTTATAAAATCTTGGCCCATAATGATTTCTTCACCTGTGCACGTCTCATCCTCTCACATTTATCAAGTGGTATACCTTCTTATGCGTGCATGTTCCATAGTGTCAAAGCTCTACGGGCTTAAAAGGAAATTAAGAGGTTCAAAAAAAATTCAGAACTTCACCTTTTTTACATGCATTTACAAAGAGCAAAGGGAACATTTCCAAAAGTCTCTGTGCCAATTTGTCTTGCTTGAGGGCAGGTGTAAGCATATGTAATTTTAATGCTTCTAATAGGAGTGTAAAAATCTGCCTTAAAAGTAAAGGAGTACTTGTGGCACCTTAGAGACTAACAAATTTATTTTGAGCATAAGCTTTCGTAAGCTACAGCTCACTTCATCGGATGCATTCCTTTTCTGTACGAGTTTTTTCATGAAGTTGATAGATTTCGACTCCATACAGCTAAGTTCAGTGCCTTGCATAATGACAGGTTTCAGAGTAGCAGCCGTGTTAGTCTATATTCGCAAAAAGAACAGGAGTACTTGTGGCACCTTAGAGACTAACAAATGTATTTGAGCATAGCTGTAGCTCACGAAAGCTTATGCTCAAATACATTTGTTAGTCTCTAAGGTGCCACAAGTACTCCTTTTCTTTTTGAGAATACGGACTTACACGGCTGCTACTCTGAAACCTGTCTTACAAGTGCCACTGATTGAACAAAATAAGGTCTTTATGCTGAAGTAGTGAAATTCTAGTAACTGCGTAGCCCCTACCTAATACTAAAATCTCTTAAAATCATGTTATATCGGCACACATAGATGTAGTGGTTTTGAGTGTTTTACTAATTTGGTTTATAATCTCAGTCTTGTTTTAATGAAATCCTGTTTTTCATGATCTAGATCAAGGGTTCTCAAACTTCATTGCACCGTGACCCCCTTCCAACAACAACAATTACTACAGGATCCCAGGAGGGAGAACTGAAGCCTGAGCCTGCCCAAGCCCTGCCACCCCAGGGGAGGGGGGTGCAAAGCCAAAGCCCCACTTCCCCAGGCTGGGGGGCCAAGGCCAAAGCCCAAGGGCTTCAGCCCCAGACATTCCAAGGGTGTAGAGAGTGTAACCTTAGCCCCACTGCCCAGGGCTGAAGCCCTCGGGTTTGGGCTTTGGCCCTGGGCCCCAGCAAGCCTAAGCCAGCCCTGGCGACCCTGTTAAAATAGGGTTGCGACCCACTTTGGGTCTAGATTAATATAGAATTGAAATACATTGTGCTTATGCTGTTTTATGCATTTTGCTCACAGTATAATTGTGGAATAGTAGCTTAAAAATGTGACCAGTCACTTTAGTGTTGTGCCTGTGGGAGGAAATTAACAAAATACAGTGGTTATATGCACTGATGACAACATTATTGCCTCATAATAGCACCAGGTTAATTTACCTTATTTCTTGCAAGCTTCATAAGGAATCAGTGGTTTTCAGTAACTCAGTTTGATGCAAGAGATTCTGGCAAAAATCGCCAGATTTCTTGATAAGGATGCATGGTAGAAGTATAGAATGATTTAAATCAAAGCGACTTAAATCATTGATTTTAATTATGATTTAAATGAGCAAGCAGGAAGCCTTGATTTAAAGAATCAATTTTAATTGCTTTGCATTTGTACTTTTTAGTGATTTTTTTTTCCCCTAAAGAGAGGTTGATTTTTGTTAATTAAAATTGTTGTTAAATGGTTAATTTAATGGTTGATTTAAAAATATTGGTTTGAAACTAAATATAGCCTTTACACTAAATTTGATATGCTTTTCCTGACCAGGAGGATATGCTGTATCTATACAAATTTATTTATTTATTTATTTATTTATTTAAGGACTTATGTAGCTTAATTTATATTTATTTAATTTTAATTTTTATGTTTTGTGTGTTAGAAAATGGTGAATGTTGCATTTCTTATTTACTAGATTTATTACTTATTACTAATACTACTTATTACTTATTTAAAGAGATGACTCTCTTTTTTTTACTTGTGATTTTTTTTCAAGCTCTATTTGGATGGAAATTTAGATTCAATGACAAATGCACAACAACAGTATTTTAAATTTATTTTTGTTAAATAAAACTACTTTCAAACTACTGCATGCATAAAGAAATAAGTTTATCAAAAGGTTTATCAAAACCTGTTTTGCATTTAAAACTGATTAACAAAGCTGTATTATCTATAGTTAGTGAATTGAACAGATTGTTTCTGGTCCCCATGCCTATAATATTTTAGAACTAGTAGATCTCATCCTCTCACACCTAGATTTTATTCATAGATTGGAAGAGGAAAACAAGCTTCCCTGCTTTTTCAGCTCCCAATTAGTTTCTTAACTTTGAATATACTAGCCATTGAACTGAACTGAAGAAAATATTCTCTCTGTAGTTGCAAAAGAGCGCACTGCTGTCAAAAGCTGGTTTAGCAAATCAACAAATTCTGGTGTGAGGTGCTTAGACCACTGAACTGGTGGAAGTCACTGGCTAACTTTCTTTAAAACTTGGCAACAAACCTGTATTGCTTAATATTTTTTTCTACTTAATTTAAATTAATAGGTTATAATATGACTTAATTTTAACTAGGGCTGTCAAACGATTAAAAATTTATTGTTAGTAATCACAGTTTTAATCACACTGTTAAACAATATTGGAATACTATATATATAAATATTTTCAAATATAGGCTCTGGGCTTCACTCCTGCTTCTGCCACATTGGTATTAGGCGTTTATATTAGCAAATTCTGCATGGATTGCTAGTAGTTTGTCTACCCATTCTGTAGAGTGTGTGCTGTACCTTCCTTGTAAATCCGTCTCTGCCCTTTGGCTCAGGATTACTATCTCTTGCACTGTTCTCTTCCATTATACATTTTGTACAGCTGACATGGATAGTGAAACTACCTTAATTCTGACATTCTGGTCTGCCACTCCTTTGAACACATAGCGCACAAGAACAGAACAGACCAGCTGGGTTCTGCAGAGTGAAGAGTTCAGTGAGTTTTGCTCTAGATTCATTAAATGCATCTGTTTACCAATGCTGAAGTGGAGGATGGAATGGAATTAGGCCTTGTATACACTAGTCTTTTCTGGAGGATCTCTCACTCTTTCTTTACCACTAGTGTAGCTCCCCTGGTGATGGGAGTGAGACATAGTGATAGAGCACAGGCATTTTTACCACTACCCCATGTTGGACTCTCTCTGTTCAGGGTTAATTAACATGGTGGTAGAAATGCCTGTACCCTTTTTGTGGTATGGTCTCTGTTGTTACTACTGGTGGTGGTGTGATGGTGTGTAGTGTAGACACAGCTCAGTAGAAGCAACAAGACGGGGTGATGAGAAGACGGGGATAAATAGAAAAAGGAAAAATGATACTTGTCTGAGTTAGAGGTGCGGTAGGAGAATGGATTCCTTGGCCTGGCCTGTTAATCCAATATGAAACACACACAAGATAGGGTAGAGAGAACTCTTTTTGAAGAAAAGAACTGGTTATTATAATTGGAAGAAAATCCGTTCTTTATTTGCTTGTGTACAAGAAGGAATGTTGGTTAAAAGAAGTATATTGGGAGTATATTGCTCCTGCTCTGTGCACTCTTACTTCCTTGTTCTCTCCTACCCTTCTGTTAGATAGAAGCCCTGTCCTCATTAGTTGGTGGGCAGGATATTGTATGTGGTTTGGTTTTGGCATCATGCTGCTTGCTATTATAGCATACGTAGGATAACTCATTTAAACACAACTGCCAAACAATGGGAAATTGAATAAATCAATCCTGAAATACATATGAAGTTCAGGTTAGCCAGCTGCCATCCTATTCAGCGTGTGCCTTTCCTTGCATTAGTGTTATCTTCAGATTGCACTGGATATTTGGTGTTCAGTCCTGTTTCTTCTTTTTTCCGGGATGCTATGCATGGCGTCCATGTTTCTTCACAATAGTGACCAAATAAAGCAGAGCCTCTGTATACAGGCATTATGTTTTAAAATAGAGTAAAACAAGCAAGCTGCCACACTCAAGGCAAAAGGTATGTGTGTACATTGAACTCACTTGGAGGTCTTCATTCTCTCCAGATCCTGTGATTTTAGTGGTGGGTGGGTGTGTGGATGTGGATGTTTTGGTGGAGAAGTGGCTCCTTTCGGTCTGAATCCTGAAAGGAGTGCTAGCGCAGGGAAACTCTTAGTGAGGCTCTGTGCAGGGGTCTCTGTCCAGATCCAGTTGTAGAATTGGGGCATTAGTGGCTGAGTCCATTGTGCATTTTGGTTTGTTTGCATAGTATGTCAGTGAAATTTAAATAAATGTCTAAGAAGCTAGCAATAGGATAATTGTGGTTGTCCTTCCTATATCTAATGAAGGGCTCCGGTTTACTAAGCTCACGTCTTCTCTCCTCTCTATGGGCCTGATCAAAAACCCACTGAAGTCAATGGAAAGACTCCCATGGACTCAAATGGGATTTGGGTCAGGTCCTAATAGAGTAGAAGTACCGTGTAGCAGTTCTGGAAATTTACTCCTTTGTTAAATCCATACAGAATATACTTACTTTAAATTTTCTTTAGTTTTGCTAAGATTTTGGAGAGTGGACAAAACAAGAGATTTTTCTCCTCTTTACTCTTGTTATTTGAGATTTGTCCCAGGGAACAGAGCAGTATTTGTCCCCAGTCCTTCATGGAGACGTAGTTCTTATGCATGGTACGGGAGATCATTTTTACCATAAATTGTAGGATTGACTTGTTTTTGCAAAATTTAGCTGAAAACTGGAGCTCTTATTCTAGCAACTTCAGTGCCTCTTAGGCAACTCTTGATAGCTATTTAAAAAGCCTCTTTTTAACTGTTAAGTTTTCCCCGCCCTAAAACTAGTACTTAAATGTCCTTTACTGTAGTATTGGTGAGGAGGATTTTGCTCTGCTAGCCTCTTGCCAGAGTTGTTTGGAAATCTTGTGGGTTTTTTCATATTTTTTCAATGCTTTAGAAATAATTGTTACCTCAAAATTATTGGACTCTAATGAAAAGAAATATAGCACCACTTTGAGCAAGAGAATATTCACATACCAAAACCCTTTAAGTTAGGGTTAAAGTGAACATTATACTTCAAAAAACCAAAATGCTCAAAAGTAAAAAATTTAAAATCCAAGGGTCAGAGTCTGTTCTCTGCCTCAGAGTGGAAAGAACAGCCTAGGGGGGGAAAAGGGAAGCCAAAATGGCATTAAACCCCCTTTGTGCCTTTCAAATTCTGGGCTCCTCTGCAGGGCAACATGTGGGTTGCCAGCTTTTTAGTAGCACAAAACTGAACACCCTAGCCCCGCTCCTGCTCTGAGGCCCTGCCCCCACTCACTACATTCCCCCTCCTTTGGTGGCTCACTCTCCTCCACCTTTGTTTCACTGGGCTGGGGTTGGGGTGTAGGAGTGGGGGGGAAGGCTCCATCTGAGGGTGCAGGCTTTGGGGTGGGGCTGGGGATGAGGGGTTCAGGGTGCGGGAGGGGGCTGTGGGTTGAGGCAGGGGGTTGGGGCGTGAGCTTACCTCTAGTGGCTCCCGGTCAGCTGCACAGTGGTGGGGCTAAGGCAGGTTTACTGCCTGTCCTGACTCTGCACTGTGACCTGGAAGCGGCTAGCAGATCCGTCTCTTAGGTGGAGGCGTGCAGAAGGCTCTGCACGCTGCTCTTGCCCACACGCACCGCCCTCGCAGCTTCCAGTGGCTGCAATTCCCGGCCAATGGGAGTGCGGAGCCAGTGGCCCCTCCGCCTAGGAGCCTGACCTTCTGGCCGCTTCCAGGGCGGAGCGTAGAGCCAGGACAGGTAGGGACTAGCCTGCCTTAGCTCTGCGGCACCGCCGACCGAACTTTTAATGGCCCAGTTGGTGGTGCTCACCGGAGCCACCAGGGTCCCTTTTCGAGCGGGTGTTGCGTTTGAAAACTGGACACCCAGTCACCCTAGCAACATGGCCCCTAGCACAAGTTAGGGAAGCCACTAAGGGCTGCTGTAACTGACAGTGTCTTCCCACAATTGCCAGAGCTCCCCCTTGTAGCTCTCGCTCTCTTTCTCCTACATGGTGGAATAGCATAATGTTGCTTATGCTGCCATTTTGCTACCCATGTGTGGAGGGAGCTCTCTCGGGGGGAGGTTCTTTTTCTGCCCCATTTAAGTCGCTTTTATGTCACCAAAGCTGTTTAAAGGGGACTTGCACAGGATCTACCCCAAGATTCCTACATCAATCTTAATTCTTCGCCGCATCCCTACTGTAACGTAAACATCCTTTCTACCACTGTCCATGGTATTCTCTCTCAATACAGATGAAACTCTATCTCTTCCTACAAAACTCTTCATTAACAGTTGCATTTGGGATTGACATGTGACTCTGCTAGAAACTATATCTGGGTGAGAGCTGGTTGGGATGGGGGAGAGGTGAATTTGAAAAAAAAAATAGAAATATTTTTCCTTTATATATAATATATACACATTTAATTTTTTAACTTAAATTCATTGAAATTTTTCAGAATTTCAGACAGCTGTGCCTAGAGTCCTAGGGCCAGATTTTCTTGCATTCCAGCCTCTGTGCACAGCTGTTGTGGCACAAAGGGGTAGGAAAACATCTGGACTGGGTCAGCTGAGACTTGCCGCTGATAATGGGGCACTCTTAGCTGGTCTAAAACCAGTATATTTGGTTCCTGAACCAAATGTTTCTCCCAATACAGGAACATGTTGTTGTTTGGAGGGGGAGAGGTATGGTGGGAAGTAGCTGGAGTATCTGGCTATCTGCAGCCTGCATACGCTTGGTGTGCAAATTGGTCCTAAAAATCATGACAACTAATAGGATCTTGACACACCCCATCTCCTGCACTGTGCTGAGCCAAACAGCTGAGCCAAACTGCACAGCAGAAAATCTGGGTCTTAGTTTTGAAATATAGTTCAGAGCTGACCTCTCAAAGTCTCCTGTTCCACTACAGCATAAAGACACCATTATACCTGGTGCATCCTTGTGATGTGAGGTCTTGCCTATACTATACTCAATTCCGCTTCTGGCTATAGATCAGAGAACAATACACTCCCCATAAAGGCCTCAGATCTGGCTGAACCCTCTTTTGCACAAATGCAGTGACGTCAACAATTAGCCTATATTGTGGAAACCATGATCTCCAAAGTGTGTGCGTTTTTTTTTTTTTTCCTAGTATGGCATTCATTTCTGTAGTCTCATCAGCACAGTGCAGCTCCAGCTAGGCTCAGCTACTCAAATATGGATCTGATTGTAGGATTGGGACTGATTCTGTTTTAAATCAATGTTTTCAAATAAATATCCCTTAAAACTTTCAGGATGTAGCCATCCTAACTGATAACAGAAGTAAAGCATCACTCAAAGCAAGATAATATAATGGCTGAAGCTTGTAAACTGTGTTTGATGGAACTGTTTAAACTATTAAAATTTACATTTTTAGGGATTGAAATAATTAACTTTCACATTTTTGACAGACGTGAGAATGGAATTTTGAATTTCCTTCCCATGGTTGAATTGCTCTGAAATGTATCAAGAAGGGGAATCTGCATTTCCTGTGATGAGGAAGCAGTGTGACTACTGAAATGCATTCCTTTCCTTTTCAGTACATATCTTTTATTTAACAAGATTCTGTTGTAAGGAAAAGGTCCTGGGTTTTAGGATGGAGCATATTTTCAACAGAAGAACACACTGCCCTGATGAATAAAAGAAAGGCAGGTCTTGGAGCAGTTCACTTTGGGGAAGGAGGGACTATGGTATGCATCTAGGAAGGTAGTTACTTAGATAAAATGCTCCCCTCTACCTCCTTTCACACATCCACACAGCAGTTTACTGTCTACTCAGAGATACATTATTTCAAGCCCTGCATGTGGTTGAAGGGTTAGAAAAAAGAAAGGGGGAAAAAAAAATCTGTGCTTAATTGACTAGAAAACAAATAATTTTATTTTGTTTCTGATCTTCATTTATAGCACCAGCAACAAGTGGTGCAGGCTGTGGAACGTGCCAAGCAAGTGACCATGGCAGAACTGAACGCAATCATTGGGGTATGTGGTCTTTCCATTTTAGCTCTAAGTGTTTGTAATTAGCTCTTTTTCTTTATTTAAAAAATAAAAATTAAAAATTTGTTCCATCAACTGAGCAAAAGTTGTGGACGGCAGTGAAGTTAAGTAGTCTGACTTAATCTGCATAAAAACTGATTGCTACATAAAAACTTTTATTGAACCGTGGCCATAAGGTGAATAGTGTAACTGTTTTATCCATCCCTCTGGGAATCACCTTTTTTTTTTTTTTTCGTAGTTTTCTTCTTTTTATTTATTTTTTATTTTTTTTAAGGAAAACTTTTTTCATTTGCTTAGTGCTGTTCAGTCTGCCTCTGTAACTACCTTATAGGTAGCATTTGATTTGCACTGCTACTGAACGAGGGTTTTTACCTCCCTCCCCTCTCCGGTCCATGTGCGTGATTGTCAAAAATAGCGAGTATCCACTTCGTAGCTCACTTTTTTAAAATAAAAAATCCCCCCCCCCCCCAATCTACAATTAAATGACATATCTCAAAGGAAGTGATAGGTGCCATGCTCCCAATTGTCTGAAAAATACAGGGCCCCTCGTCTGAAAACATTTCTGGCAACAGTATAGCATAGTGTAGAAGTCCTGCAAGGTTTTAGGGGTCTGGGCAGCCATAATGTTTACATCTTATGACTCAAGAGGAAAGGAAAAACAATTAAATATTGGCTGTTCACATTGCATAAAATAAAGGTGAGAAATCATAGCTTAATAGCACATTATTCACATCTATAATTATGCAGCTGGTGCAAGCAGTTGTTTAAGCTATTCTAATGAAGGTACTACAACTGTACTTTCCTTATTCTATCCCCTCCAAAATGCTTTTTCTTTTGTGTATAGATTATACACAAATCTTTCCTTTATTCAGTGTATCAAACACACTTTGAAATGCTAATTATTCCATTTACGTTCATTAAAATTCAAATTGCTGAGTGAAGATGTGGATAAGGGTCGCCAAATAATCAATCTGAAGTGAAGATATTGCTTCAATTATGCCACTGTCTTTTAACAAGGAAATCAGGACTTTCTGATCATTGCTGACGGTAGTGTAGAGCAGTTGTCTGATTGTAGCTTGTTTTTAATAGTCAGTTTCTAACTCTATTTTGTATCCCTCTGACCACAAGAATATACTGGTAGTCAATTAGAAAATATAAATGGAAAAGAGTAACCTTTATTTCCTGTGAAGTGCCCCTTGGAAAGAAGGGGATGAATCAGAGCGAGTCATGTAGAATCATGAATAACATTTGTTGTATGTCTTTTACGCTCCAGTGGGGAGAGTGGGAGATGAATAATTTCCCAATTAGTTTTCATTACCTAACCAAAATACTGCCTACTATTAACATTCTTTGCATAAAGTAAGTTGCGAAAGATTGGATTTTTTTTTTTAAAGGTATATGTGTATGTGCTGCATGTCTCTGTGCATTGCATTGTGTGTGTGCCTGCATGTATAACGCGTACTTTATAAAATTGTATATATAAAGTTGTGTGTGTGTGTGTGTGTGTGAGAGAGAGACTCAACATTACATTTCTTGAAGAATCTATAATATGTTTACTTTCTACCAACTAGAGAATCAGGTATTAATGTAAAATGTGTGACATTATTACAAATGTTGCAGATTTCACTTGTTGGTTTAAAGTTTTATCCTGCTTTCCATGAACCACTAAAACACACACACACACACACACACACACACACACACTAAATATAAACAAATAGAGTGGATGCTTATTCAAGAATTTGGTGATCATCATCTTTTCTAAAGGACAGAACTAAACTTCCTATTTTGTCCAAGACTGTCTGAGCCTACTTTTTCAGATTGATTGAAATTCTACCTGGCCCAGATTTCCTAAAGGCTGTAATTTGTGGCTTGAAGAAGATAACTCCCCTTTTACCTTCCCCACAAAAAATAATTTGTACTTACTGTATTTCTTTTGTACACTCTTTTGATTTGGAAAGGTGGGGATATTTTATGTGGATCTCTCGTAGTTTTTGATAGAACTGCAATATTCCTGACCGAAAAATTCTTGTTTTGTGATTTAAATTATTATATAAAAGGAGTAATTTGATAGAATCTTTAGGAGATTTATTAGGAAAACTGATTGAATAGGATAGCAAGTTATCAAATCAGCATACGTTTTAGTTGTATGGATGGATACCCGTGAATAAATCTCTATGGATATACCTGCACAGAAAATAGAAGCAAAATTATGACTGTAGCACTAGCACTAGAAAAACTCTGACACATTTAAAATGCATACCAATAAAAAGCAAAGAACATAATTAGAACATACAACTTCTTTTTAAAAAACTCTAATTATGCTCTGTCTTGTGTTAGTTTGCAGTTTGCTATATCTGCCAGAGTTCCTGCTGTTGTAACATTGTGGTGTTTTAAAAAGGATCCACTACTCAGTGGCTGTTTACAATTTTTTTTAAAAAATAGTCTTTATAATAACCATTTAGTTCTGAGCTGGAGTTGTACTGGACTTAGAGTTTTTAAAATATAATTGTGGATAACAAGTTTCTGTATACTGAGGGCCCTGTATAATGCTTAATGTATACTGAGATCCCAGGGCAAAAGCCCTTTTTGGTTTGAATGGTGGACTGTGGCTTAGGATTTCAGAATTGGATTCTGTGAGAGTTAAAGATGGCACAAGGAAAAAAATGAATGTGCACGAATTATGAGTTTTTCTCTTTGAGCCTCATGTATATATTTTTACACGAATGTACTCGGATTTAATGAAATCTGATGAAGCATCTTCTTTTTAACTTTGCAGTATTATTCTATCTTCATTGGTAAATGAACCAAATCACTGATCCATGCAGTTTAAATGCAAAATACTGAAGTGAGCCTGGAACCTGGAGAGACTGCTTGTTCTCTTGACAATAAGCTAGTTGTGTTTAATGGAATGAAACATGGTTATAATGACTTCTTTCACAGGTCATGTTCAGTTTAAAACTGTTGACAGATTGAAACAAGTTAAATTTTTTTTTTTAAGAAATGGTGAAGTGTGGGGGGAGGACAAAGTACCTAGATATCCTAAATATACCAGAGAAGTAGTTTAAACTTAAATGAATGCAGACTTTTTAACTGATGTTTGCAGTAGTCTATATTGTGGATTAGAGATCTTATTTTGAGTCAGTTCTCTTGAACAATTTGAACCCTTCCAAGTTCACGCTGTTGGGATAAGGAATCTTATGTTTCAGTTGATCTTGTCATGTGTCACTGTGTCTGTTTTTAAATTAGAAACAGCAAGATCATACTGTTGGAGCAACGCACATTGTAGTCTTAAATCAGTAATATGATCTAATTAGGAATGATGTTTTAATTTCCTGCATTATTAAACAGTCATCTAACTTCCTTAAAATATTTTTTAATCCATTATTCTGTATAATCAGAACATGCTGTGTGAATGTGGTTGCGTTTTAATAAAGGGAAAAGTCACTAATGTGTAATCAGAGTAATTATTTTTTTTCTGTTTGTGTTTCTTTCGTATGCATATTTAAAGCTGTATATATGTTCAACTGCACTTAGGTAGTAAGACCGAAATGGAGGCTATCGTTCATATGCGTGTTTATCACAGAGAGAGAGAGAAATGTACTAAAATCCAAAAAAGAACAGGTATGTGGTGGTGTTCAAAGAAAAAGCAGTTTAGCACAAGATATGCTGAACCTCCATTTTTAGCAGTGACATTTTAATGATAGGAAGTCTGCAAAATTATTTGCCATCAATTGTGAAGGCAATAACAAGCCTTGGTGGTTTTTCACACTCTCTGTGTTAAGTGCTTTCAGAATGACAGCGTAAACTGTGTTAGAGAACTCCAAGGAAGTAAAACTGATTAAAATGTTCATGCTTGAATGGTGCTGATGGAATAGTTCATTTGGACTTTCTCTACCTCCTGCAGCTCAAGCTGAAATATTAAAATTCAGTGGATTTAAATCTCTCTCTCCCCTCAGCTCAGGAAAAAAACATTACATTTTAATAGGTTTTAAACTCATAATTCATTGGCTTGGAGCAGCACTATTAAATCTATTTAAATATTACTTGTATTACTAAGGATATGATTTAAATGATTTTACCTTTACCAATCTATATGTTTGAGTTTTAAAAAAAAAAAAAAGCTTTGGTTTAATTTGTAAGCATTTTGTTTTACTATGTCAGTTTTATTACCTTCTTTAAAAATAAGATTCTGTTTTTAAAGTTACTGGCAGTTGCTGGAAAAAAGGACCTTTTTTGTATTGTGACATATAATTATCAAGCTATCAAGTTCCCTCTTCAATACACCAGTTATCAAAATTTCCATTCCGTGTTTTAGACGGAAACACTTGTTTGCTTGAGCTCGGAAGCTGCGTGGTTTTTTTTTCTTTTTTATATGAGTAGTCCATCAGCCAAACCTCTCATACTTTCACAGCAGAAGTGTGGAACAATGACTCTTAAGAAAACAATATGTCATCTTTTATACATTCACAGATATGAGGATCTTAGAAAGCGGTGTCGTGTAGATAAGTGCACACAAGTTCTAATAAAAACTTAGCATCAATGCATGCTATTATTCCCTTGGCGCCAGTGGTCCAGAGCTCCTGCTGCTAAATGCTAATACATTTTTGCACTGGTGCTTAACATATAGAGCAATTTCTGACTGCTTGTGCAAAGAGTCTTCTCTCTGCCTTTCAAACGAGATTACAGTGTAGGTAAGAGTAAGGGCCTCTGGTCTCAACCAGATCCTCAGATGATGTAGTTTTGTTGAAGATGCACTGAGAGTCTGGCCCTGGATCTTTAGAAGGGAAGAGGAGCTAGCTTTTCCTCCAGATCTAAACATCTAGACATTGTATCTATTTGTGGGAGGGGCAAGCGAAGCTTTTTCTCTGTAGATTGTGGATGTTTTAATTTCAGTTTGTTCAATAAAGTCATTCTTGCCAATTGTGTACATTCGAAGATGGGAACTTCTGAGAGGAAGGAGGGTGCAGTATGAATTAGTAAATGCACTGTGACCCGTGTGCAACAATGATTTCTCTCTCTGTCTTTTTTGTTGTTTGATCAAAGGCTCTGCCCATATTATGCAGTGCTTGGAGTTTAAAGGCTGTAAAAACAAATTGGCCACCTGTTGTATACTGTACACAGATTGTTATGGTGGGAAGGCAGAAGAGGAGGTTGGCTCAATGGTGTATCTGTTTTGTGTTGTATTTATTTGCATCGTGTGCCCAAGGAAATATTGAAATGCACTGTGTCGTATTTAATTACTGTATTCAGTGTTTGTGTATTGAAAGTGCAAGATGCTTTGGATCAAATGGCTTGCAATTTGTGACGGTATCTAGTGCTTTCAAGTGTATTCTTTATCCTTTGAGTTTTGATGATTTAACCTGGTGCAGAAGGCTGTAACATTGGTAACTTTTGAATTATTCATCTAAAATCTGGATAGGTCGCAGGCAGGGTTGCCAATCCTCAAGGATTGGCCTGGAGTCTCCAGGAATTAAAGATTAATCCTTTAATTAAAGATTGTCATGTGATGAAGTCTCCAGGAATACATCCAAAATCGGCAACCCTAGTCCCGGTTGATGCTGTTCTTGGGGTGGTTGGGTTTCCCCCCACGTCCAGGTGCCAGCTACAGAACCTTATAGCAGCTGAAGCATGATATAAAAAGTCTCCTGCTCTCCTCAGCACTTGCTGTAATTCAGAAGGGCTGAAAAAATAAGAGAACCTGAGTCCTCTTTAGGGTTTTTTAGGCAGTTAATTTTAATGCAGATATTGATTGTTTAGTATTTCCTTGCAGGGGTGCGAAAACAATTTGTATAATGGGGGTGCTGAGAGCCCTTGAACCAAACTGTAAACCTTGTGTATGGTGGAAACCACTTGAAGCCAGGGGGTGCAGCAGCACCCCTAGTTCCAGCACCTATGTTTCCTTGGCAACTGTTCTTAGTGTATATATTTTAAAAGAGCCTTGTTATGTTTGGAACAGAACCTTGCCATTTCTCTGCTCATGCTGGGTGTCCTAATTGTTGAATTATATTGAACTGTCTTCACCAGAGTACCCCATGACATGCTGCAGTACAGGTTGCAAATCACTTATTACCTCCCACTCACCAATGAGTGAAGTCCGAGGTCTTACTCATTGCGGTTTAAATAAGTGCATATGGCATGATCAATGTCATATTTGATCAGGGGAAGGTATGGCTTCTGACTCCACGTTTCTCAAGGTCTTCAAAATCCTTACAACTCAGTTGTGTGACCACCATATCTTTTTGAATTGTAGTCTCTGCAGGTGTGTGAAGCCCTGTGGAGGATTTGCTTCAAGTTCTGTGGCAACAGCGTGTGTTGTTGCAGACAACCACGTGCAATATTTTCCCTCTAACTGTATTTTATAAGCTAGCACTTCATGCAAAGGAGAAAAGAGGGAGAAAAAAATTGCTTAGGAGGTCTGTAATCTAACACACACAAGTTGCTGACATACCAAACCTAGGATTTGTCATTGCACATCAGACCATTGGTCCATCAAGCACAGTATGTTGCCTTCAGCAGTGGCCTACACTGATGCATCAGAGGGAAAATGTATTCTGTAATACACCTATGTGATTGTGCAGTATGGTGTGGGTGGAGATTTCCTAATGATCACATCCTGGATAATACTCAGCTGGAAACATAAGGATGCAAAGATACCAGGGGGAAATGCAGTTGTCTTTACATGAGCCTGCCTGGGGAATAATGTGAAGTCATTATCAAGAGAGTCATGGTTTCTTTAAAACTAGTGTTCTAAAATAATCTCTAAGTACACTGTACACCCATGATATAAACTTTTTTTTTCAGTCGTATTTTGTAGGCTGGAGCACTCAAGAATTAACAGGGCCCTGATCCAACAGAGCACTTAAGCACATATTTATCTTTAAGCACAAATAGGTCTGTTGACTTTGATGGACTGGTCATGTGCCTAAAGTTAAGCGTGGGCTAGCCTGGGGTCTAAATTATTGGAGAAAGAATAATATAGAAAAAGAAAATATTTAGGGGCATTAGTGTGTGGCAGAAGGAATAAAACAGACATTATTTGAAGTTCAGATTGTTTGTAATTATTTTGTTAGTGGGGGATGCATTAGCTAAGACCATTCCTTGCATACTGTTTACAATTTTGCAGGGTCTTATTTACCATGTACCTGTGCAGCCCACATCACTAACATGTTTAAACACCTCACTAATGTTAATTAATTTATCCTAAAAACCCCATTGTGAAGTAAGAAAGTACTACTTTCTCCATTTTAAAGATGTGGAAACTGAGGCACGGAGATTAAGTGGGTCACCCAGGATCTCTCACACAGTCTGACAGATCTGTAAATTTAACCCATCTCTTCATAGTCCAAGTCAAGTGCTTTAGCAACAGGAGCTTTCTTTACCCAAGTTGCTGTATGCGGAAACTGCCCTAGAGGGCAACAAAAATTATTCTGGATTTCGGTTATTTGAATAATGAAGACGAGAGTAGAGAGACTGGAGTGCTGAAATTTTAGAAATAAAAGGACATAGGTCCTAATTACAGCCCTATGTGAAGAGCTGGCAGTGCATCCACTTACGTCAGTACTGAATTGTGGTCTGTGGGTTCAACCCTTCTCTCCCTGAGATCAATGGGAATTTTTTAATTGGCCTAAATATGAGCAGAAGTGTAACACAAGTGGAGATCTCCTGAGGAACAGAATATATTGAAAAGAATGGACTGATGCCAAGAAGTTGCCTACTAACAAATTTCTGTCCCAAGTAAAAGATGTGCTGAAGTTGAAGGTAGAGTGTGTGTGTGTGTGTGTGTGTGTCTGTCTGTCTGTCTGTCTAAAAATAGGCATATAATATAAACATTTAAATACTTTAAAATGTTGCACAGTATAAGAATTAGTCACTGTGGATATTAGAAATAGCCATCAAGCCGTTCTACGCCTAGCAGTTAAAAACAGGAGGATGAAGAATCATTTTAGATGTAAAACACGATAAACAAATACAAACCTATGTGTTTTTAATGTCGAGCCTTGTGTTCTTATGTAACTCAGGCTAACTCAGTGTGGCTCTTTGCCCTCCTCTAGTGGCTAGACCTCATAGAGGTTTGAGTATATTGCTGACTCCATGCTAATGGCTCAAGCAATACAGGCTCACTTTTTAGATCCAAAGGCCGTAAGTTCAAACTTGTACATCATGAGGGGCGTTGCTAAACTCTTCTTCTACCCCCTAAAGGTTCTGTAGTATGTGACTCATGAATCTCATGTGGCATTCCTTCAATTTTCCATAGATCAGTGGTTCCATACTTTTTTCATACCAGGAACCCATTTTACAAGAGAAGTTTTAGGACTGCCTATTTTGTAGTTTATGAATCCCCTCCAATCCACCCATAAAGAAAGGGGTGTGGTTGCAAACTTCCCTCCCCTTCTCCCCACCAGACCTTTCTGCAGCCTCTAAGTTACAAGTGCATGACACAGACCCTCCACAGTCTCTTAGGCGACAGGCATTGTGCAAGGAAACACACACAGAGGAGGTATGGAGATTAAATCCATTTCCCTCAATGGGTGGATAAGGTGTGGATAGAGCATCTAGCTGAAATAGGTGTTGCTACTTCTATGCACCCCATGTGTGGGCAGTGAATGTGTGTCATTATAGTCCCATTGTCGCCATTCCTAGCCCTCGCCAGACCACCCTCATCCTTCTGTTCTCCATGCTGATCTGTGCTTAGTTGTTGTTGGTCCCAGCGCCCCTGCCAATACCCTGCACAGTGGAACCTTGGAGGTTCTTCTGCATTTGGAGACTTCTGTCTTTTCTGTTGCAATAGGTGAATTTCATCCATGAAGAATGAAAGTTCCCTTTCATTAGTTAACAGTTGACAGTGGTGACATTTTTTTTTAAAAAAGGCTTAAGTGGAATAATTTTTCAGGAATTTCTGCCCTTTATCAAGAAGCTGATTCCAAATAGTGTTGTGTTGTTCTCTTCTCTTCCCTGCCATTCAGGCCCTAGTCTACACTAGAAAATTAGGTCGGCATCACAGGTGTTGGCTTCCAACTTTCCCCAGGGGTGCTCAACCCCTTCTCAACCCTCCCCTGCTCCACTCCACCCCTTCCCCCAAGACCCCACCCCCACCCCGCCTCTTCCCACTCAGTTCCGCCCCTCCCCCGAGCATACCCCATCCCCCGATCCTCCCCCTTCCTCCCAGCACCTCCTGCGTGCCACAGAACAGCTGATCCACAGGAGGGAGGGGGAGGAGTTGCTTGGCGGGGCCACTGGTGGGCGGGAGGCACTGCGGGGGGTGGGAGGGCAGCTTGGCTGCCAGTGGGTGCTAAGCACACGCTGATTTTTTTTCCATGGGTGCTCCAGGGCTGGAGTCGGCGGCTCTGGTCAGCATAATGACGTCGCATAGGGGTGCGAAAAATCCACATCCCTGAGTGGTGTGGTTAAGCTGATCTACATCCCCATGTAGTCAGCAGCAGGTTGTTGAGAGAATTCTTCCATCAACCTAGCTACAGCCTCTGGGGGAGGTGGGATTACCAATGCCAATGGGAGAATGCCTTCCGTCCGCTGCAGCATTTAAAATATAGACATGCCCTTAGTTATAATTCAGAAATGTGTGGGTGGGAACTCCTGTAATTTTACATAAGATCCTGATTCCAGATGCTCTGCAAAAATGTGCACGCCGAGTTTTGCAAGTGACTAAACGTGTTCTTTTATAAAGTGTTTGCTGCATTTCTTTGGCTGAATCTTCCTTTTTGTTGTTTGTTTTCCTTTTATAACCCTAAGCTATTTTGTTGATTAAGAAATCGCTGTACAAAATGGATTAATGGTGATACATAGTATCTGTATTCAAGATCAAGAATGGAAATGTACTCCTATTTTGTCTTTCATCCCACTTGGTGTTTCTGAGTTTATTTTCTTTCTAGACCATCCAAAGAATCCTGGAGGCACTTGGGTAATATGTGCTTCCAAGAGTTTCTTCAGTATTTTGTATATATATAGTTGTTTTAAATAGCCTTTATTATTATATTATGACAGTTACGATCACCCCCTGCCCTCATAGTTGTCCAAGTCTGCCTCCCTTTCCTTCCTTCACGTTGTCCAGTGTTCTAGGATTTAGATCCATGACTGTGAATTAATAAGAAATTTGCCACTTGTTTTTTTTCTGTGGACTTTATTCCCTCTGTTCCCTTTTTGCCTCTTTTACTTTCTCTTCCCAGTCTTTCCCTACTACAAGCATTTATTGAAAGCACTCTTGTTCCTCTCTGTGGTCAGAAATGAAATCCATCAGCTTTTTCCAGTAAATTAGCTCTGTGTGTGAGAAGGAACTGTTCTGAGAGCTCACCTGTGTCTGATACCCTTCCTTCCACTCCCCATACCAAGCATTCCAATTTTCAAAGTGATGGCTCTCTGTGTAGTGAGACTTTGAAGAAATCAGGCCATCTTCTGTGTTACATGCATTCTGCTACTTCAGTTACAGCAAACCAATCTTATATATTGCATGCATTTGGCAATATTTTTCATCTTAATGGAGGGGCTGTTGCATGGATCTCTTTTGCAGCTGATTTTACCATGTCTTTTCTCACTGTTAGATGATTCATTAGGTAATCAGAAAAATCTGGGGGCGGGGGAGTTGTGTGGCATTACCTCAGAAGGGAGACCTGTGTGACTGTTGGAGGAAATATACAACTAGTGATAATTGTGGCAAGTGATATTAAGAGGTCTGTGCATATCACGTTAAACACAAGACTTCCAAGACAGTGTCTTTCTAATTCAGAGTCATGGGTGCCAAAGTACTCTAATCTCCTATATTTAATTGCTTTACTTGCTAATATTTGAACCAGATATTGACATTAACCACTTCCCCCTTCATGGTTTTTGTCTTTTTCTTTTTCCTTCCTTTCCCTTTCACCTGCTTCAGTTTTTTGTAGCTGTTTTGTATGTGATGCTGTCTTAATTATGATTTCACCTGAGCAATCATTTAATCTATGAAATCTAATAAGAATATTTTTTCTGGATACTTCCTTGATGTTTTCCCCCTCCCCTGCTCTGTTGCAAGTTGTGTGTGTGTGTGTGTGTGTGTGTGTGTGTGTTTTCACAAGCAGAGACTATAAAGTAGGTCTTTGAGAGATTCATTTGTTCACATCAAAAATGTCTCCAGGTTAGAGGAGGATGTTTGGATAATAGCAGTGAGTTTTCAGGGTCTATAAAGGGAAAAGCGGTAGATTACTCTGACACAGAGCTGCTTGGAAAGTATCCAGTAGACACTTGAATCCTTTCCAGGAAAATAGGCTTTGATTGTGCTGACTATAACAAGAGAACATTAGAAGCTAATTTGTTAGTGGGTTTATTATTGCATTTTACGATACATTTGATTTCTTTTTTTTTTAAGATGGGGAGAGGGGGAGGAAAAAGAGTTAACTTAGCATCAATGTTTAGAATCTCCTTGGTAGAAATCAGTGATATTCAGTCTCCAGATAGAGAAACTTTTTGTAAAATACTTTAAACTTTCCATTTAGAAGGGACAAGAGTAGTTTCACAATTGTAAACAAGGATGTCACTGTAGAGTATCTGTAAGAAAAATCCTACTGAGAGAATCTCTTAAAATACTGATTAATAATAAACAGATGTTATCTTTTATTTGATATGTTTTTGAATGTTTGATCTCAATTTCAAATACGTAGGTTGTTTCAACAAACATTTTGCTTAATGTACTTCTAAAACTATTATTTACGTTTTTGGGTTACCTCTCAGTTATTTGATTCCTCTCCACCTTTGCAACAGCACTTGATGAAATAACAAATACATGCAGCACTATTCTATACTGTACTTCTCAGCCAGTTTTAGATGATAAAAGCTTCTTCAATTGAGTTAACTGTTGTCATGATTAAGCACCCAAAATTATTCTGAGCAGTTTACAGTACAAATAGAAAGACGTATGTCCTGCCTTAGAGTTTACACTCTTATGCCCTAGTCCTGCAGACACTTAAGCACATGCTTAACTTTATGTATGTGGATAGTCTCATTGTAGTCCACAGGACTAGGTGTGTGTAAAGCAAACCACATGTACAAGTGTTTCGAAGTTATATAATTAGGGGGTAACAAATAAAAGGGGGAAAAGGGTAGAGCCACATTTTCTGGTCTTCTGTGTTCAGTTGTGTGACAAAAAGTAAATTTTAAACTGGCTGGAGGTTCCCCTTGGAGAATTCTCTCTGCACAGAAGAATGTACAGCAGTCCTGTACCAGCTGCCCTGCCCTGCCCTGCGCAACCCAACCCCAGCGTGAGTGAGAGGAGGGGGAGCGCTGGGTTGCAAGGGCATCCATTACACCTGATCCCCTGCTGACTTGCAGTGCTTGCACCAGGGGCAGAGGCTAGAGTAGGCCCTGTGCTGCTCTAACTTCCACTGTGGTCAAGAGGCTTGAGACCAATAAGCCCAGTTGGACACAGCGGAGAATTGGTGTCAGTATATGTATTATTGTCTTGAGTATAGTTATTCATTCCAAAGATCACAAAATGGCAGTTAAAGATGCACAGAGAACTTCTAGCTCTCATCCCTTATGCAAATACTTTACCACACAGCCTTTTAATTTTATGATCATACTACTTTTCCTGCCTCCTTTGTACCCAGGATTAATGGTGTTCTGTGAACGAGGTAGCTGAGCGGCATTTCATTTTTATCATTTTAGCTTTTGGACCAATGTCTGATTGGTTAACCCTCCCTATAATATGGCAGGGTGCAGGACTTCTCAGAGCCCTTCCTACTTCTGTGTGCATGAGTACAAATCATAACCACAACTCATAACCTCTTAAACCTGCAGTTCCACTCCAATAAAAGCAGATGTGCACATGCAGTGGGATCCTGAGATGATATTGTTCCATGAAAATTTCCACTCAGTTTATAAAGTACACATATTCGGTATCCATGGAATGTTGGGAGTTCTATAGTTTGAATCATTTAATACAACCCAGTGTATGTACTCAAACTGTTTTCTTCAAACCATTGCAACTCGGCCAAATCAAATCTCACTTTCCCTTGGCCAGTGGAAGGCATCTTTGGGCTATGGCGAATTTCAAGTTTCTGGCCCCTTCTGCTGAGGTGCATGAGCTGTTCAAAGAACGGTTGCAGATGGTTTATTTTTTTTTCCCCTAGCAGAGAAGCTGCCATTTTGTCCTCCCACTCCTTTCATGCTTGAAAACAGCTCAACTGTTTTTAATTAAACTGGCAGAGAAAACAGATCACTTCTTGACCAAGAGCAAGTGAGCCAAATTTCATCTGAGAAGGTACAGCTTCGAGAAAGTTAGAAGCCACTGAGGATGAGCCTTTGTAAAGGAAATATGTAGGCAACATCTACCAGAGGTGTCATTATGCATATTGCTTATAACATCTAATTTATTTATAGAAAATGCTAATGCTGTTTGCTGCATCAGTCATACAGAGCATGTTACCACTATAATACTGATGAAAGCAGATGCTTACTTTAGAAATGTCAGTGGAAAAATGGATGGAAATTGGGGGTGGGGGGAAAATGATAGTCTCCAAGCTTTGTCTACAAATCAAGGTACATCCACCAGACACACGGTGCATTGTTAATTTTTGTAGTACTGTTCTTCATGAGTGTCCTTTTTTCTTGTGTAATTTGGTCCTCAGGGGAATAGTTAATGTTGACATTTATTTTCTGTCAGTGTTAACACCCCACTGAGAAGGACAGAGGCTTCTGACTCCTTTGAATTATCATTTGAGGCTCTCTGCAGACCCAGGCAGACAATGCTGCATCTGTTTATGCGCAGTTCTCTGTTTGGCGGCTTTCTCCCCAACACTCTCTTATTTAAAAAACAAAAATACTTAGATGATGGAGTACTAGGTGTCATTCTCCTAAATAAATAATTCCATCTTGCTGAGTAGCTACAAAGCAGCCACACTCAACCCCTGCAGCTAAACAATGCATCGTTATCATCTTAAATTCTGAGCAATAAAGCATCCTTCTATAAGAGCATTAAACAAATACACACATTTGATGCTTTCCACAAGTAGTGGAACCTTACGAGAATGGTATTGGCTGAAGAGCAGGGATAGAGGGCTGGCTACTCCTTCCCTCTTCCCGGGAGAATTCTACCTTTTTTTGTTTTATTGATAAAGGTGGGGTAGGGTAGGATTGGCTCTACCCATCTTGATTCTAAAACCAGTGTTACATTTCAAAAACTATGAAAGGTGTCTCTGTTTTAAGAGTAGCGTCTTTAGAAAATGCAAACACTTACTTACAGGTAATGTTTCAGACAAACTATTCATCATTTTTTATATTTATGCTATTTTAAACCAAACCCACTCTTGATTCAGGTTTAAAGCCAGGGAGGGAGGGAGAACTAATTAATGGATCAAGGTTCTTATGGACTATTCAAGTCAGGAGACAGAGTGGTGGGTTGTGGGGGTAAATTTTCTATTAAATCAAAGATTTAAAAAAAACCAGGACCAGATGCCTCACAATTAGAAATTTGATGTGATTTAACATTAGTCCTGAGAAGTGGCAGCTCTAAAAGTAAAAGCAAATTTTAACGCTAAGCTAGTAACTGTAAGAACAAAAATTTGGTTGACTGCCTATTATTGGGTAAGTCTTGAGCTGAGCAGATCCCTGGTGGGATATATTTAACGTAACATTCCCCCCCCCCCCCACACACACAGACACTTTTTTTTTTTCTCTTCCCATTCAATAGCTACAACAAACCATCTACCCCACAATGGTTAGTAAAGCACAGAGCTTGATGCAGCCTTGGCTGAGGTCAAGCACTCCAATTCTAACCTCTCAAGGGTTTTCTCTGTGTTGCCAGTGTACTGGTAAAAATGACTTTAAACTCTTGTCAGCGCAGTTACTGGTGCATGCATCACAGTCCCACTCAAATAAACCTGTCACAACACAGAGTCAGCAGCTAGAGAAGAGTACAAGGGCAGGCCTCTAGCTTTTCATTCGAGCATCACTAAACGTGCACAGAGTGCCCAATTATTTCAGCATTATTGAGCAAGCCTACAGGAGGACCCAAGCCTTGCTACATTAGATTTTCTTTAGTAATTTGCTGAAGTACCGCTGAGGACACTTAAAGGGCTTAAAACGGTGGCTGCAACCAGTTTCCTTTTCTGGATTGTTAATTCAGGTTTTCTCTTTCAAATTAACTCTCACTGCATGCTGTGCAGTAGTGCTGGGAGAACTGTTTAACACTAATTTTCTCAATTTTCAGCTTTTTTCCCCTGCTATAACTGCTGGTATAGTTATTCACATATGTTTTGATTAGACATGTATGTGGTGTGTCTCTCCCTGTAAGAAAAAAATCCATGACTTTTTTCAGAGTAAATCGAGTTTGATCAGAACTGGCGAATCTGTTTACTTGATTCTCAATAATTTTTTTTTCTTGGTTAATTCAAACTCCAATCTAAATGAAATTTAAAGTCAGTATTATGCCCAAATATGTGGTCATCTTTGAAAACACAAAATGTGTGTGTTTATCGACACACATATCTATACGTATCACTAGGTTAACCCCCCTTTCTCAGAACAAGTTCAATATCTGTGTTTAATTTCTCACAGCAGCAACAACTCCAGGCCCAGCATTTATCACATGGACATGGTCTCCCAGTGCCTCTCACTCCGCACCCCTCAGGCTTGCAGCCTCCAGCCATCCCACCAATTGGCAGTAGTGCTGGCCTCCTAGCCCTATCCAGCGCGCTGGGCGGACAGTCCCACCTACCAATTAAAGATGAAAAGAAGCATCATGAAAATGATCATCAAAGAGGTAGGAGCTGCTAGATGACCACAAGGCTTAGTTTGTTGGTGCTTTTTGCTTTGTCTCTTCTCTAAGAAAACAGTTTTCACAAGAACTCCTATATAATTGCTCCAGTATTTATTACCTAATTGTAGACCGTAAGAAAATGTGTTCAAATGGTGGAAATCAGGGTTTATAAATCTGGTTGTACAATATTAATAATTAACTGTACAGAAAAGTTAACATCTGTGCAATTTATTCTTTAAGACATCATGATTTTTTTCGTCCAAGTGTGATAAATGTGTAATTTAATGTAAACTAACTAGTAGTTTTCTCTTTGTATTTTCCCCATGCCGTCGCCTCCTCTTCCTGCTTGTGTTGCTGCTGTTCTGTATGCAGATAGAGACTCCATAAAGGTAGGACTCTATTTCATAGGTGGAAGGAGCAACTTAAAAGAAGTGTGTGGTACATTTTATTGCAGTTTGAACTAGAAATGTACAAAATGTCATGAATTGAGACTGGATTGTGATGTTTGTACTGATGAGCAGAGTCTCACGTAGATACAGTGTTTCATTAAGAAAGCATCTACAGTATTTCATTAAGAAAGTGTCTAATAATATACACGTCGAGGATTGCAGGATAATCTATTAGCCAATGAGTTTAATTATCCCATCTTTTCTCATTGGCTGAGTCTTCAGAATTGCCTCCTGTTCCTACATTTGGAAGAGCAGAGCAGTTCTTATGTCCCGCTTGAGAGCAAAGGGTTGGGAAAATGGGCTAGCAGGTGGTATTAACTAGCCGGTGGAGACTGCCGACCTATACTCTGAATATATTCAAAATATGAACTTGTCTGCAAATGTGGAAAGAAAGAAGTTGAACAAGATGTGGAAATAAAATTTTGTTTTTACCTCCTAACCACTCGGGTTATCCCTGTTAGAAACTGTTTATTCTTTAGCCTTATCTGAAGTGGTATAGGAGACGAGTTGTTTTTTTTTCCAAGCCCGTGGAAGATGACCATCACATTAACCCCCCCCACGCTCCTCCCCCTTTCTCCACATCCCCTGAATAATTTCCTGAATTAATCTCTATAGGTAGATAGCATGAGTGTTTGCATGGCCATATAAATCCCAATATTTATAAAGGGACACATGTACAGAGTGACTTTCATAGTTATGAATGTACTAGTCTATTTTTTGTTTGTATAAGCAAATATACCAGGATGCTTATCCAGACCTGGAACACAATCAAATTGTGTGTGTGAATTTCCTGAATTTTCAAATCAGGGCTTAAAAAATGTACCCATCTTCTACTAGCATAAGAATAAGCCTAAACAGGCACTATCAAGTATGAAATGGGGGTGGGAGGGGGATGTATTTCTGGCCATGCCTCCCAAAGGAATAAACATTTGTGTACATATAACAGTTGTAACAAATTGTCAGTCAACTTTCTAATAATTTTTATAAAAAATTCATAATTTACTACTAGGACTGGTTAAATAGCAGAAAAATATTAATTGAATAAATCTGACATAGGTGTGTGATAATATTGCCAAGCCTAATAGCCAGACGACCATATTTACTGCCCAGGTAGTTACAAAATATCGGTTGTCCAGAGGGATGACACAGGTGATAACTCACTGTCATCACCTCTTACTCACTTGAGAAAAAGCTTCTGGGGAAGGGGAAAGTGTCAGGATTCTTACCTGAGTTCTCTGCTTGGGGTTTTGTCTGTCCTATTACCTTCTGACTAGTAGGTCTCTGATAAATTTTAATCCTTCCTCCCCAAGCTCTTCCCTGGCAACTCTCGATTCCCCCTTCTCACCTCCCAAGTCCCTTGGATGCGACGATGAAAGGGGGTGTTTCTTTGGTCTTGCTGCTGCAGATCGGGTGTGTCCTCTGCTCTACTCTTCTCCAGCCTGCCTTAACTGCCACTGACAACTTCGCCAAGTCACAGCACAGTGAAATTGATCTGATTGTCAGTTTTATTGTTGGCCGCAAAGGGGTCTGAATATTAGCCACGAACTGTCGGTTTTCAGTGTGAGCAGCAGAGGCACTGCAGCTGTCTGTCTGCAGACTTACAAAGACAATACTGCATTAGGTTTGCTGTCTAATTAAATTCTCTACCACAAGGGTTAGAAACGGGATTTTTGTTATTAAACGAAAGCTTAGGTGGTACAGGAGTTAATGACGCTGCATCTCCTACTCACCCTGGACAAATAGTTCAGTGAATTTTTCAAGCTCTGATTAAAAATCTATAAGTAAATCTGTACACTTTAGACTAAAATTAACCAGGTATTCTCCTCCGTCTGTATCATCTAATTAATCTGAAGCCATAATGAAACTTCACTGTTTTCTCATTATGAATTCTGTGTGCACATTTGCAAAATGCACATACATACACAAAACTGAATGAAGTTCTATTAACATATATAATAAACTAATCACTAAACTAAAATAGCATAGTGCTAATAGTACAGGATTAATCCTGCTTCCTATTCTCCCCCCTCATCCAGCCCCCCCCCCAAAAAAGAGGTGGGGGCTATAGAGCTATACACTATATTTTGTTTTCATGCTGGAAAGGTAGATTTTGTTCCTTTTGTTTTGCAATTATGTGGAGTGATTCAATGAATGACCATACATACGGCTAGAGAGACTGAGAGAAAGGTGTGACTATTTTGTACTGATTTATTATGGAATGATAGCTATAAATAGATGTTTGTCTTGTATAGTGTTCAAATTATGAGTTGTACTGTGTCAGCTTTTAGGGCTTGCTGCCAGCTTTGCAAGGTGAAATAGTTTGCTAATTTCCTTAAATGTTTTCAGTGATGCCCAGAGTAGCAGTTAGTCGCTTGTTCTATTGATCTGTCCTCCCTTAAGTGGCTCCTGGTTAAGAGAGGCTTTTATGATTGTCTGCTGTGTGACTTGAGATGGTTTTTATCAGCCAGAACATGCCAGTTGCCAGCAGCTGGAGACTGTGTGCTTGTATGAAATAATTTATTCATGCAGGATAATGCTCCTTAACATTTAACAGGTAATGAACGTGACATAAATTTCCTTCTTGCTTTTAATTTTTCCCTTTCCTCTTCTAATGTGCAAACAGGCAGCTCTGATACTCTAAATAATAAGTAATTTTTGGCCATCTGTCAAAAGGAAATTTCAATACAAATTTAAATTAATGGTGCCTGAAATTTTTTATAGCTCCTCTAAAAGCTTCTAATGTGCAGAAAATCCTGAATCTGCTGGTAGTAATTAGTGTAGCATGTAATGAGGATATGGGCAACATTATACAGCCCCAGTGTAACGTTTTGATATGGTAGCAAAATTTTGATTTATACAAGGTTGTGTGGCTGGGTTTAATTGTGAGAGACACTTTAAAGTGTTTTCTTGACGATATAGATTATTAAGCAGGGCAGATTTTAGAATAGCTCATAAAATATAAATTTAGGCTTTACTGTAAGATTCAGGTAATTAGGGTACTTTACCTATTGGTATAAAAAAAGAAGAAAGGAATTTGGTCGTATGCTTCTCTCTCCCCCTTCAAAAAAAAAAAAAAAAAAAAAATTCTGTTGCCACCAATTCCAGGGCTCTTGACCTGTCAGCCAGTTGTCTTCATTGAACTTGCCCTCCATAATTACACTGGCCTTTACCATACCTTCGTCCCCAGTCAGAATTAAATGTAACAGTTGATTCACTAACACTGGAGAGTTTAAACTTGAATCCATACAGAGGGATCCACTGTATGAAATTACTCCTTACAGGCAAGAAGGAGGGTGTGGGTCACAGGAGGGGAATAGAAGGGATAGGTAATACTTCTTATACACAAGATTTTACAGAATCTTCAGGGAACGTGATAAAAAAAAAACCCATTCATGTCCTTGCTGAACATTAAAGCCAAAATCAATGGTTGGAACCATGAAGTAAGGCAGGCTGACTTCAAAAGCCAGTTCTTGAGGCAATGGTGCAAACAAGAAAGGCACAATCATATTCCACTTTATATCACCCTTCTAAATGGAACATTTTCTGCCTGATAAACGAAACCAGACTTGGATCCTTCCAGACTCATCTCTGGAGTAAGCAGATGACTGCTGAAAGTAATTAAGAACCTTCTAGAAAACATGAGATTGTCCAGCATCAACACCAATAGGGTCCAGGGAGGAAGAAAGCTTTTGGAGCATTCTGATTTTTTGTTGGATTTAGTCTTCAGAATCTTTTACAATAAAGAGTTAAAGTATGGAAAAACTCAGTACCCAGTAAAATGGGTCGTGGGAACTGTGTGTACAGATACAAAGACAGCAGGGCAAACAAAAGGGAGAGGTGAATCACAAGGGCACTTCTAGAAGTGCTGATGTCTCAACGGCTGTGATGGAGCATAGACCTTTCTTTTAAAATTTAAATTTACCTTTTACAAAATATTCTTTCTGACTCCTTTTAGCAAGCATTGCAACTCAATGGGGGTTATTTTTAAAGGCTATTCCTAGGCACTTTGCAATGGAAAAACTTAATTCTTGCTGGCAAATTGTTCCAGGATTTTTCCATGGCTATAAGAATTGCTCAAATAGGAGACCTGGCTCTTCTCCTAATTTCCCGCCACCATCCAGCCAGATTTTCCCCTAACAAGAGGTAGCAGGTTCGCCTGGTTCCCTAACAAAGTTCCTTGTGGCAAAATTATCCTGTAAGGAAACTGAGGAAGTATTTGTGGAGAAAAGCACCATCTGAGAGCAAACGATGTAAGTTTTAATTGTCTCTCCCTCCTGTGTAGCTTTCTCTGTGCTATGACACCTACAAGAAATGGGCCAACTAATGTCAGCTATTTTGCGGGACAGTCAGAGATAGCTGATTGTATTTGTGGTCTTCGTAAGTTTTTATAAAAGCATTTTGAACCATCATTTTGGGCATATAGCTAAACTATGTAACTGTGCGGTCCTGCTACTGTTAGCCTCATACTCATTACATTCGCTTGTTTCAAATTGGATTGTAAGCTTTTTGGAACAGAGCCCATGTCTGTATTCATACAATGTCTAGTACAATGGGATCCCAATTCTGCCTGGGGCTTGTGGACACTGCTGCAATTAGAAATAAGCAATAATAATAAATTAAAAGTTGCAATCGTATTGTTGGAATAAAAGTCTGTTTGAGTTCAGTAGAATACACTTTGTGTAATATGACTGTCAGTTTTTGATGTGATGTATTAAGGCTTCATGCATGTTTTGGCTATGTTTTGCCCAGTTTGGTGGTAAACTAGTAGAAATCAGTACAAACTCGAGTGGGATGGATAATTGAGTTTTCCATGTGATAAGGTTGCTTTTGTTACCATTTTGAGGTCACAGTCTGTAGGAAGGCCTTGATCCAAACAAATCACCAATTACTTCTGAATATATAGGCCTCTCTTCATTATAGTATATAAGTAAGAGTAAGCATGTTGCTCCCCACAATTCTAATTAGGTCTTTTAAAACATTTTTGTGTGAATTTAGTGATCCTGTAAGGAGCAGAGGAGTTAACTATAAACAGGCATCATTAGAATGAAAAAATTCCTATGCATATTGTTGTATTCTTGTATATTATCTAACTTCATTATGTTTATCTGCTTCCTCATTTTTATGCTGGTAGATGATCTAGTGGGGATACACAAATAGTCTTTTTGTCTAGATTAGTGACTTTAATGTGAGGCTCAGATGAGTGGTGCTAATATGTCAACCTATGAAAAAGATATGTGGATATGTAAACATTTATTGAGTATAAATAATTTAAAGGTACCCCAAAATATGTCTAAAGAAACTTAGAGCATTTATTTTCTCTGTTATATTTTCTTTTTATCACACGAACTCCACTCACTTAAAAAGTACTGCAGATGTGGGTTAAATTTAAAATATCCCCATTTGAGCTGATGTAGAAGTGTTTTTCACTTGTCTCCTCATCACTGTTTCTTCGTGTGTGTCATACACAAAATGTTCATTTTTATCAAAAAATGCAATGATCCGCATGTGTTTTGTTTTTTTACATTAGTGATGTGCTTATTTTATGTTGAGCATATTTGAGCTACACTTCTCTCCACAAAAGACTAGTTGAATTTTCACTAGGCACACTGATATTTTTGAGTATACATATCAAAGTGTAATTAGTAACTTTTTGTTCTGTTGGCTTGTGATCAAGTAATTTGTTCAGTATTAATTGATATCTGCCTCTGGACAGGGAGACAGTGCAGAATGTAACAGGTGCCCTAATTCCTGAAAATGTGTTGTAATTGTTTGTTTGTGGAACAGATGAATAAATATCTTTGGGGCATAGCTGGTCCTCAGGTGGTGAACATAAATGGATTAATGATGTGATTGGGTGAGACATTCTTGTGTTTTGCAGTCTCGTCCAGTAACTGTCTGCTGAAGCAGAACAAATATTAATTAGCAGGGCCCTGTTTGTTTTCTTGGTCTATCTTACATAGCTGATTTTTGGCACTGCTTTTTAAAAAAATAAAATTTCTGTTGTTTGATTAGTAACACGTCACTACATTTTGTAATTTTTAAACAAATTATTTAAAACAGAAAACTTTATCTCCAGGTTAATAGGTCCCTTACAGATTTTTTTAAAAGTTCACTTTTGCATTTTTCTTTCATTTGGTGTCCTATAACTTGCCTTTTTAAATGGAGCCATTGGAGTATATTTGTTCAGTGTGGAGCATTCATTTAAGAGTAACAGCATGCAATCTGGTTTCAAAAAAGTTAGCGTCTCAGGCTATTTTTGATGATTTTATCTCCTGTATATCATACATACATCGCTTGAACTCCTTTTCCCTAGACTGTATACAAACTATACACCACCCTTTTACCCCATCATATTCTATCAGAAGAATTGCCTGCAGTGACAATTTCTGGTGGCTGCAGTGTGCATGTATTGGGTGAACTCCTACAATGCTTATCACTTATCAAACTTTATTTTGCCACTTGGTGATTTAAAGTAACTCTCAAATATTCTCTCTCCAGATGCTCGCATCACCCAGGAAGCAAACATGTACATGGGTTGTAATTTCTAACCTGAGCAGTCATGTCTAATTATTTCCATGGCAACAGACTGTGACGTTAGTAATATAAAATTATGACCTCAGATGATAGAGTAGGAAAAGGAAGTTTTCTGGAGTGAAGAGGTGTTGAGGTAGCTGGAGAGGTGGTCTTGAACACAGTATCTTCAATAATGCACTATTTTGGAGAAGAGAGGGAACGTTTTTCTGTACTGTATTCCTTGAAGTTGAAATATAAATGTACAGTCATAATTAGTGTTTAGATGTTGGCATTCAAGATTTGCCACAATTTATTCATAGTGAACAAAACCAGAATGAAGGGCATACTTTTTTTCTTCATGTTTAAATGGCTTTTAGTCTAAGTGAAGGGGGAAAATAGGTAGTTTGATCAAACTTTATCAAAGCAATATCCAGAAGCGGGTCAATTGCTTTCTATTTTAGAGATTTCCCTCAGCTTCATGATTTTTTTTTTCTACATTGAGCAGTTAGTGTTTAATTTTAAATTATTTTAAAATACTCCATGAATCTCAGTTATTTTGAAATGTCCTTTATTTTAATGCAAATTAATTGATCCATCAGAAACTCTAAACACTTCTTAAAAGGAAAGGAAAAAATAAATAGAAGGAAGGGGAGAGAAATGACCTTCTGCTACTAAGTAAGTGGTAGAAGAAAAATCAAAACTTCCTAACTGAGCAGTAATAGCAGGTTAATATTTGCATTAAATTATACTTACTGCATTGTCTCCCACAGTGAAGCAGAAGTATGTTCCCAGTAGAACTCCTGTCTTCTGTTGTCGGCTTCTTAGATTGACTTCGGAAGACATTAGAAGAAATGGTCTAAGTATTTTCATGAGCCATTATGAAGAATTCATAAGTACATCATGAATTACAAAGTGTTAATTTTTGGGGAGGATGGGAGGGGCAAAGAAGGGGGGGAAATAAGTATCCCAGTCAGTAAGTACCAGCCAATGAGAGGAATTTCCAAGAAGGTTACACCACCTGTCCCCTTCTCTTCCCAATACTGTTCTAATTAAGCTAAATAATTAAAGTTTGTGTGGCTTATTTTATATAGCAATTTTAAAAGTTCTGTGTTTTCTTGAGTGACATTTGGCCTTTTGAAGAACAAAATAAAATTGGAAATGCTAATGTTTTTCAGCCAACTAAGGGAAGAAAATAAAAATGTCACCATGGCAACAAAGCTGCTTTCTAGATGGCGTCCTAAGATATGCCTGAACTAGAAGCAGATGTCTGATTTGAGAATCTTGCCTCCTTCAATGTAAACAAATAACTTCTAGGCAGGTGTTGGAAATAATATGGAAATCCTATTAAGGGGCCCTGGGTTCCTGTCACTCAGGAAGCCCCTGCCACAAAAGGGCTGGTTGTCTGAATAAAAGAGACAGAGTAAATTCTCATTAGGCTTTAGCTTTTCCCAGGAAATGATTGTCTCTGCGTGTTCCTTCAGTGAATCTGAATGTAAGCAATTTCTTCTATTGATCTATTCTGCCAGCATTCTCTTTCCCCTCTCTTTTTTGGATTAACACTTGATATGTGCTGCTGCTCTAAGAGTTGTGACATTTATGATTTTAACCCCCAACCCTCCACACACATACACCATCTCCCTATTTCCCTCATGCCCCCTCCCCCCAAAAAAACAACCAACCAACCAGCCAAAAAACAGATTGCAGGCCTCTTCAGGGCAAATAAACTCAGATTAAGCCAAGGATTGAAAATAAGGTATAGGGGAGGCAGAGTAACCAAATCATAGATAGCTTATTGCTCTGTGACTGTATAGATTATGTTGTAGTCCCTGACACTGTAACACTGAACATTGCATGAACAAAGGGTTCTTTTTTCTTTTTACAAGGGCCACAAAGTTTTGAGGGGTTTTGTCAAAGGTTCTGCCTTTGTTTGATTATTGATGGTACATGGTGGCAGTCAACAGTACACTTGTGTGTGTGTGTGTGTGTGTGTGTGTGTGTGTGTGTGAGTGAGAGAGATGGAGTTGAAAAACTATGTGCTTTTTTCCATCTAAAATTGCTAAGAAAGTGTGTGGTATCCAGAGTCCGTCTATAGGTTTTATTATTTATTTTATTTATAATGCAGTAGGACCGTGAAGCCGCAGTCATGGATGGGGCACCATCATGTTAGACACTGTACAAAGACAAGAGTTCATTTACTTGCAGCCCATAGGTCAGAATTTTAACCTGGGCCTTTCTGAACCTGAAGCTCAGGAAGTGCTTTTGAGCCTTTCTAGGTTGAAAACTGAGACAATTTTTCCCACCTCTTCTCCTCCTTTTTTTTTCCTTTCTTTTTTTGGTGCATAAGATGTGCATAGTGTTGTTCTTAATAATACTCAGAGGGTTAAATGTGGATAAACACAAAACAAGGCTTCTGAAAAGCCTCACTATTATCATGCAGCATTTCTTGGACTATAGTCCCCGAGACACACTTCATAAAGCCAATAAAGTGCACACTGGTGGTCTCCAGTTGCCCTAGCAACGGACCATAGGGCACAGTGTATGTGAAATGCATGAACATCTGTGAATTAATCTTTTTTAGTTTGTTCTTTTCTTGGCACTGATTGGGCCACTCTGGCTTGTGCTTGTGACATTGCGTGAGGAGGGATAAGCTGAAGAGTTCCCCTGGGCCCTGCCCTAAGTGGTTGGCAGAATGGAAAGTGAAGTGAGATTTATCCAGGCAGTGCTTTCAGTAGTTGAGGGATTTAGCCTGACAGCACTCTCGGTGGGACATTATTAGCTTACTTTCTGCTGTGCGGGGAAATGAATAAAAAATTTTCTAGTAAATCTAGGCATTATTGGGTTTATTGGTCTGCCGTGAAAAAATAATCTGACAAGAAAATTGAAATAATCACTTGTGTTTATATCACAATTTACTGGACCTTACCATTCTTCTGTTTTGTTCTTATTGGATTATAGCAAAAAAATAAATAAATATTGGGCTGGTTTGAAGGAAACCATGGAACGGAAACATAAAACAAAAATTTGTGTTGATAACAGAATGGAGAGGAGGTTTCTCCTGACTTCATGTTAAGGATTCAAATCTAGGCGAGTAAGGGATTTTTGTGGGTGGGGTGAGCAGAGGTTTTCAGATGCAGTATACAGAAATTACTTAACACAATAGCATCAAGGTAGTTAGCGTCTAGAAGTCTTATGAGTTCCTCTTTCACTTCCTCCTCCTCCTCCTCCTCTCCACCACCCCTTGGGCACACTACACTGCAAATTTTGTGTTCAGCTCCTAATGTCAATACCAGATGCTCACTTGTAAACTGCTTGGCTTACCCTTGTCGTTTTCCACTGTCTCTCTGAGAGGACTGTAGGGGGAACACTGTGTACGTCATATAATCAGCTAATGCTGGATACAATCAGTATTTTAATGAAGTATTGAAAGTGAAATGCTGCTTTAATCTGCTAATTGCATTAAGAGGACAACAGATTGTTCTGTATCGCTCTTTTCTTTGTAGCTACAAGCTTTCAAAGAACACTGAGGTGCTTTTAAGTGAGGCATTACAGCCATTTGGACTCTATATGTTTGCATACGAATATTAACAAGCACAGCTGTACCTTGGGTTTTCTGTCTCTTGAGAGGCAATGAATGCAGCTGTGGGGGGTTTGTTAATATGTACTTATGAGTAAAAGAGGGGGAAAGCAATTTCAGCAAGCTTTGTTCACTTTACTACATAGCTGCCTGTCGTAGGTGAACTTAAAGGTAAACAGTGCAATGAAGCGGAAGTACGTCAAGACCTTTTTATTTCAAAAGATAATATTGCCTTTGCTATATTAATCTTTGAATATAAATAGTACAGGAAACTACCTTTTGAAATTTCCCTATTTCATAAGCTCTGCTTCTGGGGTTAAGATGGAATCTGTTCATTTATCACAATAGCACAGGTGTGTGAAGGACGGGTGCGGAGGGGTCACTCTTGATTCCAATCTTTTTAGTCAGAAAGGGGTGTCTGTGTAAGTGTGGCTGTGTTTAGCATAGACTGCACATAATGCAAATCTTTGTCATTGCAGCCACATCCTGTTTAGTGTTCTGCTCTTTTTATTGCAAAACCAAATGGCCGGACTGTGTAGAGGTTGACCAGTCTTTTTACACTAATCGTTGCAAAATTTCAGCTAACTAAGCAAATTTTAACCTAAACGGCATGTAGCTATGTCTTGTGATGCTCCAATCCCAGTGTTTTCGAAATCATTATGGATGGATTGCAATAAAAATATCATGCATAATTTTTTTTGCCTATGCTTGCAGGAGGTATGTTGAATCCTTACCTGTAGATGCTGTATTTCTATTAACTGCCTCCCTCACTATTTTTCAGGGTTTATTTATTTAAAATATCAAACCAGAGTTATTTTTTGCCTCAAGTAAGTGTCTGGTTTAGACGTCTTTTTCCTCTCCTGGTCTGAAAAAAAATTTTTTTTTTGGTAAAATAACCTGCAAATATATTTTTTTAAAGTGTGAGCTATTTATCAGCTTGTGGGCTTTGTGTAGCAAGGTAAGAGAGGCATTCAGCACTCTTAATTATCAATCAGCCCTTTAGAAGAAAGAAAGAACTTTTGGGCTGCCTTTCCCATGAAGTAAGGAACCATTCCAAATATCCCAGCAGTATACATAAGCTGCATTGGTACCAGCATGAAGGCAGCCTATACAAGGTCAGCTCAGTGACTTTGTGAGAAGCATTCTCTGGTATAAGCCTTATCATAGAGGTAATTTCAAAGCTTTATATCCCACCAAAGAGTGTTAGAAAGGGGGGGGGGGAACTTTTCAATGGGCTTTCTGTAGGACAGCTCTCTGCTCCATCAAGGGTTCTGTGGTAGCTGTGCTATCCCCAGCAGTGGTGTATGCTGAATGTAGCACTCAGGTGTTCAACCCGTTAGCCCATCAGTTGATGGGACCAGCAGTGGGGAGAAAATGTAAGTTTTAAAAAAGCATACTCTTCTTCCCTGTTCTATTCGGGGCATTTAGCATCAATATTTGCAGTTTATTCAGCTTACAAACATCTTTGCGTTTCCCCTCTCAACATTGCTTGATTTCACATTATTTTCAGGCTATGAAATGATAACCTTGTATCTATAAACTGCCTTTCATTCAAATGGCCCCTGAAACATTCTACAAATATTACTGACAGACTGCATAAACTAAAGCACCGATCCTGCAAACACCAAGGTATGTATTTAACTTTGTGAACATCTGGATTCCCATTGACTTCAGTAAGGCTCCAAAGGTGGGGTGAGAGTCCACCCAAGCAGCTCACTTTGAAGGATCAGGGCCTAAATATCTAGGAATTGTTGTAGCCACCTCTAGGCTAGAATGCTGAAGCTGCTGAACAGACCTATGTACTTTAGCCAGCTGGAATTGAAAGGGTTGTTACAGATTCAAAGTAATTGCACCTGTATTTTCCCTCAAAGGCACCCACTTAAAGGTTTCCAGCTCCCAGCCCTCCCCAGTTCTGGGCAGAGACCCGCATCTTACACTCTTCTGGGTGGAATTTTTAAGGTTACGCAGCTCCCTGATCAACCCTTCAATATCCCCAGCAAGCCAGTCTGCCTAAAAGGCCAGCGCTTGCGTTTTGCTTTCTCGCCGAGGGCTAAGCCAGCATATTGCTGGCAGTTACAAGTTACCACACAGGTTCTTCCAAAGCAAGCACATTTATTCATAAGGTGAAAGCGTATAAAAACAATAAAAGAACCTAAACACAGCTTACAAAACTTACCAGAGGTCACCCCCAACTCCAGCACAGGCCTCTGGTACGTGCCAGTCCTTTAAATCCCACAACTGGGTTTTCCCTGTAGTTACAAGTTCATATCAGCCTTTGGCTCAGGAAACAGAATGAAGGCTGAAAATCTGTTTAAGCTTGGTCTGTTTATCCAAAAGTTATTTCTTTGTCTGTTTGATCTCTGGAGAATCCAGTTTGAACCAGAATTTGTGAGCCTTCCTGGGAGGTGGTACCTCTCTGGAGGTGTTATAATCTGAGTGATTTGTCTTAAGCATCCTGTAGTGTTCTCATTTCCGGAAGGAGCTGTGGTAACCCTGCCCCCCAGTGAAGTACATACAGTCCCTGGCCCACAATGATATATAAACCATTCATACACTTAATAAAATATTGTCTCCCAAGGATATTGCAGGAAGTTTCCCTACCTGCTACCGGGTAACCGAGATAGGCAGAAAAGAATAAATGGGATGACCCAGGTAATATACACCTGTCAGTCTGACATTTGATCCCGGGTAAGATAATGAAGCGGCTGATATGGAACTCTATTTAATAAAAATTAAAGGACGGTAATGTAATTAATGCAAATCAACATAGGTTTATAGAAAATAAATTTTGTCGAACTAATTTGATATATATATATATATATTTTTTTTTTTAAATTACAAGTTTGGTTGATAATGGTGGTGGTGTTGACATAATATATTTAGACTTCACTACATTTTGATTTTTAAAAAAAAACCTAGAACAATATAAAATTAACATGACACATAGCCAGCTTTTAATCCATTTGATAACTGTCAGGTGTCAAAATGTAATTGTAAATGGGAAATCATCATCAAGTGGATGTGTTTCCAGCGAGGTCCCTAACAGATTTGTCTTGGCCCTGTGCTATTTAACATTTGTATCAATGTCATGGAAGAAAATATAAAATCATCACTGATAAAATTTGCAGATGACACAAAAATTGGGGGGCGTGGTAAATAGTGAAGAGGACAGGTCACTGATTCAGAGCAATCTGGATCTCTTTGTGACTAGGACGCAAGCAAATAATGTACTTTTTAATAGGGCTAAATGTAAATGTATGCATCTGGGAACAAAGAATGTAGGCCATACCTACAGAATGGGGGACTTTATCCTGGGAAGCAGTGACTTTGAAAAAAATTGGGGGTCATCCCAATGTGACACTGTAGCCAAAAGGGAATGCATAAACAGGTGAATCTCGAGTAGCAGTAGAGAGGTTATTTTTTCTCTCTGTTATTTGGCACAAGCGTGACTTCTGCTGAAATACTGTGTTCTGTTCTGGTCCCCACAATTGAAGAAGGATGTTCACAAATTGGAGAAGGTTCAGAAAAGAAGCACAAGAATGATTAAAGGATTACAAAACATGCCTTATAGTGGTAGACTCAGAGCTCAATCTAGTTAGCTTAAAAAGAGAAAGTTAAGTGGTGACTTGATTACAGTCTGTAAGTATCTACGTGGGAAACAGAGATCTAATAATGGGCATTTCTAAGCAGACAAAGGTATAACATGATTTGGTGGCTGGAAGTTGAAGCTAGACAAATTCAGGCTGGAAGTTTACCAAGGGGTGTGGTGGATTCTCCACCACAGACAATTTTTAAATCAAGATTGAATGTTTTTCTAAATGATCTGCTCTGGGAATTAGTGTGTGGCAATTCTATGGCCTGTGTTATACAGAAGATCAGATTGGATCACAGTAGGGTCTTAAAATCTATGATATATCTATGAACAGAAATATGTTGGTTAGAATTTGGCCAATTCAGTGAGATTAATACCTCACTAAGCAAATTGTGATGTGATCCTTAATTATAAAGACAAAAATGTGCAGTTTTATGTGAAATATGGTCAGAATTGCTGTTATCATTTTGCTAAAATTTCAAACAACCGGATAGTCTCTTTGGGAAAACTAGCTACTTAGCTTGCACCACTACTACTGTAGATGTCAAAAATAAAATATTCAGAAGTGGTTTTGATACTGTGCTCTAGCTCAAAATATGTCTCTCTCCAACTCTAAACTGAGATGTCTGTGTAAACTGTTCTTAGAAAAAAACACTGTTGTATATGCATAGTATTACTCCTACCAATAATGTGATTAAAGCAAAACAAGCACAAACTTTTGTTAAGTACCTGATCCTGTTCAAAAAAATAATGTATTTTTAAAAAATATTGTATTGACATAATAGTGAAGTTGTGGCCACGGCCAACGAAAACAAGGAAAATAACATTTGAAGCTGGCTGCTGCTTCCTGTGCACAAAGTGGAGAGAGAATTGTGATGGAAAATGTAATATTTAGCACTTACCTATCACCTAGTTTTTGACTAGGGTTTACATGTTCAAAAAGCTGTACAAACATTAATCTTCATTAAAACCCCGTGAGACAAGTACATTAATACCTATCTTACAGATGAGGAAACTGAAACACACAGGTGACTTGCCAGAGAAAACGCACTAAGTCAGAGGCAGAGCTGGGAATAAACTCATGTATGCCTGCTTTGTGCTTATGTTCTTAATGACTTGTACCTAGTTTTAAATAATCCCTGGAGATCAGTCTCTATAATTTGTACTTGTGTTACAACTTCAATATTATGTGTGTGTTTGTGTGTAAATGAATAATACATTGGGATTAATAAATTCACAGGCATGAGTAGTCAGAACTCTGTTTTACACAGTGCAAAGCCCCTCACTCTCTGTACAGTAATTGTGCCAGGAGCACTGGGCACAGAAGCACCAAAATCTACTGAACAATTAAGCTTTTAAAGGTCATAGGTTACCATTGTCCTCTGCTATGTCAGAGCTTATCTGTTTCCTCCTCCACAATGAGACAGCCAGTAGTTCCTCAGAAATATTTGAAGAGACCTCATTTAGTAGTTTATGGGGAAAGCCTTGAATAATTCACACAACAAATGATTAGACAAGTACTTGTCTATCTGACTGAATTATTCTGCATGTTTGCTGAAGCAGTAAAGCAGGAGAACAGCATTTCCTTCTCCAGAGGGTTTACAGTGGTAGTATTGACCCACCTAGTTTATTGGGTTTCAGCCTTTTGTTGACATTGTTGTAAATGAAAGCAGCCTGGACAGGCACTGAGCAGCTGGGTTGGATAATTGTGAAGGATTCATGCTTGTTGCTGTTACCTTCAGTGTTTGTAGTGGGTTGTTTGCTTTGACTTTTGTTGAACTGTTGACAAAAGCATTTGATACAAATGGGAACAAATAAAGTGGTGAGATGCCAGGAGGGCTTGGCAGTAATGTTGGTTTTCATGCTGACTTAAATGGGGAATGTGGACACTTATCTGAATAGGAAATGGAAGGTGTATTTAGTGTTTGTGGGCCCCCCCCACCCCATTCCAATTTCAATTTCTGTCAGACATGTTTTGGCAAATAAAGGTGAATAAAGCGTAGTGGAGGCACTATCACCAGTGCCTTAACTCTTTGGCAGTAGGTAATTTTTGTAGCATCTATTTCTGGCTGGGGTTGCTCTACTGGGCAAATCCAGTTCCTTGCATGAAAGGATTAAATGTAAAAAGGGGATGGGGGGGGGGGAAATTGGGGAGGTTGGAAGATAAATAGAACAGTATACACTGAAATAGTATAGCCAGCAAAATTGAAGTCATTTACTGGAACGCTTTTAATTTGGTTTAAACAAAATACTCTTTTGTATATTCAAATACAGAGTAGCTCAGCTGTTGTGAAGCCAGGAAATTAGTGGTATTTTTAGAGAAATACCAAAAGCACGTCAACAACATAGCTTTGGATTATAATGTGGGCATTTTATTCATGGGGAATTATCAATGCAGGTTACTGGACAACATGGTGTGACTGAGAATGATTGAGCACAGGGGGAAGTGGCTGTCCTTCTGTAAGATGATTTCATTTTGCATTTAGTTGTTCAGGAAGGGAGCAAGGAGACAGAAAGGAAGCATTTTTAAACATTGAAGATGCCTATTGTGGTACCTGATGGCGGGGGTGTGTGTGTGTGTGTTATCTTTCTACCTCTCCCTGTCCCAGAACTTTCACTACTACTACTTCTTTTCCCTCTCTCTCTCATTTGACATTCATTATTTTTATTTTGACAGTGCCGAAGGACCAACCAAGAATGGGACTCCATTGTGGTAGGTACTGTACTGGCACAGAGTAGTAGTCATTCCCTGCCTGGAATCTAGATAGACAAGACAGACACAGGCTGTGTCTACACGAGTGCTACGGGGCACAGCTGCAATGTTGCAGTTCCCTGGCTGTCATGTAGACACTTGCTACAGCGACAGAAAGGGTTTTCTGTTGCTGTAATAAATCTTCCCCCTCTGGAGGTGGTAGCTTGGTCAAGAGAAGAATTCTTCTATCCACCTAGTGGTGTCTATGCCAGGACTTAAATGGCTTAAATCTGTCTCCGGGGGTGTGAGGTTTTTCCCACCCATGAGCAACAAAGCTAGGTCAACCTCAGTTTTAGGTGTAGATCAGGCCACGGGGTGGAGGGAATGGTTATAACACACAAGCAGAGTAAGCAATGTGATGGCAGAAAATAGTATGTAAGTGTCACAAATTTTTTTGAGGGAGAAGGAGGCGATTAGTTAGGAGAGTATACGCTAAATGGGAATGGAAGGAGGGCGGGGGGGGGTGAAGGTATGTAAGGGGGCGGGAGTGGGGAGAAGGGGGCTGGAGCAAATAGCCAGTCAGTGGCAGGACAGAGCAAGTCGGAGAACATTCTATTGGCAAGGGTCCTGGCTTTGGCTGATTTTTTTTCTCCTCCTGGCTGGAGTCTCTGGCGGGCTCCTCTGCAGTTTTCCCACAAGGGCCATATGGGAGACCCCACTGGTTTCTGGTACCCCCAGAGTTTGGGTATATGGGGAGTTTCCCTGCATAATTCTGGGACCAGGGATGCTGGGGAGAGGGTGGCCTTGGCTGTGCCCATTTCATCCCTTCCCCACCAGTGTAGCAGTCCCTGCTCTTCTTTCTGTCATGTTAATTCTATCTTGTAGCTCGGCTGTGGGGGAAGATAGTGTCCTTTGGGAAGACTTTACTGAAGAGAGAGCTATGTCTTGCATTCCTAGACACGGCCTCAGGCTCAGTTTTTCTGATCTCCTCTGTTTAGGAGCATGTCTGAGCATACTTTGTCTTGTACCTGAGACTCTTAATGCATTGTCCCCCTGTCTTGAAAGTCATGGGCAGAGGGAAGCTGTCTTGAAGGACTGGGACTTTCGAATTTGATCCTGAAACATGCAGGGAGCCAGTGGCATTAGGGTGACCAGACAGCAAGCGTGAAAAATCGGGACGGGGGTGGGGGGTAATAGGAGCCTATATAAGAAAAAGACCCAAAAATCAGAACTGTCCCTATAAAATTGGGACATCTGGTCACCCTAAGTGGCATGCATGTGCTGCAGCACTGATAGTATATGAGCTTGAAGGTCTTTTGTCACTCAGCCGGAGAGTTGCTACATATTGCTTGAGCTGAAGCTTTCACATAGGACTCAACCCCACGCAGAGTGAGAGACAGTTCAACATGGGAGTGTCAAAGATGTAGATCACAGTGGCAGGGGCATCACCTGAGTTGAAAGGGCAGCAGGGTCTCCTGGCTGTCTGAAGATGGTTGAAGGCATTCCTTGCCACTGCTCTATGTCCAGTGTGAGCTGATGTTCCAGCATGAGCTGAACGTTGCAAGGTTTTCTGGCAAAAGTATTTTTGTCTCCTGCCTTCACACAACTGTAACGAAATCCCAGTGTGGGGAGAAAATTGCATGCACTTATAGGGCACCTGGATTGTTTGATAGTCACTTTTTTTCAGTGCCCCCATAGTAATGTTATTCCTGCCCATATTTTTGTGGCTACAAAGGAAGAGAAGATATGGGAGGATGGGAATAAAATTGCCTTTTACAACTGCCACAGCTGAGACTCCAGTTCTGCTACATGTAGTATGCCTGGGGACTGCTGCATCCCCACAGAGCCTCTCTAACTTCAAGGGGTGCAGCAGTCTGCCCCACTAGCTAAACACTGCGGGATCAGGGGCTGAATTGCTGATTAATCCTACTAATATAAAAAGAAAGTGAAGAAATATCAAGCCATTTCCTGTGCTTCAGGGTTTAGAAGAATTGGTGGTGATGTTACTGTAAATAGATTATGCACAGTGCATCCCAATAGAGTTTCTTCTGCAAAAGTATTTTGTCTGGGTCTTCAGGGAATATCCTGAACAAGTCCTAGGTGGCCCTAAGAAGTTCTCATAGCAAATTTAAAACTTGAATGAGGAAAAAGTGAGGAGAAATCTGTGAAAGGTGAACACTCAAACCAAGCAAAAATAAATATCATACCCAGAATTCTTTCTTGAGAGCATTTGGGAAATCCATTTTTGGATAAACTAGGTAATGAGAGAAGGTAGGGAAACAATTTGTAAATATTCTAGGCTGTGTCTGTTTCTTAACACAGATGGATCAGTCTCTGATTTCATATGAAATCCATTCCTCCTGTGGCTGCTGCACGGAGTCAAGGGAGTGGCACTAGAAAAAACTTTTAGATTAATCAGCTTTCCCCCAAAGACCTGTAGGTTGCGCCCAAAGCAGTCATCTACTAGGAAGAACAATAGGCTTGGAAAGTCTGAAACTGAAACAAGGGGGAAGTCGTGTTTGTTTGTGTGGGAGTACTGGTGAATGGTCACAGGACCAAGCAGAGGAGAGAGAGAGAGATGCGGTATGCTGCTTAGATGTAGTTTGGTCTTGGCCTCCTTCACATCATAAAGGGATGCATCAAGGTGTAAGATGTCCTGGTGTCAGTTAGGTGGGGAATAGAATCCTAAAGTGACGAAGTAAAAATGAGAGCATACGTGTGAAAGTGTTCTAAGTAATTTAACATGGAAAAGTGTAAAGTAATGTGATTAGGGTTGGCACACAACCTTATAGCAAAAAAGGCCTTCATTGGCAATTTGCCATGAGCCTGTGGGCTGCTCCAAATTTGCATATGATTTACATTGGATTTTAATCAGAAAAATGCACATGCTACATTTGTTTTTATATATAGAGTACTATAAGTGCAAACAGGGCTTTACACAAAACACAGTGAAAAGCAACATATACTTTAAAGGCTGTAATAAAAAGAATGTCAGTGGGAAGACTAGCCCTGTATCTGTGAAATCAGCATATTTGTACATCTGGTTCTATCTTTGAGGTGGCCACGTGCATTATGGAATACAGGTTTGAATTTATTAGGCAACTGCAGGGTTTTGTTTTGTTCACATGCCTGATAGGAAGGGTTTGTTTAAAAAATAAGTATTTCCAAAGAGATTTGCATAAATAGCCACCGCCGCCTTGCGTAACTGACTGTCTGGCACTCAGTTGCCACTTCTAGAAAATCTGGACGTTTCTTTCATGAAACTTTGTTTGGAGTCTTATATGGCAGTCAAATTTTAGATGAATTGTGGTTTCAGCTACTTTAAGTCCAGCTGAAGATAACTTTGTGTCCATTGCAAAAATATTTGGTCTTTTACAGTTCACAAGACTATCTACTTAATTTAAATGTAGGCAAACTAAAAGATGGGCCAAAGGTACTAACCTGTAGGTTTGTAGCATGGCCAGAAGATAACATATCTGGGCACTAGCAGACCAAGTAGGAATAAAACTCCTATAGTTAAGGACCCCTGTACAGAAGAAGGACTCATCTTGTTGATATCGTTGGGCAGTAGCTTGATAACTACCCCTGAGAATAACCAAGGTGATATTTCATGGGACATGAGACAGTCTCTAAAGTAAATAGGTCCCAAATTGCTGTAAGGTTTTATAACTTTAAACCAAGCACTGAAATTCCTAGAATTTCCTAGAAACCCACAGCAAGGTTTTATAACTTTAAACCAAGCACTGAAATTCCTAGAAATTCCTAGAAACCCACAGCAATGTTTTGTATTTTCAGTGTAAAAGTCCCTCTTAATAGCAGAGAATGTTGCTACCTGCTTAACTTTACTGTCCTGTTGGTATATGTGGAGAACATATACCAGTCTTGGCTGGAAGTGACAAAAACATGGCTAATTGTAGCAAGATCTCTGAAAAGTAAAGGGCACTCTCCTCTTACCAATCATAGGAGGAAAAAGTGCATTTGACATGAACGGCTACCAAAGCAGCACATGATCTAAGAAGACCCCTTACTTGTCAACCTGTGTTACAAATTATAGCCATTCTCCCTTACTGTCATTGTAGCCATTATAACCTTCACCAGTTCTTCTGCCTGTTTACCCCAACTAGCAGTACGATGTCAGTCTTGTCTGGATTGAACCCTCATAGCCAAACCCTAAAGTTAAACAATAAAATGCATATTTGGTCACCTAAATTATTGGGCACTCAGGATTTCTTAAAATCAAGTTGCTTACATAAATGTCTGCATATGGACTTAGACACCTAACTTTAGGCAGCCAATTCTGAGCATGTTGGCCATAGACTTTCCAATTAGCTGGTCAGAGTGGTGGGTTGAGAAGATGGAGAGCACATTGCAATATAAAGATACCTTTTGGGTGCTTTCTCGTAAGTCAGTAATCAATGTATCTTGGGTTGATTATATTTCTTGGGCTTTTGACCTCCACCTGTTTGTTTAATCCAGTGTACAGTGTTACCTTGTAAATAGGAAACGCACTGAAATTGTCATTTAAGTAAATTTATTAGAGCCAGCTTCTCAGGGTTCATCCCAAACTGGAATGAATACCTTTCATTTTTATAAATAAATGAAACATTATGGTTTCCAAGACAACCCAGATGAAATATCTGGCTTTGCTATAGGAGCTAAACCCACACCAGAGGCATTGTTATCTTTATCCCTGCTGGGTAATTTGTACACTGCAATAGTTTGTTTGGAAACATGCCTGTTGTTGTTTAAAATGTACTTAATGCTAGATTAGAGTACAGAAGCTTTTTTTGATTTTGTTTTGTTTATAGAAGCTTGTTTCTAAACCGTTTAAAATAAAGAGTTTGAGTATGAATGGTATTTAAAAAATCTTTCACATGGTGTTTTTAAAACAGATCAATTTCAGCATTAAAATGTTAGAAATTCAGCCAAGGAAAATTCAACTCAGGATTGTATAACTATAATGATAATATATTATACCCGTCTTCCTTCAAGTGATTGTAACAGCAGAGTTGAACCTGGTGACTTACATAATTTAGGAGTGTTTGCCAGAACACTGTTTTAGGCAGATTACGGTGGTCTTTTCTTAACAAAAGCAAAAGGAAAGATGGATCATATTATGAAGTACTTAAATAAGAGAATAGTCTTCTCAAAGCATCTAAAGATAACTCATTTGAGTAGAACAGAAGGGCATGTGTATGAATGCCAGTTATCACACTTAACTACTTGGCAGGGTACAGGGGAGTACGAGACATGGAGTTCTGTTTTTCAGTTGTTCTAGTGTACATTAAAATTTTATTGGCTGCTCATTGCTGACATCAAAACATTTTTAGCTAGACTAAAGTGAGTAATTGATCATGCTTTTAACATTTAAAAAATTGAGTGACCTGTCTAATATAAAAAATGAAAGGCACAGCAAAATAAGCTACTGCTGCCTCTTGCATAATTCTTAGATGTTAAAGAGTCTGTTGCACATCAAAAAGTTGGCACAAGCACTGTTTTATATATTATTTACCTGCTGTTTTGAAGAAGGTGTGGTATGTATAGTGGATTCACTTTGGGTTCTGACTCGCATGGTAATGCTTCAAGACGGCTGGAAGAGCTCTTCTCCCATAACTCTATCCGCAAGAATCCTTGGCTTAAAGAGCTATTGTTGGGAAAATTCGTTGTGTGACAAGTTGGGCTTTCAGGCCCCAATTCAGGAAAGCACTTGAGCACATGCTTAAATCCCACAAACTTTTTAAGCTATTTTTTGACTTAAGTGAAGTTAAACACATGCCTAAAGTTTAACACATGCTTGAGGGCTTCACTGAATAAGGATAGTTTCCTGAACTAGGGCCTCTTCTGACACAGCTGTTTTATATTCCTAAGCAAATGCAAAATAGATGAAGTCAGGCACTGGTAATGTGCTTGAATGTTGTTTGGGCTGGAAAGCAGAGCAGTAGTGATCAAAGCTTAGTTTCTTGGCAATATTTCATTGGAATTTCATATAGTATGTTGCATACAAATAACAGAGACATGAATTTCGGCAAAAAGAACAGGAGTACTTGTGGCACCTTAGAGACTAACAAATGTATTAGAGCATAAGCTTTCGTGGGCTACAGCCCACTTCATCGGATGCATAGACTGGAACATATAGTAAGATATATGTGTATATATACACAGATAAGTTGGAAGTTACCATACACACTGTGAGAGGCTAATTAATTAAGATGAGCTATTATCAGCAGGAGAAAAAAACTTTTGTAGTGATAATCAAGATGGCCGTTTAGACAGTTGACAAGAAGGTGTGAGGATACTTAACATGGGGAAATAGATTCAATATGTGTAATGACCCTGCCACTCCGTCTCTATTCAAACCCAAGTTAATGGTATCTAGTTTGCGTATTAATTCAAGCTCAGCAGTTTCTCATTGGAGTCTGTTTTTGAAGTTTTTCTGTTGCAAAATTGCCACCCTTAAGTCTTTTACTGAGTAGCCAGAGAGGTTGAAGTGTTCTCCTATCGGTTTTTGAATGTTATGATTTCAGCCTTGCTCAGTACCCCATGTTCATATTTTTAGCACCCAGTTAATGCAATAATTAGTTAATGAATTCATTGAGTGTTCAGCTTTAGAAGATGGCTGCCCAAATAGTGTAACGACAGGTCTATACTACAAATTTGCATCAGCACAACTGCGCTGGTAAAACTATTAATATAATTTTGATTGTCCCAAATCATTTCTTCAGCAGGTCACATTAATTATTGTTTTTTATTATTACTGTCACAGTAAAGATGCTTTACAGACAGAAAATCAAGGTTTTTGCCCCCAAGCAGCTTAGCTGCACCAGGGGTGTAAGGGATGAGTGCCACAAATTTGAAACCTGAGACCAGATGCCTTCCCACCCCCACCCCCAACCCCATGAATGTAAGCTGAGTTAAAAAGAAAAAGTCAGTATTAGGGAACTGAAAAGGGGAGGGGAGCAAAGTTTTATTGTTCAGAATGCATGCTGAAAGAAATCAAAAGCAATGCCTCGTGAGTCTGCCTTCGGAAATGAGCTGTGTGGTTTTGAAATAAAAGAAAGCTAATTAGTACTTGGTTATCTCCTGATCAAAGCCAGGAGTCAAATAGGGAGTTCTCATCCCTGGAGGATATTGCTAATACCAATCTACAGGAAAAAGAGAATCCACTTAACTGTCCCCGAGAGAGTGTACAGCTTGGTCATTTTTGTTTTGAAACCGTTGGCACAGACTTTGTTTTTTGTCAAATAATCTCTATTCCTAGTTCTGATGTGATTTCTGCAACCCATAGTTGTTTGAGACCTTATATTGCAGGAAAGTATTCACATTCCGCTTATTTTTTTGCTGTATAATATATAATCCAACATTAAATTGTAAGTATTTTTTACTGTGCTTAGGGTTTTTTTTAAAGAGCGGTATAACCAAAAGATTGAGGAATCCATTTGAAAAATAATCAATACTTCTTATACTCTTTTTGATAGTATAAAACACTCTTTTTAGCATTTTCCTACTATTCTAAAAGTATTATTTTGTCCAAATTCAGTTGCCATAAAAATGCATTTATCACTAGAGTCCTTGAACCATCCTGGGCTTTGTAATTATTTTGTCAGTCTTCACTTTTTTTAAAGACTGCCTAAAGATAGTAAGTGCTTTGCTCCTGAGTTGCAGAATTCAGAGCCAGTAAGACAAGCTGATGGCTATCATTCTTTCTGTCTTTCATGGTGGTGAGTCCACAATTAAATTGCTGTATTGAATGCTCTGGCTAGTTCAGCTGCTTCTCTTACCCTGTGGTTGCTCTCCCTCTTACTAGCTTACTCTCCTTTCTTAGTTTTCATTTTGGTGGTGCTGCTCTATATGTCTCAGGACTCTGCCTTAGGAAATTGCCTAAAAGTTCATTAACTGGAACCCCTAAACGTTTGAGAACAGAATAGAGGATCTGATGTTTCCTTGGCTTTTGTGTTGTTCTTCGGATTCCCAGAGATGGTTATGTTTACCCTCAATTTTTTGAATCTATATAACTTTGTGACCTTTGGCCTGTCTGTTTTAAGTCAGAGTAACTGCTGATATTTTATATGTTGGGGCTACTCTCATACAGAGTAATTCTTGATATTGGAATGTGTTTTTTGTTTTTGTTTTTTTTTCTTTCTAAAACACCAGAAAAATGTGATTTGTGGTTGAGTTCTGTCTGTCTTCCTTTGCTCTCACACACCTTTATTACTCTAGAATGCTTATTGTTTCAGACATTGTTGGGGCTAGAAATCCTTTGCAGCTCGTGTACGCCCTTGGGCTCTCTCTCACTGTGTCATGTTCTCTGTTGCACATATTACCTATAATTGTGTGTGCTAACATGTCCTTGAAACTCTTCATTCTATTCAGATTTATTTTGGAGTATGGGGGGTCTAGTCTAGGGTGTGTTGAAGCTTTCTTAAAAATGGAAGAAATTGAAACAGGTTGGGTGATATAGAAAGGACCCTGTGGATTGCTTTATGGATTAGAATGGAAGCTGTTTGACTAGGGCTTGGCTGTTGCCATCAGTTAACGTCAATATTTACAAGCTGGCAGATGTGGACAAGAGCAGACTTGATGGAAATGCTGCACAAATTTGTGTGCCATCCTTGCACAGGGGCCATTGTAGTTTCTGTGTTGTACCAATTTTAAAATATACGTTATTGAGCTGTAATCGCTGAACCTTGCAGCTCCTATAAACTGATCAGAAGAGGTTTTTATTTTCCACAACTTTTTTCCTAATATTCTACCTCCCATCCGTTTCTTTATTCAAACTGCCTTGTTTACCAAAAGATGCCTGTTATCCTTGCTACAGTCCTCCTTGTATCTGTGCTTAGATATCCTTTCCCCCAACCTGTCTCTTGTCTTTGCTTCACAGCTGTGCTCCTTAACTACTTCACTGCTTGTGACCCTCAAAGTGTAAGTAAGGGATTAGGCCTTACCCGTGTAGTATCTCTCAGTCAGTGATTACAGAGGAAGCTGTATTTTAAAGGATTTATTTTAAAGATCCACCTGTGGAAGCCTAGCTATCAGCCACTGCTATTGCTTTAAACACCTGTTTTCCTTGCCATTCTGCACTTGCATACCAGGAGAGGCTAGAGAAGCAACAGCCCATGCTGATAGAAGTATGCTTCAAAATTGCCTGGTATCTCTGACCTCCACTGTGTAGCCTAGTTTCATAGCAAAACTGAGATGATACAGGTCTTCAAATATTTGACTGGAGTTAGCACGCAGCCAGTTTATGAATGCAGCATTCAGACTCTGGAGTTAATATGTTAATTTTGAATTTATCACCATTATTGTAACTATGATTAAAGATCTAGACTTCAGATCATTCCTTCTCATTTAATTAGATTACGTGAAATGTTATCGTGGCGCTGCCAGAGCAACTAGATCATCAATGTAAAAAGCATCTTTTGATATTTTGTATATTTTTAATTTTGAAACTATTTGAGTTTGGAAAGTTAACTGCTGCATGTACACATTTTCTTTTTATTCCAGATTTCTTTGACTGATTAGTTGTTCTGGCAGAGACACTAAACATCTAGACTTTGATGTTTTATGTGACAGTCTTATCCACTAATTAACTTCATTAATTTTGCAATTAGTGAAGTAAATTAGTGGGTAAAAATGCCATATAAAACATCAAAGTTTGCATTTTTAATTATAGATGGTATAAAAAATAATCACAATCTTGGCTTACTTAACCCAATCCAAGTAGCTCAGACAGGCCATGTGATATGAAATAGCTTTGTATTGTGGCTTTCCTAGCTTTTTACACTAAAAACTACTGAGACTGTCCATCTGAGTTCGGAGAATCTAGCCACAGCGAAAAGGCAGCAAACGCTGATTCAGTCCAGGTGGGACTGAGTGGGAGTTAAGGTGCTGACTGTGTAAACAGAGCGAGTGACTAGAGTTGTGGGAAATGGAAGGTGAAAATACTCAATAAGTTTACTTAAGCCTTGTCTGTGCTAGAAAGAAAGTACCTGGATAGATATAGCAATTCCAGCAAATCCTCTTCGTGTAGACACATTTTGATTTCCCCCCACTCCTACCCAACATAGCTATGCTAGCGAAAGCCTGGTGTAGATACCGTTATACCAGCAAACGCAGTCCTTTGCCAGTATGGCTTAATTCGTTCAGGGAACTAGTATAAACTACCCTGTCAAAAGAATTCTCCTGCGGTATAAGCTCTGTCTAAATTAGGAGGAATACAGGTATAGCTATACAGGCAAACACTTTCTTGTGTAGACAAGGCCATAGACCTCGATGAATTAAGAGACCTCATTCATATAAGAAGCACAAGCTAAACTATAGAATGGCCACTGAAAATATAAAGGCAGTTTGATGTGGAACAGTTCTGCCTAAAGTCTATAAGGATAACATATACATGAAAGGCAGGTTGGTTTGAATTTTGAAGAAGGTAGGAGGGCTCAACTCAAATCAAACATCAGACTGAGTCCTTGAGGGAAATCATTGAAGCAAGATTCAATAGAATGAGTAGAAAATGCACTGGACTGAGACCTGGGGTGTATTAATGGTGGAGAGGATAAAAGAATTTTACATCAGAGGGAACTGGAAGTAACAGGAAGGCAGAAGGAAAAAATGTTCAGATACTACTGAAGGGATCTCTCTTTTTAACAAGACTCCGTCCATGTCTACACAGCAAACTTTGGTCAATGCAAGTTACGGTGGCATAAAACTGCCACGGTATGTTGCTTGTGCGAGTGCATACTTTGCTCCTTGCATCAGCACTGTGTGTACTCACCAGGAGTGCTTGTGTCGATGCAAAGTGTGGTGCACCACGGTAGGTATCCCAGCCAGCATGCTACCTGCCACTGTTCAGCACACTTTGGGTATGTTTTGGCAATGCACAGTGGGGCAGAAATGAGTTGCTCAGGGGTGACTGGGAGCAAGGAGTCAAGTTCCCAGCATGCAAATATATCCATCCCATAATATCATCTTTATCCCATAATTTTCATGCCTTGTTTTAAAACATACCACAAACCCCCATAGCCCTCCTCACGGTCTGCATCTCTGACAGAAACCTGGAGCCTGCACAGCTTTGCACTATTGTCCTAGGCATTGCAAACACAGGATCCACGATCCTCCAGTATGTGCAGAGCCATGAGAGGAACTGAATCAGCAGGAATACAACAGTAATGGAGCATAGCAAGAACCAATTTATGGTTGTTGATGGCATTGATGAAGCAACTGCAGATGGTGGAGCACTGTTTCTGGACTGAGGAATGAAGCATTGACTGGTGGTGGGGATTGCACTGTAATGTTTGGGATGATGAGCCGTGGCTGCAGAACTTGTGATGCACAAGGCCACATTCGTGGATCTGTCTGTCAAGCTTGCCCCAGCCCTCCAGCGCAGACTCACCAAAATATGAGCTGCACTGACAGTGGGGAAGTGAGTGGTAATATCACCGTGGAAACTTGCAAACACAGGAATGCTACTGGTCAATGGGAAATCATTTTGGAGTTGGTAAATCCACTATAGGGGCTGTTGTCATGCAAGTGTGCAAAGCCATTAATTGTCTCCTCTTACGCAGGATTGTGACTCTTGGCAATGTGCAGCACAAAGTGGAAGGATTTGCCGCAGTGAGGTTCCTGAACTGGGGTGGGGTTTTAGACAGCACGCATACCCCTTTTTTGGCAACAGAGCACCTTGCCACAGAGTACATCAACTGCAAGGGCTACATTCATGTCCATTTTACCTACACATACAGCAACCGTGGCGCTCTCAGGTCAGTATATGCGAAACTGTGATTGTCCTTAATGTCCCCCGGGGTGGAGAGGCAGGGGTAGGGATGCGGCCTCTGATGCCACATGGAATGTTCCACAGAGTGTAGGGAGGTGCTATAATAGAGTTCTCCATAGACTGAAAAGAAAGGCAAGACTGTGTTTGTTAAACCAGTAGGTCCACAAGAGTCTGCAGTATCTGTTTTTGCTGCCAGAGAAGCCCCATTGTGTCTTAGTGAACCTCCCTCTCCTCTTTCTGCTGGGACTCCTGGGCCTGCCTCCTGTCCATTCTTTCCTTCTCCAGGCTGTCTGCAGTGCTCACCCTTCAGGCCCTTTGCTCACAGTCTGATGCAGCACTGGCTTGCAGGATCTCCTTGAACATGTCATTCTGAGTCCTCATCTTTCTCTTCCTTATCTTGGTCGGGCATTCCACAGATGTAGAGCGGAAACCCCACAAGGCCATAACAACAGCAGCTGCAGGTAAAACACACAAAGGCATCATTGGCCGTATAGTCACAACAGAAAGTGAAAGTTAAGACTCAAAACTCTCTTCCTGTGCTCCGCTGAGGTTTTAAACAAGACATGCCTCTTGACACTTCTGCTGCAGAGTGCATGGTGCCATTCACAGCACCAGCCGTGGGGTGTATGGCCTGCCAGAGATGAAGGAAATGGTGAGGGAATTTCTTGGTTGCATGAAACTGAGGATAGGGCAATGGAACTGAATACTGGCGCCATTTTCCACAGGCGGGGTGATTTTAACTGATATCTCCTCCTGAGGGTAACAGAGGCACAGAGAGCACAGCTGCTGCTGGCCTTCCAAAACCACCCAGCCCGTATGCTGCTAGCCTGTTTACTCCAATAGTGCCTACTGGAGTTATCACCAAGTCGTGTGGGAAGGTGTCCTACCGTGAAGAAGAAATAAGGCGGCCATTCCTAGAAACTTTGGGAGAGGATTACAGAGTACTTCCATGAAAGTTTCATGGAGATTTCTCAGGAGGGTTCAAGCGACGCCCTTGTATACATAAACTGCTCCTCATGCCCCTCCCTTGCCACAGGGGAATGAAAAAAAGAGAACCCTATCTCTCTCTTTTTTGGTACCACTACCTCTTGTAGTACAATTAAATTAATGAAACAGTCGATAGCTGTATCCTGTTAACTTGGGAGTGCCATCAGTACATCACTGTAATGGGAAATATAAACTACCCAAAGTTCCTTCCCCTGCATCAGACTCACCTGTGCTCAACCGCTGGGACTGACTGGACTGTGGTGGAGTCTCAGACAGGTCCTGGCTTGTGGCATAGCAAGACCCCACCACTTGCATGTCCCCCATCCTCCTCCTCGTCATGGCTGTTCATGCCAGGAGTCTTTGGCTTGGGCTCCTCGGAGGTAGTCATGGTTGTCTGTAGGTCGGTGGTGGGGTTTCCACCAAGTATGGCATGCAGCTCTTTTTGTAAAAGCAGTAAGTCTGCAGCTCATCACCTTGGCCTTCTGATATGCCTGACACAGTTCCTTTGCTTTCATGTTGCACTGCTACTGGTCCCTGTAGTACCTTCTCCTGCATTTCCTGTGTAACCTGCTTGTAGATGTCCATGTCTCTATGGCTGGTCCATAGCTGTGCTTGCACAGCCTCTTCTCACAGGCCTAGGAGATCCAAAATCTCCAGTCTACTTCAAGCTGGAACACGTCTGGAGTGTGTAGCTGGCTTGTTCTCCGGGAACCCTGGGCAATGGCGTTCACACTTGTGACTACATCGGTCAGTGTAGGGCATTGTGGGACAGCTGCTGGAGGACTGTTAGGGTCAGCATAAGTAACTCAGTGTCTGCACTTGTGCTGCGTCGCCCTCAGCACATCAACCATAGCTCAACGCCGCTCAGGGCAGTGGCGTTACTGTGTCGCTGTAATGGGCATTTACATAGGTGGGAGACACATTTAAGTGCAGAGCATGTGCAACTAGGTTGATGCAAGCTTATGCTGACCGAACTTTGTAGTGTAGACCGGGCCTGAAAAGGCTCAATGGAGAAATGATCGTGGGAGGTCAAAATGTGAGCTCTGAAAGGGAGAGAGAAAGGCAAGTAATCTTGACTGATAGCTTGATAGTTCAGAACCTGGCCCCAAGCATCTGTCTTAGATAAAGAGAACAAAGTGTAATGCTGCCTTTCAGGTGCCACAGCAGGGAATGTCACAATATAAGAATCAAGAATAAACTGAAAAAGGTTGGACTTTCCACTAGTTAGACCATTAGGCAATATGGTGCGAGTTTTGATTGAGCTGTGGATTACTTTGGTGATGTGACTGGTAGATGTAAACACGCTACACGGTATCTTGGAGCAGCCCACAAAATTTCACAACCACTGCTCTCAGTTTACTAAAAGTGTAAGTGTGTGTGTGAGAGAGAGAGAATACGTATGCATTCTGGTAAATTGAAAGGAATTCTTGTGGAATTTTGTGAACCACTCAGAAGCTGTATTGTGTGGGAGAACTCTAATAATATTTTGATGAAATTTTCCTTAATAATCAGGATAACTGACTATTCTTTTTGTTTGTTTTTTCTTCTTTACCTTCCTCAATTTTGTTTTCCTTTTTCTGCTGTGTATCTTGGTGTTTCTTTATATATATCTTTATCAGTGGCTGTTTTTCTCCCAATTTTATTCCCTATTTCTTTCCTTTACATTGTTGTGGCTCTGTGCTAATAACTGAGACAGGAAACCGAGGGAAGGGGATGAATGTGACACTGCAGTTTGGGTAAAGTGAGACATCTTTGGGTATGTCTACGCTCGAGCTGGAAAGTGTAAATTCCAGCCCTAGGAGACATACCCATCTTAACTCTGATCAAGTCAGTGTGCTAAAAATAGATCAAAATAGTGTGCTATTTCCCCTCCCTCCCTCCCTCCCCCCCCCCCACGCAAAATAGGTGAAGGGCCATGTTGGACAATACTGTTTTTTTCTATCCCTCTCATTGGCAAGGAGGGGTGTTAGAGAGTTTGGCCTTGGGACTTCTGAGGAAAGTTAAGCCCAGGAGCTCAAAGGCTTAGCTGCTAAGTTTTCAGGTAGAGAGAATATTCTTGTGATTGTTACTCCATTCTGTCTGGCATAGGGTTAGATCTAGTGCAGCGCTGTGCTGCATTTTGTACCCGTAAAAGTGGACTGGAAGCTGGTCCACCTTTTGGCCCAAGTCAGTAACCAGCCAAGTCTAGGTATGGACAGTCTTAACTCAGACTTATGTAGGAGTTATAATACTTCAGTCGCTCCATGTTGCTGATTTCACATCTCCCTTAAATAATTAAAAGGACCATACCAAACGCTGGAGTGAGTCAGAATGCTAACGTTGGCTTCTGTATTTCACCGCCCTAAATGTGAGTGTCAGTCAATGAGTGAGCATTCCTGTGAAGTCATTTTCCTGTGATGTGTGTGGTATCCATTTTTATTGTTTCTCGTATACTTTGAATGGACTTTATAACAGCAATAATGTCATTCAGATAATTATATCATAATTGACCTTAGCAATGAACATCCTTGGCTTTTACTGCAGTTTGTGTAATACTTCAGGATGATCAATTATCTCATAATTCCCACTTTGTTGGAATTATTATTTTAATTATTTCACTTAAAATACATCCTTTTTTTAGTGTTATAGAGTTACACCAGGTAATGGTCACAGTCACAAATGCTTCAAGAGTTACCAGCTTTGTGTGGGAGTGTTTTTGGGTCTTGTCTTATCTCGTCATTATTTCTAACACTGGTTTCATTTAATTATCACTTAATTTTTATCCAAGCAAGATTAGCAGTCCAAGAGAGCTAGCTGATGGTAGTCCAAGCTATAGGGCTTGAGAAAGGATGTATAGCCCGTGTGCTTGATTTTACTATATTGTTTTTCTTCCTTTGTGCTATGTGAGCCATTTATGGTAATGCATGTAATTTTCAGTGGAAGTTGAGGTTTAAAAGGTTATAGTAATTCTTGGATTTTTCAAGTAATTTGAAGTATTAATTATTACAAGTAGACAGCACATTGATGTTTGCACTGCTACTTGTGTGATATTTATGGCTTTATAAGAGGTTTATATAGCATTCTTTATGATCAATTAATTTGTGCATGGTCAGAGGAGATATTTCAGGCTGTGTCTGGCACCTGCATTTCACTGTGACGGTCACCATATAAATATCAGAGAGGGAATATGCCACCTCATGAAATTCCTGGAGAGTGTTGGTCTCGTTTGTTGTGTAGTGTTGCTCAGCACTGTACAAAACATAGTGGGATATGTAGTGTCTAGTATTTTACAGTCTTGTACTGAAGATCCAACGCTGTATTTGATGTAGTGCTTCTTAAAGGAACTAAATGTACATGTCAAAGTGCTGAGCCTTGCTGTTCTTATATCTGTTCAGTTGGTTTGGGTCACCATTTTGCATGTATTTACCAGGAATTAACCTTTTCTACACAAACAGAAAATGAAAATACAGTGCCTTTTTGCTAAAAGAGAAATTAAAACAGCCACTATCACCAAAGAATGTATTTCCCCATGTCTTGTTCAATTATTAGATGTGAACAAACTCAATACTGCTTAGCAGGGAAATGCTTGGTTTTCTAGTAGATTAAAAGTTTATTGAAGAAAACTGCAGTGTGAAAAGATTTTCTTTCTCTATAAATTTTAATAGTTATTAGAAGGAGGATTCTGGCCCATTAAGTTACAGCCTGCCAAGACATAATGCTAAATCACTTAATTTCTCTAAGCAGCAACCCTGTTCCATCTTCTTTAAAGGAAGCTGTTAGAAGAGCCTTGATGTTTTAATCGAAAAACAGAGCAAAGTCTGACAGCTAAACTGTGCTTTGATGGAGGTTTTTTGTGTTCAGCCCTTTAGTCATGGGATCTCCCACAGATCCCTAGGTGTAGACTCAGGGAAAAGGTTTGTACAGATGCCAGTGTCACTTGTAGACATCTGATACACAACCACAGTTACATGTAGATAGTTGTCACTTAGTGCTTTGGCTAAACAGGCCATGGCAGTTGTGCTATTTTGTATAAGAGGCAATTTTAGGTCTGTCAACACCAGTCATGGAGTTCCTGCAGAATTGCAGTTTTTTATATAGCAGATACAGTTTGTAATGGATAGACCAGATGTGACCATTACAAAATCTCTGCTTAAAAATCTGAACTGAGGCTTCATGCAGGAGACCAGAGTTAGGCTGCTATTTCTTGCATCTCACTCTTGAAGTCTAGCCTTGTAGTCCTCTCAGCAACTGGCCCAAAGCCAAGCCTTTATTCCTCTCCAAAACCTGAGGGGCAGGAATTAAAATGAAGGTTTAGGGGGATGGGGGGAAGTGAACTGTACCAACTCAGAAGCTTTTTTATCTCTAGGTTGTCAGTTCAAATCCAGCCCAGGTCCTAACAGCTTGTTGTAACTGAAGATCCAGTTACTCTTTCTGCAGAAGTAATATTAGCCCCAGTGTATTCTAGTTGTGAAATTGCATTCTGCCTACCTAATCCCTTTCGTCCCTCTTAGTTTCAGTTGGAAAGTTCTTCATTTTCTCTCCTAAAAAGTGTCAAGCTACATGCTAGACCCAAGAATGTGATTGAAACCTTAACTTGTAACTTCATACTCCTGAGCTTCAGCCCAACACCCAAAGCTGGAACAGTTAATTAGCCTTAAAGCAGCCGTACAAAATTATACTCATCCAGTCACACAGGCAAATTACAGGGATTTTGTTTGGGATTGATGGGAAAGTAAAATATTCAATTTCTTGTTTCCCTTCTCTTGTCGTGATGTGAAGGGCAGATGAAACTCTCTGTATCTTGGCTGGAAAATGTTTGTGGCAGTTTTAAGACGTAAGGCTATGTCTATACTGTGGACCCTGTGCCAGCATAGCTCCCTAGTGTAGATGCAGCCTAAGCTGACAGAAGATGTTCTTCTGTAGGAATGCCACATCCCCAGATGACATAACCTACATCGACAGAAGCACTCTTCCACTGACATAGTTGTCTACACGTGGGGGTTTGTCAGCATAGCTACATCGGTCACAGTTGAGGGTTTTTTTTTCCACGCCCCTATTGAAGTAGCTATGCTGATATAACTTTTAAGTGTAGACCAAGGGTACCTAAGGGTATTGTAATGCTTAAAAGGCATATAGGCTACTCATAATCTTGTTTTAATATGCAGAAAAGCCTGAATTAGGATAAAAACATAAGGACAATAATGGCTGTTTGTAGACAAGTCACCTTATATTAATTCAGAAAATTCACTAACTGCACAGGCATTCCAGTTCACAGAACTTTGATCACCACGTTTGTGAAGATTTTAATGTGAAGAAAGTGTGTGGGCTGGGGGAGGATGTGTGTTCACATTTTTAAGCATATAATCCAATAATGAAACTTGCATTGTATGATCTCTAGTAGTATCTAGATATACAGCTGGATTTTTCACGAAGAAACAAAACTAAACCTTCTCTTGTTGACCATATAAGTTTGTGTCGATCAGTACTATTGCTTACATCTTGTTAGTGCTTCTCTGCGTACTGCCAGCCAAAAATAGTTCCATTGCATGGGGCTGCCTAGGATTTTTCCACTTTATTACCAAGTCTGATTGGACTTTAAAGCAATTACGCCATTAAACAGTATGCATTGCCCCAGTGCCCAATATGGTGATCATCCTTTAAGTGCTGGTGATAATTAAGTATTTTATCATTCTAATAGGGAGCTCTGAATTATAATTTTATTGAGCAGCAAAATCAAGGATTAAAATGATATCTGCAGTGCCAAGGTTAACTATACTGAGAAAAATGAAACCACGTGGTTTCTAATTCATGAAAATAAATATTTCTGTTTAAATAAGTGCAGTAGTTTACTCTGATTCTTTAGACGTAATTCTAATTGCAACTTAGGGATGATGGTTTTCTCCTTTTAAAACAAATTGCTTTCTATACAGTGAAGTTAAGTTATAATGAATTGAACTCAAATTATAAACTGCCTCCTCCCAATTTGTGAAATGAATATGAATGTAAAGGAGTACTCTTAATGCTCATATAAAATCTTTTGCAAAGGGCATCCTCTGTAGTAAATAATACTAAGATTTATCTACACAGTGGAGTAATGCACACTACGGCGGTGTGATTTCTAAAGCGCACTAACATTTTGCACATGACTTGGTCCATGTAGACCCTACTGGTGCTCACTAAATGTTCCGTAAATGTTTCAAACCAGTAGTCATGAGCAATGCTAGCTTTGTTTTCAAATTTCCATTTTCGTCCAGTATTGTGAATGTGTAAATAACTAGAATCGGTCAAAAATAAAGGGAAAATTTTTGCTAACACCCCATAAAAAAAACTTGCAAAATTTCAACTAGTCTATACATAATTTGCTAATTAAGGCTCCAATTCAAAAAGGCATTCTTATTCCGGAAATAACTTAAGTACATGCTTAACTTTTAGCATAATTTAAGTCCCACTGAAGTCAGTGGGATTTCAGCATTTGGTAACGTGCTTTCCTGAGTAGGGAGAAACTTTAGCACATGCTTAAGTGCTGTTCAGAATCAGAGCCTCAATGTTTTAATAAGAACACTGAAATATGAAACATGCCAGTAGTGTCAGAATGCATTGAAGTCTACACTGGACATGTTTGTCCTGATGTTGCTTCACTCGTACATTCAAAACCCTTACTGAAGTGTATGGGGAAGAGCTGAACAAAATATTGTAAATTCCGTCCCATGAGAAATTTTGACATTTCCGCATTTGTTTTATTCTCAGATTGGGACAAAATGTCAAAATTTCAGAACTTTGCATGCTACAGAAGTTACGAAAAATTCAAAGTCAGAATGAATTGAAACATTTTGACACTCCTGAAATCAGTGTTACGTTTTGGTTTATTGAAATGACCTGAAACGCATCACTTTGAGGCAGTTAAAAATTAAACTGTATTTTTCCATAGCAGCGGATTGGTTTATGGGAGCTTAGTTCAGGAGCCTGATGCCCCTGTTCTCCCTTATGAAGTTAGCTCCCTGGTTGGACTACATATTTCATGATGCACCCAGAGTCAGATGACTCCTGTGATGCACCACTGAGAGGTTGGTCAGGGATTGCCACGTTGTGTTATGGGAAATGCAGTCCTGTAGGGACCTCTGCAGAAAAGAAATAATAAGGCAATGCACTGACTGGGGGAATGCAGCTTATTAATGTTTTATTAAACTGATTTAACACTAAACATTTTGGGTTAGTTGAACAACATGATTTTTTTTCAGATTTGGGTCAGACCAACCTGAAATTAAATATTTCATAGACATTTTTCCATGGAAAATTTCAAATTTTCATTTTCCATTGAAAAACCATTCTGACAGAAAATTTATGGCCAACTCTAATACGGGGGATTTTGGTCAAGCATGGCAAGAAGACTTAAACCCTTTTAACAATGACTACGGGTATGTCTTCACTACCCGCTGGGTCAGCGGGCAGCAATCGATCCAGTGGGAATGATTTGTCGCGTCTAGTCTTTCCCTGTTAGTCTATAAGGTGCCACAGGACTCTTTGCTGCTTTTACAGATCCAGACTAACACAGCTACCCCTCTGATACCTGTCTCAGCTTGGTTTCCCCAAACAACTATCCCCTCTCTCTTGAGAAAGAGTCCCTTTTAAACCTTGCAATAGTTGCTTTGTTCTTCTGTGTTTCTGAGCTTTGACTCTTCTGGTCAAAACCAGTCCTGTATGTTGGCTAGAGCTAGAGGTAAAATCATCAAAGCCAATATAGCTCTGCATTGTTCCTTAACTCTCAAATATTTGCTGAGGGGTGGCTTATCTTGAACCATTCTTTTCCTTCCTCGTTTTTCCTGGTAGCCTTCTGTATATTTGTAAACATCCCAATAACCATGGTAAAAAATAGTATTCTTAAATTAATACATAGCAGTTCTGTGGCATTTTGGACCTCAACTATTTGGTGCTCCAGTAATTGATATTTGTACAGAAGTATCTACCAATTATTTCATTCAAAGTGTCAATATAAATCTTATTAGTTAGCTATCATTGATTAAAGTGCTGTTATCCACTAGAAGACCTCAAAACCACATCCACCACCACCTTCAGGTTGTCTGTTGAAAGTAATCAGAAATGAGATTGTGCAAATGTGTGGTCACATTTCCCTCTCTCCCCTCTAATTTCAGAGCTCTTCTGTGTCTCCATCAGCTAGTTTCAGAACAGCAGAGAAGCATAGGAACTCGACGGATTACTCTTCAGATAGCAAAAAGCAGAAAACAGAAGAGAAAGAAATAGCAACTCGTTATGTGAGTGAAACATTTACATGGTGTATTGCCAACCTAAGAGTTTTTTCTGCAGTTGCAGCAACCATATCATGAGTAATTTTTTTTTTTTTTTAAACTGTGGGCTAAATAGGAACAGGCCCTGAGCATAAATGTGAGTTGTAGGAGTCCAGCACCTAACAATATCTGGGCCTGTAAAAATACAGAGCATCTGCAAGGCAATGTAGCCTATTGACTGGGAATCAGAAGACCTGAGCTCTATCTGGGTTCCTTCTGGTGACCTTGGGCAAGTCACTTCATCTCTCTGTGCCTCAGTTTCTCCATCTGTAAAACAGGGATAATGAAATGTAAAGCACTTCTTATATATAAAGTAAGACCTACGTAGTATTTATTATTAACAGCTTAAATGAGACCAAAGAAATAGGAAATATTGAAGAATAGTGTGATGCTTTATAGTAATAGATATTTTTGCTTTTTAAAGAGACAATAGATCTTTGGATATTTTTTAAGAATTTGATTTGTCATTGCAGGACAGTGATGGTGAAAAGAGTGATGATAACTTGGTGGTTGATGTTTCCAATGAGGTATGTGTTATACTGCTTCCTATACCATACAGTAATTGAAGGTGTCTCTCAAATCTCAGTGTAGGTCAGATGTATGTCTTCACAAAGGGGCTTGTAATTGCTAAAGAAATCCAGCTTCATCTTTTTATCTTTTCAGTTCTAAAATATTATTTATAGCAGTAACACTTCTTCAGAAGAGCTTTTCTCAGCTGTTTATATAGTTAAACAAATAAAATCTTACCTCACCCATCTTAAAGCAAATAGGGCACTGATATTTATGGTACCTATGTTCTGTTCCTGCTCTGCCACTGATCTTCTGTGTGACCTTGCACAAGACAATTAGCCTTTTATGTGCCTTCAGTTTCCCCACCTGTAACATGAGAAATGTAATTCTTATTTACTTTGTTGTTCTAAGCATTATCGTTATTTTTATATGGCACTTAGTTAACAACATACAATATTAACTAATACTTATGTTTGTTTTGTTATACATCTAGATTTTAAACCAAATCATATTAACCAAATCAGTTATGAAGTCAAGTGATGCTTCATGTTTTATTTAGAGATCTTCCCCAAAAGTCTGAATTACTGGAGATAGGTGTTTATGCTGCTAGGAAGATGTTATACTAACTCATGTTGTTCTTTTATAGGATCCTTCTTCCCCTCGAGGGAGCCCAGCACATTCTCCAAGAGAGAATGGCTTGGACAAGACCCGACTGCTTAAGAAAGATGCACCGATTAGCCCGGCCTCTATTGCATCTTCTAGCAGTACTCCTTCCTCAAAATCCAAAGAACTTAGCCTTGTAAGTGATTGATTTTGAACACTCCTGACCTGAGAGAGTACACAGATGTGCACGTCCACCAGATTATATCTGAATTTCTAATGGGATCTGTAAAATGCTACGAGACATGATACAACTTCACATTGAATATAATGTTCCCTTAATTTCTACTTTAAAGACATACAGCAAAGTGGTGGTTAAAAAGCCCAGAGGCCTTTTTGGGATGAGAAGCGTTTATTAAACTACCAATGTAAAAAGATGATGGATGTGCCTGTGTTGTGGTAATTTTTCATGTGGGGGAGGAGAGAATCATGTCCTTCTGAGGATAAAAAAAAAAAAGCAGTACACCTAGGTTCCTTGATACATTTTTTGTGCTATGGTTCTATAGTAAATTCAGCTTCCAACTTGGATGTGATTTGATTGTTAGTTTTGTTTAAATGACCAGGTAGTTTTAATTTTCTGTCTGTCATTTACAAGAGTCTTCCTTGACTTGCATCACAGATCACAACGCAAAAAAAGGCTGCTTGCAAGTGTGTGTGGGGGGTCTTCTTTCCCTTCCTTTTGGTGACGGTAGTTTATCACATTGCTAAGCTGCACTGTAACTCTTCCTGCAATTCTCAACATTTCAGTACACTTTCACTTCTCACATTGTTTTATAAATCAGTTCTGTAGTGAATGTAGTGCTCAGGAGAGGTGCTGGAGTGACAGGGTTAAACACAGAAGTTTGCTGTTTGTCCACCAAACAGGCATACCACAACAGTGCCAGTGCAAGATTCCTCACACTATCCCCATCATTGTGCCTCAACCCTGTTTTATAGGGATCACGGCTAGGGGTGAGTCCATTATTTCAGTCTGCTTGTCTGTCCGATTTTGGGCCTCACACTGCCAACAAAGGTGCTAGTCGTGATGTGGACACATGTCCACCAGGAGCAGATTGAGACCACCAACAGGTTTCACATACGCTGCTAATACGATTGTCAGATGGTAATGATTTTCAGTCATTGACTGTATCCTGAATCACATCAGTGACCTAAAGGAGAAAAAGCTGTGAATCCTAGAGTTAATTCCTACGGTCACCCTTCCCTTTTAAGTCACTCTGCATGCTTCTTTCCATTGCCAGTGCTGAGCATTAAAAATTGAAAACTAGGTTTCACTAATCAAACCACATTTTAATGTCATCTACAATATCTTATATATGAAGCCAAAAAGTAAAATAACTGTCTTTCATTGCCTCTCTTGATATTAGAATGAGAAATCTACCACTCCTGTGTCTAAATCAAATACTCCAACTCCACGGACTGACGCTCCAACTCCAGGCAGCAATTCTACTCCTGGTTTGAGGCCCGTGCCTGGCAAGCCACCAGGAGTCGACCCTTTAGGTTAGTAACAATTAGGCCTCTAGAAAAGCATCTAACTTTTCAGTCCTTTACAACACTGCATTCTGTGTCTCTGTCTTCTGTTTGTTGTTCTCTTCTTTGAAGTGCTGAGCATCCCTTATACCTGTTTAAATTGAGCACTATTCCCCCAACAGCTTCCGGTCTAAGGACCCCGATGGCGGTACCATGTCCCTATCCTGCTCCGTTTGGAATTGTGCCACATGCTGGAATGAATGGAGAGCTGACCAGTCCAGGAGCTGCGTATGCGGGGCTGCATAATATTTCCCCCCAAATGAGTGCAGCAGCTGCAGCGGCAGCGGCTGCAGCAGCTTATGGGAGGTCTCCAGTGGTAAGTGTTTGCCCCAGGGGATGTGAACATGTTTGGAGTTGGGGGTGGGGGGGTCTGTTAAATTAAAGACATGCAGGGTTAAATCTAGTTCAACCTATCTCTAATTTGGAGACTATGTTGTGGAAGAGGTAAATGAAACTCATGTTTGCTTAATTCCCCACTTAATACATCTTTTTGTTCTGCTTGGGGAAAACTGCAGGTTGGTTTTGATCCACATCATCACATGCGAGTCCCAGGCATCCCTCCCAATCTGACAGGCATCCCAGGAGGAAAACCGTGAGTTTTAAACACTAAATTTATGAAGTTAATCATTTACTGAAGTAGTGTTCCCTTGCTGGCTAGATTTCCCCTGGGCTACTGAATACTATTGCATGACTAGAAGTAAGTTTAGGGTTGAAGGGATAGGGAGGGTGGTTTAATCCTTGTTTTTATTTTAAAAGCTTGTTTGGAGATTTCTTTTAAAATCTACCACCAGCCAGGAGGTATCAAATGGCATAGAGCAATGAGAGTCTGTGGTGGGCAGAGAGATCTCCTTTTCTAAATGTGAAGTAGGGGACCCATTTCTGTATAGAAATACAAACTGTAAAGGGATCTCTGGTATACATGTCTGCTGTACTGTGTGTCTCAGCTTAAAAATAATTCCATTGGGCATAAAAGCCTTGCAATCACTTGCAAGCTTATTAGATGCTATAAATAGCAGTGTGCAGAGAAAGAAACTCTGAAATGTTTTGTTTGATTGAAAATACTGAGAAGAATTATGGTTTCATAATGTTCAAATTCATCCTTGATGGAACTCGCCAGAAAAGGTGACCTACTCTAACAGGCTTTGTTTGCTGTGTATTTCTTTTTCCAGGCTCACAAACTCCCCATTCACATCCCCCTTGAGTTAGAGGTAGGGGAAAAAATAGTAATGCAAATCATATTGATCTGGGTTTTATTTGAGGGGCCTTAAGTTCCACTTCCTTTGTAACACTTAAAAGAAAAATAGACTAGCTAATAATGGAGAGGTTGAGGGATATTTGGGTATAGTTGATATAACTTGATTTTAAATATATAAACGCTGTACATACTATGATTGTATCCCTCTCCCCCAGTGTTACTTGTCATCTTAGGCTGTCTTCTGTCAGCTGCTCTGTGTTGATGAACCTGCACCTACATAGAGCCAGGATAACTTCATTGAGGATCTATGCAGGCTCAGGAGTTGGCACTAAGCAGTTTACAGGATCAGAGCCTTAGACTGTAAGCTCTGTGGAGCAGGAACCTTCTTCCTGTCTGTGTGGAGAGCATCCAGCAAGTTCCTTTACAGTCACTACTGTAATATAATAACTAAAAAGGTGAAAGGTTTTGTTGCATCTCAAATGTTTGTTAATGCATTGGCATAATAGTCACTATTTACAAGGTCAGTAATAGCTAATTATTATTAGCTAGGTTTGAAGACTGCAAAGATGGAGACCTAAGTTGTATTCAACTATTTTCACTGAGCGTTCTCTGAAATGGAATGTGCTGCATTGGCTATCTTGTTACCTGTACTTCTCCTTTGGTTTTTTTAACTACTGCCTGATTTTCCTAGGGAACAGTACAGTCTGACTCAAAAATAGGAGCTGCATTAAAAATACCTGTACAGATTTTTATAATTGAGGAGTTTTGTAATATATTTACAGTGCTTTAAACATGCGAAATTCTATGTTAGTGGTAAATATTCCTATTACTGATGACCTGCATAGTGGTACAAGGGGACTGGTAATAAATGGTACATGGAGAGAGGGGGGAAAAGTAATATGACACCCGATCTTTTTCAAGATTAAATGTATTTGAATAATTATACATAGCACTTACTATTTGCTTTAAGAGCCAGATTCTCAGCTGGTGTAAATCAGCATAGCTCCACTGACAACATCTTGAGCTACAGCGTCAAAGCCATTTTGACTAAAACGTTGCTTTAAAAAAAGAAAAAAGAAAAAAAAGCTATAATAAAGATTCACTTTTGGTATCAATGTAAATTCTCAGAGCAGGGCAGGTGCTTGCCTCTTGGTACTGTGCAGCAGCAAACACACTGTTGGCATGCAACAAATGATGAATAATAAGATCTTCTAGCTAGTGCCTATAGAAATCTGCTAGTGGACACTAAATCCACTTAAATTAGGAAGTTTGTATCTTTTAACTGCAACAACCAAAAAAAAAATTGCCTGAGCCTGGCTTCAGTGTGTTTCGTGTCATAAAGCAAAGTGTCAACTTGCCACTCGGGCCTGCCGGAACGAGAAAAGAGCGAAAATAGGGTGCAGAAATAGTGAAATTTCTGCGGCTATAAGTATAAAAAAAGGGGGAAACTGGAGATTATGTAAATATAGTTGCATTTTTATACTGCTGAAAAAAACGCTGTAATATTAGCACATTTCAGAGTAGCAGCCATGTTAGTCTGTATTTGCAAAAAGAAAAGGAGTACTTGTGGCACCTTAGAGACTAACCAGTTTATTTGAGCATAAGCTTTCGTGAGCTACAGCTCACTTCATCGGATGCTGTAGCTCACGAAAGCTTATGCTCAAATAAATTGGTTAGTCTCTAAGGTGCCACAAGTACTCCTTTTTTATTAGCATATTGTGTAACTTAAATAACAGATAAAATGGTTGGGTTTTTAAAGGCTGCCTTTTTAAACTTTCAATTTCAGTGCAACAATTAAAGCAATAGTCTCCTCCAAAATGATGTTTCTGTGAGCTATTTTCATATCTCTACTATTACAACCGTGTGTGTTTTTTCATCAGTACTACCATGAATTAGCTAGTCTGTGGAAATTAAGAACCCTCTATTAACCATATATTTATGTGTACAGAGGAGTCGTCTAATAAAGTTTGTGTTCCGTAATATATACTCTTTAATATGTCACATCTTAAAACAAAACAATTTTACAACCTAACTGTTCTCCCTAGAAAATATTTGGAGATGAAGTTGTTGATAGCTTATTCACAGGTGGCATAACTGGCAGTCACACAACACATTCTTTCTCAGTGAGAGTCCTGATTCCAGCAAAAAGAATTGGGATTTGTGCTTGTCATATCAGTGCAACAACAACAAATTACTTGCACATTTTTGCTGGACTGCCATTTCAGGAATTGTGCCTAAAAACCTTAACTCCATGGCGTCATTGATTTCAATCCTTCTATTGACAGAGTGCTGTAAAATACAATATAAGCTTAAGATATGTGCACCCCACTCTTCCGTTCAGTGAAAGCCAGGCAATGAACTAATCCCCTTCATACTCTCTTGAACGTTCATGTTCATAAATGAAATCCTCTAAGGGAAATAGTCACCTATCTATCCCCTTGGACCCAACCATTCCTTAAAGCTTGAAGAGATGCTCCCTACTATTTCTGTCTTCAGGGAGGCTCTGATGTGGGCTTCCCTGCTTCTGCTATGTATGTATATCAAATCACATATCAAATCTCGGACCCAGTCACGGGCAAACTTAAGGTTGGAAACTATAGCTTCACATATCCTTACACACTCCAGAAATCAGAAGCACATGGCTTGAGTCCTAAAAAGCTATTTAGTCTGTGTCTGGATAACTTGCCTTGTGGAGACCACTAAGGCCAACATTTTCAAAACTGGATGCCTAAAGATAGGTGACTAAATCCATATGTAGACAGCTAGTAACTTCAAGTCTTCAGAAGTACTGAGTTCCCCTGGCTACTGTTAAAGTAAATGGAAGTTGAGGGTGTGCAGTACCTCTGAAAATCTGGCCATTGCATTTGGTACCTAACTATGTTGTTAGATGCCAAAATGTAAGCAGCCAAGTTTGAAAATGGTTTATGTATCTTGTTCTCTTTTCTTAAATAGATGCAAGGGGTAATTCATTAAATCACTTTCCCCTTATCCTTTCCTCAGAGCTTATTCATTTCATGTAAGTGCAGATGGTCAGATGCAACCTGTACCTTTTCCTCCTGATGCCCTCATTGGACCAGGAATCCCTCGCCATGCTCGTCAGATCAACACTCTAAATCACGGGGAAGTAGTGTGTGCAGTTACCATAAGCAACCCCACAAGACACGTGTATACTGGTGGAAAGGGATGTGTCAAAGTCTGGGACATCAGCCACCCTGGGAACAAGAGCCCTGTCTCTCAGCTAGACTGCCTGGTAAGTGAACATCTACGAATGAAAGTGAAGCTTGATCAGATGGGGAGGGGATAGAAGAAAGCAGTTTAGAAAATATTCAGATTGTGCAAGAGTGATATGATAGTGTTAAGATATGGGTTATGATGATCAATTAGTACCATCAGCATTGAGAACCAGCTCCTCAGCTGGTGCTGATTGGTGAGCTTAATTCAGGTTCTTTTTATTATTCTGTGTATTGCTGAGTTGTTCAGTTTCTGGTGTGGGTGTGTGTGTGTGTGTGTGTGTGTTATAATACACATGCTTTTTCCCCTGACAAACCAAAATCCCCATAAACTATATAGGCAAGAGACAAGATCAGAAATAGTGCTGTAGATGCTGTCTATAAACTTTTGACATTATGGGTGTGTGTTTAAGCCCTATATCCTCTCATGTGCTAAAAATTACTTGTAGACTCGTATTCTAATATATGGTCCATGCATGTGCATGTATGTGTGTATTCTGACAGTTTAAAAATCTCCCTAAATTATTACTGGGAACAACAAATTATTGGCATGTGCTAACAAGATGCACCATTATTGGCAACTTTTCTCTTGTTCTTGATGAGATGTTGCCTCTTGTAATTGCTGCTTCATCAGAACTGTGCAGAACGTGTGACCATAGTATCTCCTTGGTGGGGGCAGCAGGGCTCATTAAAATGGGAGGCGGAGGTATGTCAGAAATTGGTACACCCAGTTATCAAGGGGTTAATGTACTGAAATGAGCAGAGTATAAAAATGAAACCTTGTATAAAAGCTGTCAAATGCAGGAACATTGAAGTGTTTGGAGTTGGGTGCAGGTCTTTGCATTTTGATGCTAATTAAGATTAAATAGCTCTCACTACTGAATTTTGTAGATCAAGTTTAAGTACTTCCCTGATGTCGTGTAATTTTCTGGCATTAATACACTTTATCATTGTCATAAGTGTAACTGGCTCATTAAAACCAGGAGGGAATACAATACTTTTATGGATTTCTGCTCTCATGTTAATGCTGTTTTCCTTTCCTCATGAGTAATCTCGTGATGGTTTCTGTCTCCACAGAACAGAGATAACTACATCCGTTCCTGCAGATTGCTTCCAGACGGCCGCACCCTGATTGTCGGTGGGGAAGCCAGCACGTTATCCATTTGGGACCTGGCAGCTCCTACCCCACGTATAAAAGCAGAGCTGACATCTTCTGCTCCAGCTTGCTATGCTCTAGCTATCAGCCCCGATTCCAAGGTCTGCTTCTCCTGCTGTAGCGATGGGAACATTGCCGTTTGGGATCTGCACAACCAGACATTAGTCAGGTAGGTCAACAGAACTGGATTGTCAGGTTGTGAAGAATGAATTAACAATAGCATGTACTTTCTCCCTTATTTTTTTTTAATGTGCTCTTATCTTAATTGTCAGCATAACTGTTTCAGTATTTTGTTGTTAAGGAGCCAGAATAATAAAAGCTTGATAAAAATTACATCCTTATTTATAGGATTAGAGGGTTTTATAATGGCAGACTTTAAAGTTCTGTTCTAATTCTGCTAGATTGGGGTCTGATGGCTGCTTAGAGTAAAATCAGCTGGTGTTGATGTTGCTAAGATTCTTCTAGATCCGTTTAAAACATGGAATAGTTTGGTCTTGTGTAATACGTTGCACACAACCACACCTCTTTGATCTGTGCTTAGTGTTTGTATTCTAAGTAAGGATGGGCCTGAATCACCACATTCAGATCTGGTTTTGGAAAGCACAAAGTTTGGGGGGTTTCAGATGCACATGTTTGGGTATTTCTCATCCCCAGTGTAAAGCATTTTAAGTGGGACCCAATAATACAGCTCTACATTATACAGTATTGTAGTAATACATGTAAAAGATGGGCTTTTATCAGTTGATCTGATGATCCCATTGAGACTACTCTGTATTAAAGCCTGTGTAAGTAAGTGATTGCAGATGCTTTTTTGAGCCAGTAAATTTAGAATGTTATGCTGAATTCCTCCCAGGAAGATGTGACATTCCCAGTACCTGATGTGATGTCACAGTCTCAGTCTGAACCTTAAAACATACCGTGTATACACATTCATCAGCCCATTCATTTATAAGCTGACCCCCCAAGATGGATAGGTAAACATGGCAAAAACTATATGACCCTTTCTTAAGCCGACCCTATATTTCAGGGGTTGGCAAACTTTGGCTTCCAGCCCGTCAGGCTAAGCTGCTGGCGGGCCAGAACATTTTGTTTACTGGGAGCATCCGCAAGCACGGAGCCCTCAGCTCCAAGTAGCCATGGTTTGTCGTTCCCAGCCAATGGGAGCTGCAGGAAGCAGTGCAGGCTGAGGAACGTGCTGGCCGCCACTTCCCGCAGCTCCCATTGGCTGGGAACAGCAAACCACGGCCACTGGGAGCTGAGGGGCTCCGTGCCTGCAAACGCTCCAGGTAAACAAAACGTCCTAGCCCGCTTTACCCTGATGGGCCGGGAGCCAAAGTTTGCCGACCCCGATCTATGACGACAATGTATTAGATATTCAATAGTTCAATAGAGCTTAAAATGGTCAACTTTTGGTATAGACCCATAGATAAGCTGACCCCCGCTCTTCGATACTTCACGTTTTTTACAGTCAAAAAAATTTGGCTTATGAACAAGTATGTAGGGTGCTTCCAAAAAAAATGTGCTAGGCTGATTATTTGAGGCATTCCACACACAGTTCATTTGGTGATCTACAAATTCGGAATTCAAGTCACTCTACTAAAATATGCTTCTGCTACATTTTAATAGCTAGAGTTATTAAAGGAAATAAACCAAAACTAGCATGATCTGCATGGAAAAATGAACACGGATCAAAACCGAATCTTTTTACCATTAGCATGTGCATGTGTTTTCTTTTTGAAATTTTCAGACAATTCCAGGGCCACACAGATGGAGCCAGCTGTATTGACATTTCTAATGATGGCACCAAGCTCTGGACGGGAGGTTTGGACAATACGGTTAGATCCTGGGACCTCAGAGAAGGAAGACAGCTACAACAACATGATTTCACATCACAGGTTCACTCTCAGAAGCTTTGACATGTTAGAGAAATCCATAGTGATTTTATAAGATTAGCACCTTTTTAAAAACGCGAACTTGAAGAGCTCCTAGAATTTTTTCACTTAGTCTCTGGCACTGTTTTTATATGGCAGCTAAACATTTTTTCTAGATTATGGCTCTCAGTTTGACAGATCAGTATTTTTCCCACAGGAACAGCAGAGAGCCCTATTTATAGAGGGGAATTGCCAGATTAAAGTGTTCCTATGTAACTAGGAACACTTTTCAGTTCTGTAGATCTTAGTTCAAAAGATATATTACAGAAATATTTCTAATGCTGTTGGATGGGCTAGGAAAGTAACTTTTATAGTTAGTTTGTTTCAATGCTTTACTATTGCAGTTCAAAATGAGTTGCATTTACATTAACTAATTGTCTTGATTACTATAGTAAATGATTAGCATCTTTTATAACCTGTGTAGCAGCCCAAAATGTAGCTCACATTTTGTGAACAGTGATAACAATGAAGCAGGAATTAGCTCTGACTATTTCAAGCTCCTCCTTTACTGACTGAAGCATGTGCTCTGTTAATTCCAGATCTTCTCATTGGGTTATTGTCCAACTGGTGAATGGTTGGCAGTAGGAATGGAGAACAGTAATGTTGAGGTGTTGCATGTTACTAAACCAGACAAGTATCAACTGCATCTTCACGAGAGCTGTGTGTTGTCACTCAAATTTGCTCACTGTGGTAAGCTACAACATCTATGCCAGTATTTTCTCTCCTAACAAATCTCTTTTGAATAAAAACAAGGAAATGTAAAACCAGATGTTCAATGTAATACTAAAATTAAACTTTTTTTCTGTATGATTTCTTTTTAATACAAAATACTTAGTGAAATACCTTAATCTAGCCCAGAGGTTCTCAAACTGGGGGTCAGGACCCCTCAGGGGGTCATGAGGTTATTACATGGGGGGTCACAAGCTGTCAACCTCCACCCCAAACCCTGCTTTGCCTCCAGCATTTATATTGGTGTTAAATATATAAAAAAGTGCTTTTAATTTATAGGAGGGGGGGCGGGGTCGCAGTCAGAGGCTTGCTGTGTGAAAAGGGTCACCAGTAAAAAAGTTTGAGAACCGCTGATCTAGCCGCATGTAACTTTGACCGTTCTCTGGATAATTTTTTCATTAAGTGTAAATTGATCATTTTTCTTCGTAATCTAGGGTTTTTGTGCATGAGTTCATTGAAAATGTAACATGATTATAAAAAAAAATTAAAAATCTGATTTCAGGAAAATGGTTTGTAAGCACTGGAAAAGATAATCTTCTTAATGCCTGGAGAACACCTTATGGAGCCAGCATATTCCAGGTAATAATCTCCTAAAAGCTGTTTTCCACATTATAGTACAATAGAGGTGCACTTTTCAGGGTCCATCGTTAGCTTAAGGAGTTTTTAAATGGGTTTTCTTGGCTAATTATGTTTCTTTTAAGACTTTGTCTGTTATAATGAGATGTACAAGATTTTGTCCTCAATAATATTTTAATAATTTTAACATTACAATAAAATGGACCCTTATCTTGAAGTTGGGCTTTAATGCCCATTTTTAATCCTCTGTGTCTCGAGTTTCTTATGCCTATTTCCTTTCCTTTGTATATCATGCTGTGGGCAGTGGAATATAGTGCAGGTGCCACGTGGCTAATTTACCATTCATTGAATATCCAGAATCCTGCTGAAAATAGTGAAAACCAGACTCAACACTTGTGTATTTTTTTCAGTTCACAGGCAAGAGAAATAAAGCCTCGTGAGCACTTTTTCCCCTAATTTATAACTGTGTCATGGCATTTTTTAAAAATGTTCCTCTTTATTTCATGAAATAGCTGAACAGGTTTGGTCTAGATAAGCACCATTAAGATGTCATAATGTGTATTGAGATTTAAAAGTCATTACATTAAGCAGGAAAACTCTTGAACTTAAGAGCCGACACTTATGGAAGGTTCTTGTGGAATGCAATAGGAAATGATAACCTTTCTATACGTTTTTTTTTCTTTAAACATCCTATAAATATTAACTGTGCCCCTTTCTAATGGAACTTAACGATGCCTCCTTCAGAAAAGCGAACCTGTTCAAACTCTTTATAGTCTGGCTAATCTACAAGAAATCAGCACTTGATTAGGAAAACCTTTCCCACTCTAATCCCATCTCCAAACTCTCATTCCTATAGAATATCATTGAGAAAGTAGTGCCAACCAGCCTCCAACAACTTTTGCCAAAATCCTGGATGCTTCGTTTTTGGGCTCCAGATATTAAATATAAATATATATCATATACTATATCTAGGTAGATATAGATATAAATTAATTCTCTCTCTCTCATTTTTATGCTGTACCCATTGCATGGTCTATTTGTCTATTGAATTCTGTTCCATTGAAGTGCTTCTACTATGCCAGTCACTCTGGTGTCTTCTCACCTGTTTGTGTGTTTATTCCTGAGATTGTAAGTTCCTTGGTGCAGGGATGGTCTTTCTTTTCCATTTGGAAAGTGCTTAGAAGGGGGTACTAAAAACAGTAATGATTCTCATTCTCTATTATATCCTGTAGGTTTTTAGAGTGATTTCTATAGAAACCTCTCAAATTTCTCTAGAACCCTGTTGGTTTTATCCCAGTTAAACTCTGTAGGACTTCTCCATAAGGGGAATGTATTTTTTCAAGATGGCTTTTGGCTTGTTTTTAAGCAGGCGAAAACTAATTGAGTTATATAAACATTTAATAAATACTCACTGTTTGTAAAGTGTGTGGGGGGGGGGACGGAGGATTGGAGGGATTAGTTTGTTTTATAGGTTGTCTTCAGTTCTGTAATATTGAATAAAACATTCCCTTTCCTTTTATGTTGCTCTGTGTGTTGTCTTAAATACTTTATGTGAGGGAAGTTTGCGGAATTATTTTTGTAATTGCATGTGCCAGCCCTTCCTCTCTGCTTTGAGTCAATATATTTTGGTATTTAGATAAGCTCTCCTGTGCACTCCCCCTTAATAACCTCTCTACTGATTTAATCGTCTAATCTGGTGCCATTTGTGTTCACCTGATTTTATTAAAACAGAAAAATAGTTAATTTCTTTAAGCTTATGTATTTTTCTTTTGTTTCTCGTAGTCCAAAGAGTCCTCATCTGTGCTTAGCTGTGATATCTCTGTGGATGACAAATACATTGTCACTGGCTCTGGGGACAAGAAGGCTACAGTCTATGAAGTTATTTATTAGAGACAAAGCTGAATGCAAACAGGACTCCTCCTCCTAGCACTTTGCTGTATATTCCTTTTTTTTTTTTCTTTTCCAAACTGAGGACTTACAATGCTCATCACGGTTGTGGAGTTCATTTTTTCCCCCATCTAACTTGCTATTGAATTGTGAATGCTTATTAAGAACTTGTGATACCAAACTTAAGATATCTACTTGGAAGAAGAGGGGATAAGCATACTTAACACTGAACTGATTCTCTAATTATGTATTATAGCTGTAATGTATTTATTTTGTTTAAAGAAGGCTTTCTAACAATGAACTGACTAAATAAAGCTGTCTGCCCCTGCCTTGGTTTGAAAGGTGCGTTGTATATTTTGTGTTTTTTGCTGGGGGGTGGAAAGGAGGAAGGGTGGGAGGTCACAAGTGACAAGTGCACTAAATAGAATGATAGCTTATATTAAATTTTTGACTATTTATCTTGCTCTTGGTTGAGACCTCCTCAGAGCTTCTGTAATATAAATAATTATTGTGGGAGGAAGATGATGTAATTTGATGTATTTTAGACCAGCTTGGAAATCTAGAAGAGTAATTACGAACTATAACAGGTTGTGTATATATGCCTGTAATTTTTCACTAGTTAAATTCAGAGCTGAATTTAACAAATTGTAAGGAAACGTGCCAAAAATAAGATTCTTTTTAATGTATGTAACAATCTGCTGTCATGTAGTGTTTTGTAAATAGGTTTGTTTTCAATGCTTCCGGGGACGATAAAATCCTCTATGTTGATCCTGGCTTTTTAATATAACATCTCTTTGTTGTATTGCAGAGAGAAGTACAGTAACTTGCCTCAAAGAGCCACCTTTATCTCTTCTGGATGTTTTTGCCACATTTCTTTGAGAAGGGAGATGTGCGTCTTTCAGCAATTTTGCAGTTACAAGAGATTACAGAAATATTTGCTATATTCATTGGAAACTGCACTGAAATGAGAATGGATTCCTACCAATGTACAGACTACAAAATCAAGGACTTCAGAGGTAGGATTTACAAGAGCACTCATTCTGAAGTTCAGAAAAGAATGGATTCTCTCTTGGGAAAAGGACTTGCTTTATTTGCCACCGGTTCTATCCAAGTCTTAGTTGGATGTCCCTGAAATGGACACAGGCTGTGCCATTGTGCCAGAGACATTGTGTTATCTTTTTATGTTGTTGTTGCTGTTAAACTATGATCTGTGACCTTTTTTTTTTTTTTTTTTTTTTTTGAATGCTTTAAAAAAATCTTTAAGTCTGTGGATCTGCTGATGTACAGTGCCTTTGCTGCTATGGATCAAAATCAAAAGAACGATGTAGATAAATCTTATTGTATAAGTAGAAAGTTACTTAATTTCATACTAGAAATGGATTGATGCTGCAAGTTGAAATGGACTGTTCATTGAAGTTCCAAATGTGGTAGCAAAAAATAGTGTCTTAAGTGCTTAGTGTTTGATGTCATTAACAGTTTCGTAATACTCTACAGTGTAGAAAGATTTTGATACTAAACTGTGTCATTGTACATAGTTCTAATGCATTGTATTGACCACCAGTACTTCTATAATGGTAGATTATTGTTTGTGCATTCAGACTTTTAAGCATTAAACATAAGTAACTTCTATGATGTATTATTTTTCTAATTTTTTTCCCCTTGTGGATTTGGACACCTCAGTATTGTGGGCAGATTTCAGTTTGGTCAACGGAGAGTAGGCAGCTGAATAAAAAGTTCTAAATTGCACAGCATACCACTATAGATTTTTGAAAAAGAACAATGTGTTTTGTAAAAGACACTTCCCGCCAATTGTCTAGTTTCACAGCAAACTTTCTTAACTGAAAATTTCTATAGTTGGTGTGACAGGGTCGGGCCAGATGGCTACAGGAGAGTAATAGAAGGCAGTATGTTAGCCCCAGGTTAAGTAGGTCCCTTTCCCCTGGGTAAGGTAACAGGGAAGGTTCCAGAACAATCAGGAACCTTCTGGAGACAATTAAGACTGGCTGATTAGAACACCTACAGCCAGTCAAGAAGCTGCTAGAATCAATTAAGGCAGGCTAATCAGGGCACCTGGGTTTTAAAAAGGAGCTCACTTCAGTTTGTGGTGTGCGTGTGAGGAGCTGGGAGCAAGAGGCACTAGGAGCTGAGAGTGAGAAAGCATACTGTTGGAGGACAGAGGAGTACAAGTATTATCAGACACCAGGAGGAAGGTCCTATGGTGAGGATAAAGAAGGTGTTGGGAGGAGGCCATGGGGAAGTAGCCCAGGGAGTTGTAGCTGTCGCAAGGCTGTTCCAGGAGGCACTCTAGACGGCTGCATTCCACAGGGCCCTGGGCTGGAACCCAGAGTAGAGGTCAGGCCCGGGTTCCCCCCAAACCTCCCAACTCCAGGTCAGACACAGGAGGAGTTGACCTGGTCTGTGGGTTCACAAAAACGGCCAAGCTGAGGGCTGCTGTGAAGCTCCAAGGCGAGCAAATCCGCCAATAAGCACAAGACCCACCAAGGTAGAGGAGGAACTTTGTCACATTAGTTATACTATTGCAATGGTTTTAGAGATTGATACCATACTAAGAGCTTAGCCATATGACTCAGAGTATAGTACCTCCTGTTTTGTGCATTTTCTAATCTGTTATGGAGTTTGGGTTCCTCCACACCTCAGTGAGAGTTAAGTTTGGAACAGCCCATGTTCCATAGCTTGCTAAAGCATGCACAGCTGAATGGGAGGTGGGAAGAATGGTGCACTGGAATTTAGCACACGGGCTCCGTTACAGAGGAACTGATTCAAAATCTCTTGACTTCACTGGACTTTGGATCAAACCGTAAGATCTCAAACCATTTCATTTTCATTTTCATTTAATGAACAGAAAGACTATCATTGATTTCAGTGGGCCCTAAGCTAGGGAAAGGAAATCTAGCCCACCAGGCACAAATATAAAGGGTACTGATTTGGGAGCCCATTCCTTTAGTATTTTTTTTTTTAAAACCTACTCTTTTAAATCAGTTACTAGTATTGTGAGTGACTTTGTAATATTTATTGGTGAGGAGTAATGGAGAGTGATATACTAACTTCTTCTTCAAGTGATGGTCCCTATTATATTCTGCTGAGGGTTTACGCATGCGCACAATGCATTCAGAGCCGGAGAATTTAAAAGTACCAGTGTCTGTTGGTCCGCACATGTGCACTAGCCTCATCTCATGGTTTCGTCTGAGGTGATAAAGAGCAGAGCGGACTGACTGCGTCTCCAGTTCCTTCTCACTGCCACATGGTCTGAGTCAGAGCTACTAGTGTCCTCTTGTGTTTGATGCACTTTTTAAAGTTTCAAATTTTAGGTAGTTATTTTTTCTTGTAACGTTTGCTGTTTTTACTGCTTTAACGTAGTTTTAGCTTTTAGTAATATTTTTAATAGAACTGAGACTTTGGGGGAATCGGTTTACTGGTTACCCCCTCATCCCCACCCCAGTACCCACGTGCAGGCACTGGACTATGCTGAAGGTGCCAGGATTTAAAATCTGTGCCTCCTGCTTGCACTCCTTCTCAATCATCAACAAACATCAACACTGCCTGTACTGCTTGGGAAAAGCACAAGTTTCATCCTGGTACAGTATCTGCCAGTCCTTCCCAAGCCGTACCCAAGAAGGTCAGGCTCTCTGCCTTAAGAAGTACCTCATGGAAGTCACCTTGAGGCCTCCATTATACCCAGGAGGAAACCTGATCCCCTGCCCCCCCGCCCACCCCCACCCCTTACATCGTCCTGAGACAGGCAGGAGTGCACCTCTGACTTTGGAGATGCAGATTGGTTCTGGCGTTACTACTTCTATGGATCATGTCCTGGGTCCCAGACAATGGACCTTCCACGAGTTCCAGCCATGGAGAGGCAGTGCACTCCAAGATGCACAAGCATGAAGAAAAAACCCTGCACAAACTGATGGATCTGCCAATACCGAGCCCCACACGCAGTCAACATTGGCTTCCCTTAAGAGAAGGGATCCATCATTTCCGTTGAAGTCCTCCTCTTTGGCCCTGGTTCCGTTAACGAGTACCATTAACCCTGGAGAGATTGGAGAAAACACCAGAGCCACATGAACTATTTGCCCTAGAAGAACTGAGCTCTCCATGCCTTCCACTACCATCCACATCTAGCGAGGCCAGATCTCCCACCCAGGACATACCACAGTCAAGGCATGCTTCAATACATCCTCCTATGGTTTACATGCTTCTGCCAGCTCTGACGGTACTGCCATTGGAACAGGATCTGAGTTTTTGCCCTTAGAGGATTCAGAGGGAGCACAAGGACCACCCATTCCCTACCGCTACTTTCCCCAAAAGACCACTGACATCATGGCAGTACCTCCAACAGCAGAGAAGCCACTCACTGGTTTCCCCCAGTATGGGGCCCTGTACAGCACCCACCAGATCCGTCCTGCTGGCCCTATTGGAGATTCTGGCCCCAGTACCCCCCCTTGAAACCCACCTCATTCCGTGAGGGAAGCTTCGCTTCTATCCCCGCCAAGGGCACCCTTGAGCAGATGCTCCGAATCAGTTTGGAGGAAGAATCACTCAGTCCAGTTCAGACCACCAGAGCAAGAGCACTTTCCATCATCCTTTCCAAATGCTGTGGTAACTTCAGCTTCCCCTTTGCCTTCAGAAGACTTTTGGCGATTTCAAGGTCTCCTGCGAAGGATGGCAAACCATCTTCATAGGAGGAAGTACAAGGCAAACAGCATTAGCTCCAGGACATCCTTCATTCCTTGGTACCAAGTAGGGTTTCTTTATCGATCAGTGAGACCTTTCTCCAACCGGCTCGAACAGTTTGGCATTCCCCAGTCACATGCACACCTATACTAAGTACCAGCTAAGAGGTCGGAGTTTAATTTCTCACCCGCCTCCCACAGCTAATTCCTTTGTGGTGCAAGCAGCACCTGAACAGTCAAAACAGCAAAACTCATGCTCCACTCCAGCTGATAAAGAGGGCAAACGATTGAATCTTCTTGGACACACGATCTTCTAGTCAGCTAGCCTCCAATTCCTAATTTCGAGTTACCAAGCCTTGTTGGCCAATTCTGACTTCCTCAATTATGGCAAACCGGAAGACTTTACTGAAAAGCTGCCTCAGCAAGATTGAGTCCAGTTCCAGTCTGGGAAACTGGTGGTGAGGACAGTGCTTCAATCTGCTCTAGATGCAGCAGATACCTCGATGGCTATGGGCATTGTCATTTGGAGGGAATTGTGGCTTCATTTGTCTGGCTTCATGTGGCTTCATTTTCCCAGGGAGGTGCAAAATACCATCAAGGACCTCTTTTGATTAACCCCATCTTTTTAACTAGAATACCAATGATTCCCTCTACACCCTAAATGATTTACGGCCACACTTAGATCATTGGGTATCTGTACACCTGTACCTAAGCAGAATTTCTACCGATTCAGGAACAACGATTCAGAAATCCCCAGTTCTTCAATCGAAGACCATACAAATCACCATGCAAGCACCAAAAGACCCAACAATCCCACCTTCACAGCTTTCATCATCACACATGCAGGCCTCTAAGAAAAGAGATACAGGTACCACTAGAGAGCCATCAACCACTATTCCTACTGCCCTACAACCAGTCCACCTCCTTCAGGGGTCATCTAGCACTCTTTCTACTAGTTTGGAGTGCAATAAAAATGGACAAGTGGGTGCTAGATGTCATCCTCTATGGCTATACGATCGAGTTCATCATGCTACCTCATCCACAACCCATGCCCTGATCCCTTTTCAGGGACCACTCTCATGACCGCATCCTTGCTCTAGAGGTAGACTCCTTACTACAAAGAAGAACGATAGAGCAGGTTCCTCCAAACTATCAAGGGATAGGGTTCTATTCAACTTACTTCCTGGTACCCAAAATGAAGACCTGGATCTCCATTGCCTCAATCGCTTCATCCACAAACCCAAATTTTTTATGGTCACTTTAGTATCCATCGTACCGTCACTAGAAAAAGGCATGTGGTTTACGGCTCTCAATATGCAGGATGCCTGTTTTCACATAGACATCCATCCAATGCACACATGATTCCTTTGGTTCACAGTAGGCCCTCAGGGTTTTCAATACAGTGTCCTACAATTTGGACTCACCACTGCTCCCAGGGTCTTCAAAGTTTTTTCTTTGTCATAATGGCCCACCTCCAGGCTTTATGGGATCCATTTATTCCCATATCTCGACAACTGGCTTCTAGCAGCATGATCCAGAGACGAAGCTCAGATCTCGACCTCCATGTTGATGAGACTTCTTTCCTTCCTAGGAGTCAACATCAATGTCAAAAAATTAACTTTGGTTCCCACACAGTCCCTAGGTTTCATAGGGGCCTCCATCAACTCAGTCACAGCACGAGCTTACCTACCAAAGGACAGATTCCAGACTCTGCAAGAACTCGTCACCCGAATAATCAATAGTCCATCTGTCCAGGCCAGGACTTGCCTTTTCCCTGGCAGCCTGCATGTATGTCACCACCTTCGCTCACCTCCACCTTTGTTGCCTACAGGTGTGGCTCCAGAGAGTTTACTCACCCACACAGCATGCCATGGACCTTATGCTGACAGTCCCTCCCAAGCTCTCTTCCTTACAGGGATGGACAGACCTAACACCTGTCTGTGTAGGAATCCCCTTTCTCCCATCCTCCCCGGACAGCACGGTCATCACAAAACTCTGCAATGGATACCTCCTTCAGCACGGTTGTCCTCCACTCAACCATTCCATCCTCATCCTCGCACCACTTGTTAATTACCCTCAGTGGAATACAATAGACCATCACTTGAAGAAGAGGAGGAGGATACTTACCTGTAGCTGGAGGCTCTTAGAGATGTGTGGTCCCTGTCTGTATTCCACTTCCCACCCTCTTTCCCTTTGCTGTGGATCTGTGTGATTTGCACTGGATAAGGAACTGGAGACACGGTGGGTCTGCCCCACCCTTTATCGTCTCAGAGGAAACCATTAGGCAAGGCAAGGGTGCATACATGGACCAATGGATACCACTACTTTCAAATTATCTGGCTCTGTACACATGCCATGCATGCATAAACCCTCAGTGGAATATAGACAGGGACCACGTATCTCAAAGAACCTCTGGTTATAGGTAAGTAACAGCCTCATTTTCCCCTCCCCTACTCCCCAGAGCAATCTGTTTCTTTAGGACTGCGTTGAAGAGGAATTTCCAAAATGTCTTCCAAGCTGATGTAAATTTGTTGCTCAAGTACAATCATATCTTCGAAAGGAAGTTCTCAACTACTTATTACAGCAGGGCTTCAAAGAGATAAACATGATGTAGAAGTTTTCTGTTTATTATTACTGTAATCTAAACATACATAATAGGAATAGGAGAGACCTGTTGTTTTCAGAACCATCCAGTAATTTGAAAGGCTGTGTATTTTACCTTTACTTAAGGAAGGGAAACCTTCGACTTACTGTTCCCAAGAGTACCCCAAAAGCATATGTTTGTATATTATTAGAATCATGAGAGGCTGCTTGCACCCCACCCCCAACACAAGCCTTTCATTCTTTAATAAATAACTGTTTCAATGCACCCACCTGAATTTCAAAATGTAGTTTTAACTGTGTTGTGATATACTTCAAAACAGCATGCAATAGCTGTATATTGTTGTTTGTATTAATGCTCTTTGAATATTTTACAGAATCAAATGCCTGAATGCCAGGATTATTGCAATTAAATGTACGGTCATCCTGATTTCCCCCCCTTCCCCCACCCCAGTGTTCAATGCAAATGAAAAGTAACCTGGATCAAACTTTTTTAGGTAAAGCATCAATTAGGTTCACACTCCTTTTTCATCCTTTAATTCTTTAAGTTACTGCTTGGTTGCTTCTTTTCTTCTGTAAGAATCTGTTGCTGCCAGTTGTCTGTAGTACCATAGGTTACGAACTTATGCTTTTGTTTTTTCATAATTAATAACCTTTGGTTTCCTCTTATTAATTTCCCCCTCTACTAAAACTTGTCAGTCATTTGATGCGGTGACACGTTAGACAAGCCTTTAACATTTATTATAGTGTATGAACATGCTAGCGAAGTTTAGGAGTCACGTTAAGTCTAAACCCCTACTTTCAAAGGCTTATACATTTCTAAAAATATGACTATATTTTAAATTCAATTTCTGTTGTTTGTTCTCAGCCTTAAAGTGACTCTTTTGTCTCTTTCCTTTTCCCCCCCTGTTTTTAAGCTATTGAAGAGTGAGAAATCAGATGGTGAAAACATCCTTTTTCTTTACTAGGCATTTTTTCCACTGTGATAGTGCAGATGGCACATAAAAAGCACATGATTCCTCCTCGTCTCTCAAATTTTGAAAGGTGTGATGCTCCAGATAAATGCCCACTCACAACTATGTGGCCACGTATATGTTGAGCACCACACATAACCACAACCTAGATCCACAGCTGATGTAAATGGTATAGTGCTGTTGAAGTGTATGAAGTTATGCAAATTTATCCCAACTGAGGATCGAGCACATTGTGCTATGTCACACAACAAAAGCCGGACAACCCAACTAGTCTCTCCTACACTTTACAGCTCTGGGCCCTCTTCAAACCCTGTCCTCCACCCCATGCCTCCGCTGTTTATTTGACTATGTGACTTAATCTCTCATTCAGATACAAATTCTGATGTGTTTATTTAAATGGCAGTTTCTAACCCATATGCAAGTATTTATGATGCTTCAAAAAGTGAAATGCAAAAAACTGTGAAATGAAACATGGTTGAGATTTTACATGCACAGGAGTCAGAAAATTCAAAGTAATGGCTTGGTCTGCTACTATTTCTCATCCATATTGAATATATTATATATTTAAGCCATTAAAATTAACGCTATATGCAATGATACAAAATATAAGAAGGCTGTGAAAACAGTCACTTTGAATTTTCCAGTTTGTGTGCACTGAAAGTCTTGGCAATAGAATTGCATTGACACAGGATTTATGGGAGAAGGGATTGCATTTAAAATTAAGAAATTTGCTAATATGAGTGTTTCTGGTGGCCAAGAGGGTATTGGAGTGGAGTGAGGGGGACTGACCTGGGACATAGCTGATAGTTCCACATCTTTAAAAGAGAAGCCCCTTCACATGCACGGCAAGAGATGAAGCCTGAAGTAGTGTGCTGTAGAAGATCATCTTTGACAAACTCTTAAATAATGCACCTGCAGTGTCTGCTTTTGAATCAAGAGTTACTGAACATAACCCTTGAGATTTCATGTTTCTCCCGGTATTTGGAGTGAAGCATTTCCACCTCACAGCAAGAAATTTTTATGTCAAAACCAATAAACGTTCTTATTCTTACCAAATGATTTTCTGTCCTGGTTACAAGGAAACAGTATTAGAGTGTCTTTTTTATTATTATTGTTAAAAAAGCGTTGTCTGACATTTACAACATGTCCATAAACCTGCCATCAAGTACAAGAAGCACTTCTATGGGTCATTTGGACTCACGTGGATCTATTCTAAAATGTTGGTTAAATACAGCTTTTTTGGTTTCTCTGTAATCCTATGATATTGTAATGTATAATATACAAATCTGAGGAGGAATCTTCTAGCAGTTACTCCGCATATCAGTAGTTAAGAATTACCCTGTTGTCCTAACTTCTAAAGATGCATGTGAAGGGTAAATTCAGTCACATACAAAAATACAGAATAGACGATGATTTTTAGTCTTTCTTTATTATATTAACCCCAAATGTCTCTTAATGACAGATCAAGCCAAGCACTAATAGTATTACTTTCCACATTCAAATAAAGGAAGAGGTGGAGGAATTTAAAGTTTTTAAAATGGAACTTTCCATCAAAATACAATCTTTGTTTTTTTAAAAAAAAGAATAAATAGAATTTTGAGTGGCCTGAGTTGCTTTGATTGTACAATCATCAGTCAAGAAGAATTTTTTGGTAACCAATACATTGTGGCTCACTGGCTTCTAAAGAAAACGACTATAATGATTTTAAAAGTGAGGGTTTATGTTTGTGTGGAAAAAAATAGGGGCTTAGCACAGGGTCCTATTCTCAGAGAAAATGAATGTGAGTCAAAAGTCACAGGTGTTGACATAAGGCTTGAGTAACTGCAGTTGAGATTTTCTGATGTTAAGCCTTAATCCTTTTCGATATTCCTGTAATGAAAATTAGAAACTCTGCTACATTAATTCTAAGTTCCAGAAATGAGGATCTTTACCCAGCAAGATAAGGAAAGTGACCAAATACAGAGAGATGTATAATTCTGGCCAGGGTCTTTTAATATACATTAAGTTTGCACCTTGTTGGTCATACAATTAATTAGTCAATGTCAATAGGGAATCAGTACACCATTATGATATTGGGAAGGGGGCACTATGCTGTAGGGGAGTTTCCCTCCTTTAGAGGAAGGATAAATTCAAACATCTGACCACTGATATAGAGCTATTAAAGATCCCATGGCTCTTTCTGGAGAACTAGTATAGGGCATAGGCACAGGTCTGTTGGCCAAACTGGTATTTTAAAATCTCCCATTTCCACCCCAGAGGCATCTGCATTTACTGGGTTATGAAATGATCCTTATTTAGACAGTGTAAAGTGTTCTTATAGTCTTCTGGATGAAATGTTGTCTCCAAATCTCGGGTCTTCTTCATTTAGCCAGGCCTTAGTCACAACTAAATTGAAATGTGTTTAGGGGGAAAAACCTCTTGAGGATCAAGCATCTTAACCCCTTATCAAACAGCCTAAGTGTGTGAATAAAACCATTTCAAAACTGCCATATAAACTACCAAAGCAGGTCTACCCATCGGCCACATGCTGCTGATAGAAAAAATCTCTTCCACAGCTTGGTCTCAAAATACAATCCTTGGGTGTTAAATGTGGTTTTTAGATCTGGATGTGAGGTGCAAATGATATGCTAGTTTTAAGCCAGTAATAATTCAAACAGGAATGCTGCTGCAGTTTTAACTGTGGTGTGGCTATGCAGTTGGTGAAGTTGAAATCAGTGCAGAAATTTGACAGGCACCCTGTAAATGAAGTGATCATGCACACTTTGTGTAAACTTACATGGTATAAAATATTAAGTCACTGTTTTGTTGTACATTCAGATGAACAATGAAAAAAGATATTTCAAAGCTATATTTGAAGTAACACTCAATTGCACTTTCGCTCTCAACTGTCCCTTTTAATTAAAAAAAAAAAAAGGGGGGGGGACCATGTTTCCTCTTACCACAGATCTTTAATAAATGAGCAGAACTGTTTGTGCATATTACAACATGTAAAGGATTTTCTGTGACAGTGTTGCTGCCCCTTATTGAGGAACTTATTTAAGTAGATGTTAAGGTGTAGCATCTCTGGGGTGCTGAAGCACTGCAGGCCTGATCTCATGAGTTGCTCACAAATCAGAGTTGAAGATGTTCACAGGATCAGGATGTCTACAACAATTGTAGCGACAGCTGTTACAGACAAGACTATATCTGTTTCTTCCTCTGAGCAGTCTTAAATAAAGAAATATGATATGAGCAACTCTCATTCTATTTGATTCTTCTGCTTTACTGAGTTGTCCATGTTTGAGATGCTTAACTAAAACGTTTTTTAATGGTGATGAAATGAAGGGGGAAAGTTTGGGGGGAAAGTGGAGGTGGGGGTTGGTGGTGAAGCAGGAAAGAAAACTTCCCCCAAAATTTTCTTGTACAGCTAAGAGAGTTCTTGAATGGGGTGCTGCTTAGATCTAACACTTTCATGTATAGATCTTATCTAAAAACTATAGCTAAAAGAGAACTAAGTGTTATCCAAGCACTAATATAACTTGTTCTAGCATTTAAATTTAAATTCTATTAGTCCAGACTGGTGACCTGGTTGCTTTTATAAGCTATACTGCAAGGATACTTTGTGCCCTGAGATTCCACAAATTCTTCTACCCCATGACTGTCATTAGCCATATATGTACAACCTGGGCTTCAGAGGAGTACCAGCAGACCACAGTTTTGCCAACTGATAATGATAAGCAGCTCAGAGCAAGAGCAAAGGAAGAGGGGGAAGATAGATAGTTATAGCCCTTGGGAGGTTAGAATTGGTTTCTAACATGCCCTGTTGTCGGATTTGGCTTGAAGACCGGGATTGCTGAGGTTCTCTTCGCTTACTGTTTCAGGAGAAATGGGGAATATGGTATTGCCAGCCAAATCCCTATGTGTGGAACACAGGCAGGCAGTACTAAAGGCTACGTCCTAAACCAAGTTAAGTCTTGCCAGTCTCACTCCTAGGCTCTGAGTTTTCCAAAGGCATAGTATAAGGAAGATTTCTGACTCACTTCCAGATCTATTTACATGTCATGGGCAGGGCTTTCACTGGATTTGGTTAAATATTAACTTGCCTATATGGGCTTTATGCTTCACCTTGTGGGATGTTTCATAATTTCTAACATTTCCTTCTTTCCCAATATAGTGCAGTTTTTTAGCTGCTGATCTGTTCTCGGGAGAAATGTTGACCCTTAATACTCCCCAGAGAATATTTTGCATGTGTAAATAAACACAAAAAACAGGAGAATGGCATTTGCTAGATCTCAAATGGTTCCAGACCATTCCTGTGGACAGTACAAGTCATGCACCCCATATGATTTTATATTCAAATAGAATGGCTGGGTAAGGGATCACATTCAGGGGATTGGAAAGTGAAGTGAAAAATTCTTCACTATGCTGATGGACACTTGGAGGGACAGAGAGGAGGTACAGATGTGTCAGTTTCCCTCTGGAGGAAGCAGAAAAGTAATGCTGATTACAGCAGGTACAGTAAAATACATTCCCTTTGAGTCTTCTATTACATTGTAAGTGAGCTCAAGAGAAACAGGCTCATACTCACTAGCGCCTGTGTGACTCAGGAAGGTGTGGTTTGTAACTTTGTCTGCATGCTAGTGGCCTTCCAGCATTTTAATACCTGTTTGACCTAGGGCCAGAATTGGCAATACAACCTAAATCATCATTCTGCTGTTGTGGCTTCTGAGACCACTGAAGATATGTCTAAAAGGGTATTGTGAATACTGACAGATATGTAGTAACACTTAGTCTACAGCAGCTTCCCCTCAGGGAACCACCTAAAATAACTATTGGCATTTATATATCATCTTTTGTCCAGAGAGCTTGACAAACTACAGGTACAGTACAGGTATTACTTTGTTCATTGCTGAATTCCAGCCATCTCTGGGTTGGAAGGAAGCAACCATTTAACAGTACTTGGTAATCCTACAGGAGAGAAAGTAAAGAATATCATATCCATTTGAAAATACAGGAGAATTTTAGCAGTGAGGTGAGGCATAGCAGTCTTGCTCTTGTGAAATGGGATTTCTTTTTTTGTCTTCCGGGTAGATGACACCTCTAGCTGTCCCTAACTCCAAACTTTGGCATTGCTTCCGAACTGATGCAGAGGGAAGAGTGCCCGCCAGAGGGTTCTGAATTGCTAGTATCACTTCAGGGTGCACGTCTGTGTTTTCTTTGAGGGTCTCCTATTCAAATATTGACCAGGCCTGACTGTGCTAATGACATTGAGAGGGCATCTTCCCCCTCTAAAGTCCACGGAGCCTTTCTTATGTACACAGCTCTTCACTGAAACGAAGGCTTGTCTGCAACGGTCTTCCATGCCTATGTGGCGTTCATTTCCACTGAAAAGCTCTCCTCTCTGGGCAGACATAGAGGGGTGTCCAAGCCTTTTCATCACTTCCCATAGACCCAGTCACAAAGCCCTGGAAATTTTAGCTTATTCCCCCCCCAAATTATTTCTGACTTCTATGATTCAACCTTTTGATAACATCGGAGTGGTTGCTAGATAAACCGTCATCCCCATGGGAGCCAGAGGTGCATGGCTGAAATGGTGGAATACTGAAGTCAGCACTAAGGGCAAGGTAGCTAGCTAGCCTAGTTTGGAGTGGATTTAGAGTGATTAGGGAGTATTCTGAGTTCTTGTAAGGGGTCCCCTTCTCAACTTCCCCCACCCCAGCCATATCAGGCCTTTCCTAGAATCCAGCCTCCTTTTGTGTCTCTCAGTGAGAGATTTTGCCCATCCTCCCTTGCCTCCAGCAGACAATCCTTTTTCAGTCAGAGATTCGACGGGCTCCTCCAACACAGATCTTCCCAGAGACAGGGCTCCTTTTTTATGTCCCTTCAAAACTTCTTAGCAATTTCTCAGATGGGCCTACCCCCACTTTTCTTTCTGCCATCTACTTCAGTTAGAAGTTGTCGTCAGTTCTTTGAAAGTGCCTGGGTCACCACCTCCTGGGAGATCTGGGTGAAAGGGAGGTCATCTCCATAAGGTATGCCATTTGAATTTCTTGCATGATCAGTTAGTCTTCCTGCCATCACAGATCAAGAATTTCCTTCATAAGGCTGCCATTTTACATTCAATATTTTTAATTCCCAAGTATATATATGGAACACTAGACCAATTCTGGATTTTGGTGCCTCAAATTTCTGGCACAGAAGAAAATTTATAGGGAAACGTCCCAGCATATTCTTCAGGACATTCTGCAGCATGATTTCCTCTGTCTGATGGGCTTGAATGATGCATACCTTACCATTACCATTCATCCATCACAACAGTGTTATCTACCCTTTTTACTGGGAAAATTTTGCACACTCCACTTACTATCTTTACCAAGATCCGGGTCATTCTTGGACTCAGCACTCTCTGGGATGAATACACTTGCACATATACATGAATGACTGCCATTTTCCATTTAGGGATAGAGTCCTAACAGCATCTTATGGTGCATGGCAACCATATAAACTGAGAGAATTCCCACTTATTCTCTCACCTGATAATCCATCCAGACTAGCCTAGTTCCTGCAATGGGTAACCAGTTTTCTCTGGACAGGCATCCAAGCTCTTTTATCTCTTCTTTCCAAGATTCTGACCTGAATTCTCATTCCAAACACATCTTGCAGCATCTATGCCACTTTGCAGTGTGTGCGTGTGGACTTGATCCTGTGAACCTCCTTTCATTTAATCCCACTCTCGTCTTTGCCACTCCACCACTGGCATGCTTTCCCCTGGACTGGTCACTCTTCTTTCCTACTCTGAGTCAATAATTCTTCCCCTAGTCAGAGTAGGACTCAATTTTTGCCCTATCCCTAATAAGTTTTGTGTCTTCATTTATGCTAACCTATTGGGCTGAAGTTCTCACCTGGACAACAGTGCAAATACTCTGCTTTTATCTTCCCCCAACGCTGTCCCCTCCCCTCCCCACCTCTTCATGTTTTAGGAACTGCAGCATCAATATGCTTGATTTCCAAGCTGTATCTGGTCCTGCCTGCCTGAGAGCTGCCCTTAGTCACATCCTAGGCTAACGTAACAGCTGGGTAGTGGTAGTATATGTAAGCAACAAGGGGACAAGTCAAAACCTTTGCCTCAGAATGAAAACCCACCTTGCTTCTTTTCTAAGGGCAAGAATAATGGCACTTGCCAGTTGTTGAGGAAAATCAGACTTAGGCAGAGGTAATTTATAAAGTCATGAATATGTCAGTCTTGTAACTGTCATTCTGTGTTTGTCTGTTTTTCTTTGTTTGTAACCTCTTTGGGGCAGGGATTGTCTCTTGCACATACAGTTTCTAACTCATCAGGGTCCTAACCCTGCTTTGGGTCTTTAAGCACTACCAGCAAACAAATAAGAAATAACAATGTGGCTGATGCTCCTCAAATAGGATCTCTTGGTCCATGGTCCAATTCAGGCCTCTAACCAGAGCATCTAGCATCGGTAATCTGGAGTTTGAGTAGCTATGGTGTTGTTGACTGATCATCGCACATCATAAATACTGTAGGGTCTGAGATACCATCTTTCATTATATTAAGGATCAGATAATTGGTATCACAGCTGTTCATGCCAGGATGAACTTGAATGCTAGTTAGCAGGTTTTAAAAGAATCCTTAAAGTAAGCTCTCTCTTCAGGTATGTGTATTTGCAGTTGTGGTCAGGATAGGGACATTTGGATCCCTCTCTAAAACAGGTATTCTGCTTTCTTCTTCCACAATGTCCAAAACGTTGTCACTTATTCCACAGTGGGAACTGACCACATGTTCTTACAGATCCTCTCCATGTAAACCTACAGGAGCCTTTCCCTGGAAGCTGCTTTCTCTCAGTGTAGTTTTCCAGTCACAAGTTTAGCTCTGTGTGCCCTTTTCTCTCTCTCTCCATATCTTTGCAGACAGAGTAGTGCTTCCCCTTCTTGCCAGACTTTATTCCAAAGGTCAACACAGAATTTCCTATTAATGACACCATTGTTTCCCAAATCTTGTTTCAGAGCCATCCTCTGCCTCACAAAGGAAGCTCTGTTCCCTCCAGCTGAAATGGGCACTGAAGTTCTGTCAAACATTTCTGAAGTCTAAGCACTTGTTTGTGAATTTTGGGTTGTGATGAAGGCAAGGCAGCTTGCTAGGCTGTGATAGCACAGTGGGCTTAAAACTGCGTTCTGACAGCATATGATCCGGCCAGAAAACCACAACCACAGTTTGTCAGCTCCAACTCCTCCCAGAACATGTCTAGTCCAGTGGTATGGGAGGGCTGAGGTATCTTCTTCCAAGTGGTCACCTCCACATACATTCATCTACTATTAACTCTACCTGTCTGCCATCAACAGTGCATTCAGCAGACCAGTACTGCTACAGGTAAGTATTCCTCTGTTTCCCACATCTATGGATTGTTAAGTCTGTTGCTGGGTAGGATGGGAGAAGGAGGACATGGGACAAGGGAATCTTACTTCATGATGATCATGTTTTAGTACTTCCCATCCTGCATCCCCGCAGGCACACTTCAGAGTTGCTTGATGGAGTTTTTTTCTGTGCTCACCTACTTTTCTCTATTCTTACTTTGAGAAGCCTCTCCAGTGATTTCCAAAGTTGTCTCCTGCTCCACTATAGGTGTATCTGTGTCCCTGCGCTGCTGATCAAAGAACGTTAGTAGCAGTGTCCGTGCAGCCTGCACATGCGTTGTGACCCCCACCCTGTGCTCTGCCACAAATCTAACCAGCATTGCAGGGCAAATCCTCCTCAGTTCCTTCTCAGCCACCCCTGGCTAGAGACAGACCTTTAGTGGATCATAAACTTTTTCAGAATTGTTAATTTTAGCTACCTTTTTGGAGCTCCCCTTTTCTTTACTCCTTTATCTCTTATTATAAAAAAAAAAAAAAAAGTACACCTAGACTAGTACACACACCTAGGTGTGTCCGGTTCACTAGGCTTCAAGAAGTGCCAGTTGCAAGGAATCTATCCCGGTGACTGACTGACACTCTCAGTGCCTCAGCTGTCTGGGAGAGAACCATGTACCACAGAAGTGTGTTTTATGCCAGCAACGAAAGCCCAGAACCAGCAAGGATAGAGAACTGAGACTTAAGCTTCTTCTAATGGAGGCAGCCCTTCAACCACCCTCTGAGCCACACCAAGACCCCAGACGGCAGAAAGCCTCACCACAACCCTCAACTTCTAAGGGAGATGAGCCCAAGAAGACGTCCACGTGCCACTTGTGAAAGGCCTCTAAGATAAGCCCTGTGAGTCCCCACAGCGAGCCCCAACCAAGCCAAAAACGATCTCCAGCTCACTCGGTAACTTCAATACCAACAGCACAAACGCCGTCTAAGTCCGATACTTAGGGCTTGTGCAGTATCGCCCTGCAGAGCATGTTGGGCTGCCTAAGGACCCAGTGGTAACAGGCAAGGAATCATCAGTACTGGCTGATTCGTGAGAAATCCAGAGACTCTGCCCTGGGAAAGGCTCCTTCGGAATGGTAACTGACATCAGTACTGTCTTTGGCACGCCAGCAACGATGGACTGTACTATCAGGTCCACAGCACCGACTCCTTCAGTACAGACATCTCTGCACTGATGACCAGAACAAGTACCAATGTCTTCGGCACCACCAGACTTCTAGTGACAGAACTTTCGGTGTCTGACGAACCAGATTCCTTCTAGTCAGAACCAGGCCCCAGTACCGAGTTCACCCAGAGCTCCAGGCTCACTGGCAACATAATGCTGTGAACCCTATTTTCATCTACTGAGTCAGATAGTGAGCAAGAGGATGTGGTCTCCTACCACTCTTCTCACACACCCTATGGCGCCCAATTCCAGTATGAGCCTCAACCGTACTGTCCCTCTGACCCCAGCCTCCCTGGTATGGGCAGCAGCGGTACCAGTCACCGGGTCCCTTCCCACCCACTCAGTGGCCCTACTGGGACCATTGGCAGACACACAGACACCATGCCTCTCATAGCTCTAGCGTGGCCTATCAAGAGCCAAGGAGGCATCCCCCTTCAGCTGCTGCATCCAGGGCATCCGAGCCCCCGAACAATTAAAGAGAGGAACAAGAGGCTGAAGTGGAGGAGGTAGCTATTTATTCCTTTATTAAGCAGCTCCCAGATTCACATGAGGAACAATTTAAAGCCATTGTTAATGCAGGCCAACTGGTGGCAAAGACACACTTCAGTTGGCACTCTAAACAGCTGACACAGCGGTGTGCTTCATATCTACTGCCATTGTGATGAGATGAGCCTCTTGGCTGTACTTATCCGGTTTCCCCAAAGAGGTGCAAACAACTGTGGAGGACCTTCCTTTTGAAGGTACAAAACTGTTTGCTGGGAAGACGGGTGTTTCTCTCCACACTTTAATAGACTCCAGGGCTACTTTTCAAACACTTGGAATCTACATGCCTGGGCAGAAGAGAAAATATAGTCCTCAGCCTTCATTCAGACCCCATTCATCACAATATTAAACTCAAAGATCATATGAACCCCAGAGAAAGATATCCAGGTTCCCCAAACAGAAACTGTCAGGCTCTCAACCTACTTCTTCACAGACATCCACCTCAAAATGACAGTTTTGATGGGTTGGTCGAGGTGCCTGCAGACCACTTTCCTCAATGCCATATGACACTGGAAAGCCTCTCTCATCCCTATGGGTGCCATCTCACCCGGTTCCGCAGCACCTGGGAATGGATACCCTCTGACCAATGGGTGCTGGAGATTATTCGAGATGGGTATTCCATTCACTTCACCTTCCCTCCCCACCCCCGACCAAATGCCTTTCCCCATTCCTCTTCAGGGACCCTTCTCACAACAGTGTGCTACAACAAGAGTAGAACATCTCCTCAGTGTAGGAGCCTTAGGCCCAGTGCCCATATATCTAAGAGGCAAAGGCTTTTACTCTTGCTATTTCCTGATACCCAAGAAAAAGGGAGGTTGGAGACCCATACCAGACCTCCAAGCTCTCAACAAATTTGTCAAGGCTCAGAAGTTTGAGATGGTCACATTGGCAACATTTCTTCCAGTGTTAAAAAAAGGAAACTGGTTCTCAGCCCTCGACCTTCAAGATGCTTACTTCCACATTTCGTTCATACCAGTTACAGAGTTATGACTGGTCAGAGAAGTCACAAGGGATAGTTTCTGTTCCCTGACTGGATGCAAGCATTTCTAGAACACATGATAGCATATGTGAATTTAAAATTCGATTTTCATCAATACTTGTGCTAGTGACTTTCAAATTAGCTTTCCGTGAACACTTGTGCTAGTAACACTTGATTGTTTAAATGTTTGCAGAATGTAAGCGCTGCAAAAGGAGGTCAAAGTGGAATAAATTAAAAACGTGAACAGAGAGAAATTTTACATTATGCTCTGAGTGCCACAAGGAAATACTGTAGATTCTGTCTTGCTTTCTAATGACCTTGTATGTGAAGATTTATTCTAGAGAATTTTGCTAAATTTTGTGGACTAGAAAGGAGGGATGTCTGAAGAAATTAGTGACTTATTCCAGTGTTGGGTACTTCCCTTAACATTTCCCCATCTGTAAAATGTGGATAATAAATATGCTCCTTTATAAGGTGCATTGAGATCTGTGGATGAAAAGTGCGAGGTGTTGTTACTGTCTATTAATAAAAGTTCATTCGGACTTTCACAAAATAATAGAGAATAGATTTTCTGTGGATGCTTGTAAAGAATGAGGAAAACATAGTTTTTAACAGAAACTCCTCTCTGCTTCAGGAAACTTATCGGACCAAAAGACAGACCAATATGAAAACCTAATACACCTATAAGTATGCCAGAATACTGGGCATGTTATGTCACATCATGAAGCATCACTTCCACACGGAGGTACCTCCCACACGGAGGTACCTCCCTTAGGGATATCATAATGTCTGTCAGTTGTCATTTGCCCAACTCCATGATGTTATGGTCAGAAGTAGGAATGACTTTAGGAATGACTTAATACACTATGGCAGCATGCAGTAAGCTTCCCAAGCAGACCAAACCTTTAAGATGCCTAACATGCCTGTGAGTCTCCAAAAATCCTTCCAAGAAACAGCTGTTTACATCTGGAATCTATCTTACCCTGCTCAGAACTTAGTGACCTGTTCTCTGGTCCTGGAATCCAATGGAATAAATCTTTGACGAGAATTTTTCATTGTGTGTGACTTGATTCTTTCTGTTAAGAAAAAGTTTCATTTGTATTACATGATTTGTTAAAAATGGCCAAGAAAAATATTTTTGTATTCCTATTGTTTTTGTAGTAATAATTCTTATCTGTACACTGAATGGAAAAGAACAAGATCTGGAGTGCAGAGCAATACAAACCCCCAAATTATTTATCATCATTTGCTTTCTTGGAATGCGCAGTCAGGGGAACATGGTTAATGGAAACTTAATTTGTCTAGGTGCATTGTTAATATAGTCAAAATATTTTCAAAGTAAAAATGGTCCTCTTTGATTTGAAAAGATAATATAAAATTTAAGTCCTGGATGGACTGTCATTTGTTTTGAACTAAATTGGTGCATTACAAAGATTTTCTGTTGATGTATTTTTGCTCTGGTTCGATGAAGTTCACATTTGCCATAAATACATGGGTAATGGATGCAAAGCAAATCTATAATTGTGTCCTCTACAACTAGGTCTGTGTTCAACACCCAAGCTAATAAGTTTCATTAGTTCCAGAAATCTGGTGGTCATATGATATTTGGAGTCCATTAAAATTCCAGTTCAGTGCATTAATGTAAAAGCAGCACTTTTGTTGGGGGAGATAATTAAAATGCATTATTGCTCTGATAGGAGGTATAGAAGTTAGATACCTCCCTTAATATAATCCATGGTAGGGTGACCAGACAGCAGGTGTGAAAAATCAGGACTGGGGTGGGGGGTAATAGGAGCCTATATAAGAAAGACCTAAAAATCGGACCGTCCCTATAAAATTGGGACATCTGGTTACCCTAATCCACGGGTATTCTGGACTGCATTCCTACTCCAACCCCTGCTTTATATGAGGCTGGTTAAAATACATTAGGATTTATTACAGACTTTGTTTACATAAGAACTTGAGTCAATCCTTGGTGGTGTCAATTAAGTAAATATTATGTAAAAGTTAAGGCTTCAAAGATGAAAACAATGTATTATGGAACAGGTTTTCCAGTGGGGAAGCAAGCTCTGATATTAAACAGGAACGGTGCTCACTCTGAGATTCTCTGCCATTTACAAAGAGCGTCAAACAGCCTTTTAGCAACCACAAGAAAATCTGATTGTTTACATGAAAGCATTTCAAACTCTTCATCTGCTATAAATTGTGTATGGCAAGTAGGTACATTAATGTTTACAATAAATCTCTTTATATTGGTACAATAAAAGGAACGTTTATAATTTTCTTGAAATACATTTTTTGTGCATATACATGTAGATTAGATTATGGCTCTCCAAAGAGAGCCATATTTCTTGCAGTAGTTAAACTTGCACTGCTAGCAACAGTATAAAAATCCTTGGTATATTTTAGATTTTACCTATCTAATAGTTCCTTCAGTCACATGAAAACAGATAGAAAATGAATAGCATTTGTAAACCAGATGTTGAATGAAAAATCTAGAGCTTTTGTCTGGAGTACTTCTGTCCTCATTAAACCTTGCCGAAGGTGTATTTGTAGTTGGATTCTTTATTCTGATAAATTAACTTTCAAGTTTTCTTGTATATTTAATCTGCAAAGAGATGCTGAATGCAGGTTAAGTTGAACAAGTTGAACTTTATTAAACTATGTGCATTGCTCTGTCCAGGTGGCTGAGTTGCTTCCACCCTATCTCCATATGTTCTCTGTTTCCCTGGTGCACCATCAATAACAGTCCTTCATCTCATCTTTATCACAGACTCAGCTGGTTACATAGTCTTTGAGATAGTTTGGTCTGCTCAACAGGTGACCACACCAGGAGTGACCTCTCTCTGTCTCCTTGTCTGAGTATAGCAAACTATCTCTGTGGCATCTCCTCCTCCCTGTGGGGTTGGCCTCTGAATGGTTCTCCGTCCCTCTGATCTGTGTTGGTCTCTGTCTGCTGGCTCATGCCTCCTACTCCTTTGGATCACTTGTTCCTCTTGTGTAATCACCTCATGCTCCTGGGTGTCACCGCACTCTTCATGACTTCTTTAGTCCACTCTTTCCAGTGTCTGTCTAATGGATGAATCCTCACCGGTGTGCCCGATTCCAGGGCTGAGCAGTCTTGGCCGACCTGTCACATCCTAGTGCATGTTCTCTCTAATTGTCAGCCATCTCCCCTCAGTGGCGTTCCCATCCTTGTAGCTGCAACAAATTTCCACTAACTTGTAACAGGGTTTTGGTCCTTTGTCCAATAGTGTCTGTGCTGGACTGTTTTAGCACCCTCGTGATGGGGTATTCCTGGATGTCAAAAATGCTCCCTAGAGGTTTGAACCAGAAGAAAAAGCCTTCCATAACAGCCTGTTCTCCATTTTCACAGCTGATTTCACCTTACCATTACTTGTGGGGGTGCCAGGGATGAGGTCTGGTGGTCAAACTCCCATTTGAGTGCAAATTTCTTGTATTCTTCCAAGGCAAATCGGGGTCCATTGTTGGTGAATACAGTGTCCAGAATGCCATATGTCTCAAAATGTGTCTTCAGTTTGCCAATCGCTGACGAGCTTCTTGTATCTGGCAGGGAACTGATTCTGTCCCCCTCCCCAACCCCAACCCCCATATTTGAAGAATAATCCACAGTAGCCAAATACTGCTTTTTCCAGAAGGCAAATAAATCTGTTTCCACCATTTTCAGTGGTTGGATGTTTAGATCATGTAGTAAGAGTCTCTTTCTGCTAGTGGCTATCACTCAGATGGCAGGTGTGATGCCCTTCCATCAAGCAGCAGAGCTGTGTATTCATTCCTAGCTAATAAATACACTTGCAAGCTCCTCTAGGGCTATGCCTACACTTCAAGCAAGGAGTACAACTAGGTCTGTGTTCAACACCCAAGCTAACAGGTTTTGTTAGTTCCAGAAATCTGGTGGTCATATGACATTTGATTCCCCTGCTTGTGTGCACATACTCAAGATAGTACAAGTATAAATAGCTGTGTAACCACAGTAGCATTGGTAGTGGCAACAGAGGGATAGCTGAGCCATGCCACTCTCCCTGAAACTGGTGGGATTGTACTTGGCATGGCTCAGCCGTGCCTCCATTGGTGTGACCTGTGCTACCATGGCTACCTGGCTATTTATACTCAGAGTAGATTAAGTATGCATACCCAAGCAGGAGAATCACACCCCTAGCTCATAGTGTAGATGTAGCCAAAGACAGCTGTCAATGTCTATGTGTGAGGCAATGCCAAAAATACACAAATTCTTTTGTAATGAGGTGGGGATAGCAGCTTTCTGTCCTCAAAATATGATTCCATCCTGCACACTCAGCACACATTTAATTTGACAATATGGTTCTGTTCCTACTGGTACTTGGCTTTTGTCCTCTGATCACCCTGCTAGTATCACTCTCTTGAATGTCTGAAGTTGGATGTCCTTTTCCATAGCTCCTTTGTTTTCCATCAGCTTCACTGTTGACACTGAAAGTGAGTGCAGTGTGCTAATGGATTCAATGTCCTGGTCCCCTTCCTCCAACTTGCTGATACTGGGTTTATATGCCCTGCTCAAGGCGTCAGCTACCACCAGTAGTTGTCCTGGACAATATATGATTTTTACCTGGTTGCGCTGGAGTCCCATCAACATGTGCTGCACGTTGCCTTGATGTTCTCTACTGGTTTGGGGTCTGATTGTACTATTACTGGGTGGCCACACGTGTAATGATGGAATAGTTCCACTCCAATACCACAGCCAAAATCTTTTTCTATTTGGGCGTATTCCTGTTCAGTTTCTGCCAAAGCTCTGCTGGCATAAGTGACTGGCTGCTCCTGCAAAAAAGCTGCGTCCAATTCTTTCTCCAATGCATCACACAGGAGTATTATTGATTCTCCTGGTTGGTAGTGCTTTGGGGTACGGGTGTCTGTTATAATTTGCTTTAGGAAGTCAAATGCTTACTGTTGGGGACCTGCCCAGGTCCCCTCAACATCCTGCCTCGTGAGCTGATGTATGGGTCCATTACTGCAGCCACGTGTGGACAGAAGTTGAACAAAAAATTGATCATTCCCATGAAGTGCTGTACCCCTTTCACATCTGAAGTATCCCTTTCCCATCTTGTTGGGATCTGCTTTCAGTACCTCTGCTATGAGCAGATGTCCAGTGTGTGCCACCTCATGCTGCTTGAGTCACAATTTTTCTGGGCCGAGTTTTATGTTTTTGTTCCTGCATCACTGTAGAAAAGCTTTTAGTTTTCTGTTGTGGGGTCATTCCTTGCTCCCTTCACATACAATGAAGATATCATCTGCAATTATTTTCACTCAGACAGTCCTTCCAGTGCTTGGGTGAGTCTTCTCTGGAACATTTGTGGTGCTAGGCCTATGCCTATCAGTATGTGCAGCCATCTGTAGCAATTACATGGTGTTTCAAAGGTTGTTAGCATGCTGGACCCTTTATCCTGGCTTCTGTGCCAAAACCTATTCCTCACATCACAGACCACAAAAATTCTGCCTTTAGAAAGTTCTGGCAAGATGTCATCAATTGTGGGCATTGGATAGTGGCGTCTTTTCCATGCCCAGTTCAGTGGCTTTGAGTCTGTGCAGATATATTACTTCCCTGATGGCTTCTTTACCACCAACATACTGCTTATCCAGGCTGTACTGGCCTGTACATGTGCTATGATACACCTCCTCTGCAGAATTTTGAGCTCCTTGAGTTCTGCATTATGTAGTGCCACTGGAATTTTCCTTCATGGTAAGCACCCAGGATCCACTGTGGAGTCTACTTCCAATCACAACTTTCCTTGGAGGCATCTGTCATCTTTCAAAACATCCCCATATGCTTTTATAATTATCTCCATTCCCCCTTTTGCTTTTGCAGTTATAAAATGTTGATGTTGCACCCCGATCAGATCTGTGGCTTGTACAGCTGTATTCACCATGGGGTCTGTGGTGTTTGCCATCTACCACTCAAAAATCAGTTAGTACCATCTGTTGTTTTCCAGGTTAACTATTATGAGGTATATTTTCTTAGGGGCTGCATTATACTCTCATTGTACATTATTAGATTGTGCCTGTTCTTGGTAATGCATGTGTTTGTGTCTAATTCACCCTGAGGAATTGCAATGCAGGAGGCCCCCCAGTCCAGCTGAAATTGCAAAGGGGTTTCCATATTAACTTTGCACGCATGGAGTTTGGCATTATGCCTTGTTGCTTTCTTGTCCTGAAGGTGGGACCCTGATATGTTCTCCAACTCAAAGAGAAAGTCACGATATCGTCACTGCTTGCTGTCTGATGAACCCTCCTTCTCTTGTACAAATCAGATGGAATTTTTGACACTTTCCTCTGCGCTGCTAAAAAAGTTCAACTTTCCACATTCCTTGCAATGCTCTCCTTGTGCGGGGCACATCTCCTCCTTTACCCAATCATGCTGTTTCCCACGGTAAATGCATCTCTCTATGGATATGGAACCCTGGCCACCTGCTCTCCTTTGCTGTTGTCTCACTGCATGTACTTCTGTTGGGCCTTCTTGGGCTTTCACCTTTCTCTTGAGGCTTCCATTGCGTGACCCATGTCTAAGCATCTATCTAAGGTGACATCACCTTCCCAGAGCAGCCGTTCCTGCAGATGGTGATCCCCAGTGCTGCAGCCTATCCTGTCCTGAATCAGGGAGTCTAAGTCCCCCAAACTGCATGTAGCAGCTAGTGTGCCTAAGGCAGCATCACAGGGGTCAGACTGGTCTCTAGTGAAAAACGTGCATCACTCCAGAGTTTTGTTTTGTTTTGCTGTGGGGAGCAAATAGGTCCCCAGGGCTCCTAGGACTGCAGTAAGGCTAGCAGCAGTGGTGAGTTTCAGAGTGGTGGTGAAGATCTCTCTGCCTTGTTCCCCAATAAGGGAAAATAATAGTTTTATTTCCCTGATGCTGTTGCCCTCCTGCACAGCCAGGTCAGTGTACAGCTTACACTCCTCCTTCCAGCAGATCCACAGTCGAGTTAGGTTTGTGTCTGCAAAATCCAGGGCTCTGTGGTGGGGGCTTTAGACCAGATTCCATGGTTCATTCTGCCACCATGTTTAGTTCACAAAGAGATATGCTGAATGAAGATTAAGCTGAACAAGTGGAACTTTATTAAACCCTTTGCACTGCTTTGTCCATGTGGCTGAGTTGCTTCTATCCTAAATCCCCGCTTTCCCTGTTCCCCTGGTGTTCCTTCAATAACAGTCCTTTCAGGGAACGTGGGCCCTCTGACTCCACAGTATATCATGATCACTGGAACTGAAGTATGAACTGTTCTTATCCTGGCATGTCAATATGAGCCAGGCTTATCCAATGTGGTGATCCTATACAATGCACCTTAAAGCTTAAGGGAGCCTTCTGCAAAGTAGCCCATGGTTGGCCTGTAAACTCCATGGCTATTACTTCCATGTTAAAATTGATTGTGGCTGCAATCTTTCTCACTTTTATGATGCAATCTGCTTCCTTTTATATATAGTCCTGGCTGTTTAAAATTACTCTTGTCCTGTTGGAAGGACAAATTTAGTTCTTGTTTTTTCAACAGGAACTCAGTCCTATTCAATGGAAATATCCAGCAAGGCAGGCAATCCTCTGCAAGATTGAACCACAGTAGTCAAGCTTTTTCCAACATAGAGAGGAGCCTCCATTCAATGTGTCACATTTTGGGTGCTTGTGGTTTGGATAAGTGCTGCCAGAGAATATCCATATTTTGCAGGAAAAAAAGAAGTGTTAAGATACTTTTATTTCTACACCATCATCCATGCTTTCCTGACTATTGGTGATGTATTCACCTCTGTTTGACCCTCCTTCATTTTTGCCCCTTCAAAAAAATTTGCCATATGAACTTATTTGAATAGTAGTCATGGTGTATGTTCTTTATAAGAAAAGCATTTTTTAAAATTAACAACAAACTGGATCTCTCAAGTTATGTTCTTTTTATAGTAGCTATATGTATAATTTATCCTGAGAAAGATTGCAGAAGACACGTCAACCCATCATGCCATAATTCGCTTCTTGTGATATTGTGATGTGCCATTCCATTTAACTTTGTACTTCTTATGGGAAGTAATGTGTTTCAGATGTTAACGGTGTTGGGAAACCATCATTCTGAACTATATTGATTTATTTATTCATTTATTTATTTTTATTTTATTTGACAGGCCAAATCCTGAGGTCATTACCAAGTTCTTGCTCAGGCAAAATTCAAATGACCTCCATTATATTTTTGCCTGAAGGGGGAAAAATGGGTCCCAAGATTTGACCCAATGATTAGGCATTTAATTAGGTTTTACTGTAGAACTGTAAACAACTTTTTTGCTTCAAGTATGCGATCAATACACGTGGTATATAAATGGCTTTTGAAAAGCTTTCTGTTGGGATTCAGATTTGAATACTCCAAAAAATTGTTGTCACCTCCCCATAAAAAAAAAAGCTAGAAGACTGACACTGAGCTAGGGTATATTTGCTCCAAAATGAATCAAACTTTATATATCAACCAGGTGAAAAAATGTTTTGGAGATATTTCCTGCAACTCATTCCACAGGTGCAAAAACGCATAGACTGATTTGGTGTGCAAATTGCACCTGCATACCAAAGGCTGGGCCTGAACCCAGCAGAAAATATACATCTTAATTTCAAGCAGCAGCAAAGACTGATTTATTATGTTAACAATACTTGTTATTGGATCATTTGAAATGAGACCTACAACCTTCAAAAGACATCAGTCTTTAAAACTTATAAGGCTTCAGCTACCTCATAGGATGAGCTTGAAATGGAGAATATAAAGTTTCAGAGTAGCAGCCGTGTTAGTCTGTATTCGCAAAAAGAAAAGGTGTACTTGTGGCACCTTGGAGACTAACAAATTTATTTGAGCATAAGCTTTCGTGAGCTACAGCTCACTTCATCGCATGCATTCAGTGGAAAATACAGTGGGGAGATTTATATACATAGAGAACATGAAACAATGGGTGTTACCATACACACTGTAACGAGAGTGATCACTTAAGGTGAGCTATTACCAGCAGGAGAGCGGGGGGGGGGGGGAGGGTTCTAGGGTTAGGCCACAAGGGGCCACAACAGTGGATCCCTTAACCCACCCAGCAATATTGTTAATCTATCCAACTATACTCTTAGCCCAGCAGAAGAATCTGTCCTATCTCGGGGCCTCTCCTTCTGCCCCTCCACCCCCATGAACATGATACAGTTCTGTGGTGACCTAGAATCCTATTTTCGATGTCTCCGACTCAAGGAATATTTCCAACACACCTCTGAACAACCTACTAACCCACAGAGACCTTCCTACCAAGACTACAAAAAGAAGGATTCTGGGTGGACTCCTCCTGAAGGTCGAAACAACAGACTGGACTTCTACATAGAGTGCTTCCGCCGACGTGCACGGGCTGAAATTGTGGAAAAGCAGCATCACTTGCCCCATAACCTCAGCCATGCAGAACACAATGCCATCCACAGCCTCAGAAACAACTCTGACATCATAATCAAAAACGCTGACAAAGGAGGTGCTGTCATCATCATGAATAGGTCGGAATATGAACAAGAGGCTGCTAGGCAGCTCTCAAGCACCACTTTCTAAAGCCATTACCCTCTGATCCCACTGAGGGTTACCAAAAGAAACTACACCATTTGCTCAAGAAACTCCCTGAAAAAGCACAACAACAAATCCGCACAGACACACCCCTGGAACCCTGACCTGGGGTATTCTATCTACTACCCAAGATCCATAAACCTGGAAATCCTAGACGCCTCAGGCATTGGCACCCTGACAGCAAGATTGTCTGGTTATGTAGACTCCCTCCTAAGGCCCTACGCTACCAGCACTCCCAGCTATCTTCGAGACACCACTGACTTCCTGAGGAAACTACAATCCATCGGTGATCTTTCTGAAAACACCATCCTGGCCACTATGGATGTAGAAGCCCTCTACACCAACATTCCACACAAAGATGGACTACAAGCCGTCAAGAACACTATCCCCGATAATGTCACGGCTAACCTGGTGGCTGAACTTTGTCCTCACCCATAACTATTTCACATTTGGGGATAATGTATACCTTCAAATCAGCGGCACTGCCATGGGTACCCGCATGGCCCTACAGTATGCCAACATTTTTATGGCTGACTTAGAACAACGCTTTCTCAGCTCTCATCCTCTAATGCCCCTACTCTACTTGCGCTACATTGATGACATCTTCATCATCTGGACCCATGGAAAAGAAGCCCTTGAGGAATTCCACGATGATTTCAACAATTTCCATCCCACCATCAACCTCAGCCTGGACCAGTCCACACAAGAAATCCACTTCCTGGACACTACGGTGCTAATAAGCGATGGTCACATAAACACCACCCTATACCGGAAACCTACTGACTGCTATTCCTACCTACATGCCTCCAGCTTTCATCCAGACCACACCACACGATCCATTGTCTACAGCCTACCAGTCTACGATACAACCACATTTGCTCCAACCCCCAGACAGAGACAAACACCTACAAGATCTCCATCAAGCATTCTTACAACTACGGTACCCACCTGCTGAAGTGAAGAAACAGATTGACAGAGCCAGAAGAGTACCCAGAAGTTACCTACTACAGGACAGGCCCAGCAAAGAAAATAACAGAGCCACTAGCCATCACCTTCAGCCCCCAGTTAAAACCCCTCCAACGCATCATCAAGGATCTACAATCTATCCTGAAGGACGACCCATCACTCTCACAGATCTTGGGAGACAGGCCAGTCCTTGCTTACAGACAGCCCCCCAACCTGAAGCAAATACTCACCAGCAACCACACACCACACAACAAAAACACTAACCCAGGAACCTATCCTTGCAACAAAGCCTGTTGCCAATTGTGCCCACATATCTATTCAGGGGACACCATCATAGGGCCTAATCACATCAGCCACACTATCAGAGGCTCGTTCACCTGCACATCTACCAATGTGATATATGCCATCATGTGCCAGCAATGCCCCTCTGCCATGTACATTGGTCAAACTGGACAGTCTCTACGTAAAAGAATAAATGGACACAAATCAGACGTCAAGAATTATAACATTCAAAAACCAGTCGGAGAACACTTCAATCTCTCTGGTCACTCAATTACAGACCTAAAAGTGGCAATTCTTCAACAAAAAAACCTTCAAAAACAGACTCCAATGAGAGACTGCTGAATTGGAATCAATTTGCAAATTGGATACAATTAACTTAGGCTTGAATAGAGACTGGGAGTGGATGGGTCATTAAACAAAGTAAAACTATTTCCCCTTGTTTATTCCCATCCCCCACCCCCTACTGTTCCTCAGATGTTCTTGTCAACTGCTGGAAATGGCCCACCTTGATTATCACTACAAAAGGTTCCCACCTCCCTCCCCCCCACTCTCCTGCTGGTAATAGCTCACCTTAAGTGATCACTCTTGTTACAGTGTGTATGGTAACACCCATTGTTTCATTTTCTCTATGTATATAAATCTTCCCACTGTATTTTCCACTGAATGTATCCGATGAAGTGAGCTGTAGCTCATGAAAGCTTATGCTCAAATAAATTTGTTCGTCTCTAAGGTGCCACAAGTACTCCTTTTCTTTTTGAGAATATAAAGTGAAACTCAACTTTTCATCTCAGATATCCTTATTTGAGCTTCTCAGAATAGAGCATGGTTACTTTATCTTCTCCACTCTTCTTATAGTCTGAAGAAAACTATCTGTACAGGATACGGTTTCCATTTGAATGTAATGTTATTTTTTTGAAGAGAGGGGAAAAAAAAGAAAGACATTGCAGCCAATCCCATATAAGTGCGGCTTTGATATTGTTTGCAGATGAAATTGGTTTTGCCCCTTGCAGTATTGTAAACAGTTTCTTTTGTTTGTTTGTTTTTTGTGCTGATGGGAGAAAGCGGAGAAACAAAGCAACCATGAATAGCTTTTCTATAGCAGGTTTAGCAGATGTGTTTTTTCTTAGGCAGAAAAGCAAAGGATAAAATGCCACTTATCTGCTCTTATTCTAAGTACCACCAAAGGTCTTAAAGAGGGCTGGTTTGAGGTTTTTCCAACATTCAGACATTTACTTATTGATTATGTTCTGGTGTTTTGTAGCATAAGCTCACCAAGAAACTTAACGTGAAATGATTTTAGGTCAAATAAAGTGATGCACTAAAATGGCAGAAGATTAAGAGGAAAGCCATGCAAAACCACACTTGTGGTGGAAGTGGATTGTACTCAGGAATATGGAATTTGAGTACAAGGCTAAAGCTATGCTTGTTAACAGACAAGTATTTAATTGAAATTCTCATCTTTTTCTTGGTTGAGGGGAGCCTGTCGTTTAGCGACTAGCTTTGGCACCTGGTGATATCAGCTTTGGTGCGTTATGGAGAAGTGATGAGCAATCCTCAGAAGGTTGGAAGTTTGAATAGTGCTGTAGAATCACAAACGTTAGAGATTGAAGTGACCAAAGCAAACTGTCCACAATCCGTCCAGAGGCTTAAAAATATTACAAAAAATATTTGTCAAGTAAATGTGAAAATATATATATAAGGAAACTGTGATCTGGTTTTATGCATTCCACAACAAGAAGCAGAGACTAAATCATTCTAGTAAATTTATTTCCTCATCTTGATTTAAAAGTCACTTTGGGGTGTTCGTAGAACTGACACTCTGGAATGCACATCAAAATAGTAAAAGCTGTGAGCATACAAGGGTCTCTCCAACTGCTAACAAAACACTGGAGAATATACTGCAGGGAACAATCCAGTACTGGCAGGCTGGTAGACTAGAAAACTTAAAAGGTGTTTTTCTGTCTCTAACTGCAATGATTTAATGTGAAGGGTTCTCATCTGCTCTCTCCTTTCCTGTCTCTTATTTTTTACTGTATTACTTTTACTATCCCTCTGACTAGCCCACTGTGGGTGCATATGTTGTGCTGACTGCATATTGATTTTCAGTGGTGATATTGCTGAGCAAGGGAGATTTTAGCTGGGAATCAGCTGAGCTGGGACTTGGAAAAGGAGTAGACATTGCACTGAAGAAGTCTTGGTTGATGGCTTGGGGGAGCAGAGTGCCCTTTGAAGAAACTCATTAAGTGAAATGTTGACCTAGTGCTGGAAAACAGGTGAATAGTCCATTTCCTCCCATCCTCAAGAAGACCTTTAATTTCAGGCACATGGCAGACTGGGCGGGTTGCTGAACAGCATTTTCAAACCTTCAAAAGTTTTGCCTAGATGGGTGGGTGAAGTTTCAAGCTATTTCTTACAGCATCCCACATCCCTAATTTTATCGCTGTCCGGAGCATTTTTTCAAGTGTGTTTCGACTGTAGCAATAGCCACCACAGCTGTGATGAGAAAGCTCCTTTCAATTTTTCCTTTCACTGTGAAGGCAACCACATTAGAGAGCAACTCCTAAAATGGGCCTAATATCTCTGCTGGCTGCTTGCCAGGGGGCAAACATTCTTGGCTGCTCTGAAAAAGCATCCACAAAAGAAATTGTGTTACCACAAGACAGAGTAGCACTTGCCATGGGAAACCTATCCTGCTTTGTGGAAAACCAATTAAACCCAATAGTTGATCTTTTTTTTATTTGCATTAATTACATTTACATTTCCAAGTGAAAAAAAATGTATCTTTGCCAGTGTGAATGAATGCTATTCTACTGATTTTACCATTGGTCCCAAGCGAGATATTGTCATGTTTTTGGCAGAGTGTATGTCGGGGGTAAATATACACACCCTCACAAACTCTGAAAGTGGAACTAAAGAACACAATCTGATGGATCAACATCAATTCTTATTAGTTTTTATAACCCATGTTCACCAGTTTAGGATTTTAATTAAAAGCAAACAATTAGGGGGAATTGTCAAAGGCACACAAGACAGTTAGTTGCTCAGTTTCCATTGTAAGTCAATGGGAAGTAGGCACCCAACTCCCATTTGCACCTTTGAAAAGCTTCCTGTATATCACTGTAAGGCAGAGGTGTGGGGGTGGCTGGCAGGGAATCCTCCGTCAGAGCTCTGGACTTTTGGAACTTGCTTCCTCCGACGTCTGTAACAGTCTGGTATGTGAGTCTTGCGGCATGCCCTGAATGCTAGCCTTTTCCACCTTTCCTGTGAAGATTTGGCTATTGATTTTACTTGACGCAATTGACAGGTCTCTTTAGTTATTAGCATGTTTTTAAAAGATTGTCAAGGGCACCCAGAGTGTTGGATGGGGGCTCTTTTATTGTAGTTTAGTTTAAAAAAAAAAGGACAAAAGAATAAATAAATGTGCCTGATGTCCAAAGATGCTGTGGTACTCCCACCAGTCCTGCCTTTGGGGAGCTTCATGTGCCTGAGGCCAAATGTGCAATTGGGAGCCACGTTTCCGTTAAAAGTAAGTGGGTAGGCTGTCAGATAAGATATATTAAAAATACAGAATGTCTATACATAACGAAGTGGAGAGAATGGCTTGCAGGTGGCAGTGATATGCATTCTGTCTGCCATATGAAAACAGAATGGACTCTTCATGTCATCCTACGGTAATGTCACTTCTTGTTGTTCCATGATCTACACAGGCTACCGGTTGGATTCTGGAATGAATTTAATGTGTTGGTTTTAACCTATAAAGCCCAAAGTGACTTGGGGCCTTCCTACTTGTGAGCCTCCCAGCCCCCCTTTCCTCAGGCCATACTGCCACAGTTGTGATTGGGGAAGTGCTTGAGTTGGATCCTTTTGATTTAAAAGAGGGGGTGGCTGTAGAGGATTCTGCCCCACCAATATGAAATAGTCCCGGTTTGTTGACCTGCAGGGCACACTGCAAAATTGCTTCTATTCCTGAGGATTGTTGAGGAGAGTGGGATGGCTGGGGCTAGGTTTGTGCAGGGAGGAGTTTTTTGTATTCTGCTGGATCTTTAATTTTCTTTTTTCTTTTTTTTTTTGTAATTTACAGATCACCTTTATTTTTCTGTAAAAATCTAAGTAAATAAAATAAATGTCATCGTTATACCAGATTAGCATCTTCTCTCATATGCAGATGTCAGAGCTCAGTGTCCAGATTCTGTAACCAGAAGTTAGCCTCTATAACAAGGGAAACTAAGCATTGTAAACTGCCCTCCAGATGTTGGGTTGTGCACTCTTCCACCACGTCAGTAATGGTCTGCAACACTGCCTCACAGACAGTGTGGGGAAGAAATCCGCCCAAACCGGTGTATAGTTATGGAAACTCTGGATAAGCCCGAGAGTAGCCTGTTGAGCCTGGTCCTGGATCTGCAATCAAGTGGACTAGGAAGCAGGTGCATGCCCGCCTCATCAGTAGCAAAAAGCAAAGCTAAAGTAGATAAAACACAAAATCGGAACTGTACCAGGTGAACTGCAGTGGAGCTACAGTAACGGTGCTGCTCATTGTGAATTCTGACAGTTAAACTTTCAAATGCATGAAATATACCTCCCCGGTCACAAACAAGAAATTGTGTGTACAGTGTGTCTCATCTAGGCAAAAGGGGTAATTTCTCAAGCAACTATATTTTGCACTCTGTTAGCCATTTGCACCCACACATTAAAATTTTAAGAATACAGGTTAGGTACTCGTATGAAAACTGTCTGGGCTTTTTGTATGAGTTTGTGTCGCACAAGTTCATTGGTGCATTTATCCACCGCAAAAGAAGATGGAAAAAGTGGAGAAGGGGGTTTCTTTCATTAAAACACTTCCTCCCATCCCTCTTTCTATTTCATCTGACAAATGCTACCTCCAACATATTAAATGCATATTTGTGTGTTTGTGTGATGCTGACGGACCAGCTCAGGCTAAAGCCAGAGGTCGTTTCACTTCTGTATGAATATCAAAGGAGTTTAAATATATTTAGCATATATTCACGCCAATTCACTTGTGTGTTAATAGAGATCAAAGGAGATGTTGTATTGTTACCTATCTATATCCTGTTGTTTACTATTACATTAAATTTACATTATGTGTGCCTGGTAATTAAAAACCCTAGATCAAAAGTGTGTGTTAATGTAAGAGTGTATTCAGGTGTTAGAACTTCATGACAACTAAACTAACACTGTTACTTGTATTGTTTTCACTTATCTATTCTCATTATAATGTAATAGCAGTTATGTTATGCATATCCTTCTAACTTAATTACCCATCAAAGAAATCTTGTGAATTGCTAATGAAGGAGTTAAGGGTTTTAACAGAAAATGCTTATTTCAAGCAAGCGGCCATCATGTTATAGTCAGAGGTCAAAAGTCTACATCCATTCCTCACCCACCATCATCAAAGGAAAGGCACATAGATTAGAGAGACTGTCAGCTTGTCTTGTGTGAGAAGAATACATAAATATGGATTCAAAGAAAGACCCTTTATCTCTGGACTGTTTGGATTCCAACAGGGTAGAATAACTGAAAAAGAAGATGGAGATCCCCAGTGTTATTCTGGGTAGCCCTGAAAAGACTTGGGAAATGGGCAGATTATTATATCTCAGCTATCATTTTGGACTTACAAACTTTGACTCACATGTTTTTATATTTTACCTGCTTCAAACTCTCAATAACTCTCATTCTTTTTTCCTAGCTAATAAACCTATAGTGAGTTTACTATAAAATTGGCTGCCCGTGTTGTTGCTAGTGTGAGATCTGTAGTATCAATTGATCTGGGGTAAGTGACTGGTGTCTTGGGACTGGGAGAAACTTGATGTAGTGTGATTTTTGCTTTTAATAACCTTTTATCACAAGGTTCAGTTTGTCTGGGTGACAAGATAGACTGGAAAGGCTAAGGGGACTGTCTGACTTCATGGTAAAACTGGTATAGTGATCCAAGAATGCACATTTGTTACCGGTTTGGTGAAATCTAATTATAGAATATACCACCAGTTTGGGGTGTGTGCCCTGTTTTCTGGAAGTCTGACTTGAGATTGCCATTCACAGTGGTGAGCCACTCTCGACCATGTGACATGCTGATGAGTGAATCTGGAGCTGGCTAGTACCATCCAACTTTCACTGGGGAAACTATCTAGGCTAAAATATTAAGCCAGGAGACAAGAAATTGGGATACAGTAATTTTGTTCTGCATTGCAATTAACATTGTAATATATGTACTGAATTGAGGAATTAAAAGGCTAACATTAGACATTTCATAAGAGGAGGGAAAAACCTCTTAAGAAAGCAGTGAAACAGATGCTGCGAGGAAATGACCAGGGGGCAATAAGCCTACTTTGATCAGCTTTCCTTGCATCATGTAGATATATAATACCTTAAGGCTTGAGGTCATGAACTCCATCCTATCTATCCCAGCTGGCTTCCTCTTAGTGACTAGAGTTATTAACAGTTGTCTGGTAATATTCATCAGTACCCGCTAGTAAACATGCACCCAGGCCATTTCTGCAATTAAGAGGTTGTCACGTTTTGAAAGATTCATATTATGTTAATGATTTTCTATGTTTAGTACCAGTGGTTCTCAAGCTTTTCCTTACCTAAATTCCCCTCCCATTTTGCTAGGATCCAACCAGAACCCTCCTCCCATTTGGCAATATGGGAGGAGTGGGTTTGTCATGCCCCCCCCCCGACACCATTTTGTAAGGCTTCTGAGAGCTCATGTACTAAGTATTTCAAGCTAATTTGTCAGAAAGAAATACAGAACACATTTCTGAACTAGGTGTGATCCAATTACTTCATTTACAGTAAACTAAGGTTTCTTGTCTTTTTAACCCATCCCTGTAACTTCAACCACATCAGAGCATCCAGACCCAGTTACAAATGAGTTGGACTGAAAATATGGTCCATTTTTTTTTTAAAGTTAGGTGGAAGCTGAACATGTGGATTGTCCAAAGCTTTAGCATGGTTGTGTGACCTAATAAAGGTGTCTTGTGCCTTGCTATATGGAAACCTTCTGTAAGCATGCACGTCAGTGAACAATAATGTTGTAATTAAGTCCCCTGACATGGCTGTATTTGAAGTGCAAATGGGCCTGAAGTGACTACTACTATTCTTTAAAAAAGCCCAGCACAACACAAATACTTAGAAATTACTGGGCAGGTGTGTTTGGAGAGATGGGTCAAGGAAGGGAAGGGGAGAGAGTCTGTGGGAGTGGAAGCATTTTTGAAGTCTCATTTTTAATATTATTGTAAACATGCTTCTTGTGTATGTTTAATTACTGCAAATACAAAACCACAATGCTCTAGGATTTAACTTCTTTTTAGGAATGAAAGCTTTTTTCTTTTCTTCTTTTTTTTTAATCACAGTGTATGTAGGGCCCAAGTTCAGGAAATTATCGAAGCAAGTACATCTCTGGTCAGGACAGATGCAGTTCTTGTGTATGATATATTCTAAATTTTTAAAATCTCTATTTTTTGAGGTTTTTCCTCTATGCACTGCTATATTTCTATGGAAACTATATTTATTCTTTAGAGCTGATATTACTTCTTGGTTTTGTATTCCCTTATTTACTATGGGTGGGGTTTTCAATGGAGCTGAAGAGAAATATGGGCCCTGTCATGGGGTAGTCTGTACCTTTAAGTGTAGTAGGGCCTTTGGGTCAGTCCACCCCATCACATAGCATTGCCTTTTAAGATTTTGGGAAGTCTGATGTATGCGAGGACCCAGGAAATAGGAGATATTAGTAGAGGGAGCAGTCCTGTGAATAAGTAGTTGTTAAGGAGAAAAACCATTACTGCCACCTTAAGGGCTCTGGATCAGGAGTCATGCAGAGTGGGTGGTGCAAGGTTTCCCTCTCTCACAGCCAAGTTGGATGAGTTTAGGAAAGGGACCAGCATATATGCTGCCTCCTCCCTCAAAGCAGGAGAAGGCTGACTTGATGAATCTTCTGAGCCTGGGACTAATTGGGGGAAAGGGGCCAACTGAGAGAGAAGCTGGCTAAGGCCCTACAAATGGCTTAAATTACAACCCCAAGCCAATGAGGAGAGGTGGGTGAGGAGGAAGAACGAAGTTAGCAATTGCCTGAACCACAACCTCAGCTGCAGGAGGGGAACTCCTGTCTTAAGGGAAAGAGAGAGAGACATGACCAGTCTCAAGTTTGACCCTGCTCCTGCTGCCAAAGAGGCTGGGAGTGACCATGAGGAAGCTCCCCATTAGCCATCTGTGAAGAAGTAGCACAAGGAGACTGAGCTCCAGCATGGGAAGAGTGGAATCTGCAGGCCTGTGAGAGAAACTGATAAGCATTGAAGCATGGAACTGATAAGCCATGGACGCGGTGAGGGATTGTACAGAGCTGTCCTTAGCTGCTAACACAGGGTCCCTGGGCTGCAACCCAGAGGGAAGAGTGGCCTTGGATTCCCCTGGCCCTCCCCCAGGCAAGAGCGGAAGTGCAAGCCTCAGGACTTAAGGAGCCAAAGGCAGAAAAGTCCCCGTTGGGGGGGCCAAAGTATAAAGACCACTAGACTCTAGATTTTATGTTTGTACTTTTTCTCTTACCTCAGAAGAGGAATGAATTGAATGGTGACCTGGCTGGAGAGCCAGGCCATGGAAGTTATAGACCACTGCATCAGAATGACACATAAGGCAGAAGAGTCCCTGCAATGCCTCATCCAGCAAGGAAGGGGCACTCTGACAGTGAGTACAACCCATTACAGACCCAAATGCCATTGATATTCAGTGGTGGTTAGTTTAAGTGTTATAGGTTGGAATTCTCTACGGAGTGAGGCATCTAGTCTTCTCAGGCCTACAACGCTCAAAAGCAAAGTGAATGAGCAGAACCGTCCACACCTTGTCTAGTGCTCACGGCATGTGCCATTCCTTTTTCTTTTAATTTGGTGTGTTAAATCTAAGTGTAGTTTTCAGAGTTCAAGGATCTTAACTTATCTGAATTGCAGCCATGTTCTTTTTCATCTTGAGAAAGTGTTTGACTGTTAAAGTCAGAATGAAAAATATGGGCATTAAACAGATGTTACTTTTTCCTGCCAGTCTAAGAATTTGCTGTTGACTCCAACCACACCACAGATAGTGCACTGTTCTGAATGTGAACACTGTTATGAGGAAGAGAACAAATGGCTTTTTTGGTACTCTCATATATAGGTGTACTTTTATCATTCATAACATAGATTTAGATTAGCTTTTTCTTCAAATGGTTTTCCTTTTTATTATTTAGTCCTCATCTATTTGAATTCTACAAAATTGTATACATGTTTTGTTACAGACCAGTTGAGTTGGTTTGGGATGCCACACAGTTGTAATACCAAAGAGCCAAATTTGTGAAGAAAGATTAAAAGTTTATTTAGGAGTCTGGTATACACATGAGGAAATTTGATTGGAATAACTATTGAGGAATAATCTATTCAGCCAGGGGCATGCTATCTATGTATGCAACACATGCATTGCATGCTCCAGAATTAAAGCATGGTTCAACTGACAGCCGATGGGCGAAAAATTCCCTATGGCCTCCAGCTGTGCATGGAGGATGCCATTTTGTAGGACAAAATGGTATCATTAGCACAGTGTGATCTCTCGTGCACCACATATGCAAGGTCTTGCTGCCTGGAGGACACCATTTTGGAAACATCTCTAAAAAGGCATGGATGTATAGAATTGAATATGCAAGTTTTTATTGTGGACTTGCCATTATGTGAGTAAAGGAGGGAATATCTGTCTTTGCACGACTCAGCTTCAATAATATTAATGTGACATCATGCCTTCTTCCATTTCTGGCAGGTGATTACGTTAAGTGCACTACAGATGTTTAGCACAGTTCGTTGAGGTTTTCATTCTGATACCATGCATCTACCAAATCTTCATACATGAAGATAAGATCAATTAGATTAGAGTAACATGGAAATATTGGTGAGTTCTTGAGCTGCGTTAATCTAGTACATTTCTGCATGGAGGACTAAAAAGGCATGCTTCAGAGTAACAGCCGTGTTAGTCTGTATTCGCAAAAAGAAAAGGAGTACTTGTGGCACCTTAGAGACTAACCAATTTATTTGAGCATAAGCTTTCGTGAGCTACAGCTCACTTTATCGGATGCATCCAATGAAGTGAGCTGTAGCTCACGAAAGCTTATGCTCAAATAAATTGGTTAGTCTCTAAGGTGCCATAAGTACTCCTTTTCTTTCTGTAAAAAGGCATGCAATGTAGAACTGAATCATCCATGATAGAACAGAGTTAGTGGCATGAAAACGAATGTGTTTTGTTTTATTAATAGTTTATGAATATATTGTATTGTTTATATATTATTTGGTTTATTAATCTATGTATAAATTAGAAAAAAACATCATCTGTCAACTAAAAAGTTGTTGCTTGCCTTACCAAAAGTGTCACTTCATGCCATATGACTAATTCCACAACAGCCATCCAGATTAACTCCCTTTGTGGACAATTTATTCTGGAATAAAAGCTGCCTTGTCCGGGACCATAGGGGGAGCTATTCCAGAATATCTTGTTCCACAATAAGAATATCTTATTTCCCCATGTTGACAAGCCCTTAGTGCAAAAATGCAAAGGAAGTATCAGCTTACAAGCATTTCCAAGGAGGGTAAAGTATAAACTTTCTATGGCTAGTTGCTGAAGAAAACTTGAATATAGATAACTAAGGTGATTACAGGAATCTTGCAGCCCCAGAGGTGTTCGGGTATTTGTAGAGTATTCTGGTATTCTTCAAAGAAAAACTAACCTTTTAGTTAAGGCACTGGACTGGAACTAGAAATCTGAGCTCAGTTCCTAGCTTCACCACAGCCTTCATGTGTGACCTTGGGCCCTGATTCAGCAAAGCACTTAAGCATGTGCTTAAGTGCCACTGACTTCAAAGTACATACTAAAAAGCTTTGCTGAACTGAGGCATTAATCTCTTTGTGGAACAGTTCCTCATCTGTAAAATGGGAAAAATAAAGCTAATTTTCTCCCACCTTTTGTCTACGTTGTTTACTTATGCTCTAAGCTCTTCAGGTCAAGGATTTTCTTTAAGTGCAGGTACAGTACAGCACATCTCCACTTGACAGAAGCCTCTTTTTTCTACTGTAAAAACAAATAGCAATGTTTATCTTTATTGGCCTATACATTGACCTGTGGGGTACTTTTAACCTTATTCATTGCAACTATGACATGTTTGAATTTTCCTTACCCTGCATGCTTTTTTTTTCCTGTGGGTTTTAGATTTGAAGACAGAAGATCGTGAAACTGAGTTGCACAATTTTTATTCTCGAATGATTACCCAGAACATTTTATAATCCAAGAGTGTACACATAATTTTCTGCTTTAAAGTAATAAGAAGTTATTTGTCACTCAAATCAAAATAAAAGTGTCATGTCAGTATGAATGTACAGAAATGCTAGGATTTTATATTCCGAAGTGAAACAGCAAATCCCACTTCCTAGCTCAAAAACCATTTTCAATTTAATCTTACTAACTTTCTACTTTCTTTGTAAAGTAAAGGCAATTTTATTAAAAAAAAAAGATTTAAGAACATTTTAAGGTGGCATGGTTAAGTGCTCAAAAGTTAGGAAATGACAAAGGTGACATGGGAAAGACCAAGACCTTCAATACTGTGTTCACAAAATGTTAGCATAAGGGACGTTTATTCTGATCTGCTCATCTCATGGTCTACATTTGATTGTCATTTAACTTTGTTGTAACTTCAGTCTGAACTGCGGAGTGGGTTGGATCAGCAAAGTACTTCATTTCTGTGGAGGGTGGAGTAGAGACAAAGAGTTCATGTTTGTTTGAGTGAGGTTGTCCAATGGCTGGAAGTTGAAGCTGGACAAATTGAGATTGGAAATAAGGCATGCATTTGTAATGGTGGGGGTAACTAACCACTGGAATAATTTATTCTCCATCAATGGCAATTTTTAAATAAAGATTGGCTTTTTTTTCTAAAAAGATCTGCTCTAGGAATTTTTTGGGGGAAATTCTATGGCTTACGTTTTATGGGAGGTCTGACTGGATTAACAAAATAGTTCCTTCTGACCTTGGAATCTATGAATCTAGAATCTGAACAATGTTTTTGTCTCTCCCTCTCCCAGCCCTCCCCGCCCAGCTCATTTACTAGCTGATATTACATGCAATCTTATTCTTTAAGACTGCTGCAATCTTTGATGTTCACTACAGTTGTGGTAAGTAACAGTCCCACTTGGTGCCTAGGGAGGTCAAGCAAGGTCATAGAATCATAGAATATCAGGGTTGGAAGGGACCTCAGGAGGTCATCTAGTCCAACCCCCTGCTCAAAGCAGGACCAATCCCCAATTAAATCATCCCAGCAGGGCTTTGTCAAGCCTGACCTTAAAAACTTCTAAGGAAGGAGATTCTACCACCTCCCTAGGTAACACATTCCAGTGTTTCACCACCCTCCTAGTGAAAAAGTTTTTCCTAATATCCAACCGAAATCTCCCCAACTGCAACTTGAGACCATTACTCCTTGTCCTGTCATCTTCTACCACTGAGAATAGTCTAGAACCATCCTCTTTGGAACCACCTCTCAGGTAGTTGAAAGCAGCTATCAAATCCCCCCTCATTCTTCTCTTCCGCAGACTAAACAATCCCAGTTCCCTCAGCCTCTCCTCATAAGTCATGTGTTCCAGACCCCTAATCATTTTTGTTGCCCTTCGCTGGACTCTCTCCAATTTATCCACATCCTTCTTGTAGTGTGGGGCCCAAAACTGGACACAGTACTCCAGATGAGGCCTCACCAATGTCGAATAGAGGGGAACGATCACGTCCCTCGATCTGCTCGCTATGCCCCTACTTATACATCCCAAAATGCCATTGGCCTTCTTGGCATCAAGGGCACACTGCTGACTCATATCCAGCTTCTCGTCCACTGTAACCCCTAGGTCCTTTTCCGCAGAACTGCTGCCTAGCCATTCGGTCCCTAGTCTGTAGCTGTGCATTGGGTTCTTCCGTCCTAAGTGCAGGACCCTGCATTTATCCTTATTGAACCTCATCAGGTTTCTTTTGGCCCAATCCTCCAATTTGTCCAGGTCCCTCTATATCCTATCTCTGCCCTCCAACGTATCTACCACTCCTCCCAGTTTAGTATCATCCGCAAATTTGCTAAGAGTGCAATCCACACCATCCTCCAGATCATTTATGAAGATATTGAACAAAACCGGCCCCAGGACCGACCCCTGGGGCACTCCACTTGACACCGGCTGCCAACTAGACATGGAGCCATTGATCACTACCCGTTGAGCCCGACAATCTAGCCAACTTTCTACCTACCTTATAGTGCATTCATCCAGCCCATACTTCTTTAACTTGCTGACAAGAATACTGTGGGAGACAGTGTCAAAAGCTTTGCTAAAGTCAAGAAACAATACATCCACTGCTTTCCCTTCATCCACAGAATCAGTAATCTCATCATAGTAATCTCATCAGGTCATGATGTAACAACCTGTTTAGAGATTTCTTCAGACAATCTAGTTTCCAGCAGCCTTAGCATTGCAGATGGTGTTTGAAACATAAACTTGGTCGGCCACAGTAGAATCTTTTTGATGTTGCCAGCTGAGAATCTTCTGCAGGCAAGAGGGGTTGAAAAACCTCTAATTATCTGAATGCATTTTGCTCTATATTCTGTGTGTGTGTTGAGAAGGCATTGCTGTTCAATTTTCAATTTCATTTTTAGGTTGATCATGCAGCAGCATCAGGTCTTTCACACCTGTTGCAATGCATATTTTGTTTGTTGGCCTTTTTTTGACAGTCATCTCATTCTTAACGTATTCCCTTTACAATTTTTGGCTGTCCAGCAAAGTGAAATTATCCACGTCTTTATTTGCGTGCACATATGCACATGCACTCTTTTTCTTATTTTTGAGGTAATATTTTCTTGCAAGTGCTTCAACCCTGCACTATTTTTTACATCATCTGTCATGCTTTAGAACATGTCCAGCCTTTCACAAGATTTGGCATATGCAAACTTCAGGTCCATTAACTGTTCAACTTCATTCCAAATGATTCCAAATTATTTTGCACCTCCACTTCACAGCAGCTAATCAATGGAGATGTGCCCACACAAAAGGACATGAATGGCAGACATCAACACCGATCCAGTCCAAGCCATACTTCTTACATTACTTCTAATGCGCCATCTGAAGTGATCATGAAGACCACATACTATGCAGATTCACATTAGAATCTAAAACACCATGAACTGATGCAAGTCATTTTCTTCATTAATGTTACATCATTCCCACCAAATAAAATGAATCAGAGTTGTCTCTTTTTTTGTTACTTACTCTGATTATTTAAAGAATAAGTTACTTACTTCACAAGCATGAAACAGATTGCTCTTTCATACTTCTGAGAGGATGGATTCAGTGCAGTATGCCAGAATTTGACAAATCCAACTCAGAAACTGATTTTACCTATTATGAATGATTATCTGGACACCAGTCTCCTTGTGGCTTTCATTGTCATTCATCACATTTCTTCTAAAAAAGAACACAGTTATCACCTTACTCCTTTACTACTGGATTGTGTTTGTCCTTTCTACAAATATTTATACTTTTATACTTTTCATTTTTTTAAAAGTTGTATAAAGATTTAAGATACCAGTCCAATATTGGTATTCTCAAGCATTCAAAAAAACCCAACAACATGAGTCAGGGCCCAAAAACTCATGCAATTGCAGTTAAATGATTGATGTTAGGTTCTTTGTATTTGCCTTCTGTTTTCCTTTCGTTAGGGTGCACTTAGGTCATATGTTCAAGCTTTTCTTAGGCCAGAAATTTACTTTTATTTTAATGAAAGCTGAGATACTCACCAAATCACACAGCTGAAAGAGCTGGGGCTATAAGAAAATAGATATCACAAAAGTTGGGATAAAATCGCTAGATATTCTATTGCATAGGAAAATTGAGACGGTGGCAAAACAACTCTCACAGCATCTTGACGATTAAGTTCTCTAGGACCTCTGTACAGATACGGATATGCTATAGAAATGGCAGTTGCTACCTTGGTCCATGATCTTTTCCTAATGATGGATAATGAGCAGGTGTCCTTGTTGATATTAGATTTATGAGTAGAGCTAGTCAGGTATTTATCAAGTAAACATGTTTTCATCTGAAAATGCAGATCTGTGTAGACTGTTGGTCCTTCATCAGTTGAGACTGAGCCAATCACAACATGTCTTCCAATCTTCTCTCGCTATGGCCATCCTTCGCCATGCTTGTCCATATCTCCTTGTTAGGAAGTCATCCCACCTCTTTGGAGGCCGAACGTGTGGCCATTTCTGTTCTCGCAGATACCACTCTGATATAGCTGCGGTCCATCTGTTGTCGCTGAGTCGGGCAACATGTCCCGCCCACAGCATTTTGCTGAGTCTGCTTTCAACAACAACGTCTCGCACTCCAGACTGCTGCCTAATTATTTAATTGGGGATGTGATCGCGGAGCGAAATGCCCAGAAATATTCGTTCCATCACTCTCTGTGTGACAGACAGTTGATGTTCTTCAGTCTTTGTCAGTGACCATGTTTCGCTGCCATATAACATTGCTGGAGACACGGTCGAGTTAAAAAGATTTGCACAAGTTGTTTTGCTGATCTTTCCTTGGAGGATGTCCTTGATGTCCTTGACTGCGCACCATCCAGCTTTTTTTCTGCACGACAGTTTGCCTTTCTGATCATGGTGCATGTTGACTTACTGGCCCAAATAAATGTATTTATCAACCTCTTGGATCTGCTGTCCTCCAAGAGTTATTTGGGTTCTTGGCAGAACATCTGATCTCATGTATTTCATTTTCGACCGGTTCATTTTTAATCCGACTTGACTACTTTTCGCGTTCAGTTCTTTAAGCATTCTCTCAAGCTGGGCTGTATTTTTGGCTATCAGCACTACATCATCTGCGAACCTGAGATGGTTTAGTCATTCGCCATTGATATTAATCCCGCCTTTCAGGTCTGCTCATTGAAAAACCGGTTCTAGACAGTCTGTGAATAGTTTGAAACTGTATCTCTTTGTTTCACACCTTTCTTGATGGGGATTCGGAGGGGTGTATCAAACAGCGGTATGTCTGTGCTGCAGCCAGAGTTCGCTTCCTTTAGTAATGTGCTATACTTCATGCTGATGCCCTGTTCTGAAAGAGCTTCAAGAATGGCATTAGTCTCTACACTGTCAAACGCCTTCTCGTAGTCTATGAAGGCAATGCACAAAGGGAACTTGTATTCCCTTGAACGTTCTAATAGTTGCTTTAGAGTGAAGATGTGGTCTATCATGCTGTAATTCCTTCAAAAGCTGGCCTGCCCCCTAGGTTGCTATTCATCCAGGTTTTGCGACAGTTGATTTGTTATTATTTTAGTGAACAACTTATAGATATGCAACAGCAGGCAGATCAAGAAAATCTAAAGAACTATCGCCCAATCAACTTTCTTATGCAGCAAGATGGTATTGGACTCTTTCCAACTGGATGGTATCTTCTGGATTTCAGGTAGTGGCTGAACCTTTGGGTGAGAGCTTTCAAAGTTCCTGACCTCCCTCCTTAAGCACTTCTGCTGTCAGATCATCCTTGCCTGGAGACTTTCCCTCTTCCATTTGATGGACTGTGGGATGGACTTCACCGATGAGAACCAGGATTATGTGTTGATCGGTTTGTTGAAGTGATGGCATTGGGACGTCTATATGGGATGCAAACTTCTGGGTATAGAAATCCCTGCAGATTGCCTCCGTCTCTGTTCAATCAGCTACTGATTTTCCGTCCCTGTTCTTCAAAGCCGATAATGACGATCTGTACAACGCCAGTTCCCGTTTGCATTTTTTGAGACTTTTACAATCTTCAGCAGCCTTTAGGAGCTTTTCAGTTCAAAATTTCTCAGTCTTCCTTCAACTTCATTCGTATGAGCTTGTAGAGAAGGGAGTATTCAAGCCCGTTGCTGCCATTTCTTTTCATTTTCCTCCTCTTCTCCAATAAAGTCTTTGTATTCTCTAAGATTCTTCCACTAGCTCTTCTTGATCTTTCACGCTCAGCTGATTTCACACACCGTTTCAGTTTCTTACTGAGGTTCTCATAATTGTCGTCACAGTCGTCCAGGAGGCTCCAATCTTCCCTAGAAATGTTTTCCTTCAGGATTGCCTCATCAAAAGCTACTGGTTGGTGCCTTCTGTTTGCCATACACAGCGCCTTTTCCCCCACCTTCACAGTGAACTTGAGTCTGGCTCTCAGTAGGCGATGATCACTACTGATATTGAATTATGGCACTACTGAAATATCCTGCACAATGTGTAGTCGATCTATCAGAAAGTAATCAATTTCATTTTTTGTCTTCGTGTTCGGTGTGATCCAGGTCAATCTTCTGTTGGCCTTCTTTTGGAACCAGGTGTTACCAATGAACATTCTCCTCATCTCTGCCAATATAGCTAGTCATTCTCCTCGTGCTTTTCGTTCTTCGATACTGTACCTTCCTATGAACTTTTTGCCCTCTCTACCTCTTCCAACCTTGGCATTAAAATCTCCCGTCACAGTCTTATATGTGGAACTCTGGGCGAAGGTTTCCTCCAGTTCCTGATAGAATCTTTCCACATCATCATCTTCGCATGCACTTGTGGGAGCATAGATCTGGATGATTTTGAGGGTACTATTTTGGTTCAATTGGAGGTAAAGCACCCCGATACGCGATGATTTCAAATGGCATGAGACAATTTTCGAAGACCATTCCTTGTTTATGATGAATCCAACTCCTCCAGCTGTCCTCAAGCCTTCTCCTTTTCCTAGAATGACTATGCTTCCATCCCTCCAGCTGACCTTCATCTCCTTCTTTCGTCATGTTTCACAAACACCCAGCACCTCGCAGGCTGTTCTTGCCTTTTCCTCCATGAGATGGTTTATCGATTCCTCCCTCATCAGTGTTCTGCAGTTATAAATGCACACACAGAGAGTTGTCTGATTTCCTTTTGGCAACCTGGCATCTGAAATTCTTTGCAGCCTCTCATCGTTTGAATGCCTCACTGCCTCCGGAGTGGGGATCAAGGAACGTGCAGATAACTGAGACTTGGTTTTCCATGTTGTTTTAGCCATTGTTTTCAGCCACCCGCTGGCTGGGCTGTCAGTGGTGCATTTACCTCCTCAACTTAGCTGGTTTATAGCCTAAGAAAGAGGGGATTATATGCCCTTTCACAGAGAAAGCAGCCCCCTCACTGGGCTGACAGTCTGACACCTTGATAGCATGGTTAGACCTGCTGAAGAATACACTCCACTACCATCCCTGTCAAACAGCCAGGGTCACCGCTGTGCCACATTGAGGTGTCGAGGTAGGATTTGCACCAAAACTTTGGTGCAAATTTCATCAGGATAGCTTCTCAGGTCCAGGAAGGAATTTCTGGTCAAAATGATTCTCATTTATATATAATATGAAATATTCCCCCCCACATCCTGCTTGATTGTCAAATGGGTTGTGCATTCACCAGGGACATAGGAGAACCAGGTTGAAGTTCCTTCTCTCTGTTTTTTTGTGAGAAATTCTGAACCATTTAAGTCCAAGGCAGAAGGAAACCAAAATGTGAAACCTCAAATTTTCAGGCAATTGAATTCTGGTTTCCTGGCCAGCCCTATGCATTCGCTGTTTCTAAGTCCATCAATCATGAGGTAGTGTTGACTATCCTGTGGTTGTATGCACAGTAGTGCTCTTGAGTGCCTCTATGCTTTCGTGATTGAAAGGTCTCAGAAGGTTGAAACTGCTCATTCTGGTCCTATTGTAGTTGATGTGAGTTTTGCCATTGACTTTTTTGAGATCTAGATGACAAAACAATATCGCTAGGAAACTATAAATGATTTCTAAAGGAAAAAAATGACAAATATCAAAGGAAAGCTGACAGTGGTAAACAATCATCAATTATTTAAAATAATTAGATGAAAAACTGCAATACTTTATCAGTTTCAAACAGGAATGGTGAGAAAATTAATTATTTTCAAATTGCCATCACCTGAAATTGAACTCTGAACAATACATTTTCTGTTTAAAATGAATCTTCATTGTTCTTGCTCGTTCCATACCAATTTCACTTTATTCTCTGTTTCCACTGGCTCTGTAGAAATATGAGGGTTGCATATCTACTCTCTGCATTTTTTGTTGTGCTCTTCATATTTATCCTATTTGTATTCTTTGCAAATTTTATAACAACGTTATGGGCTTACCCCTGAAACTCTTACTCACGCAAGTTGTCCTTAACAAAGGAGTGGTCTCATGAGCTCTACTAAAACTAGCTATATGAGTAAGGGTAAAGGATCAGACTGTGGGATATATCCTTAGTGTGTAAATTACCTTAACTAGCTGAGAATCTGCCCCTATATTTTGGGTCCCAATTCAGCAAGATACTTACGCAGGTGCCTAGTGTTAAGCATGTGAGTAGTCCCATAGAATTCAATGGGATTACTCCCATGCTTAAAGTTAGAAACCTACTTAAGTACCTTGCTTGCCCCAGTACTGGGGCCTGATCCTTCAAACTCTTACTCTCATGAGTGATCCTTATGCATGGGATGTCTTGTTCCTTTCAAAGGTGAAAGAACTGCTCATAGGAGTACGAGTATCTACAGGGCCGTCCCGGGGGGTGCAGGGCCCGGGGTGGAAGTGATGGATTCATCTCTTCAGGGACTGACTGTGCCAGCCAATCACACTGGCCTGCGGGGGGCCCCCAATCCACAGGGCCTGGAGTGGTCACCTGGATTTGCTCTACCCAAGGGATGGCTCTGAATATCTAGGACTGTCCTCATAGGTAGAACTTGTAAATGGTGTAACTTCACTTCAGTCATATTCACTCTACATGGCACCCTTTTAATTGAAAATTAGTCATGTAGCTAATGTGACAGTTTGTTAGCAAAGTGACTGTGACTTTAGGAAATAAACAAATGTATTTAATTCTGTTACCCCTTTATCTTCTCAACTGTATTGTCAGACCAGCAAATATTCTGGTGAAACAATTATATATATTGAATATTTTCAGGCCTCAACTGTGGAACACAGCCAGACGCTGGATTATTTTTGCATGTCTGAAGAAGTAAGAATGTGGGTGGGGGAGTTAGGTAGGAATGAAGTAATGTATTAGCATTGCTTTTCTTTTGGAGAAACTGTTTCTTAATGTAAAAAAATTTTTGGCTTAATTTTTAAAATATCTGTTTGATTTTATTGCTAACGCCCAATAAAAGTGGAAATGAGAGGGATTTTAAAATGCATAAAATGCACTGTTCTTTATTCATGGTCTTAATGTTTTTATATACTAGATAGTTTGGTGTAGTAGTTTAAGGGATGACATTAATGCTATAAGCCATTATATCTAAATACAATGGATAACTGCAGCCCTTTAACAAGGCTGCTGTTTGCATCCAGTAGCTCTGAGGAAAAAAAGGTCGGGGATGCTGGATGGATGGAAAAAACTTGAAGTGCTCAGAGATAGATGATGATGATGATATTTAGCTCTTATTTATGGGTTTTCATCTGTACATCCTAGAGCACCTTACAACACAGAGTAAGTCCACCAAGCACAGCTCTGTGTCTGTGTGCAGAGAAGTGATGTATCTGATGCAGTACAACATGAGCCTCTGATGAAGTGAGCTGTAGCTCACAAAAGCTTATGCTCAAATAAATTTGTTAGTCTCTAAGGTGCCACAAGTCCTCCTTTTCTTTTTGTGGATACAGACTAACACGGCTGCTACTCTGAAATCTGATACTAAAAACACTTACACACGTGCTTAACTTTACTCACATGAGGAGCCACAGTGAAGTCAATTTGAGCACGTGCATGAAGGATCAAGGCCTTATGCGTAAACCAAATATGAATTGTATCACAAAAATCTTCTATGCAGTTAAATACATTTTAAAGAGAAATAATAGCACTGGGAGAAAGAAATGGAAAGAGAAGCAGGAGCATAAACAGAGTTGATGATGAGTCAGAGAGAAGCAAGAAGGCTTTTTCCAGGATACAGTTGCTGGCTGTCACACCAGTAGCTTCCAGGTGGTGTGAAGGACAGAGAAAGGAGATGCTACTATTTAAAGATACTTAATCAAATGTTGCCCTTAATGGTTAACAAGTTAAATCTGCCAACAACTAAGACTTTTTAATATTTACTACTTTGCTTTTAAGGCAATCATTTCTAACAAGCTAGGAACTAGCATTAAAGCATGATGGAAAATGGTTTATAATCCTCTTACATTTGTCACCCATATTGCTGGGGTCAAAGATGATGTCATTTTTTAATGCTTGTCACCAGCAATATGTTCTGAAATCACAAATATTATTAGCAGAAACCTTTCTTTTGCAAAAATTTTCCACAGTTTATGCGTAAGTGATTTCTCTATGTGAACTTCCAGAAGTTCAGTGTGTACCAAGTAAAATAAATACTAGCGTTAATCCGTTTAGCCATACTAACCATTGTCAATCTCTATAGTGCTAATATTACAATCCTCATTCAATAGTTTTCTAAACTGTAGGTCATGCTACTTTTTAGAAATACAAGCGCCCAATGTTTTGTCTAACGCTAAGGATGTTTTCTTCGTAATTGCAGAAGTGAACCCACGAGATTTGAAAGAGAAGTAGATTTCAGGGTAAAACAATAGTAAGCTATTCTTGTTTTTCATAATGAATGGCACAGGCCATGAACTGGCAAAACTTTTAAATATTGCTTAACTTAAAGCAGGAGAATAATCCCATCTCTGTTCAGCAAAGCATCTAAGCATGTGCTTAGTCCCATTGAAGTTAATGCTTAAATTTAAACGTGCTTAAATGCTTTGCGGAATTGGAGTTCTGTTGCACATACATGTGTATTTTTAGTTGATGTTTCATCTTGTGTAATATGTTTTCCCTTTCTTTATCTAACCGTGCCTCTCACATCTTTCAGGTATTTTGCATGTGCCTATACCACATTGACCTTCATACCTAAGGCATTGTTTTGGGAAGGAGAACCCTTGTTCTTAGGCCATTATCTTATGACTGCTGTCCTGACTCCATCCCAGCGTCAGAGTTCATTTTCTCTCTCTGGGTCTCACTGAATGTTTCCAATGTTGTCATGTTTCCAATAATATTTCAGGCTGGCTCAAATAAAAGCTGTTTTCGTTGGCAAATCATCAAAATAGAAAGAAGTTAATGCGTATCTATGCTGCACTGGTATATAAAAAGTGATTTGCACTGAGATGGCTAACTCCAATTTGATACTAGTATAAGTTGCACTACTGCAAGTCTGTGAAGGACATCTCAACTAGAGGTTTGCACTTCAGCATCACCAGTGTAACTACCCTGGTGCAAAAATCCCCAGTATAGACACATCCTTGCTCTCCCACAGCCTAAAAATGCCTGCTAACTCATAATTCGATCACATGCCCCAAGAAAATATGTGCTGTTTCTTTCTTTGACAAAGAGCTCCTCCCATTGTTATCCATAAAGCTCTCACAGCCTTCAAAGCTGATGTGACAGGCTACACAGTAAATCCACCTTTTGAACAGAATGGATCAAATATTTTACAGTTTTGAAATTTTCCAATACTAAAATTGTTGTGAAAAAAAATCAATTATTTCAGTCAGCTCTATGTTAAATACCAGATCAGAATATTAAAACTTGTTTGAATCCAGTTCTTTTAAATAAGCCTTACCACCTCCCACTAGTCTTCTTTCATGTCTTTGAAAGAGGCCTTTTGTTAGCAAGTTACTATGTGGTCTCTTCCAGACTAACAAATATGAATAGAAATTATATAAACTGTTGAGAAAAAGATTGGCCTATAGGTTTAGTACAAACATTAATACAACTCAATAATATAATATCATCAGGCTGTTGAAAATTCTAAAACAGATGCACGTACAATTACTGTTCATATAAATAATTATTTGGACTTACAGTATTTTTTTTTCAACAAGCTAAATTTAAGGCCTAGACAGTGTCCCCTTATGTCCTTTGTTTTAAATTTCATAAACATTACTAAGAATTATCAGTTTAAGCAGCAAAACTATTTTGAGTTATGGGTGCAAACAAAATCTTGAAGCTGTGTGTGTGTGTGAGAGAGAGAAGTATATACAAAGTTAATCTTTTACTCGGTATCTATCTAGTAATTTTATTTTCAGCAGTGGGGAAAAATCATGATTAAACTAAGTCCTTGCATGTTAAGTTTCTATTTGAAACACATTTCTGTGTCTGAGTTATAAATTTCTGGAAACCAGGTTTCAATGAGAAATGTTTACTAACCCATAGGGTGAGTCCAGTGAGTACTTCTCTAATACGTGTCCTATACCCTGCAGTATTTTTAACAGTTAGTTTATACTTATACTTGTTTATACTAGATCAATACTAGAGTTAATCTATTATGGGTTAGAAAAAGCCCCCATTATGAATCTTTCTGGTGAAGTGCTAATTGCTAGAGATTTTAAGTACTGTATTGCAGCAGTGCATGTTAACAACAACGCAGTTAAGGGATTGGTCAGTATTTCCATTTATATTTATTACTATTTTCATGGGTATAAGAGTTGATATTAAAAAAATTACTTTCTCCAGACTGAAACTTGGCCCACCCCTTTGGGCCTAGGATTGATGGAAATATTTAATATGAAGTTGTATCTCATAACAAGTAAATCTAGTAGCATGATGAACAAATATCATTATAAGATTTGGGATGTTAGACACAGCTCTGGAGTACAGAAGAGTGAAAACTAGAGCTGGATGAATAACTGGGTTTTTTTGATTCACTGGCAATTAAAAAAAAATCTGAAACAAAAATTAGCTTCTGCTTGAGCCAGAAAAGAATTTTTTAGAAATGTATGGTTAATTCAACAGTGTTAAAAAATTCATTTTGTGTTGAATGAAATGTTTCGTTAGATTTCAAGCTTTCTAACATTGAAAATTTTGAAATAAAATTTAAAGGAAATTTCAAAACAAAAAGTTGTTTTCAACTGAAAAATTGAAAAGTTTCATTTAGAAAATGCCGAAGTGAAACATTTAGATGTTTTTTGAATTAAACAATTTGGCAAAATTGACAGGAATTTGCTCAATGTTTCAGTATCACTGAAACTGCATTTTTCATGGAAAAAACTTTGCCCAGCTCTACTTTCAAAAAAAAAAATTCTCTGGATGTGCTGGAATAAAGAATCTATTCCACTGCTTCCTACTACGTTCTTATTTAAGTCTAAATGCAACTTATTTGGCAATGAGGATCTCCTCTTTCTTTGTCACTTTGGGAGTCATTATACTAAAATATGACCTAGCTATCATCAGTCATTTTTCCTGCTACGTTTCTGGTGTGCCAACTCTACCATTGTACCAATGAAAATCATGCTTTCTGAATTACTTCCATGCTATTGACAGAGCTGATTTTTCTGCAGGATGAAAGAAAACACTTCTTCGTTGCTTGGGACCCAAAGGAGGAAAGATATTTATAACTTACCTGTCAGAAGTGGATTCTGATTCTACAGACCAAGAAATTTTTGCATTTGATGAATACATCGATCTGATGATAAATGTTGTGGCAGAACATTACCATCTCCATCAGAGCCCGCAAAGCCCTGGAGAACTGATTGACGGGTATGTAACCCTGTTATGCGGATTAATATCTACCTGTAATTTTGGTAACATAGCAGATTAAATGAGCCATGATCAAACAGCGGAAAAGACAAATAATTCTAAGAATTGAGAACTGCTTCTAAAAGAGAAATATTTAACCCTCAAGAAGATTACTGAGAAAGGTAAAAGAAGTGGAGAAGAAATTAAGGATGTGAAATCATGATCTATTATATAATTCAGTGACAACACCACAGAGTCAATACAGTGAAATAGAAATACATTTAAACCAAAAAGACAAATTTCCCATTATACGTATATAGAAGCCTCATTGCAAAAGACATTTGTTTCAGATGTCGTGTCAATACCAGTTGTAAAGTTGCCTATCCAAAATGCATGGAAAAAAATGTAGAGTGCAACCCTCCACCACGAAACAACTAAAATAGCCCCTTCTCAGGAAATCAAACAAGCATAGACCAGAGTAATAGCAAAAAGAAAGGAATAATTTAATAATTCCTTTTTTGCTATATCCAGTATGAGTAGGACAAAGCCTCTATTATTATTCTTTCTGGAATAGAGCAGGTTGAATACTGGAAAAAAGATTGGAGAATATTTTGCAAATACTAGGACTTCCGGTTGGTCTTATATTTGTGAAGTCTGGTCTGTATTACTTACTTAAGCTTTATTACTTACTTAAGAACGTTGCACTGATTTTAACTAACCATATTTGGAAACTGATTTAGTTAAATGGTGGGGGTTCCTTATGTGGACATTGTTAATTCAATCTGAGTGCCTTACATCAGTTTTAGCTTAAATCAAATCCTTACAGACTTTTTTATTTTAACCGAATCAGTTTTGATTTAGTTAAAGTGAGCTGTAGCTCACGAAAGCTTATGCTCAAATACATTTGTTAGTCTCTAAGGTGCCACAAGTACTCCTTTTCTTTTTGTGTTCTCATATAGTGCAAGGCTTTCATTAACTACACACAACTGTTACCTAATGTGTGTATTTGACTGACTGGTGATTTGGGTGATCAGTGTCAAGGCTTGAAAACCAGCATCAGATACTTCATGAATAATAGACAAACTATCATTTTTTCAGTTGTGTTATTCATCTGATATTTTCAGACACCAAACAGATGTGTAAAAATGGTTTGCAAATACCTGAAATAAAAAAAGCTAAATATGCTGGCTTTTGTATTCAATGAATGCCATTTGATATAGTCATTTATGCCCATTCAAGAGGTATTTTTAAATGCATATGCTTCTTAAATGAAAATGAACAAATGAATTATTATTTAATGTAAAACTAAAGTTTATTTTTACACTATCAGTGTGATCTCATATTTTTTTCTGTGCAGTAAAAACCTAACAAAACAAACAAAATCAAAACCCTTGAAAATAATAGTTATAGCTAGTTTAGGAGTCTCGTTCTGTAAACCAAATACTTAGAAAACTCACACGGGCATGCAAAATTAAAATATTATAATCTCAGAGGATGCATTTTAAATTTCTCTAACAAAAAGTGGGCTCAGCTGTTTAAAGCAGTTAAGTCAGTTTTTTAGGTCAAGTTGACTTCACAGCTGTCATATAGGGCCAAATTATGATCTGTGAGTCATTGCTCACTGTTAGATATAATTCAAAATAGTTTTTTAGCTGGAATCCTGGCCTTTTGTTCCTCTGTAACTGGAATGTTACACTGATGGGCACATTATTCTATTATATAAGTATTACTAACATATCTCAAGATATGCTTCCAGTAAATTAACAAGAACCACCTGCGTTCTGTTAATGGGTCTAACATATTGAGATCTCTTTATTTCAGCTTGATAGTAAACAAATGAGACAAATACTTTAAGCCATTCTCAACATCTGTGCCAAATGTTCAACACAGTTATTAAAACATCATCACCAGTGCTCCCTCTTCAAATAGAGAAAACATTCCCTGTGTATTTTAGTTGGTTGTGCAAAATGAAATTGATAAACACTTGTATTAGACTTTCTAGTCATGCCATGGAGTCTGCTGTTTTAATTGGCAGATGGAAGGGAATCCCTGTGAATGAGAGAATCATCCCATGTGGTGCAAGTTGATTGGATACCCATGATTAGCAATGCAAGTTTTACTCTGAACTGAAAGAACTTTCTCTATAAGTTGATTGATTTTTGTCTCCCAAAGAGCAGACAATCTAGTTACCTAGATTCAGACAGCCCTGACATTGAGAGGCGGTCTTGCTAATCTGAGTCACTACAGGAGGCAAGTGAGCAGGATTTGGCACCTTATTTTTTTGTGGGAGTTAGTTTGTAAAACAACTACCTTAATCATTAATTAAATTTACCTAAATTAGCTGAATTATTAATTAATTAATCTCTGTTATCTCAGCATGAGTAGAGTTCTTGGGAGTTGGTTCTGCTGAGTTTACTACAAAAAATGGAAACTCGGTCAAATTACAAAGAATGAATATAAACAAATAACACAAGTATGTAGGGACAAAATTAGAAAAGCCACAAAACGAGATCAAACTAGCTAGGGACATAAAAGGAAACAAGAAAACATTCTACAAATATATTATAAGCAAGAGGAAGACCAAGGACAGAGTAGGCCCGTTACTCAATGAGGGGGAAAGACGACAACAGAAAATGTGGAAATGGCAGAGGTGCTTAATGACTTCTTTGTTTCGGTTTTCACCAAGAAGGTTGGTGTCGATTGAACATTTAACATAGTGAATGTTAGTGAAAATGAGGTAGGATCAGAGTCTAAAATAGTGAAAGACCAAGTCAAAAATTATTTAGACAAGGTAGATGTCTTCAAATCACCAAGGTCTGATGAAATGCATCCTAGAATACTTAAGGAGCTGACTGAGGAGATATCTGAGCCATTAGCAATTATCTTTGACAGTCGTGGAAGACGGGAGACATTCCAGAAGACTGGAAAAGGGCAAATATAGTGCCCATCTATAAAAAGTGAACTAAGGATAACCCAGGGAATTACAGACCAGTCAGCTTAACTGCTGTACCCGGAAAGATAATGAAACAAATAATTAAGCAATCAATTTGCAAACACCTAGAAGATAATAAGGTGATAAATAACAGTCAGCATGGATTTGTCAAGAACAAATTGTGTCAAACCAACCTGATCGCTTTCTTTGACAGGGAAACAAGACTTGTGGATGGGGGGAAGAAGTAGATGTGGTATATCTTGACTTTAGTAAGGCTTTTGATACTTCTCATATGACCTTCTCATAAACAAACTAGGGAAATACAACCTAGATGGAGCTACTATAAGGTGGGTGCATAACTGGTTGGAAAATCATTCCCAGAGAGTAGTTATCAGTGGTTCACAGTCATCTGGAAGGGCATAACGAGTGGGGTCCCACAAGGATTGGTTCTGGGTCTGGTTCTGTTCAATATCTTCATCAATGATTTAGATAATGACAGAGAGCACACTTATAAAGCTTGCTGATGATACCAAGCTGGGAGGGATTACAAGTGCTTTGGAGGATAGGATTAAAATTCAAAATGATCTGGACAAACTGGAGAAATGGTCTGAAGTAAACAGGATGAAATTCAATAAGGACAAATGCAAAGTACTCCACTTAGGAAGGAACAATCAGTTGCACACATACAAAATGGGAAATGACTGCCTAGGAAGGAGTACTGCGGAAAGGGATCTGGGGGTCATAATGGACCATAGGCTAAATATGAGTCAACAGTGTAACACTGTTGCAAAAATCATTCTGGGATGTATTAGCGGGAGTATTGTAAGCAAGACACGAGAAGTAATTCTTCTGCTCTACTCTGCACTGATTAGGCCTCAACTGGAGTATTGTGTCCAGTTCTGGGCTCCACATTTCAGAAAAGATGTGGACAAACTGGAGAAAGTCCAGAGAAGAGCAACAAACATGATTAAAGGTCTAGAAAACATGACCTCTGAGGGAAGATTGAAAAAATTGGGTTTGTTTAGTCTGGAGAAGAGAAGACTGAGAGGGAACATGATAACAGTTTTCATGTACATAAAAGGTTGTTACAAGGAGGAGGGAGAAAAATTGTTCTTCTTAAGCTCTGAGGATAGGACAAGAAGCAATGGGCTTAAATTGCAGCAAGGATGGTTTAGGCTGGACGTTAGGAAAAACTTCCTACCTGCCAGAGTGGGTAAGCACTGGAATAAATTGCTTAGGGAGGTTGTGGAATCTCCATCATTGGGGATTTTTAAGAGCAGGTTGCACAAACACCTGTCAGGGATGGTCTAGATAATACTTAGTCCTGCCTTGAGTGCAAGGGACTGGACTAGATGATCTCTCAAGGTCCCTTCCACTTCTATGATTCTATTGCTTATTTGGGGTTGTTTGATCATATTTTGACTCAGACCTATATTTTGTGTATTTTATTCTTTATGGATGGGGTCATTTCCTCCTTGGCTAGATTTGTGCAAAGGGTGGGACTCCTTCGTGGCACCATACCCTTTCCTTTGTATCCCCCAGAGGGTGCTCTGCATTTCCAAGGTCTGCTTGGGGAAAGGGAGTGGAAACACAATGGGCTGGGACAAGAGTGGGTGTGCTAGGATTGTATTATATTTTCTATGTAGCCCCTGCCTCCCCCTCTTCCAACACTAAAAGATATTGAAGTTGCTGTGGCCATGGTTGTCTTTAGTAGCACGGGTTCATTAGAGGTATGCTATGAGGAAGCTGAGGATTTTTTTGTGGGGGGACAGAGGGTGGTGCCCAATCAGAGGCCAGAGCAGCTGGGGATTCCCCTGGCTTCTGGAGGCTTCCCTAGGATTTGCAGGGTTTGGGGGTGTCTGTGGTCTGTTCCCTGTATGTGTGTGTGTGTGGGGGGGGACAGACTTTGCACCTTTAGGGAGGATTAAAGGATGAAGTCCTTTATGGGATTCTCAATGGTCAAAGGAGATTGAAACAGGAGATGGAGCTCTTACTGAATCAGCCTAAGAGTGGGGGAGCTGTAAGGAGTGCTGATTAGGCAGTGAGAGATGGGAGATCTGTGCTCTCCCTCTACTCTCTTTTACAACTAACACTCTTCCTTACTTTCACCTCTGGAGATTTCCTCCCATAAACTCTCTGCCCTGGGTTTTCTGTTGGCATCATTTGACACTCTATTTCCACGGTCACCTGAATAGAAGGGTATTTGCAGACTATTGTTATATGCAATATCTGGCTAATTGAAAAGGAAAGAGGTGAATTACATATTCTCTGTGACAGTAATTGTCAGGACCCTGGTCTTGAGCCCTGGTCTGAAACCTAGGCCCACTGGGTTTTCAGAAAGCAGCCGTAGCTGTTGCATCAAGATGATGCATTGAATTACTAGGAAATTCATAGATGTGAGTGGGCCAACTTCCCGATTAGCTATATGGTCTTGACCCTGATTGGCTGGTGTGGCTGTATATAAACTTCTGGCTTCCTTTCTGGCCTTGTCTGAACAACAAGCCACTGCCAGCTACTTGGTATTTTGACATGCTTGACCCTGCCTTGCTGTCTTGTCTAACAGAGCCCAGCTGTGTCTCTTGACCCTGCCTTTCTTCATCATCTGACACTTCCCTGTTGTCTTGTTTCCCCTTGGATTGAATCTCCTGGCAATCAGACTCCTTGTTGGAACTCTGACCACTGATCTGGGATGTCCTTCCACCTGCCTGACTCCTGGGCATTACAGCAACAGAAAATCAAGGCCATAATTGCAAAATAAATGTGAATGGTGTTGAAATGAAAGTATTGAGTTGGGCGTAATTAGAAGCTTCACCTCAGAAAAGTTGGTGCAAATATTTTCTTTGATTTGCATCCATGTGAATTTCACTTCATACTCATACTTGAGTGTTAGATCTGCTGGTGCCGAGTGTCACCTGGCTTCCTGTTGAGCTCCTGGGAAACTATCACATTTGCCTGATTTCAACATGAAGTCATAAATCAGCTCAGCTTTTCTTGTACATTTTGTGAACTTTGTAACTAATTTGTAAAGATGATTTTCAGATGTTTCCCTTGTGAGTGTTTTGTACAATTCTGCTTAGAATCTTTAGATACTGTTTGCTGAATTTTTTTCAATTTGACCTTACTCTCCAGAAAACACCTGTTGTTAAAGCCAAGCATGATAAACCTTGGAGGTTAAGGTAGTGTATCTTTCTACTTATGAGGGCTATTCATTTCTGAAATGGGTATGAAAGCTGTAAAGTCAGTGAACCAGGCTATCTAAATGGGTTATTACACAGAGACCACAATGTGGCTGCAGATGCCCAGTGGAGAAGTCCCCTGGCATAGGGGAATTCTCATCCAGAGTATCAGTGCCACAGTCCCCAACTCCTGGAACGGAGGGTAGGTAGGGGCCATGCCATAGCTATGCTGCTCTATATACTCACGCTAGCTTAATGAGAGCGAGTGCAAGTATGTGTACGTGAGCAGGGGAATTACATCCCCAGCTCATAGAGTAGATGTAGGCTATCTTAGAGTTACCTGAGTTATCTGACATAGCATCCCCCAGCTGCAAAGGAAACTTCTCCAGAGATTTGAAGCCACTCTTTGACATGCTAGATGGACCTTCTGGCCTCATGGCTGTTCTGTAATTAGAGGTAGTTTAGCCTTTGGCTTCAGTGGGGCCAGGATTTTATCCTTGGTGTATGTGGAACTACTGAGGATATGTCACACAAAAATCCCTGCAATTTCTTTCATTCAAATTGTACAAAAGCGTTGTGCATATCTGTATGTCTCTCCTCAAGCTGCACCTACAAAAGAAAATCTAGTGGCAGTGTATTGACAAACAAATAGATAATACAATTTGAAATTACCTTCTTCATTAGATGTGAAAGCTTTTTTTTTTTTTTTTTTTAAAAGAACCTGCATCATTTAACCTGGTAGGATTTCCATTTTGAGTGAAAAGGTGATTTTTGACATAATGGGGCCATCAGTCAGTCAGTCTCTAAAAGATATCTGCTAATTTTGGTGGATTGGTATTCTAAGATACTCATGACAATGGTTTCCTCTTCTGCTAGCATAGAAATTGTCTTAAAATGTGCTGCATAGACAGTGTATGCTGTCAAAAGGATTGTCTAAACACCGGTAACAGATAATAAAGTACTACTGACCACCATGGAGTTGGAGAACTACTTGACTATGAGTGGTGTAGCCCATAAGAGAACCACTCCTTATTACTCAAACGCAAGTGGACAAGTAGAATGTGTGAATAGACCAATCAGAGAGAGTCTCTAAGTAGCTAGCCTTGAATTCAAACCCTGGAAAAAAGCTATATTGGACAGATTGTCTACAGAACACCACCACACTAATCAACCAGTTAAACTCTGTTTGAGCTGATGAGGGGCAGAAGGGCTAGTACACTTCAACAGTCAAAGTCAAGAACAGTACAATTGGCCATAATCAAATGTGGAACTGAACTGAATTTAATCTACAGAGGTTACAAACAATATATAGATAAACAAAAATGGAACCAAAGCTCATTCCTTTAAAGGAGGAGGAAGTATCTGAATAAAAAAATCTCATTTCATGTATGCCAGAGACCTGTGATCATAAAGGAACTAAAAAGGAACTGTGCCACACCACATATGGGAGAAAATGGAATTTGTGGTAAGCCAAACTTTCAGACTAGAAGTGTAATAATCAAAGCTGTTGGATATGATTTAGTAATAAAAAAGCAACAGCTCTTTTTCATGCTAACTCTGATCAGGATGCTAAAGATTCCTACAATCCATAGCAAGTAATAATATAAAGCAGAAGACAGATGTGATCACTCATAATATTAAATGGTGGTTTGACTTACTGAGATTTTACTCAAATATTGTGATATTCAAGCTCTCTGCGCTGTACCAGGTTATATTTAGGATTTCTTCTTGATGTCATATTCTGTAATCAATTTATTATGTTTTCTTAATTAGAATTTGACAATAAGCTTTAGATAAATTGCTTTTATTTTTCTGAAGGTGTATTGACTTTGTATTGAATGACTGCTACAATGTAAGTTCTCCAGGGGAAGAGACTGTCTGTCTGGTTATCTGTATTTTGCCTCGCACCAGGCACATTGTTGGCACTTAAGCAATATTCATTTATTTTTTGTTAGGTAATTTAAAGCCGGTGTATAATTTAAGACACTAGTTAGAGCTCTTGGGAACAGAGTGTTTTCAGAAGGAAATCAGATGGGCTAACACTACTAGAATTCTGTGATATTTGCAAAATAAAGGAATCCATTCCAATCCTCCTTACTGCTTACTATTTGCATCTTCAGTTTTTACTTTTCTCTTCAGTACTTTACAATACTACTGTTTTTTAGCCTGGTTTCAGAGTAGCAGCCGTGTTAGTCTGTATTCGCAAAAAGAAAAGGAGTACTTGTGGCACCTTAGAGATTAACAAATTTATTTGAGCATAAGTTTTCGTGAGCTACAGCTCACTTCATCGGATGCATTCAGTGGAAAATACAGTGGGGAGATTTATATACACAGAGAACATGAAACAGTGGGTGTTACCATACACACTGTAACAAGAGTGATCACTTAAGGTGAGCTATTACCAGCAGGAGAGCCGGGGGGGAAAAAAACCTTTTGTAGTGATAATCAAGGTGGGCCATTTCCAGCAGTTGACAAGAACGTCTGAGGAACAGCGGGGGGGGGGGGGGGGGGATAAACATGGGGAAATAGTTTTACTTTGTGTAATGACCCATCCACTCCCAGTCTCTATTCAAGCCTAAGTTAATTGTATCCGGTTTGCAAATTAATTCCAATTCAGCAGTCTCTCGTTGGAGAGTTTTGAAGTTTTTTTTGTTGAAGAATTGCCACTTTTAGGTCTGTAATTGAGTGACCAGAGAGATTGAAGTGTTCTCCAACTGGTTTTTGAATTTTCTAATTCTTGACGTCTGATTTGTGTCCATTTATTCTTTTACATAGAGACTGTCCAGTTTGACCAATGTACATGGCAGAGGGGCATTGCTGGTATATGATGGCATATATCACATTGGTAGATGTGTAGGTGAACGAGCCTCTGATATTGTGGCTGATGTGATTAGGCCCTATGATGGTGTCCCCTGAATAGATATGTGGACACAGTTGGCAACGGTTTTTTAGACCATTCCTCATCTTTATGATTGATGAAATATGCTTAAAAGAGAAAAGGCCAAAACCACCCCAATCCTGATAAGACTGGAGTCTTTAAGGGCATGAATGCATATCACCTCCGTATAAAGGGTGTGATGTGAGAGTGTTTACATACATACTGTTAAGATTATTTTCAGCATTCCTACTGAATAAAGTCTTGTATTTTGACAGAAAATAGCAACAGTTATTGCCCAACCAATGTGTCTGTTCTATAGCATGCATATGGAGGGAAACAGACATTATTGGATGTGACTGGATGGCTGAGGACAAGTGTTCTCCACTTCTAGAGCGTGGAGAATGTAGACTTCTGCTACAGAAGTTGTTTGAATGAGAATCCACATTACACCCAGAGGGCTGCCTGTAGAAGACTATATAAGTAAAACAACCCAAAAGGTTTAATGAAATCAACACTAATACCAATTAGGGGCCCAACCTGTAACACTTATTACCAACCTAGGCCCAGATTCAGCATAGTACTTAAGCATTCATATAATTTTCAGCATGTAATTTTAAGCCCACCTAAAACTACTCATAGACTTAGGTACCATGCTTAATCAGAGCCCAAGTGCTGGTCACACTGAGCAACCCCAGTGAAGCCAATAAGAGAACTCACAACAGTAAGGATATGCTTGGTAATTTTGCATGACTGAGCCCCCTTTTTTGGAAAAGCAACGAGCAGTAAAAATCTTGACTTTGAAATAAAATAATTCCTGAGGTATTTCCCTCAGCATTTGTGACTGCGCACTGAGCAGGGAACCTCTTCAGCAATATTCTACGGTCGGTGACTGGAAAACGAGTCAATGTTTGTGCTAAGTGTAGTATAAATTTACCAATAGCTTATTAACTGAAATTCTCAGTTTACTGTAGTCAGTCAGGTGCCAAAACATTGAGTTCCACCAGGGTGTATGTCTGTGTGTGTTTGTGTGTATACATGCCTATACAGAGACAGATCTAGATTATTAAATGTGGCCTCATTAAAATCTCTCCAGAAGGGTAATTAACAGCATGAAGTAAATTAAGCAGGGACATGCCGTTTCTAATCTGAGTTACTGTACAGCAGTTCCTCAGCACATACCTCCAGAAATAGGTGTGCTGGAATGGAAAAGTAATTTTTCTTAATAAGAAAAATTAGTGGCAATGTCACAGAACCATTGGAAACTCAGACCATGAAATTGCTGTAGTCATTTGACACATTAGCAAGCATTCATGTACCTGCATTGATTTTTAAAAATAACTTTTAATTTTGTTTAGGGGATGAAGCTTATATTAAGTCTCTATCCACTTTATGGCATGATTCTACTATAAAAAGTGACATTGAGCAAAAGAGAAAATGATGATTAATTCTGGCTTTTCTGTGCATGATTCGTTAACCTCCTTCCTGCCTGATCACCCTGTGAGGTGTGCCACAATATCAGTTGAAGGCTGTGAGGCACATTTTTTAGTGTATGTGTGTTAGAGCAGGGTAAATATTTCAAAGGTTGCTCTTTGGAAGAAACATAGAAATCCACTGTGGGCCAAATTCACCCCAGCCAACATCTCAGTGCAGGGGCATAAGGGGGAGCACTGTGTCCCTTTATGCCTCCATGCCAGCTACCCACATCACAGAAAGCCGCATGGGAGAGGAAGCAGACTTTGCAGTCATTATGTCCCCTCCCCATGCCTTGGCTCCCCTACAATGGCCCTGGTGATATAGTTATGCTTATGCATTGGGCAGGATACAGATCTGTCGCAGTTTACTCCTTTCCCAGAGCAGTAGGGAAACAGGGAGGGTAATTGCCTGAGTCACAATCTCTCTCCCCACCCCGACTACTCCAAAGAGAACATGCTTCCTTTTACTCAGAGTGAATGATAAAATCATGATCTATCCCTATATTAGGGCCTTTCTACTCAGAGACTTAATGTGCGGCAAGCTGTTAAATCTATAGTGCAGTAGTCTGTTGCACGCTAACTGGCTGTGTGGACCCTGTTGTCACACACTAAAAATTCTGTTGTGTGCTTTGACATACTACTGATCTACCTCATGGGCAACATGACAAGTGCCTGGTCTGCATTTAGGATTTTGCAGACACAACTATCCCGCTTTAATTATCTTGCTGTAAAAATACCACCTTTGTGCCAGTGAAGACAAAGCCCAAGAATTTGCCTCTGCAAATGTTCTGTCAGAGGAATTTACTGGCCAAAATGTTTGCATTGTTCAAAGAATTGGTAAATTCAGTAAATACTTTTGAATGCTGAATAAACTTAAGAAAATCATAAGCTGAGCAGAGAAAGAGGCTAAAATTTTCAAGTAAATGACGAACTATGAATTATTTACTCAGCTCTAGTGTGTGTACAATGAAAGAGAGCTTTAAAAAAAAGAATTGCTGCAGAATCCTCCAGGGAAGACTTGCATATTTTGCCGAATCCTGTCGAAATCTTTATTTACAAAGCATTAGCTGTGCTGCCAGTAACATTGAAAATCCCGTTATCAACTTTTTAAGCCACCTCCACAGTGTCAGTATATATTTAGTCTATACCAGCAGGAACAAAAAAAGATCAATAAATAACCGTTCTACAGCTCTACTGACAACCCAAACAGTTATACTACACCTATAGTTATTCATTAGCTAACTGTTTCCTCTGTTGATATCAAAATAATGTGGGATACCTGATTTTCACTCTTTATGAATGAACATGCATAACCCATTTGTGACTTTGCTTTACTCTGCTCCGTATATTTTTTTGATATTGCGGTAGAGCCTAGGAGCCCTGGTCAGGGACCAGGTTGCCATTGTACCAGAAGCTGTACAAACACAGACTGAGTAATGTACTCATATCGTATATGTCTTTTCTTAGCACAGCTTAGTTCTGTTACTGGAGTGATTTTTAAAAGAGGAACAGGAGTACTTGTGGCACCTGATAGACTAACAAATTAATTAGAGTATAAGATTTCGTGGGCTACAGCCCACTTCATCAGATGCATAGAATGGAACATACAGTATATATATACATACAGATAAGTTAGAAGTTACCATACAAACTGTGAGAAGCTAATTAATTAAGATGAGCTATTATCAGCAGGAGGAAAAAAAAAACTTTTGTAGTGATAATCAAGATGGCCCATTTAGACAGTTGACAAGAAGGTGTGAGGATACTTAACTTAAGGAAATAGATTCAATATGTGTAACGACCCAGCCACTCCCAGTCTCTATTCAAACCCAAGTTAATGGTATCTCGTTTGCATACTAATTCAAGCTCAGCAGTTGCTCATTGGAGTCTGTTTTTGAAGCTTTTCTGTTGCAAAATTGCCACCCTTAAATCTTTTACTGAGTGGCCAGAGAGGTTGAAGTGTTCTCCTACCGGTTTTTGAATGTTACGATTCCTGATGTCAGATTTGTGTCCATTTATTCTTTTGCATAGAGACTGTCCGGTTTGGCCAACGTACATGGCAGAGGGGCATTGCTGGCACATGATGGCATATATCACATTGGTAGATGTGCAGGTGAACGAGCCCCTGATGGCGTGGCTAATGTGATTAGGTCCTATGATGGTGTCACTGACAAAGGAGGTGCTGTCGTCATCATGAATAGGTCGGAATAGGAACAAGAGGCTGCTAGGCAGCTCTCCAACACCACTTTCTACAAGCCATTACCCTCTGATCCCACTGAGGGTTACCAAAAGAAACTACACCATTTGCTCAAGAAACTCCCTGAAACAGCACAACAACAAATCCGCACAGACACACCCCTAGAACCCCGACCAGGGATATTCTATCTGCTAACCAAGATCCATAAACCTGGAAATCCTGGACGCCCCATCATCTCAGGCATTGGCACCCTGACAGCAGGATTGTCTGGCTATGTAGACGCCCTCCTCAGGCCCTACGCTACCAGCACTCCCAGCTATCTTCGAGACACCACTGACTTCCTGAGGAAACTGCAATCCATCGGTGATCTTCCTGAAAACACCATCCTGGCCACTATGGATGTAAAAGCCCTCTACACCAACATTCCACACAAAGATGGACTACAAGTCATCAGGAACAGTATCCCTGATAATGTCACAGCAAACCTGGTGGCTGAACTTTGTGACTTTGTCCTCACCCATAAGTATTTCACGTTTGGGGACAATGTATACCTTCAAATCAGCGGCATTGCCATGGGTACCTGCGTAGCCCCATAGCATGCCAACATTTTTATGGCTGACTTAGAACAACGCTTCCTCAGCTCTTGTCCCCTAATGTCCCTACTCTACTTGCACTACATTGATGACATCTTCATCATCTGGACCCATGGAAAAGAAGCCCTTGGGGAATTCCACAATGATTTCAACAATTTCCTTCCGACCATCAACATAGACGCTACGGTGCTAATAAGCAATGGTCACATAAACACCACCCTATACCGGAAACCTACTGACTGCTATTCCTACCTACATGCCTCCAGCTTTCATCCAGACCACACCACACGATCTATTGTCTACAGCCAAGCTCTACGATACAACCGCATTTGCTCCAACCCTTCAGACAGAGACAAACACCTACAAGATCTCTATCAAGCATTCTTACAACTACAATACCCACCTGCTGAAGTGAAGAAACAGATTGACAGAGCCAGAAGAGTACCCAGAAGTTACCTACTACAGGACAGGCCCAACAAAGAAAATAACAGAACGCCACTAGCCATCACCTTCAGCCCCCAACTAAAACCTCTCCAATGCATCATCAAGGATCTACAATCTATCCTGAAGGACGACCCATCGCTCTCACAGATCTTGGGAGACAGGCCAGTCCTTGCTTACAGACAGCCCCCCAACCTGAAGCAAATACTCACCACACAACAGAACCGCTAACCCAGGAACCTATCCTTGCAACAAAGCCCGTTGCCAACTGTGTCCACATATCTACTCAGGGGACAACATCATCGGGCCTAATCACATCAGCCACACTATCAGAGGCTCGTTCACCAGCACATCTACCAATGTGATATATGCCATCATGTGCCAGCAATGCCCCTCTGCCATGTACATTGGTCAAACTGGACAGTCTCTATGTAAAAGAATAAATGGGCACAAATCAGACGTCAAGAATTAGAACATCCAAAAACCAGTTGGAGAACACTTCAATCTCTTTGGTCACTCGATTACAGACCTAAAAGTGGCAATACTTCAACAAAAAAAACTTCAAAAACAGACTCCAGCGAGAGACTGCTGAATTGGAATTAATTTGCAAACTGGATACAATTAACTTAGGCTTGAATAAAGACTGGGAGTGGATGGGTCATTACACAAAGTAAAACTATTTCCCCATGTTTATTCCCCCCTGCTGTTCCTCAGACGTTCTTGTCAACTGCTGGAAATGGCCCACCTTGATTATCACTACAAAAGGTTTTTTTCGCCCCTGCTCTCCTGCTAGTAATAGCTCACCTTACCTGATCACTCTCGTTACAGTGTGTATGGTAACACCCATTGTTTCATTTTCTTTGTGTATATAAATCACCCCACTGTATTTTCCACTGAATGCATCTGATGAAGTGAGCTGTAGCTCACAAAAGCTTATGCTCAAATAAATGTGTTAGTCTCTAAGGTGCCACAAGTCCTCCTTTTCTTTTTGCGGATACAGACTAACTCGGCTGCCACTCTGAAACTCGAATAAATATGTGGACAGAGTTGGCATCGGACTTTGTTGCAAGGATAGGTTCCTGGGTTACTGTTTTTGTTGTATGGTGTGTGGTTGCTGGTGAGTATTTGCTTCAGGTTGGGGGGGCTGTCTGTAAGCGAGGACTGGTCTGTCTCCCAAGATCTGTGAGAATGAGGGATCATTTTTCAGGATAGGTTGTAAAATATTTAAGGGTGGCAATTTTGCAACAGAAAAGCTTCAAAAACAGACTGCTGATCTTGAATTAATACACAAACGAGATACCATTAACTTGGGTTTGAATAGAGACTGGGAGTGGCTGGGTCATTACACATATTGAATCTATTTCCTTAAGTTAAGAGGGATGTTAATAGTTAAGGTGCCAATAGATGGTGTTCAAGAATATGCAGCATTATTACTGGGATGAACAGAACTTCTGGTTGTTGTGCACTGCAAATGGCTTCTTGTGTGTATCTCTGTATGTAGCTTGTAATAGCATCCTATTAAATCTGTCCTGCATAACTACTGTGTGGTCTAAACACTGGTAACAGATAATACAGTACTACTGACCTCCATGAAGTTGGAGAACTACTTGACTATGAATGGTGTAACCCATAAGATAACCTCTCTTTATTACTCAAATGCAAGTGGACAAGTAGAATGTGTGAATAGACATTAGAGAGACAAGGTGGGTGAGGTAATATCTTTTATTGGACCAACTTCTGTTGGTGAGAGAGTTAACAGGCCACTCTATCTTGAATGGTTCCTTACCATATGTGCTAACTTCTTATGCTAAACAATTTGTTCCACCTTGCATTTTGCTGTGACCGGTACCTTTCCCAGTACTGAAGAAGAGCTCTGTGTGGCTTGAAAGCTTGTCTCTGTCACCAACAGAAGTAGGTCTAATAAAAGATATTACCTCACCTACCTTGTCTCTCTGCACAGCTACAGGAATTTCTGTCTTTGAACAAACCTTACACATTCACAGTCTTTGCCCTCAGCGAGTACAATGGCTGTATAAGTCTAGTGCTGCCAGTGGACCTAGACTCTCAGAATAAGTGGGGAGGGAGAAAGGGAAGAGCCATAGCTCTTAATTTTGCCCCCTGCGGGAACTGGCACATAAGCACGAGTACCTTTTCGAAGTCTGTCAAAGGCACCATGTCTTATATATTTCTATCTGAGATAGTTTGGTTCTGCACCATCCCTATGTGGTTAGTGGCTGAATAGCCATAATCTTGTCATACTTACACATGCTTTATCCTGAGCAATGTATATAACTGCAATAGGGCTTATTTGGTGCTGGCCTAATTCAGTGTAGTTTATTTCTAAAGAAAAGCATTCAGGGCTTTGACTGAGCCTGGTAAGGCTTCCTTGATGGCCTTCTCCGTGACCAGCCTGGTCTGATCAATGTGGAGATGGAAGCCAAAACCAAGGCTAATATAATTCCTTCTAATCTTCCCAGTCACAAGAGCAGAAGTCTCCTTGTCACACTAGACAAAGTCTGGTTCCAAATTCTCATTACAGGTGACTTCTGGTTCTGCCATGACACATACAACTGTGTGTAGTTCTATAGCTTGTTTCTTCAAGGTGTTAATTGATGTTAAGCTGCTCCCTGAAGTTACCTGGTAGCTTAGTGCATTGTTACATCTGGCTTCTGGCTGCCCATATGTGGTTAGTAAGAGGGTAACAGATAGCAATAGGGAAGAACTTAATAATAAAATTTAAAGGCAAACCCCCTCCCAAATTACTTTTTTATTTAATTGAAAGCTGAGAGTCTTATGTTATCACATGACTCCAGAAGCTGGGTCTTTAAGAAAAACCCCCCACCAGATATCACAAGTCCTATGATACAATTACAAAAGCTGGCAACACCAGCTGACACCTCTGACAGCTGTGGAGTTAACCTCTCTTTATATGCTTGCATTGATCAAGAATGAAAATGTATTTTCAGTCTGGATGACTTATTTTAGATTAAAGGAAATAAAGAAAACACTAACAAATATAAGCTCTCTACCATGTGTATGACTAGGGCTCTACAACATTCTTGACCATGAAAAATGCATCACGGACTGTGAAATGTGGTCTCCCACCATGAAATCTGGTCATTTGTATGTTTTTATCCTATACTATACAGATTTCACAGGAGAGACCAGCATTTCTCAAAGTGGGGGTCCTGACCCAAAAGGGAGCTACAGGGGGATCTCAAGGTTATTTTAGGGGGGTCACGGTATTGCTATCCTTACATCTGTGCTGACTTCAGAGCTGGGCAGCAGAAGAATGGCGGCCGTTGGCCGGGCGCCCAGCTCTGAAGGCAGCACCCCACCAGCAACAGCGCAGAAGTAAGGGTGGCAAAACCCCATACCATGCCACCCTTACTTCTGCGCTGCTGCCTTCAGAGCTGGGTGGCCGGACAGTGGCAGTTGCTGACTGAGGGCCCAGCTCTGCAGGCAGCAGTGCAGAAGTAAGGGTGACAATACCATACTAGGCCATCCTTACTTCTGCGGTGCTGGTGGTGGTGGCTCTGCCTTCAGAAATGGGATCCCAGCCAGCAGTCACCGCTCTCCAGCTGCTCAGCTCTGAAGTCAGCGCCGCTGCCTGCAGCAGTGCAGAAGTAAGAGTAGCAGTGCTGCAGTCCCGGCTAAAATAACCTTGCACCTCCCTCCCAACTCCTTTTGGGGTCAGGGCCCCTACCTACAATTACAACACTGTGAAATTTGAGATTTAAATAGCTGCAGTCATGAAATTTACAATTGATAAAATCCTAGGACTCTGAAATTGACCAAAATGGACTGTGAATTTGGTAGGGCCCTATATGACTCAGTCTGGAACAGCATCCATCTTGAAACTGCCTGTGAGGCATTGCCCCTGCAGAAAGGCTAGTGAAGCCCACTTTTTACTCTTAAAGGAACAATAGATAGAAAGCAGCCTTATAGTGACACAAATTGCACACTGTGAGATCAGAATCAGGCTCTCTAACTCCACCAGGTGAGAGGAGGGCAGAGTTGGAAAACTATGATAAAGATTCTGATTTATGTAAGAAAAATGAGAACCCCCCTACATGAATGAGTTTTGGGAGGTAAGGACTCTAGACTTGCCAACTGTCCATGATTGTCCCAGAGTCTCCAGGCATTAAAGATTAATCTTTAAAGATTATATCATGTGATGAAACCTCCAGGAATACATCTAACCAAAATTGGCAACCCTAAAGCACACAGACCCTGAATCCCCTTTTAAGGGGGGCAAGTAGGCTTTATAACAAGCAGGGGTGTAGATAAGGATGTGTTCCTCTTTAGAAATTGGCATGCTTCATACATATTGTTTACCCAGTCTGAGAGTCCTGAACTTTATTTCACCTGATACTTTATATCTGTGCTTAAAATGTACTTCTTCTAAGTAGTTCATTAGCTTCACTTCTCATATCATTAGGGCTCTTTGTTTTCTTAAACCTGAAACATGTCTCCTTGTTTCTCAAACTATTAGAGCCTAATATGTGCCCAACATTCAAATTAAAGTATTTTATTCCCCTTAACAAAAATGTGTGTAAAGCTAGTTAGAAGGAATGGGGAAGCCTGAATGATAACAGAAAATGTACAAGCAACGTAGCTTAATCATACATCATAAAATCATAAATGTCAATCAACCTCTACAGGCTGATATCTATGCTTTTCAGAACTCAAAGCAGTAGTAACTTAACTGTTTTTCTCCAGGTGGTGTCAGGAATAAATCAGTGGGGACACAGCTCCTCCATCTGATAAATGATTGGTACAAACAAGAGTGCTTTTACCTAAGCTACTTTTTTTATTAGGTCTCAAGCATGTGCACACACACTTATATATATTTGGTAGCAGTAGGTTCAGAGCATCCCAAACATTTCTATTTACCCAAAGTCTGGAATGGTTTTGAGTAATTCTGGGGCCCTCCTTCTGTCCAGCTTCTGTGGAGTTTAGATGCCAGCTCCTTGCCCAAAGAAAAGCTTCCTCCATCTTCTCCAAAGTATATCCTTTTGCCTAATTGTTTATATCTAACTTAAACAAAGCACATAACTCATAGTGACTCCTAGAGGGTTGCCACAATAACCCCTAATGGGTCACCAATTCTCCTAATTTCAGCAAACTACTCATCTCTTATCATCAAAGCATTCCTAGTATCTCTAGTCATAACAATAAAACTTATATGTCAGGGGCACTTAAAACCAAGGTTGACTGCCTAAATATTCCTTCCATTCTAATGGTACATTAACTCTCTGTCTCATCCTCCCATTCTGATTAGCAGAACTGCAAACATGCAGCTCTTTGGCCTTTCCTGAGAGTATAAGATTATTTCTAGCTCTGGTATGTGGTTTTCAGCTAGCAGTAGCTGGACACACAAAATGGCTGACTGAAGTAATGTCAAGTTCTAGGATTACAAGGCTACAGGCTTCCCATTCTTCATGAGAAATGGCCTATTCAAGTGTACCTTTGTCTTGTGAGTTTGTTGAAATGTAATTCACAGAGTCACAGAGTTGGAAGGGACTTGAGGAGGTCATCTAGTCCAAACCCCTGCTCAAAGCAGGACCAATCCCCAATTTTTGCCCCAGATCCCTAAATGGCCCCCTCAAGGATTGAACTCACAACCTTGGGTTTAGCAGGAAGGCTGTAGAGAAATTAGTTCCGTAATATCTTTTAGTTTCAAAAATATGCCAGTAAAATTGTTCCTTGGAAAGCTAGAAATTGGTGGTAAATGATCCTCTCCCATCTGGTTATTCATCGATTTTTGAATCTTTCAATTAACAAGAGCAGTTAATGTGAAAACAAAGGCTAGTATCCTATGGAGTTTCTTCCTTAACATTTACCTTTGCAATGCACCAGTATTTCCAAACTGAACTATTTCAGTTTTGGGCTGAAATATTTTGGTTTTGGGGTGTTAGTTTTCCAATGAAAAACTGAAGATTTCTATGGAAATACAACTTTTTTGTAATAATAATAATTTCTTCAAATCTAGTGAGGGTGGAGTATTTCTCTGCCCTAACTCTAACAGCAGGCCAAGAGTTCTCTTCCTCTACTACTTCACATCCCTTACTCATAAAATACAAAGAGTTTGCCATAATTTTGTTTTACACAACATTTCCCTTAGTCTGTTGAAACAGACAAGCAAAAAGGAGGCAGCTAGGTAGGATTTTCCAAGACTGGATTTGCAGGTAGGGTACATGCTACAAAGATATGCACTTTCTTGGAGGTATTTTATCTTTTAGTTTTCACTGAGAGTCGAGCTATGGACTTGTTGAAAATGCCCTTATATGAGATGTAGCTGATTTCCCAGTGTTTAGTAGATGATGATGCTGGAGCTGCATACTATATGGTATGTGCACTTCCCTGCACCTTTGACAGAGGATATGAACTGTAATTTGGAATGAGTAATGTAAACCCTGAAATAGTAACTTTTTAACTGACTTAAATCAAGCATAAGCAATAGAGCAATTTGAAAGGTTTGGTCTACAAAAAATGTCACATTCCATGGAAGAATGCTTCCTCTATTTGATCTGTCACTAAAATTCTCAAAACATGACACTCCTTGAACATAATACACTTTGATGATAAACTAGATTAACTTTCCCAGTACAAGTGAAAGGCCACCTGTTGCCAGAATGCCCATATTCTCGTTGGCTGTCTTGTAGCTGTCATCACTTCCATGCAATCTGCGCCCAACATGCTGGAATATAATGAATATGTCAGGAGTTGGAGGTCAGCCATCAAAGTACATGAAAACTTGGCTCGCATACAGTGTCAGCATGGAAGACTCGCCTATCATCTTGTGCAAAGGATTTCTGCACCACTTGATTTGTTTGCACAGGGTTTGTTTCTGTTGGATGGAACGCATTTACTGAGAGGCTTTTTGACAGCACATTCAAACATTTTCAGTTTGGAAAATGGTGCTTCCTGTTCCAGGCTGCTTAACTGATGGGTCGTGTGAAATGCCACTGGAGATGATTGTTATTGTTGTTATTTTAGCAAGAAAAGATCGACGAGTGTTGAAGTGTTTTGATGAGGGAGAAAGCTATGAGGGATATAGGATACCTACCAGTTTGTAACCCTTTCACATAAAACTGTAACAATTCTCCTTATTTACTTTTTACTCAGTCCTGACTGAGGCTAACTCTCACTGGCTTTAACTCCTTGTGGTGAGAGTTTGTCTTAGTTAAAGACCTCAGAATTTTGCCCATCAAGAATACTGCACTTTAAAATGCAGCAGAAAATTCTCAGATTCTTTTAAGACCTATCCCATAATAATTCCTGTCATTTTAGCATTTCTCTCTGCTTCCCCCCAGTAATGAAGGACATAGTCCGTATATTTTAGGGATCTAACATATATATGAATACACATATCCCTAAGATATGTGGGACATTGGCCCCTAACATTTGGGTTATTTACCTCTTGCCTATTTATACCATTCCTCCCAGGTTCCTCCTATTGCTCTCCATTCTTTCTTTAAACCGCAGGTTGAACCGGGAATGGACTCAGTCAGAGGAAATGGATTGAACCTGCTATTGTTGAGAGCCCATCTCTGGCTGACATGAGAAAAAGGCCAAGAGGCTGCGGCGTACCCCAGTGCAGGATTTCATGGCAGGATGATACAAAGACAATTGCCAAAATGCAGGCTGTCCAACATAATGTAGGACTCCAGACAGCTATTCAGTGCCAAGGACTGCATGGATTTGTTTGTGCGTGCATATAGTGGTGATAGCAGGTAAAAATGAATTTTAAACACAAAAAATGGGCGAGGTTATTAGAAATATTCTGACCACGTGCCTTTTTAGGCATAAGTTCAAATCCCAGCCCCCTGCCATCTACATTTAACAGAGCGCCATTGAATCATTTGGATGATGATGAGGATCACTTGGTCTATCCACATACATTGTGGACAGATTGAATTAATCATTTGTAAGATGTCACTGGTAGAATAATATCTAGTCCAGCCATGAATATAGCTCCAATAGAAGCTGCTCCACAATCTCCCTTGAGCCACTGCTTTAACTACTGTTAGAGCTAAAATTATAACCCTAACACTAGCTAATCTATGTTTTCTTTCCTGGCATTTAAATTAGTTAATACTTGGGCTTATAGAATATTCTTTCACAAACAACCCCCTTCCAAAATATTGTTAATGCAGAGTTAAGGTTGCAGGTGATAGCTTGTACCTTTCCAGAATGTCAAGTTCAGCAAAAACTCTCACATTTGAAAACTACAAAAATGGAGTCAAGGTTGCATGGACATGTACTTGAACTCTGCCCCACAGCAGCTAGCAAGTGCTGGGAACTATCTGCATGCACTCTTCGTGCATTCACTGTGTTAGGTGTAGCGGTGTCACTAACGGGGACACGGGCAGTCAGGCCTAGTGGTTAGAGTAGGAGCCAGTAACTAGAGCCAATGGGTCAGAGCTAGAATCAGGAAGCCAGTAACCAGCGTCAAAGCCAGTAGGAAAACAGAGCTGGAGCAGGTTAGTAGGACAAGTGTAAGGGTAGAAGAAAGGCAGGATCAGGCCTGGTACTTGGGTAATGAAGACACAAATAAGACTTCCTCTATAAGCATGCATACTGGGTAGCCTGAGATCACTGGTTGTTGGGCTTAAGAGCAGGCTCGCTGACTTCCTTGGCCAATCAGGGAGAGTGGTCAATCAGGTGGCCTTACTGTGGCTCAGCTGTGCTCATTGGCTGCCAGGATCCCGGGGAGGCACAGCTGCAAGTTGTCATTCCTGACAAACTGTATTGAATAGTGGAGGGATTAGTGGAAGAAACTTGACAAAGCTGTGATAGTGATGTAAGATGATCTGGGGAGCCCTCTTGGGGTCTGAAAAATCTCTGCTTGCTCCTCCACCCATGTGTGTGATGAATGGAAACAGCTGGTTGTGTACCGTGAGAGATTTAGTTTACCTCCTTTCAGGCTTGAATTGTGTGTGGAGTGTCAGTAGTGGTCCCTACAGGTCTTCTTGCCTTGGAGATTGTCAGCAGTGGGGTGGGAGATGAGCACAGTGTTGTTATGATGGGTAAGTAAAAGTGTTGTGTTAAATGGAATCCTGGCTGAAGGGGTTGTGAAGTGTAGTAAGGGGGTGGCTGCCTTTGTGGAGTAGGTTTCGTGTTTGACTGTATGACAGGTGAAAGTAGCGCCTATTCAGTACACCGCCTCTAAACACAAGTTCTGCTTTAGCAAAAAGAAGGTGTTAAACTGTTATACGGCAGTCATGTGCCCTGTTCCCTGAGTGTTCTGTGCTATCTGTAAAGGCAGAGTGTGAGTATTTGTGCTACAAGCCTACTGGGGGTATTGCTCAAAAAGGACGGAGTTAAGGTTGATTTTGTCATGGACTCTAATTCTGTATTTCCTGGTTTGTGTTTTGCTGAACTGAAAATACATGAGATACCACTGAGTATTCTTATGTCTGTGCTAAGTCTTTTTTTTTTTTAAGGTGAATTTACAATTTCTTTTTTAAACAGAAAGAGAACTGTTTTTTGTTGGCGTTAGTGTTTATTTAGGCAGTTATGTTATCATACATGTTTGCAATTAAGGCGCGGATGTGGCTAGCTAAATGATATGTGATTCCTTAGGAATTCTCCCCCTCCCCTTCCTGGCTGTATAACTTGTTGTAGTGGAATTGTGATAACGGTCATGCTTTGAAGTGTTCTGTTCTGAGGTTATAAGAATGTACTGATTTTTGTTAAATGCTTCCCCATCACCACCCAAAGTGTCTGTATCACAGGAACCCCTTGATCAAATGATCCCAAGTCAGGGCCATGAATGTTGCAAAGCAAAATTAAAGACAATCCAAGTAAGCGTACAGATTTTAAAATACCTAGAATCTTTTACACAGAAAGTGCTCCCCTATCATTATTAGGAGTGTTTGGTATTTATACTGTAATCTACTGTGGCAGGAAGATAATGGAACTGTGTCTCCTTTATGGTGATGTACATGGTGAATACTACACCAGGTTTCAGGCATTTTACTACTGTTTAGATATCAGAATAGCTAGATTTTTTTTTTAACACAATCAAAGAACGTTCAGCCTATATCCTTTGGAGAAGGGAGCACATACCTACACTGAGATCACAAAGACTTGTGTGTAGATGTGTTGGAACCTAGTAGGAAAAGGAAAGCACATAGGCACATCTGGTAAAAATAGAATTAAGTTTAGGTAACATACAGTGGCAGGAATTTTCTTTCTCAGTAATTCTTTCCATTGGGCTGTACGGACAGAATTCACCTCAAGATAATTTAAGGAAAAAAAAATGGGGAAACAGCATCTCTCAGCCACAGCCAAATCTTCAAAGTGTATGTAAACATTCAAACAGTGAAGTGCATGCATGCTTTAGGACGCGTCTGTTTATCTGCTTAGTTCAATAGTGCATGTGTATATCACCCAATATCACAGATGCTTGACAATGGTGATTCCTCCTCATTTAGGTAATTGCTAAATTTAGGTCTAGGCTGTAATTTCCCCCCCTCGTATATTAGCATGAATCATGTGTGGTGGGGAGGGTTGTGGTGATTTGTTTTGTCTACCTTTGAAACACGGAGCAGTGGAACACCTATTAGTAAAGGGGAGAGTACCCCACAGGATCTAGTTCAGAGGAACAGAGTTTGTCTGCAGGTAGGCCCTCCCCATTGTCTTCTGCAGTGAGAGAAATCTCTGCCACAAATGAATGCTGTTGACATTTCACATATGTACTGAATTGCTGTAACCCTAGCTAAATATTTAACACAACGCAGCTAGGATTTTTGCAGCTATTCAGTGTGTATGGGAAAATGTCAGCCTCTACAAAAGCACTTTCATTTACATTACGTACAGGAAATAATAATGTGTTGCACTTCTCTAGTATCTTTCATTAAATGTTCTCGAAGTGCTTTACAAACATTAATTAATCCACCTAACCTCTGGCAGGTAGGTACATTTTGCTATACCCATTTTACCAGTGAGAAACTGAAGAACAGGGACCTTGTTGAAAGTCACAGAGCAAGTCAGCGGCTGAGCTGGGAACAGTCTAGTTAGGAAGGATGCCCTTGTGGTTGAGGCCCAGTCCTGTGCTGTAGAATTTTGTCCAGTTCCTGGCTTTGCCACAGACTCTCTGTAATCTTGGGCAAGTGACTTAGTGTTTTTTCTTGGTGAAATCCTGGCTTTACTGAAGTCAGAGACAAAATTCCTATTAATTTCTGTGGGGCCAGGATTTCACTCTTGGTCTCAAATCCCCATATATAAAATGGGGATAATATTTTTCTACTAAACGGGGGTGGTGTGGTGAAGATAATTCCATGAATCCTTAGGGGGCTTTATAGTGGTGGGAGCCATGTTATTAAGTACCTAGATAGATTTCTGACTCCTCACTGCTCTAACCACTAGGCAACACTGACTTAGAAATGGAAGATTTTGGTCCTTTAGCTATGACTTCACCCCAGAAAAATAACTGTTTAAATAAGCACACCGGCCCAGAATCTTTGCTCCATCTAGCCCAGCATCCTGTATCTGACAATGACAAGACCAGATCCTTCAGAGGAAGTACAAAAATTCCCACAGTGAACAATTATGAAAAATAACCATTTTGCTAGGCCAGTCAGACCCCTGACCCATGTCCAAATGCCTTTGTTCAATGCAAATTGTTTCTGTGTCTTTACTAATCAATTTAGCACAAGGCAAAAATGTATCCTGGAAATCTGTAGCTTGATTCTTGCATTGTTTAAAGTGCATCAGCACCTTTCTGATTAGAGGTCTGGGAGCTGATTTGTCATTCCTTTCTCCATACTTTGACATTTCCTAGCTCTTGCAGTTGCTAAGTCATCTAACATCAGCCTGACTTAATATACTATATTCCACTGGCCTGACAACAGTAATACAATGGTGTTATGATTTAAATGGCATGGGGAACAGTTGCCAGTTTTGCCTGTCTGATTCTTTCTTTGCAAACAGTAGTACTGACCCTGAAATATCCTAGATGCCTCTTGCATAGTCCTTAGCACCCTTAACTTCAATTGGTATATTATCTAAGGTAGATGGATATTGACCTTTTATTAGCTTGGACATTGAGGTCACTCAATATCTTGTAGAAGGTGTTCGATACCTTGCAAGATCAAGCCCACTATTTCTGAGGGATGTGAAAAAATTCAGTGTATGAGTCATATTATGACTGGCATGTGCATAGGGGACAGGTGGGACAGACGCAGTGGGAACGGATGAGTCACAAGGAGTCTTCCCTAATTAGTATCATGTTCCAACCCCATATACTGCTCAGCCTCAGTTGCTATCCCTGTGTTCTCCTGCTCCCCTTTAGGAAGCCCAGTGGTACAGGCTAAAGTTGGCAGGACTGAGGAATATCTATGGTCTTGCTCCCCATCTGTCCCATTCAGTGAAGCTAGTGTATGCGGGGACGAGAGGGTAGTATGTTGCACCCATAAGGCATGGTGCAGGATGCAGGCTTCCTGTGTATTTCTGGGAGTTCAGGGTGGGGGGAGAGAAATTGTTTCTGCACTGCTGCCAAAGCTGGTAAGTGGTCACAATGGAGCCCTATTCACATAACACTGCTATTAAATACACAGTAAATAGGTATTCAGAATTATATACCAAAAAAAAACCATTAATATAGCTACCGTGTGTTAAGTTTAATACCTTTTAATGGATATTAGAATTAGAAACAGGGAAATGGACATTAAAACCCCTATTAAACATATTTTAATTATCTTCTGTAGTTAATCTCTTGCCCTGTAGAAATGCATAATGCTCCTTTGTGTGTGTGTGTATGTATATATATATACACACACACACACACACACACACACATACACACCCACCCATGAATATCTAAATGGTTTATTTGGGGACCTTAACCTAAAGCATTGCAGAGGAAAGGTTGTTATTGATTTCATACTGAAAACCTGGGGCCTCATTCATTAATATGTCATTTAAATTCATTATTTATGGAATTAGTTAGCCAAAAAGTAGTGTCTATGCAACTGTACGTGTTTCTATGAAACATGCCTTCAATGCCCAAATGAATGAATTTTTCACTGGCCCTTATGCTGTAAGGTCCTTTAAGGAAGGTTTTTAGTTGCATTATTCAAGATTTTTGGCTTATTAATAGTTCTCGGAGGAAATGCAGTACAAACCTCTACCTATTCCAAGTGTCATTGTTATCACTGAATTACTAATCAGGGATTGCAGACCAAACCAGGATTTGCATATGCCAGTTATAACATCCACAGCACGGACAAGAGAAATATTGCAACTTCAAGCTTAAGCAGAGCACTGAAAAAATCAAAGTTTATATAAATTACTTAGGTTTGTTTCAACAACAACAAAATAACCCTCACCCATAGTATCTAACCACAATAAAATAGGTCTTCTCTGATGCTTCTGTCTAAACTCATTACTGTTAGCTGTCACACCCCTCTTGCTCTTAGGTACAATCTCAAGTAAATAGAGATTGTTGCTTTGCCTCCTTTCCATCCACTGCTTATATTTTCCTTTGTTGCTTTTGGATAAATGGCACTCAGACGATTATCGGGGCACTCTCCATGAGCTGCTATTGCCTTCCATCCACTTTCTAATAATAACAGCACTGTTTCCTCTCTCTGACTTCCTCCCCCTCTCTCAAAGCACAATCATTTCAAAAATATCCTCCTCTTCACCCCCTCACCTTCCCTCCCCGCCCCCCGCCACTGCACACATAATTATTACACTTTACATTGAAAACTGAAATTTGCTGTTAAATTCTCAGTCCAGCTGAATGGGTGAGATTGATACATTATCTGGCTGGAACTTGAAACATGCTATGAGTCATCTTTACAAAAGGGAAATAAGGTACTTTCCTTCAAGTGAAAAGTCGTTAAGGAATCTTCTGGAAGTGGCTGTGTGGGGAGTTGGGACTCCCCTGAGTCCTCACTAGACCCTGATTCAAGTTCTTTATAATGTCCTTCCCCTATTTGTAACACACAGGGGGCTCTCCAAACAAAAAAGTCCTCCCCCCCCTCCACCCTCTCTTGAGAGAGAGGGGAGTCGGAGTAAAAGCAAAGAAAGGCAATGGTGATCTGTCTTAGACAGTCTGTAGGGGCTTGGCTTGTCACCTGGTACAGCATCTTTAGTTGGGGCTCTACCTCCAGCCCCTCTTCTTAGGGCATACCGTGACCAGACAGCAAGTGTGAAAAATTGGGGGTGGGGGGTATAGGTGCCTATATAAGAAAAAAGCCCCAAAAATCAGGACTATCCTGATTTTATAGGGACAGTCCTGATTTTATCTGGTCAACCTATGGGGCACATTGCTTTATAGCTGCTCTATGCAGTTTCAGGGACAGAGGCCGGAGAGTCTCTCCCTCTTGGCTGATTTGTGTCTCTGAGGTACAGCAGTCTTCTTTCTACGGCAGTTTTTCCTTCCAAAGTGTTCTCCTCCCCCCCACCCCCCCTGATCCCCAACAAGCATTACAGGTGCACCTGATTAGTGCTGAATGAGCCCAGAAGAGCTTGTTAGCCTCCTCTGTACTGGAGTGAGGGTGTGCCCCTTCGTAGGCACTAAGTAGGCTTTTTATATTCTCTTGCCATGTGGTCAAAGACAAGCTGTCCATAAGAAGGCATGGAAAAACCTCAGAGTTCTGTCCATAGGCATGTCCCTACATACCTCGCTGAGTCACAAGATGTAACTGCCTTCTCTCAGTGGGTCAGTTGTATAGCTGATGGTCCTTAATGGACCATCCAGCAGGCTAGGCAGAGCTGACACCAACTTGTCTGAGGTGTCACCCAGAAGCACAGCGTAAGTTTGAAATACAGACAGTATAGAGCCAATACTTATAACTTTAAAAACAAAAATGATACATGCACCCAGATACAATAATCATAACCAGCAAACCATAATCTTGTCTTAGACACCTTGTTTGACCCCCTTTATACAAGATTTGGTGCCACTACAGGACCTTGGTTGCAACAATGATCTATATGGTCCCAGTTCATGTCAATAACGTCACAATGGCTATGAGCTGAAGGGGCCATTACAGTTGGTGAAGCAGTAATGGGAGGGGTTTACACCTTCTCCAGGACCTAACATTCTGGACTTTGTAAACAGCCTACAAAACACCCTCCAAAACTCTTTAGCCTTTTCTAGAGAAAACCTAAAAAATGCTCAGAAAGAGCAAAAGGCCTGGTATGATAAACATGCCAGAGAGCCTTCCTTCAAGGTAGAAGACCAGGTCATGCTCTTGAAGGCGCTCCAGGCCCATAAGATGGAAGCATCGTGGGATGGGCCATTTACGGTCCTAGAGCACCTGGGAACTGTTAACTATCTCATAGCATCCCCCACCTCAGACCTAAAGCCTAAGGTGTATCATGTTAATTCTCCAAAGCCCTTTTATTCCAGAGAATTGAAGGTTTGTCAGTTTACAGCCCAGGGAGGAGATGATGCTGAGTGGCCTAAGGTGTCTACTATGAAGGGAAAGTGATGGTGGCATGGAAGAAGTGAACATCTCCATGACCCTTGGGCGTATGCAGCGACAGCAGATCAAGGAGCTGTGCGCTAGCTTTGTGCCGATGTTCTCAGCCACCCCAGGACTGACTGAACGGGCATACCACTCCATTGACACAGGTAATGCTCACCCAATTAGAGACCAACCTTACTGAGTGGCTCCTCAAGCCAAAACTGCTGTAGGACAGGAGATCCAGGACATGCTACAGATGGGGGTAATCAGCCCCTCTAAAAGTGCATGGGCATCTCCAGTGATTCTAGTTCCCAAACCAGATTGGGAGATACGCTTTTGCATGGACTACTGTAAGCTAAATGCTGTAACTCGCCCAGACAACTATCTAATGCCACACACAGATGAGCTATTGGAGAAACTGGGACGTGGCCAGTTCATCTCTACCTTAGACTTAACCAAGGGGTACTAGATGAATCCGCCAAGGAAAGGTCAGCCTTCGTCACCCATGTAGGGCTGTATGAATTTAATATGCTCCCTTTTGGGCTGCGAAATGCACCCTCCACCTTCCAGAAACTTGTAGATAGTCTCCTAGCGGGATTGGGAGAAACTGCAGTTGCCTACCTTGACGATGTGGCCATATTTTCGGATTCCTGGGCAGAACACCTGGAGCATGTACAAAAAGTCTTCGAGTGCATAAAGGAGGCAGGACTAACTGTTAAAGCTACACCCATACATTTGGGGACAGCGTTTCCACCTGCAAACTGACCATGCTGCACTGAAGTGGCTTCATACCATCAAGGACAACAAAAAATTTCTTTGGTGGAGTTTAGCTCTCCAAGATTTTGAAATACAACACATTTCAGGAGCTTCTAACAAAGTGGCTGATGAACTCTCCCGTGAAAGTTTCATAGAATCAATGGGCTAAAATCATCCTTGAAATGTGGGAAATAGTTATTTTTTATATAATCAGTAGTATATCTAGAGGTGCATGTGTCTTATTAACTCTTTTCTCCTAGAGCTCCAGGAAGAAATCACAGCCAGTGTGGAGCAGGCTGTCCAGCACTGTCTGCGATTTGGGGGGCATTGTAACGATGCGATGACTCACCAGCATGGTGCCTCCTGCTGGTCGTCTCGGGAATTAGCTCTTCCAGTTCAGAGCACCCTCTGCAGGCTGGTGACTCACCTGCCGCTGGCCCCCCATGTCCCTCCCAGACACCAGTGTCCCTTTACCTTGGGGTGCTGCCCCTTGGCAGTGCCCCCAGACTCTGGGTCTCCCTTCCCAGGGATTCCCCAACCCTCTATCTCCACCTTGCCTCAGTGGTTACTGCCAGTCATCATCCAACCCCTGCTCACTGGGGCAGACTGTAGTCTGTAAAACACTCATCACTGGCAAGGGGGTTGGACCTGCTGCCTCTGCCTAACCCCAGGCTGCACCTTTGCACACCCAGTACCTAGTTTGGCCTTTGACCAGGCCCACAGCCTGGGGATTTGCCAGGCTAGAGCTCCCCAGCTCCTCCTCCCTTTCCCCAGCACTGCTCTGTCCCAAATACCCTTCTCAGCCAGGTCCTTCTCTCTCAAGAGCTAGAGAGAGCCTGCCTCAGCTCCTGGCTCACAGCTCTTTTATAGGGCCAGCCGTGGCCTAATCCTAATTCCCCAATCAGCCTAGCCTTTTCCCTCAGCCCCAGCCCTTTCCAAGGGCTGGCTTTTAACCCCTTCTAAGCCAGAGCAGGGTGACCGCCCCGCTACACACACACACTCAAGATCACCACCCCTGGGCATAGGGTGGGGGTCTCCTGGCTTGGACCAGGCACCCATGCATGTTGTGTTCTCTGCAGAAGCCATTGGGTCATCTATTTCTATGGTGAAAGCGGGCAAACTATTTCCTCCTGTCTGCTAGTGGGATGATAAGGGTGAGCTTAAGTGGGATGTATTAGTGGTGTTTTCTTCCCTTTTTATCCACCTGTGGTTGGCTTTTCCACAGGAAGACCTAAAGTCATAGATAATGGATAACATCAAATGGCTCTTAAGGAGATTAAAAGATTCTTCCATGTAGCACAGTTTAAAAACAATGTGATGGAATGATTGTCAGGAGGTTCTCTTCTGCACTATAGGGGTAATGAAGAAGTTAGACCTTGAGGAAATGTTTGTATGTCTCCCAGGTGCAATATGACCGGGTCAAGGCCCCTCTCCAGCCACTCCCCATAATTGAGGTTCCATTTCAGCATGTAGCTGTGGATATTCTGGGGCCTTTCCCTAAGAAGACACCCAGAGGAAAGCTGTACATACTGACTTGCTTGGCCGCAAGTTTCCTAAAGATGTGTTCAGCTATTGAGGATCTAATCCTCCCAGAAGAAATTTAACATTTTCATGGACTTTCATTCTCAGGACATAAAATACTCTAGACCGGCTATAAGCTGTACAAAGGGAGACTGTCTCTACAAGAAAATAGGTGAAGTGGTCTAAGACATACTTGCTTTTCTTGGGCAAGACGTCATAAGATCAGATGACATGTCCTTCAATTTTGCTCAGTTTTGCTGTGTAAAAGAATGAAAGCCGGCACCTCCTAGAATGGAAAAGCTCCCAAACATTTTAGAAACGAATCAACCACTATATTAAGTCACACATGCTGTCCTACCCTCTGTTTATATACGAAACCACAATACAAGCAGAATAGCTGTACTGTGCTGAGAGCAGGGTGTGTGCTGGGAAGTCTCTATACCCCTTTTCATGCCTTTCTTTGCAACAGAATGGAGGGCTGCGGGTGTAGCCACTAGACAGGTCTGTGCTGCAGTAGGTGACAACCAATGTATGAGGTGTATAGGAACCCCATTTCTCTCTACCACTAGAGCACCAGTGCAGCTATTCCATGCCAACCCAGCAGGCTAAGGGGCAAAATATTCCACCCAAAGCCAGATTTTAGAGCTTTGATGAGAGGTGGCACCATTTGGACCCACTTGTTCTATGTTTCTTGCCTCATTTTCTTGCTAAGGATGTTTGCATACCATAATCTTCCCTTTTCTGTGATCTCATAACTTCCATAGCAAGTTGTTTCTAATGTCGTAAGCAGTGGTGATATGTGGTAGATAAGCAGTGGTAGATGAACTTAAGATGTCTAATGACTAATAGCAATGGAAACCAAGTGCTCCACCTCAGAAAAACCAATAACTTGGGAGTTCTCAGGATTAGGCAGATACAGGGCCAGAACAAGGTGATCCTTTCCCCAAGTATAGGGTCTCTATCTAGTCATAGAATCATAGAATATCAGGGTTGGAAGGGACCTCAGGAGGTCATCTAGTCCAACCTCCTGCTCAAAGCAGGACCAATCCCCAACTAAATCATCCGAGCCAGGGCTTTGTCAAGTTTGACCTTAAAAACCTCTAAGGAAGGCGATTCCACCACCTCGCTCGGTAACCCATTTCAGTGCTTCACCACCCTCCTAGTGAAAAGGTTTTTCAAAATATCCAACCTAAAGCTCCCCCACTGCAACTTGAGATGGTTACTTCTTGTTCTTCTTCGAGTGCTGTCCCTGTGGGTGCTCCACTCTAGGTGACGGTGCGTCCTGGCACCATTGATCGGAGATCTTTGGTAGCAGTGCCTAGTCGGGACGCACACGCTCAGCTGCTGTCTCGCGGAGGTGTTAGGGTCTACCGAAACGTGCATGTCCCACACTCCCCTCAGTTTCTTCTCAACCATCCTCGGCTGGAGACAGGACTTGGGGCAGCGCTGATCCTCTTCCCTGGTTTCTGAAGGAAACAATTACAAAGAACATAGAAATAGTTAGTAATATCCCAGTTGTTTCCCTTCCTTTAGAATAGTTACTTAGTTAAAAAAAAACAAACTTTTTTCTTCAGCAATGCCAGGGGCTTCAGGATTCATGAAATGTGCTTCCTATAGGACTTTATGCCAAGGTCCGATGGACACTCGCGTTGTGTGAAGTGCCTTGACAAGACACACGTCCTTGCCAAGTATGTCCACTGCACGAGCCTCAAAACCGGGGCTCGTCGTGACGGGGACCTGCGACTGAAAATGCTTCTCATGCAGAAATCCCTGCAGCCGCCTCTGGAGATGGGCAATGGCAAACCCCCTCTCTCACACTCCCCGACCAGGTCCGAACCAATTGGGAGCCCAGTTTCACCCTCTCAAGCAAAGAGCCAAGAAGCTCTGCAGCCACCTATGGAGAAGGGCAGTAAACCCTCTCCTTCCGGCTCCCCTGCCAAGGCAGAACCGACCAGGAACCTGGCTTCACCCTCTCACATGAAGAGGCAGAAAGCCTTAATGTCTCCTCTCAGAGACACTCAAGAGGGTAAAGGATCTCCCACAGGGTCTTTACCCTTGGTGCTGTCAGCGCTGAGAGCAGGCAACTCTGACTGCCCCTGCATTTCACAAGCAACTCACATGGGGCTCAAAAGCAGGGACCTGACTTCCCACAGCGGGAAGCTCTCCTCGGCACCGGTCCCCCCAGCGCTGACAATGGACCCGGTGCCGACAACGCGTTCCACCCTGGTGCCAACAAGAATGTCCCCTTTGACAAAGATAAACCCTTTTCCAAAAACAACAACAACAACGATGAAGTCCTTCACACTATGAAAGACTCTAGAGCCACTTTGCGCACATTGGGCATATACCCGTCCCTCCCCAAGAGACCACGGTATCAACCTTATCAGAGGCCCCGCACACAACAATATCACCGACCCCAGTCCAGACTGTATGACGCTGGGAGAAACCGCAACAGACCTCCTAGGCGCAGGCAAAACCAGGTGCAACTAACTACTTCCTGCCATCGGGTAACAAACAACAATTTTGAAGTGCTGGTCAGGGGTCTGCGCGACCACCCCTTGACTCTGCCACCTATTTGCCCATTTGGCCACCGTCTCCAGGCTTTCCACCGTGTCTGGCAACAGATCATGCAGGACTGCTGGGTCCTGGAAATAGCTCAGTCAGGTTACTCCATCCCTTTCCTATCTTCCCCGCCCACCCTTTCCCGTCCCTCTTCAGGGACCCCTCTCACGAGCACCTTCTCTGCATGGAGGTGGCTCATCTTCTCTTCCTAGGTGCAGTCGAACATGTACCAGCACAACACCAGGGAGAAGGATTCTACTCCCACTACTTTCTAACCCAAAAGAAAGGCGGGGAGTGGAGACCTGATTGAACAAGTTTGTACGTGTACAAAATTCAGGATGGTCACATTGAGCACAATAATACCCATGCTGGAACAAGGGGACTGGTTCACAGCCCTCACCCTATAAGACACCTATTTCCATATATCCATTCATCCAGCACACAGATGCTTCCTGCGATTCCTCACTATTACACATCTCATACACACGATCTCTGTTCGTTCCGGAATACAGGCACGGATCTGCCTTTAGCTTCTTGGTCACATGGCAACCACCACCTTCGTGGCCAAATATGCCACGCTACATGAGATGCCTTCAGGGTTGGCTCAACTCCAACTACAAACCCAGCAGATGCAGTTTCTGCATAATACTGTCTCTGCCACCGAACGTATTGGCCTCCCTACACTGGTGGACAAAACCAGAGAACCTATACGTGGGTGTTCCCTTTCCTCCACACTCCCCAGTACTCATGCTGACCACGGACGCTTCCAAGATAGATTGCGGCACGCACTTAGGCGACCACAAGGCACAAGGCTGCTGGTGTCTATCAGAGAGGCATCTGCACATCAATCTCCTAGAACTCAGAGCCCTCAGGCACAGAGGAGCATGATCTCACTCCCTATGCACAGCAACCATTAAACTATGGAATTGGTGCATACAACATCATGTAAAAGTGACCGCTTCCTACCTGCCCGCGTGTCACAACACTATCTCCGACACACTCAGCAGACACTTCTCCAAGGAACACGAATGGGAATTACATCCCACAATACTCGGACAGCTCTCCTCCCACTGGGATGCTCTGTTGATAGACCTGTTTGCCACTCCTCAAAACCACAAATGCCATCTATTTTGCTCCAGAGCAGGACCTGGAAATGCATCTCTAGGGGACGCATTCCTCATCCCATGGAACAACTCCCTGATGTATGCTTTTCCACCGATTCCACTGATACTCAGGGTTCTACGCAAGATCACAGAGGACAAGACCCTGGTCATACTGATTGCCCCAGCTTGTCCCAAGCAGACATGGTATCCTTAGCTGTTACGTATGTCCATCCATCCTTCCTGGACTCTCCCTGACAGACCAGATCTCCTCTCCCAGAACTATGGTTGGCTTCTTCATCCACAGCTCTGGAAACTCCATCTCACGACGTGGTTCCTTCATGGTTTCAATCCCCCGAATTAGCCTGCTCGGAACAGGTCCAACACATCCTCTCCTCACAGTAGAAGAGACTCCACTCCTTAGACTTCCCTGCAAAAGTGGACACGCTTCTCCATCTGATGCTTCCACAGATGCCTGACACCCCAGACTGCAACCCTCCCTGACATCTTAGACTGTCTTTTTGAACTAAAACAGGACGGGCTTTCACTCAGTTCTATCAGAGTACACCTCGTGGCCCTTACCACCTTCCATGACACTCTGGACCGCTATGCACTTTTCGCCCACCCTACCATGAAACACTTCCTTACAGTCCTGCAAAATCTCTACCCAGAGATTCATTCACCAGTAACCTCCTGAAGTCTCAACCTAGTTCTCCACATGCTTATGAAAACCCCCTTTCAAGTCCCTGGCCACCTCATCCCTGCTCTACATGTCCATGAAAGTGGCTTTCTTGGTTGCAATAACGTCAACAAGAAGGGTTGGTGAAATAAGTGCCCTGATGGCCTACCCTCCCTACACCATTTTCTCTAAAGACAAGGTTACTATACGAACCCACCCCAAATTCCTCCCCAACCTTCCACGTTAACCAGTCAATACACTTACCTGTATTCCATCCCAAGCCTCACATGACTCCACAGGAAGCTGTGTTACATACCCTTGACGTCCGACGGGCTCTTGCATTCTATCTTGACAGAATTAAACCATTTTGTGAATCCCCTAGGCTATTTGTTTCTACTACCGAGAGATCAAAGGGTGACGCTATCTCTAAGCAAAGACTCTCCAAGTGGATCTCAGCCTGCATCAGATCCTGCTATCAGACCCAGAATGTTCAACCACCAGAGGGTGTTAGGACTCATTTTACTAGAGCAATGTCAACATCTATTGCCTTCCTCCACAACGTACCTGTTACAGACGTATGCAAGGTGGCCATGTGGACATCTGACCACACATTTGCCAAACATTACACTATCACACGGGATACCATGGCAGATACCATAGTTTGCCATACGGTACTGTCTACCGTTGTCCCTCACACAACTCCAAAATCCCACCAACCATAGTGGTTACTCCTTCACATTCACCAAGAGTGGTGCACCCACAGGGACAGCACTCGAAGAAGAAGAGAAAGTTACTCACCTTGCAGTAACTGTGGTTCTTTGAGATGTGTGTCCCTGTGGGTGCTCCACTACCCACCCTCCTCCCCTCTACTTTAGAGTACTAATCAGACAACTCTATGGTAGAGAAGGAACTGAGGGGGTGCGAGACACGTGCACTTAGGCAGACCCTAATGATGCTGTGAGACAGCATCTAAGCGCATGCTTCCCGACCAGGCACTGCTACCGAAGATCTCTGATCAACGGCGCCAGGACGCACCATCACCTAGAATGGAGCACCCACAGTGACACACATCTCGAAGAACCTCAGTTACTGCAAGGTGAGTAACTTTCTCTTCTGTCATCTGCTACCACTGAGAACAGTCTAGATCCATCCTCTTTGGAACGCCCTTTCAGGTAGTTGACAGCAGCTATCAAATCTCCCCTCATTCTTCTCTTCTGCAGACTAAATAATCCCAGTTCCCTCAGCCTCTCCTCATAAGTCATGTGCTCCAGCCCCCTAATCATTTTTGTTGCCCTCTGTTGGACTTTTTCCAATTTTGCCACATCCTTCTTGTATTGTGTGGCCCCAAACTGGACAAAGTACTCCAGATATGGCCTCACTAATGCTGAATAGAGGGGAATGATCACGTCCCTTGATCTGCTGGCAATGCCCCTACTTATACAGCCCAAAATGCCATTGGCCTTCTTGGCAACAAGGGCACGCTGTTGACTCATGTCCAGCTTCTCGTCCACTGTAACCCCTAGGTCTTTTTCTGCAGAACTTCTGCCTAGCCACTTGGTCCCAGTTCTGTAGCAGTGCATGGGATTCTTCTGTCCTAAGGGCAGGACTCTGCACTTGTCCTTGTTGAACCTCATCAGATTTCTTTTGGCCCAATCCTCTAATCCTAGGTCCCTCTGAATCCTATCCCTACCCTCCAGCATATCTACCACTTCTCCCAGTTTAGTGTCATCTGCAAACTTGCTGAGGGACAGCAATCCACGCCATCCTCCAGATCATTAATGAAGATATTGAACAAAACCAGCCCCAGGACTGACTGATACTGGCTGCCAACTAGACATGGAACCATTGATCACTACCAATTGAGCCTGATGATCTAGCCAGCTTTCTATCCACCTTATAGTTCATTCATGCAGTCCATACTTCTTTAACTTGCTGGCAAGAATACTATGGGAGACCATATCAAAAGCTTTGCTAAAGTCAAGGAATAACACATCCACTGCTTTCCCCTTATCCACAGAGCCAGTTATTTCATCATAGAAGGCAATTAGGTTAGTCAGGCATGACTTGCCCTTGGTGAATCCACGCTGACTGTTCCTGATCACTTTCCTCTCCTCTAAGTGCTTCAAAATTGATTCATTGATGACCTGCTCCATGATTTTTCCAGGGATTGAGGTGAGGCTGACTGGCCTGTAGTTCCCAGGATCCTCCTCCTTCCCTTTTTTAAAGATGGGTAGTACATTAGCCTTTTTCCAGTCATCCGGGACCTCCGCTGATCACCATGAGTTTTCAAAGATAATGGCCAATGGCTCTGCAGTCACATCCGCCAACTCCTTTAGCACTCTCGGATGCAGTGCATCTGGCCCCATGGACTTTTGCTCGTCTAGCTTTTCTAAATAGTCCTGAACCACTTCTTTCTCCACAGAGGGCTGGCCACCTCCTTCCCATACTGTGCTGCCCAGTGCAGTAGTCTGGGAGCTGACCTTGTTTGTGAAGACAGAGGCAAAAAAAAACATTGAATATATTAGCTTTTTCCACATCCTCTGTCACTAGGTTGCCTCCCCCATTCAGTAAGGGGCCCACACTTTCCTTGACCTTCTTCTTGTTGCTAACATACCTGAAGAAACCCTTCTTGTTACTCTTAACATCCCTGGCTAGCTGCAACTCCAATTGTGATTTGCCCTTCCTGATTTCACTGCTGCATGCCTGAGCAATATTTTTATACGTCTCCCTGGTCATTTGTCCAATCTTGTAAGCTTCTTTTTTGTATTTAAGATAATAGAATATCAGGGTTGGAAGGGACCTCAGGAGGTTATCTAGTCCAACCCCCTGCTCAAAGCAGGACCAATCCCCAATCCCACTGTTAAGCCAAGCTGGTCACCTGCCATATTTACTATTGTTTCTATACATTGGGATGGTTTGTTCCTGCAACCTCAATAAGAATTCTTATTCTTTAAATACAATGAATTTAAAGAATAAATACAATGAATGCTGGCTTTCATTCTTTGGAGAGAACATGAAAATGGTTGCTCAGCTGTGTCTGCAGTGCTGGTACATGGATGCTCCTCTTTCTTCTTCTGGAGGTCACATTCTGCTAATTTTCCTCACCGTACTTCTGTCCCCGCTGCGCAGCCTGCTCTGATTCTTCAGAAGGTTATGCCTGCAGAAGCATATCCAAATGTCTGTCCAGGAAATCTTCATTTTCTCTTATGCAACGCAGTGTTGATGCTTGTTTCTCCAGTCCTTAAACCTTCTCTTCCAATATGGAGACCAGCTTGGACTTTGTACAGACAGAAAGGAAAGGAGTACTTGTGGCACCTTAGAGACTCAAATTTATTTGAGCATAAGCTTTTGTGAGTTATAGCTCAATTCATCGGATGCATTGAGTGGAAAATACAGTGGGGAGATTTATATACATAGAGAACATGAAACAATGGGTGAGCTATTACCAGCAGGAGAGCAGGGTGGAGGGGAGGGGGACCTTTTGTAGTGATAATCAAGGTGGGCCATTTCCAGCAGTTGACAAGAACGTCTGAGGAACAGTGGGTGGGGGGAGGAGGATAAACATGAGGAAATAGTTTTACTTTGTGTAATGACCCATCCGCTCCCAGGCTCTATTCAAGCCTAAGTTAATTGTATCCAGTTTGCGAATTAATTCCAATTCAGCAGTCTCTCATTGGAGTCTGTTTTTGAAGTTTTTTTGTTGAAGTATTGCCACTTTTAGGTCTGAAATCAAGTGACCAAAGAGATTGCGGGGTTCTCCAACTGGTTTTTGAATGTTATAATTCTTGACGTCTGATTTGTGTCCATTTATTCTTTTACGTAGAGACTGTCCAGTTTGACCAATGTACATGGCAGAGGGGCATTGCTGGCACATGATGGCATATATCACATTGGTAGATGTGCAGGTGAACGAGCCTCTGATATTGAGACTGATGTGATTAGGCCCTATGATGGTGTCCCCTGAATAGATATGTGGACACAGTTGGCAATGGGCTTTGTTGCAAGGATAGGTTCCTGGGTTAGTGGTTCTGTTGTGTGGTGTGTGGTTGCTGGTGAGTATTCGCTTCAGGTTGGGAGGCTGTCTGTAAGCAAGGACTGGCCTGTCTCCCAAGATCTGTGAGAGTGATGGGTCATCCTTCAGGATAGGTTGTAGATCCTTGATGATGCATTGGAGAGGTTTTAGTTGGGGGCTGAAGGTGATGGCTAGTGGCGTTCTGTTATTTTCTTTGTTGGGCCTGTCCTGTAGTAGGTAACTTCTGGGTACTCTTCTGGCTCTGTCAATCTGTTTCTTCACTTCAGCAGGTGGTTTTGTAGTTGTAAGAACGCTTGATAGAGATCTTGTAGGTGTTTGTCTCTGTCTGAGGGGTTGGAGCAAATGCGGTTGTATTGTACACTTGTAGACGGTAGACAATGGATCGTGTGGTGTGGTCTGGATGAAAGCTGGAGGCATGTAGGTAGGAATAGCAGTCCGTAGGTTTCTGGTATAGGGTGGTGTTTATGTGACCATCGCTTATTAGCACTGTAGTGTCCAGGAAGTGGATTTCTTGTGTGGACTGGTCCAGGCTGAGGATGATGGTGGGATGGAAATTGTTGAAATCATGGTGGAATTCCTCAAGGGCTTCTTTTCCATGGGTCCAGATGATGAAGATGTCATCAATGTAGCGCAAGTAGAGTGGGGGCATTAGGGGACGAGAGCTGAGGAAGTGTTGTTCTAAGTCAGCCATAAAAATGTTGGCATACTGTAGGGCGATGCGGGTACCCATAGCAGTGCCGCTGATTTGAAGGTATACATTGTCCCCAAATGTGAAATAGTTATGGGTGAGAACAAAGTCACAAAGTTCAGCCACCAGGTTTGCTGTGACATTATCGGGGATACTGTTCTTGACGGCTTGTGTCATAAAAATAAAGGGAAGGGTAAACCCCTTTAAAATCCCTCCTGGCCAGAGGAAATCTCCTCTCACCTGTAAAGGGTTAAGAAGCTAAAGGTAACCTCGCTGGCACCTGACCAAAATGACCAAGGAGGAGACAAGATACTTTCAAAAGCTGGGAGGAGGGAGAGAAACAAAGAGTATGTGTGTCTGTCTATATTTTGTCTTTGCCAGGGATAGACCAGGAATGAAGCCTTAGAACTTTTAGTAAGTAATCTAGCTAGGTACGTGTTAGATTATGATTTCTTTAAATGGCTGAGAAAAGAATTGTGCTGAATAGAATAACTATTTCTGTCTGTGTATCTTTTTTGTAGCTTAAGGTTTTTGCCTAGAGGGGTTCTCTATGTTTTGAATCTAATTACCCTGTAAGGTATCTACCATCCTGACTTTACAGGGGGGATTTTTTTTTATTTCTATTTACTTCTATTTCTATTAAAAGTCTTTTTGTAAGAAAACTGAATGCTTTTTCATTGTTCTCAGATCCAAGCGTTTGGGTCTGTGGTCACCTATGCAAATTGGTGAGGCTTTTTATCCAACATGTCCCTGGAAAGGGGGGGTGCAAGTGTTTGGAGGATTGTTCATTGTTCTTAAGATCCAAGGGTCTGGGTCTGTAGTCACCTAGGCAAATTGGTGAGGCTTTTTACCAAACCTTGTCCAGGAAGTGGGGTGCAAGGTTTTGGGAAGTATTTTGGGGGGAAAGACGTGTCCAAACAGCTCTTCCCCAGTAACCAGTATTTGTTTGGTGGTGGTAGCGGCCAATCCAAGGACAAAAGGGTGGAATATTTTGTACCTTGGGGAAGTTTTGACCTAAGCTGGTAAAGATAAGCTTAGGGGGTTTTTCATGCAGGTCCCCACATCTGTACCCTAGAGTTCAGAGTGGGGGAGGAACCTTGACAGCTTGTAGTCCATCTTTGTGTGGAATGTTGGTGTAGAGGGCTTCTACATCCATAGTGGCCAGGATGGTGTTTTCAGGAAGATCACCTGGATCTTGGATTGTAGTTTCCTCAGGAAGCCAGTGGTGTCTCGAAGATAGCTGGGAGTGCTGGTAGCATAGGGCCTGAGGAGGGAGTCTACATAGCCAGACAATCCTGCTGTCAGGGTGCCAATGCCTGAGATGATGGGGCGTCCAGGATTTCCAGGTTTATGGATCTTGGGTAGTAGATAGAATATCCCAGGTTGGGGTTCCAGGGGTGTGTCTGTGCAGATTTGTTCTTGTGCTTTTTCAGGGAGTTTCTTGAGCAAATGGTGTAGTTTCTTTTGATAACCCTCAATCGGATCAGAGGGTAATGGCTTGTAGAAAGTGTTGTTGGAGAGCTGCCTAGCAGCCTCTTGTTCCTATTCTGACCTATTCATGACGACGACAGCACCTCCTTTGTCAGCCTTTTTGATTATGATGTCAGAGTTGTTTCTGAGGCTGTGGATGGCATTGTGTTCTGCACGGCTGAGGTTATGGGGCAAGTGATGCTGCTTTTCCACAATTTCAGCCAATGCACATCGGCGGAAGCACTCTATGTAGAAGTCCAGTCTGTTGTTTCGACCTTCATGAGGAGTCCACCCAGAATCCTTCTTTTTGTAGTCTTGGTAGGAAGCTCTCTGTGGCTTAGCATGTTGTTCAGAGGTGTGTTGGAAATATTCCTTGAGTCGGAGCATTGGAAATAGGATTCTAGGTCACCACAGAACTGTATCATGTTCGTGGTGGTGGAGGGACACAAGGAGAGGCCCCGAGATAGGACAGACAAAGTCGCTTCTGTCCTGTTGAAGAAAGACAAACATGGCACATCCTGGTCAAAACAGCTCATCGCTCACCACTTATTTGAAAAATGTATGAGAAAATGTAAGTGCACTGATATGACACATAGGATCACAACACAGACTGATGTACAAGGAGAAGTACATAAATAGACAAGACAGAGGTGCTACAGTTGTTACCTAAACACAAGGGGGGCCGGCCCACCGACGGCTGCAAGGCTTTCATAAAGCTGTTGTGATTCAACGAAGCAGGGGAGGTAGCTCTCTTTTCTGGACACCCAGCCAGTTAGCTATAACATCCCTCTTAATAGCTGTTCTCTGCTTGCTTTACCCATAAAGGGATAAAAAGTCTCACTGTGATGCACAGGTAAAAGGAAGTGAGTGCTCACCTGTCTAGAATCTTGTAAAATGCGGGAAAAACTCTCCCTTTGTTTGTCTGTCTGTCTGTTCTCCCAACTGGAGAGGGAAACCCCAGATATGTAAGGAAATGTCTAGGAAGACGCAGTTCGATTTTTCTCTTTTTATTTCTTTTTGGCTTATTGACTCCTCTGTGCGAACCCCAGGTGCTTTTGTTTTGCTTGTAACCTTAAAGCTGGACCTCTAGGAAGTTATTCTTGATGCTTAATCCTTGAAGTTGCTCTTTTAAAATCTAGCAATGGCCTGAGTTTTCAGATGTAAATTTTATTTAAAAAATACCTTTTTAAAGAACAGGATTGTATTTTTGTGTCTTAAGAGGTTTGTGTACATGTTGTTTTTTTAGTTATCTGGTGGCAACAGCTAATTCCTCCCCGCCCCTCCTCCCCCAGTCCTTCCTTGGAGGGGGAGTCAAAGGGCTTGCGGGTTGTGGACTTGGGTGGTGGCAGCATTTATCAGTTCAAGGTTAGGAGTTTAATACAAGCCTGGAGTGGCAAGTGTTAATTTTTAGAGTCCTTGCGGGCCCCCACCTTCTGCACTCAAACTGCCAGAGTGGGGAATCAGCCTTGACATGGTGGCAGAGCGGTGGGATCATTTTGAACCAGAAGCATTGGCCTCAGGATTTTAAAAGGACACATTTTTCCTTTTGGCTGGCTGCAAATCCGGGGAGGTTTCTTTTTCTTTTTCTTTGCTGCCTGAGGGGGAACGGGCATGCAAAGGATTCAGCCTGCAAAGCCAGGGAGTCCAACAAGCAGTTTATTTTTTTTCTTGCTTCATGGCAACAAAATAACTAGGCTAGAGTAGGGCAGCCCTGTGCATGAGGTTGCGGTCGGGCACTGAAACCCTAGAGCAACTGGTCTTCCCAAAGCGACACGCCAAGCCACAGAGAAGACAGACCCAGACATGCAGCTCCATGATGGAAATGCAGGAAGGGGATGGGGGACCAGATATTTCCCCGGAGGGAATGGTCAGGCCTCCCCAACCCGAGATCCAGGTGCCAAGATGGACCCATACCAAGTTCTAACTGCAGAAGTCAGAAATTTCTTCCTACGGATGGAGTGCTTGGAGACGAAGGCGGAGTGCTTGGAGCTGGAAAGGGCTAAACTGGTAGCCCTTGCAGTCCTCCAGGTACCGTTCCCCATTCCAAGAAATTCCCTACCTACAAGGTAGGCAATGATACAGAGGCCTTCTTAGAAAATTTTGAAAGAGCCTGCCTTGGGTACAACATCCCTACAGACCAGTATATGGTGGAGCTGAGGCCACAACTCAGTGGACCTCTAGCAGAGGTGGCAGTTGAAATGCCTAAAGAACACATGAAGGAGTCCGAACGTTTTAAACAAAAGGCCAGTATTAGGATGGGGCTAACCCCCAAGCATGCCCGTCAGTGGTTCAGAGCCCTAAGGTGGAAACCAGATGTGGCATTTCCCCAACACGCCGACCAGATTGTAAAAAATTGGGATGCCTGGATATCGGGAGCAAATGTTAAGTCTCTGGAAGATCTGTCTCTCCTTGTCCAAATGGAGCAGGTCTTAGAGGGTGTTCCTGAGGAAATAGAAAGGTACATCCTAGGTGGGAAGCCCAAAACTGTAATGGAGGCTGGGCAGATTGGAACCAAATGTATGGAAGTGGCGGAGAAGAAGAAAGCTAGTAGCAGTCAGTGCGGATACCAGAAGGGGCAACCCGAGATGACACCCCACCATCAGCCCCACCTCTCAAGGAGGAGCCCTCCACACAGCCAGTGAGACCCCCAGATGCCCTCTTGTCCCACCACCCTACTCTCCAATCACCCACCTCGCCCCAGCCCACAGTCAGCTGGGTGATGCATTAAACGTAATGAGCTGGGGCATGTGAAGGCCAACTGCCACAAGAGCACCAGCCAACTGCAATTCATCACCCTGGGGTCCCACCGAGAGCCTTCAGGCCCAGATGCCTCACAAATACCCCCAGAGCCAAAGGAAACTGCGAGTGTGGGTGGGAGGAAGATTACTGCATGGAGAGACACTGGAGCACAGGTATCAGCTATCCACCAATCCCTGGTGGACCCCAAATTCATTGACCCAGAGGCTCAAGTGATGGTGCAACCCTTTTAGGCCAACTCTTTTAACTTGCCTACAGCCAGGTTGCCTGTCCAGTACAAGGGCTGGTCAGGAATATGGACTTTTGCAGTCTATGAGATTATCCTGTTCCCATGCTGCTGGGAGAAGACTTAGCCAACCATGTGAGGGGAACAAAAAGGGTGGGGGTGGTAACCCACAGCCAGGCTAAACAGGCCTCCACACCTAACTCCATTCCTGAGCCTCCTACACGGGTCCAGTCTCTGTCCCGAGATACCACAGGCCCGGGGACCCAGCCAGAGGTGGTTGAACCAGACCAGAGTCTATAACAGAGTCTGTGACGGATCCAATTCCTGGGACCCAGCTGGAACCAGTCCAAGGATCGGAACTGGTGGAGCAGTCAGCACCAGCACCTGTGCTTACAACCCCACCAAAGTCGGAGGAGCCAACACCAAGGGGCGCTACGGAGCCTGCACCTGCAGCAGCAGCAGCTAAAACAGTGCAAGAGGCTGAACCGGATCCTGAAATACCACCTAGTGCGCCAGTGGAGAGTGGTTCACAGTCGATGGAGACACCTCCATCACCTGCATCGCTTCCAGTGGGACCAAGCACAAGTTCACAACCCAATGAGGAACTAATGTCTCCAGCATCAAGGGAGCAGTTCCAGGCAGAGCAGCAAGCGGATGAGAGCCTCAAGGGAGCTTGGATGGCAGCATGGAGCGACCCACCACCTCTCAGCTCTTCCAATAGGTCCAGGTTTGTTATAGAAGGAGGACTTTTACACGAGGAGACCCTTTCTGGTGGGCACAAGGAGGACTGGCATCCTCAGAGACAGTTGGTAGTTCCAACTAAGTATAGGGAAAAGCTCTTGAGCTTAGCCCACGATCACCCTACTGGCCATGCTGGGGTGAGCAGGACCAAAGACCGTTTGGGGAAGCCATTCCACTGGGAGGTAATTGGCAAGGACGTTTCCACCCAGGTCTGGTATTGTGAGGTGTGCCAGAGGGTGGGAAAGCCCAAGACTAGGTCAAGGCCCCTCTCCAGCCACTCCCCATAATTGAGGTTCCATTTCAGCTGTAGCTGTGGATATTCTGGGTCCGCTCTCTAAGAAGACACCCAGAGGAAAGGTGTACATACTGATTTTCATGGTTGCAAGGCCAGGGCTGGTGCCTGAACCATCTAGAGATTGAGAATTCTGCTACAACCTTGGCTTAAGAGGCATGTGGCTTTCAGCTCATACAATCAAGGCTCATATACTAAGATTCAAATGTCCAAGGTTCAATCCTGCCCACTGACAACTAGGGACTGTCGGCGTTACAAGTGGGCTTATCCGAGATATCAACTGGGAAGTCTTTGAAACGCAGAATGTGCTTTAACATGTCCTCTCCCATAAGTACACCCATAGGTGTTTACCTCTTCCAAGGGCCATGTAGTAAGTGTAGATTATAACACCCAGACACTTTGCCCAGGAATCTAACACACTATTGCTATTTACTTAATCACACAGAAAATACACCAATTGGAACAAAATTGTAAACCCTATATGCAATTCCCTGCCTCAGTTTCCTCAACACACCAGGCCATTCTATGCGCTTGGATCAGGGTCACTTAGGATCATCGAACATCCTTCTGTTGAAATGTATCACTTATATGCACAAAAACAGAGCCTTTTCCCCAGCTCAGATAAACTGACCTTAGCCAGTTTATCCCCTTCCTTCCTCTTGCCCAAATGTCCTGGGAGCTGCATTTTAGAGGTGGCAAAGTGAAACTTTGATAATCCTAATACAAAATGGCCGCCTCCTGCTCTCATTATTCACATGAAATTTTGTTTGTGGTGTACACCCAAGAATGAATTTGGTCTGGACACACACAGAAGTAATGGGATCAGGTGGTAGGGACACAGACCTGTTAAGATTTCAGAGTTGCAGCCGTGTTAGTCTGTATCCGCAAAAAGAACAGGAGGACTTGTGGCGCCTTAGAGACTAACAAATTTATTTGAGCATAAGCTTTCGTGAGCTACAGCTCACTTCATCTGATGCATGTGAACTGTAACTGACGAAAGTTTATGCTCAAATAAATTTGTTAGTGTCTAAGGTGCCACAAGTACTCCTGTTCTTTAGACCTGATAAGAGTGCATGTGAGCACAGACTTAATATTAGGATCAGTGCTTGTAAATGTGTTGTGGGTTGGTGCTGGAAATACAGAAACCTGATATGATTTTGGTGGGGGAAGAGGGTATGTGAATGCACACAAACCTGATTGATGGGGTATGAGCAGGATAATTACAAACTCTCTGAATTGGTGTGGAGGGATTCCACTGCATGGTGCAGTATCCTCTAGCTGTTTTAACCTCAGCAGTGGCAGTACCTTGAGCTGGAAGGAAATAGGAATTGGTTGACACACACAGGTAAAAAATAAATTTTCCATTGTATTATTGTTAATAAATTAAATGAAAATATCTTTTCTACACCTAATAATCTCACAAGTCTTATGGTATGTTCATATTTTTTATAAATCTCTCTAGGAAACTGCTCAAGCCTTGGAATACAAGAAATAGTTCTGATGAGGACAGATTAATAAATAGCAACCATGATCATTGTTACCCGATCATTGTAAGCTTAGGGAGGACTAATGACCCAACAGAGTTTGGCAGAAAGCAGCACGTTTATTATACTGATAGCTAAACCCAAAAGAAGTGTGGGGGGTCACACTCACGCTTACATACTCACGCTCCCAGGACAGGCACAGCACTGGAGATGTCAGGATCCTTCAAGGTAAGTGTCCCACAGCGCAGCAATGGATGGTGCGACGAAGGTAAGTCTTCCCGAGGCACAATGGAATGCAGCATGGCAAACCACTGGCCAGGCGGTCCAGGCGAATGGCCTTCACAGGAGGTACAAGCTTGTGAGTGCACTCCTGAGCACATGGCCCCTTTCAATTTTAAAGACCTGCTCCTCATGGCCTGAGACTAGAGATGACTTGGCCGTATCTGGTTGGTCACACTCCACCTCGGCCAGTGTCCATGCATTGGGGGTCTGAGCGCTGCCTAATTAGAGTCCCAGACACCTTGTCTACCTGGGACCTCTTCTGATCTTCCAGCTGTTCAAGCAGCCCATTCATTCCACAAGCATTCCAGGCGGGAGTGGGATGGGGAAAGCCACTTTGAAAGGTATTCAAAGAGGGAGAGGAGACAATGGGGGGGAAGTGTAACAGAACTTTTGAGCATACAGGTTATACATAGCATACAGATCACTGCTGCTCCTATGACAATCGTAATAGAACACTACATACATAGAAGTCAGAGTACTTTGGAGGTAGGTGGAGGGGTGGGGGAGGAAGTATAATTCTTTGATGACCAAAGTGCTGGTGAGGTGACTAAGGATTCCAGATATGTGTACTTTGTTGCATGGTCTGCCAATTACCTACTGCATAACAGCACCTGATAGGTAGGAGATTGTGAAGATGTGCAAAAATAAATAATAGTAGAAACACAGAAAAATAAATCCATGTAACTGAAAATCCATTTCCAGCAGAGGACAGGAAGAGCCTGAAGCTGCTGCCATGGAAATCAGTAGCTACTTAGCCACTGATCCTATAGAAGAAGGATCCAGCCCTATATAATCAGAGTTATAAAATATCCACTATCTCTGTTCAGCTCTATAACTGACATTAATGTTAATTCATTTACTCCAGGAAAAAGTTTTGTACTGTACCTTAGTTACTCAGGCTTCTTGTGAGTTTCTCAATCAGTACAAAACATCTGGCTATTTCCATGCGAATGATCTCCCAGGCACACAGGCTGTATTGCTTTTCTTTCAGGAAAGCATCTATCCCCTGAAAGTATTGTTTCACTCTCCGACTGGTGAGCTGGAGGTCCTCACTTTCTGTGGTGGTTAAGTCCTTTTCCATCTCTGCTCTCAAACATGCCTCCAGCTGCTGAATTTGCTGGTAAAGTCCACTTTGGAACCTGACTATGGAAGTCCCATCCCAGGCACTTTGGGTGAGGTTTTTGCTAAAGACCGTGAAGATCTCTTGAAGGATCTCTTGGATTGCCACCTTGGAATTCTCCTTCTAGGACACTGAGAAGCTGGACAACATCCTGGGTGAAAGCTGCCCTTTCATTTATGCATTCTGAGGGTGTCACGACTACGCCACTGTAATATTGCTCGTTCTGGCGGGACCCAACTGAGAGCGCCAATTCAGGACAAATTGCTTAAAGCAGGGCAGTTACAGCCCAAGGCTGGGGTATCTATGCACACCAAGGCAAACCAAATCAGCCAAACAGAGAAGACTTTGGTTTTACCCCACTGGCTAACCACAAGTCACACAAGCAATTCCCTTAGACACCCCAGTTTCCCAGTATCACCAGTGCCACTCGTTATGGGGAAAAATGGTTATGAAAACCAATACCCCAGTAAAAGAAAAAAGGTTCTCTCGATCCCAAAAGGCCAAGCCCCAGACCCAGGTCAATATACAGATCAGATCTTACCCACAAATCACGCTGTTGCCAGTCCTTTAGAATCTAAAATCTAATGGTTTATTCATAAAAGGGAAAGATATAGATGAGAGCTAGAATTGGTTAAATGGAATCAATTACATACAGTAATGGCAAAGTTCTTGGTTCAGGCTTGCAGCAGTGATAGAATAAAGTGCAGGTTCAAATCAAGTCTCTGGAGTACATCCACAGCTGGGATGGGACATCAGTCCTTTGTTCAATGCTTCAGTGTAGCAAAGTTCCTCCAGAGGTAAGAAGCAGGATTGAAGACAAGATGGAGGAGCTACAGCAGTTTTTTATATTTTCTTGCCATGTGGTCTTTCTTTCTTTGTTCCAAAGACAAGCTGTCCATCACATGGCCTGGAAAAACCACAGAGTTCTGTCCATAGGCATGTCCCTGCATACCTTGCTGACTCGCAAGGTGTCCGTCTTCTCTCAATGGGTCACTTGTATAGCTGATGGTCCTTAATGGGCCATCAAGCAGGCTAGGCAGAGCTGACACCAACTTGTCTGGGGTGTTCCCCAGAAGCATAGCACAAGTTCAAAATACAGACAGTATAGAGCCAAAATTCATAACTTTAACTACAAAATGATACACACATATAGACAACATAATCATAACCAGCAAACCATAACCTTGTCTGAGACACCTTATTTGACCCCCTTTATACAAGATTTGGTGTCACTATGGGACCTTGGTTGCAACCATGTTCTATATGGTCCCAATTCAAGTCAATAATGTGACAGAGCAGAAATTTCCTCTCATTTTCTTCTTAAGCTCCAAGCTCTTTGTTCATTTTGTTCTGCTGGAAGTTACGTATGGTACAGAGCCGAGATGAGATTTCAGTGGAGAAGAGCAACATGAGGCAAATGTGCAGCAAACACCTGGTGGTTATGACAATGTCTTCTGCTCCTTTACTTTGTCTGGAACCTTGAGCCTGGAGTTTGTTGAGGGTCCTACGTAGGCTGCTGTATCTTTCCTTTGTGTCTCTGAATTTAAGTATTTGGTTGGAGGATGTTTCTATCATCATTTTCTATTTACAAGATTTTCCTTCTTGGACACTTCAGACTTTTTCTTTCTGTTGAATTCACTGTTTTCTAGTTCTTTTACCACGTTTCCTCCTTTTTGTATTTTTGTGAAAGTGACCACAAATGACAATACACAACCCCGTTAACTCAAGGTGGATCCACATACATACAGGCTTTTTATGATACATTAATTTAAAGATATAATTTAGTAAGATCATCCACGCTTCAGAAGTGGTAGAGAGAAGATCCAAATCAGTGTTCACCATTTTTGCTGGAGATAGAGAGTGCGCTCTGAGAGAATGGAACCTTTTTCCATTTTTTGTTTACTTCTAGATCTGAATATACATACTGTAGCTGAGGAATAGATGCAGTTAGACAGTGTGAACATCATGTCCTGTTGGTCACTCTGAGTAGCTGACAGTGGTGAAAAATGGAGGGTAAGTCGTAAAACAGGATGAGCAATTAGTTACACATACTAGAGAGGTACTCACATGGATGATTGTGATTTACAGTGTGGCCAGAAGGAGGCTATGAAGAGAAGTCATGCTGTGTATTTTTAACAGGCATGTCCCTGGGTTGTAATAATTCAAAGAATGTTTTAAGAATCAAAATCAGTGTTCACCATTTTTACTGGTTCCTCCTCCTTTGACTTTTGCTTTCCCCTTGGCATGGGCAGGGAAATTCTTCTGCTTTGTTTAAGCCTCTTTGTTTCCTGTTGTAACGATGCTAGTTCTGATGGGACCCAACTGAGAGTGCCAATTCAGGACAAATTGCTTAAAGCAGGGCAATTACAGCCCAAGGCTGGGGTATCTATGCACACCAAGGCAAACCAAATCAGCCAAACAGAGAAGACTTTGGTTTTACCCCACTGGCTAACCACAAGTCACACAAGCAATTCCCTTAGACACCCCAGTTTCCCAGCATCACCACCAGTGCCGCTTATTAAGGGGACAAATGGTTATGAAAACCAATGGCCCAGTAAAAGAAAAAGGGTTCTCTTGATCCCAAAGGACCAAGCCCCAGACCCAGGTCAATATACAAATCAGATCTTACCCACAAATCACACTGTTGCCAATTCTTTAGAATCTAAAATCTAAGTCTGTGCCCTCCCCAGGTGGTAATGGATTTTTTAAAAAATAATTATTCACAACCACACTGGATTAAAAAGTGACCAGTCTGGGGAGGAAATGGTTCTAGTGTTCCTTATGATTAAAGTGATCCAGAAGAACAGTGCAGAAAACAGTCTCCAGCCAAACAAGAGCAGCAGCAGCAAAGGTGGGAACTCTCCTCGCTCTTCACCTTGGGGAGATATGAATGAATCCATGAAGACCATTTCAAGGCTAACATTAAACACAGACAAGGCAAGTACTCTCTTCCTTTTTTTTTTTTAAAGGGGTATGGAGAGCCTAGATTTGTAGTCATATGGACCAGAGACTAAATAGGACAAAAATTTCTTCCCCCCATAGGCATGAAATCAGTGAGCCACAAGCACAGCTCCACAGGAGTTACCGAAGCCCTCCGTCTGAAATGGGAATTGTTCTTTCTCATCTCCATTCTCTCCCCTACCTAAGACGTAGGGGAGTTAGTGTATCACCAGTGCTTCAGTAACTCTCCCAGATCAGCTGTGGGGGCAAGCAAGAATTATAATAATCCAGCAAGAATTATATAGCTCTCTACCCTCCTATACATCTGGTTGGAGTAGCCTCTGTGGAGCTTGTGGCATGTTCCTCACTGGTTATCCTGGTACCAGATCTTCCCTGTCTTCAACCCCTGCTGGAATGAATCATCTGTGTAGGATTAACAAATCTTGCATAATAAGGAAGCCCTCCATATCTGTGAAGCATGGTTCAGGATTTGCACTTTAGTGTGTAAAGCTACATTAATCCAACATTAGGGCTGCACAGCTAAACTAACCTACAATGTAAAGAAATGCAAAAGTTAAAGTTCTTATTTGCATTCTTAACTTGGTCACATGTATGCCCTGTCCATTTTATGGCAAACACTGAACAATATAAATACTATAATGCAACTGTAGCAAGACAGGTAAGTTAATGCTGCTGTTAGAACTGTAGCTTTTGCATTTTGTCTTTATCTCCTTTTTAAGTGTTAATCTTGATGTTACATTGATGAAAAATCCCCCTTTCAAAGAAAGTCTTAATGCAATACAGTATTATGGAAATGATTTTAAATACTCAAAAGTTGGGAAGGGAAGAAGTTAATGTTGCTATAGTAATATAAACAAGGCTACAGTACATATCTTGTATGAGGTGCATGTGTGCATATTATATGTATGTGATTAAATATACTAGAGCTTAGAAAATGTCTGTTTTCTTTCTTATACATATGAATGTATTCTCTACATTTAACTACACCCATACATGTACAGGGAATGCTCTATATAGTGAATTTGATTTTTGCCTAGGATGGAATACCAGACTCACTAATTGTGTCATTCCTTTATTTTCTTATGTTGCTTTGTTTATGATGCCCTTTGCTATTGCGTTGAGAGTCAAGACTGCTCCTTTTTCTTTAAGTGCTTTTGTACTCTAAGGTAATACTGCAGGAAAAATAGCAAGCATAAATCAGAGCATCAAAGTAAGTCCCACCATGCCTACAGTGTACAAATAGCTGTTGATGAGTTTGCCATGCTTACTGAACTGAATAAATATAAAAGCTTTTCGTGTGCATTCCTATTTTCAGTCCCAATACAGTGCGTTAACCTCAGAATATCAAATTGAATCAGGAGTTCTGAGAAGAGCAGCCTGCAAAGCAGTTAGAATGACACTCTTCATTACACTATCTAGATTCAGGTTTCAGACAACCATAACTGGTGCTTTCACAACCTCTCACCTAAAGTCAGATAATGTACAGCCACCCAAATAAGTGACTGAATTCCCTGCAAGTGCTTCTGAACCTCTTGAAATGTGAAGTCCACAGAGGCCCTGAAAACTGAGACTGAAATTGTTATGAGGAGACTTTACTGGATGAAATTTTTCCTTGCCAGGCACAAATAAACAGCTCTCAATAGGGTGCTCACCACACAGTGTGTCAGCGCCTATTATGCAGTCTGGTGCTGAGTGGATGTGTCAGCTGCCCATTAGACCACACTAAAATAGAATTGCTGGGAGCCTGAAGCATGAAGCATGATATTAGATAAAGTGATGAAATTTCACTCGATTAAAGAGCCAGGTCAAGGACAGTTACCTCAGGAAATTCCTTTTTTCCTAGAATATTCTCACAACTTTGATGAATTTATCCCCTTTTCTGCTTATTTTTGATTATCATTTGAATGATATGAATGCTTAAATTTACACTCACTGACTTCTGTCACATTTGGAATGATTAGAATCATAGATTTTATTTTTGGGGGAAGAGAGGGGAAAGCCAGAAAGAATTGACTTTGTTCCAGGTTGAAAGTTCTAGGGAACGTTGGATTGATTTATTTCTTCTTCTTGCAAGATGAAAAGGAGTAGGGTAGCCTGAAATTTTTGTAGGCTTGTTGAAAGGTAGGTACGAGCATCATCTGGGAGAGGTCGAAATTTGCTCCTCTTATCCATAGGGCATGTATGCTGTAAGCAGAAGTAGCTGGATCTGTTTTTATTTCCCTGGCAGGAGTGGAAGGCTCACCTAGGCAGACTAACATGCTGCAGATTTGTTGTAGTATCTGTATCAGTTCATTGAAGGGCTGTCTGAAAAGAAATTAGTACTCACTGCTAAATCTGTTGTACTGGCTTACAGTTTGGTGATATCAGTCTCTCCCCATCTCCCTCAATTTAATTTCAACTAACATCACAAGCTGATCTCAGACCTAAAAGGATTTCAAAAGGTTAATTATCAGCATTCCATCCTTGGAACCAATTTTTGATCCCTAGACTCACTACTTTATCATTTCTAAACAATATATGTCATCCTGTGAATTGTTTTAATGCTTGATAGTCAATGTATTCAAGCACCTCTAATCTGGTGGACGTATTTACGCTTTGCAAATTCTGCTTTGTATCTAGCAACAAATTCTAAGAACTGAAGGCCATTTGTGCTGTTTGCATAAGGGTACGCTTATCCTAATGTACTATAGTTGCTGGGACTGGTCAGCCACTGTGCACTAGTCAGTACCAAGCTGCAGTCAGGAGACATGTAGTGGAGTGGCAGTTGATCTGGGTCAGGTTTCTTGGGTTATATTCCACCATAGGCCAATCAGTGGGCTGCAGGGGAGGCTGCCACTTAGCCCATGCTGGATGGTACTTCCTGGAGTGTCTAGCTTCACGGGGGTCTCCCAGTGGAAACACAGCTCCCTGTGGTGATGTGGAAACCTCAAGGCCCAGAACCTCCATCATTCTATGTTCTAGTCCTGCAGATGCTTATATCAGAGGTCCAAAACACTGTACCTTTCACTTGATTTATGGGGTAGTACAGTATTCTGGACCATTAGGATAATGATGGGTACAAAACATCTATCAGATTATAACATTTGATCAATACCAACTTGGACTGAATCATGTACTATTGTTTTATCGGTTCCGTAAATAAAATCTTCTATGCTGTGCAAAATTATCCGGAAATTTTACCAACCTGGGCACAGAGGTGATTTGCCCATCCTTTTCTCTGATCGATGATATTAAAAAAAAATTTATTCACCTTCCAAAAAATACTTACCCATGGCAAATTAGAATATGCAAGGGTGCAGTTACCAGTGTCAATACCTGCCCAGTGAATAGGTATATGAAAAATGTCCAGATTACTGTTACATAGAGGTCATAGTAAAATAGAGACCTTAATTCAAGTCTAGGGAAAACTGCCTTTCAGGTGACAAATAACAGGAGCTGAATGTCATGTTAAGAATAATCTAGAAGTCTCAATAGATGTAATCATTCTGCCCAAGCATAAAGTAAATTTTGAACATTGTGAATGTGTGTACTATTTTGCTTATATTGATAGTAAAAATACAAGCCTTAGGATGGGAAACAGAAGTGAGGAGAGGCAATTGTAATTGGTATTGATGTCTAATTGTTTCCAGTTCTGTTAATACTATTTTTCTGCATGCAGATGATTGATTTTTTTTCTGCCTTTTTGAAATAATTTTTTTTGAAAAAGCCATTACATCAACTTTTATCTAGAGTATTTATTTTTACCAGAAAATTAAGTCAACCTCGCTGAAATTTTATCCGATAAACCACAAATGCATACACCAGCCCTTTATGAAGCTGATGAATTTGTTACTATTCATCTGCGTGCAGTTAGGATTAAAGTAACATAATCCTTAGACAGACAAAAGAGAGCAACATTTTGAGATGGGTGGATCGTAAAACCTCCTTTTCAAACACTCATTGAACTGGATTCCCGAAACCCGTCTGTCACCAGTACAGACAGAGCAACCTAAGGGAGGCTTTGTTGATATTCTCTGTGTTTTGCAGTGCTCAGGATGCATGTGTGTCTTCCTTTTTTTTCCTTCTCTTGTTTAGCATCTTTCCTTATCCAGGTTAGAAATCCTGGGAACAGATATTTAATCTTTTTTTCTTTCTCGGATATTTCCTTTGAGAAGGTTTGAAATGACTCTGAACATATGAGCTAGGCACTGATGTCTTTGCTATTTAACACTGCGGAGTAATACCTTGTCTTAGCCTTTACCCTCTAATAGCCCTAAAATTCAGTTTGTGCAATGTGGGCTTTAAAGTCTCCTTCAACTTCTATACAGTTCAGCTGCCATGCAATTTGTCAGATTGGAGTCCAGGTACTAACAGTTTCTTGACACCATCCTCAGTGGACCTAAGTCATGGGGAAGGCTGTAGTTAAGCTGACACAAAATCATGTTTGCAATTTGCATTACAATACATTTATGGCTTCATTTCAAGGATCAAGAGGCAAATCCTCTTCTCCCACAGAATCCCATGGGAGAAAGTACAACTGAAATTTGCTTTCTCTGAGTATTGGGACCAGAGAACTGTAAGACTAAAGTGGTTGGGGGTGTGTGGCACGAAAAAATGGCACAGAACTGCAGTTGATGCCTCTGGTAGTCTGTGTAAGAGAGCTGTTCATTTAAATATATCTTACTTTGTTTTTTTCCCCAAGAAACTTTTGAAAGCTGAGTTCCCTTTGTTTTGTCATTGCCTATGCTCTCTGTGTTTTGGAGATTTTCTTTGTAACCCATATAGCTAGAGACTCTTTCTTTTTTTCTTTTTTAAAGTTGAGACAATGGGGGAACAGTTCAGAGGTCTGTTCAAGCTTCCCCATCCCTGCTAGCTTTTCATGACCTCTTGGGGGGACGTGGCCCACACATTACAAAACACCCCCTCCCATGTATGATAGCTAGTGTTGAATATAATGACTCTTTCAAAACATTTAAAAAAAATCAAAATACTAGAAAGTATTTACTTCACTTCAAAGGCTAATTGTCTGTGAAAAGTTTTTTGTCAGGATGATCCGTTCTGGCCTAGAGGCTGGCAAAAAAGTATCCAAAACCACCAGAATGTTTTTGTTTTTTACCAATAATCTGCACATCTGAAATGTCTGAGTAGACTTACGTAGGGTTTTTTTTTAATATGTGTAATTGAGTTTCTGTATAATAGGCTAGCCTAAGAAAAAATAAATTAGTTCATCAGTGGAGGTACAATGTTGGTGAAATACTTCCCAGCCTGCTCAAAGGCTAAGTGCTTGTCTACAATCAATTTTGTCTTGCTTTAACAGTATCAGTTTGAAACCAGTACAGCTCAATACAGTAATATTGCCCTAGGATAAGTTATACATGTACAAGTTCTTGCTATACTGGTATAACTGCATCTACACCAGGGGCTGTACTGATTTAACTATTTTGGCTTTTAAAAAAATCACTGAACCAAACCAGTTAAATTGGTACAAAAATGGTAGACCTGAACTAAATGGGGGTTTGTGCCAAGGAACTGCACAGTAGGTAGAGTGGGGGAATCTTTAATTCCTGGACAGGGTTGAAGGCAGCCTCCGGCCTGTGACCCTATGACACATAGTTTAGTGGTCATCATTGGATCCACATAGCCATGGACTCACTGGCCACAAGGTTCCTACAATCTGTTGCCAGTACCAGCCCTTCTTCTTGCTGGACTGTCCAGGTCTGGTATGGTGCCCACGTCTCAGGAATAATGGGTGGGAGTGCCCACGTGTAGCTGCCTTCCCTTGGTACAGTGGAACTACAGCAATTCCACTTGTTGGGGTTAGTCTGAGGACCCAGTATTGCTGTATGAATTTTACCCTGCTTATGGAGTTATGCTCTGTATGTTGCAAGGCACTGGAATAATTCAAGTCTTTCATTGTACTTTACATTAAAAAGAGCTTCAGTCTATCAAAGCTCATTGTAAGGAGTCCACTGAATCTTCAGTGAAACAACTTTTGGCTGAGTGGGATGTGCTATGGATAAGGCATTAAATACAGAGGAAGTGGAAACACTGATTAACTCGGAATAAGAATAATGATAGCAGATGCAGCTATAATACCTCATCTGGTGGTGGTTTACTTCTGAGTATTACAGCTGTTTTTAAATATGGCTCCCAGATAAATGTGACCCTTCAAATGTTGCACGTGATGGACAGACTGGTCCTGTGACCTCCTGGCTCAGCTATTCCTTGATTGTTGCATCTTGGCAAGGTGGTGTTCCTCCAAGACATGACAATCACTGCATGATGTCATGCTTTGCAAAACTAATTCAAAGTTTCTAACTACTCATGAGCTCTTCTCCATGGAATAAACCATGTTCCCTTCCCCCAGTATTAGTGTTTTATTCCATTGTTAATATTGTACCCATTTTGATTCCACCTGACCCACTTTTTACTTACATTTAAAGAAGTAATTTAGCCCTCTCCACAGAAAGAATCCAGACCCCTGTATTTAGAGGAGGCTATGCTAATATAGGACTACTAACCTTTTCTTCAGGTTGTTTGACATGTGAAGCTTGGTGGGCAGGGATTCTTTGGAGAGCTGAAATGAGAGGCGTTCAATCTCACTAATTTATTAAACACACTGTAAAGTGGGGCTGACATGAAAAATAAGTGATAGACACTGCTTCTCAGACATGTAGTAGACAATTCATATATTTCTAGTTTGGATGCTGTTTTCTTCCACTGTGATGAGCTATTTGGGAAATCATTCAAAAAGTTATTTGCAATTTCTAAAATTCCAAGAGCATTTGCCTCTTTTGACTATAAATCACTATACATTCAGATCAGGCATCTGCTCTCTGATCCGCAAAGAGGCCCTTGTTTTAAATGTTATCAGTCCTGTATTTTATCCTACTTCTAAGCAATATTATCACTGAAAAGCAACACTATTCTATGGTTTGTTTGCAAAACTGAGCTATCCTATCCCAAGTCTGAACATAAAAGCAAATCCGAGCAGGTGGTTCGATGGGAGAATATAGCACTGAGTAACCATGTCTTATTTTTCATTAGAGTACAGTGCATACAGTGCAGACAAGATATTTAAAAAAGGAGGGAAAGGCAGAAATCATAATATATAGTCCATGTGGTGGTAGGAAGAATTTCATGCCATGGTGGGGCTAAGATACCAAGGTGATAGCCACCTTAAAAACACACACTACTTTTAAAAAATAAATAAATGAGGGACTTGAATACAAGACAAATTTTTCAACAGTTGGTAAACATTGTTTTAAAACAAATGGTTCTAATAGCTAATTGTGCTTTAGTGATAGAATTCAAGTAGATCAGAGAATATATTCCTGTGCTACATATCCAATATTAAATGATTTTATTGAGATAATGTTGAAGTAAAAAGAACGTGGTACAGAGTTTAAGCATAGAAGTTTCTGATTAACAGGGAATATTATTAGGGAATATAATGTTACAGATTATCAAGGGGTGCGAAATTCCGTTTAGGAACAGGAGGCGTAAGGAATACATAATCTGCAATCTCCCCGTAAAAGTTTAACGGGTCAAAGTACAGACATTGAGATATGGGGGTATGTTGTTCATATATTGGCAATGTTCAGGTGTGGAGCATAATGAGTGGATACTCATTGATGAGCATGATGAGGATGGATTTACCCTCGTTTGGTGGGATTTAATGTTCAGTGACTTTATGGTTCCAGTTCATATGATCCAATGGAAAAAGTCTCTCAGTCCCTTTCCCATAGTTGATGCACGATGTCATACTGGCTCACACCTCCTGGTACTGTCGGTGGCCGGTGATGTGTTCGATGTAGATGTCCCTGGACCGTCGGATGGTGTCCGAGACCATGAGGCGCCCCATGAGCCGTGCGTAGCGTCGACCGATCCCACAGGTCCACAGCACATGCTCGTTGCAGGGGTCCCAAGCGCCCAGGGCTCCGACGATCAGGGCATCCATCTGCACCTCGTAGCCCTTCGCTCTCAGGGTATCGGCCAGGGGGGCGTATTTTTCCAGCTTATGAGCTCGAGCTTCACGGAAGGCCGGGGTCCTGTTCTCAAAGGAGACCGTGACATCGACGAGGATGATCTTTTTCTGGATCTCGTCAGTGACTACCACGTCAGGTCACAACTGGCTCTCATACTGGGGATGGCGCAGATCACGGCAACCTCCGCCAGGCACGGTGCGATGGCTTTCACCAGGTGGTTCTGGATGGCGTTGTGGCACAGCTGCCAGGCTCTGGAGTGGGGCTTGCAGCTAAACAGGAAGTGGGGCAGAGTCTCATTGGAGTAGCCGCACTTCCTACAACCCTTGTCTTGGTTCCCGTGGCGGACGGCTCAGTTGAGTGGGAAGCAGTTGAGCCGGGCATGGTGGATGAACCACCAGTCGGCGAAACGGGTGAAGCCACCCTCGGCGAGGAAGTGGTTGCTGGCGTCCCACTTGCTGGTCAGTTCGAAGGCTTTACCCTGGTCCGGTTTACGCTTAATGCTACCCAACCAAGAAGCTTTTAAAAGTACAGAAAGGTCCTGTCCTTTTTATTTTCTTTGCCAATTCTCAGACACCTCTCTCAACCTTGCTAAGGTCTCTCCATTGTGAACTCAAAGGATCATGTGAGTAGCAGATGGATTGAAACTAAGTACTGAAGAAAGCTACATATCAACTTTGACCCTCTACTGCAGATCCACCCTCTGCTGCAAGGCACACAAGATGATTTAGAGAAATAAAAAAGCATTTTCCTGTTGACCGGAAAGTTGCTTCTCACTGATGAGTAAGCTGCTGAAATTGTTTAAGGGGAAAGAAATTCTGTTGTAGTCATTATTCTATTTGCAGTTACTTCTTCATTCACACTTGCAACTGTTTATCAGACTGGTTTCACTTCATATTTCAACTGGTAAAATAAAATAAGAATAATCCAAACCAAAAGACTTAAAGAAATAAAATCTTTGCCAATTTGCTGCAGAGCTAGGTAAGATACCCTCAGGAGTACATGGTATCTTTTCTGAAGTCCAGGGTCTGTATTTTGCTACTCTCCTTTCTTCCTTTTGTCAGGATCCTGAACACAACCATCTCATGGTCACTCATGGGAAATGACTGCCTAGGAAGAAGTACTGCGGTAAGGGATTTGTGGTGGTGGGTCATAGTGGACCACAAGCTAAATATTGGTCAACAGTGTAATACTGTTGCAAAACAAGCTGACATCCCAGAATGATGTCAGCTTGTTTTGCATTAGCAGGAGTGTTGTAAGCAAGACATGAGAAGTAATTCTTCTGTTCTACTCCGTGCTGATTAGGCCTCAACTGGAGTATTGTGTCCAGTTCTGGGCGTCACATCTGAGGAAAGATGTGGACAAATTGGAGAAAGTCCGGAGAAGAGCAACAAAAATGATTCAAGGTCTAGAAGACATGACCTATGAGGGAAGATTGTAAAAATTGGGTTTGTTTAGTCTGGAAAAGAGAAGACTGAGAGGGGACATGATAACAGTTTTCAAGTACATAAAAGGTTGTTACAAGAAGGAGAGAGAGAAATTGTTCTTCTTAACCTCTGAGGATAGGACAAGAAGCAATGGGCTTAAATTGCAGCAAAGGAGGTTTAGGTTGGACATTAGGAAAAACTTCCTAACTGTCAGGGTGGTTAAGCACTGGGATAAATTGCCCAGGGAGGTTGTGGAATCTCCATCATTGGAGATTTTTAAGAGCAGGTTAGACAAATACCTGTCAGGGATGGTCTAGATAATACTTAGTCCTGCCGTGAGTGCAGGAGACTGGACTAGATGAGGTCCCTTCCAGTTCTATGATTCTATGGGGGAAAGTGAACTATAGACAAATGAACGTTCGAGTGGTAGTCAGAGCCTATTGGGGAAGGAGAGGACTCTGGTGGTACAGAGGGTCATGTAAGTTTATTTTGTTGATTTCATATTAATACAATAACTTGCTGAAGGCTTCTTGATGTTTGTCAGTTCTGGGGTGTTAAACGCAAACCAAAAATGATGCTCACTGGATACAAACCTGCCAGAATGGTCCATCGAAACCCACGTGCATCTAAGTGGGTGGACTTTGTGCAACTCTGATCACACACATTTGTCTTCAACATATTTCATTTCTAGTTTTCTGCTTGCCTTTTTATGTTCTACAGCTTACATGCAGCTGCATAAACTGTTTTAAGTCAGCATCATGCAGTGATTAAATCAGGAAAAGAGAGAAAAACTAAAGAACATTTTTTTTCCTCTGAATTTTGATAGTGTAGCTAATAGCCAGTAGCTGACTGAAAATGTTGGCAGCTAGTTCAAGAATAAGATTTTTGGGTGGGGGGGTGGGAAACAATGAAGTAAAAGTCCATCACTCTGAAATGTTCAAGACTTTTATCTGAAGCTGGTTCCATCAGTTGCAATACACATCCATTTGTACCCCTGCAACTCCCTGTGTGTTGAAATAACATATTAGCATTTAACCTGAAAAAATGAAGTTATTAAAAATTTACATAAAATTATGGCGTAAACTCCAAACAGGTCGCCTCAGAAATGTATAATTATGCTCAGCAGTCCTGTCAGCATACATAGAAACAATTTTATTTCTAATCATCTTCTGCTTTTATTCACTCAGGAATGTATCATTAAAATTTCCACAGAACAATGAACCTTAATAGGTGCTAATGCAATTGTGAATTGTGGTAATTGTTACCTAAATTAATCTCTGTACTTTCAGTTCCTTGTTGGCCTATGCAAAAGTAGTGTGAAAAAGATGATGCAGAAACTGAAACTTGTATAAATTGTGTAAACGGTTCATTTTATTCAGCAATATTTTATTAAAAATCTCCTGGTAAACTGGCAAATTCTATGGATAAACCCATTAGGATCATTAGAAGTGATTTTACACAGTGCTCATTTATTAAGTTTCTCAAGTCTTTCCTAACTGTGCTATGTCTAGTAACTTGTGACTAGAGTAATATGCATGTATGTGTGGAAATGGGCAGCACGGAGTATATCTATCTGTCTGTACATATTTTTCTGGGTATAAATGTGTACTCTAAATATTTATACATTGTCTGTCTGTATACAAGAGTTGTACATTTTTTATATGGCTTTGCATAGGATTTTGAAGTGTCTACAAACCCAAGCTAATGAATCCTCACAAAAAATTCCTGAGAGATAGTAAGGGATATGTGGGGATCACATCACGCACCACTGAAATGAAGCCATCATTTGAGTGGAATGTAGCAGCTGCTTAACAGCACATGGCAACAGTATAGATCTAGCTTACAATAGGGCATGAAGAACTAGCCTACCTAACTGAAACTGCGGAATGAGGAATTTAGGTAGCAGAATGTAATTATCACATCACATTCAAATTTGGCCAATTGGCAATGCACACACCACCATAAGATATTTAAAGAGCAAAAATATAGATGAGGTGAGCTTAGTCATGCTTCTGTATTTTACTTCAGGGAGGTGAGCTTGTCCCTTTAGGTTATATAGGTCTTGGTTTAAATCTCATCTGCTTCAATTTTAGTGTGTCTTGTCACTTGATGGTTCCCCAAATTGTGGTTTGCTGTTTGTCTACCAACTTGTGTCCAGATACAGCGGTAAGACCCATCCTCAGAAACCTTCACTATGTTCTTCATTTCAGAATCAAATACCAAATCTACTTCCTGGCTATTATGATCTGCCGTAAATTCTTGCCCTCCCCAGTCTTTTTTCCTGATCTGTAGTCTGCCCCCAAATCACCCACTCTATGACCCTCTACTATGGGCAGAAGAATGTTCTCCTGCAATGATCTTCCCACCCAGTATAATAGCCTGTTTACCTAATTAACCCAAATTTAGCACTTATCTCTTCTCTCTGACCTGTGACTTCTTTCTAATTAAAAATTCAAATCCTGCTCCCTCACCTTCCTGCTGTTTCCCTGTGCTCAGCCATTGCACCCTGTTTGGCCCTGCCTATCACATCTACATATGTTACCTGTAAAGATACATTGCAAACTACTTAGCTGTTTGATACTCTTGTATGAATGACATTATTATACACAAATACATTGTATTGTACTGGACAGTAAATTGTAGTACTGAATTGTGTGTGTATGTTCATAGACACATCTGTTGAAAGGTTACTTTTTTTTTAACTATTCCTTTTAATCACAGGAAAGCTTTTTTTTGGTGGCCCGAGCAGCACATCAGGAATATCGGCATTTACACTAGAGATGGGTGAACGTAAATTTATTGAACAACACAAATACTAGCAATGTTCTAGCAATCAGATATTTTAGCTCATGTCCATGATCTTTCAACATTTTGTGCCCATCTCTGATTCGCAGTAGAAGACCTTTCTAGGATATGCAAACTGTTGCTCATACCTCTGCACAGCCAGCAACTGATATTTGAACTGATGCTGAGTGACTGTAATTCCTCGAGTGCGTCTTTGAAAACAAAGGGAAGCTTTTTCATTTCCCTCTCACAAGTCCTGGTGGTCAGCATCTCTTAGGTAGGTCTGGGGAAGAAAAAGAACCCAGCACCCACTGGTTCAACAATACCAAAGACTTCTGAGACTTTCTGACCTCCAGAGAGATTGGGAAGTGAAGATAATAGATCTCGGAAGCTAGATCTCTTCAAAGGGCTGGGTGGAGAAGTCAGATTAGACTTGGGATAACCTTCATAGTCAGGAGTCTATTTCCATATACGAATCCCCTCCCAAATACAAATAATCCTTAAATATGAGCATTTAACTTTGTGGTGGCAACCACTGTAGTTAATTCCTGTTTTATGAATACTGGGATCTCAGATAGTCCTGTGTGGGAAATGTTGGCAAATGCTTAACTTGAATGTATTTTCTCATGCCCCAGTTTACATTCATGCTTTGACTTCTGAGAGTCTATAGGCAACCTTTTTAGGATTTCAGTAAAGAGCTATATTTAGACCAGTCCTTTAATAGAGTACAGTCTTTCTGCCCTTTTCACTGTGAAGAGTGGTGGGTGAGTTTTTGAAGTAGTAGTCTTCTCTGACCATTGGCATAAGGGGGCAATGATCTTGAGCGATTAGGGCAGTGAAGAGTGATTCTGCCTTTGACTAGCCACGTGATCTTGGTCAAGTCATTTTACTTTCTGTGCCTGAGTTTCCCAATTTATAAAGTGAGCATAATAATACTTATCTCCCGCATAAGTTTTGTGAGGCTACTTTAATGTTAGTAAGATGCTTTGAGTTCCATGGATAAAAGGTGAAATATAACCGCATTTTAACACAACTTCATTCCGCCTGTGTGGAAATGCAAGCTGAGTTTTGATAACTGTCTATTGCATTGCCCCAGCCCTTTGCCTACCACACGCATGAAGCAGTTCTTAAGGTTTTAGTGGATCCTCTGCATACTAAGCCTAATGGATTGAAGACATCTCTACCATCATTTGAAGAGAAATATCAGGTTTTATTAAGAAAATGTGAGGGCTTAGAGAAAAGAACAGGCTCTCAGTTAACAACCCCATTGATATCACTGAAAGCTGAATTTAGCCCTTACACTGGAAAGCACAGAAAATTGTTGTATAGACAAATTTGAATTGCATAGAGAAGACTAGGAATAGCTGAGCACTACATTAGGTCAAATAATCCAAAAGTTTTTAGGCTTTTCCTTCAGCGGCCAAGGAATTGGATTTGTCAGCTTTGTAACCTAATCCCTCCAATGGCATCTAAAGAACTCCTTTATTTTCACTGAATGCTGCTGTCTAGGAAAAATACCAGGACTGGAAATACAGGATGATGATGATGATGCAGCAGCAGCAGAATATAGTGGAGGCAAGGAACCCTTTTACAAAGGAGAATATGGAAGCAATTGTCCTGTATCTGGCAAAAATGAAGGATATTCTGAGGAGAAAGTTTCTTCATTATTTTTGGGAAAAGGGCAAAAACATGTTTGGTCAAAATTCAGTCTTACTGACAAATAGCGACAATATAGGTAGTGATGAGCAAGAGTGTGAATAGCATGTACAAACTTTGGGAATCCAGCCAGTAATGTTGTACCTCCTTTGGTTTATAAATATCAGTTACAGACTAGTAATAAAGATTTTAACCCATTAACAGAGCAGAACAATTTGTTGCCTGGAAATTAGAAGCTCTCTTATTTTGGGGGGTTCAGTGTGTCAAAGTTCCTTTTATGAGCTGCTATCTGAATGAATATAGTTGTTCCCTCTTCTCTCTTGTACCAGAGTCCAGATTAACAGGATATCTGCAATTGTAATATGCTTGGTATCACTTGTCTTAGTTTTTATATTTCATTCTCTATGCAATGCAGTATATACAGTTTGCATTTTTTTCTTAGCCATTATGGTATCTGGATTGAATCGGACATATTCAGGATGGGACTGTTGCTGTCCCCTATAGCTTGGGTAGAAGTGTTGCTTTAGGGTTTGGTTATTAATTACTATCTAAAAGCCAAATTTCCAAAATTAGCCTCCAATTCTGAGTCTTCCCCAACAGTCAGTCATGCAAATAATTGCAGATGCAAAATTGGAAGCCAGGTTCAGACTCCTTTCAATGTTACCTCATGCTCCTCCCATCTGTCATGTCTACCTGTTATCTCTTGTCTTGTATTTAGCCTGTAAGTTCTTTAGGGCAGAGACTGCCTTTTTATTGTGTGTACATATAGCACCTAGTGCAATGGTGCCCTAACCTCTGATTGGGAGCCTTACGCATTGTCACAATACAAATAAATATTACTGATAAATCCTCTTTTGAAAATTTGGCTATAGAGGTTAAGGTAATAAAATTAGTCTTTTCTTGTACTCAGAGTACTGGGATATTGTCATGTGACATCTTTAATGAAAGGACAAAATCCCAGTTTTGATTATAGGCTGCGCCTCAACAATTACCTCAGGCCCAGAACTGTTTGGTTCATATTTTGTTTTGCAAAATCTCCCTGCTCTTGGAACAGATTTGCCAGACATGGCGCATGAAGGAAGAAACTATACCTCTTTATACCAGATTGGCCTTCAGACACCTCAGAAGAGGGATGCAAACTGAGAAATGGCAAACAGTTTCTGTAACCTCCCCTCATAGTTTTCTACTGGGGTACGAAACTTTACTTTGCACCCAACTCAGTGTATCCCCCCAGCTAAGCCTTGTTTTCCAAAACCTCAACGTGCATCATTCAAAGAGAAACTCAAGAGCAGAATTTACACTTTGAGTTTCAGGAGCGTGCACGCTCACGCACCCCTAACCACAGCTCACCAAAAAAAAAAAAAATCAAGTTTTTTCTGTTCTCAGGTTGAAACTATGTAAAACTGCCCAGAACTCCAACTTAGCTCAGGCCTACCTATCTAAGTGGCACGTTTGTAACAAAATCCAGTTTGCTTTTAAAAAGGTAAATGCAAAAAAGTAAAGCTTTTGCAATTGGGTTAGGTCTAAATTACAACTACACAACTACTGGATTTGAACTGCCCCCAACCCTGGGCAAGTTCACGTCTGAATCATGATCTTAGGTCATAAAGCTAAGTCTGCTTCCATTATGGATTGATCTGGAACACAGAAAGCACACAACCTTGAATTTTGGTGTCAGATTTTATTCTCAAGAAGTTGAATGGTCTAGTAGTTATAGCATGGGATTGGGAACAATGAGCCTAGATTCTAACTCTGACTCTGCGACCTTAGGCAAGTTCATTTCTCTGTGCCTCAATTTCCCCATCTGCAAAATGGGAATAATACAGACGTTTGAGAGATCTTGAGATCAAAAAGCACCATATCATTGCATGCTGTTGTTGTTTGAGTCCAGATCCAAACACTTGTGACTCAGGGCCTTCTCTAGCTTTTTCAGGTCTATGTAGCACAGTGAACATCATGATGCTTTGATTTTATCACACAAGAAAATCCTGTTAAGGAACAAACATTTTTGTAAAGTGAAAAGGTATAGAAGGTAGTATGTGGTGAGCTGCCCCTATTTTTCCTTTTACAGATCACGTCTTAAAAAGGCCTCAACTGGTCAAAAATGTTGGTTTTGCTATCTTTATTTCCCATCTCCTGCCTGAATTGAAGCTCACCTCTTTTGTGTTGCTTCCAACCCAGATACTGATGGAATATCTCATTCCTCCCTCAACCTCTTGGGGTTTTTTTTTTCTGTTGGATCCTGCTATATTTCACAGAGGGTATGTGTGAGTTATTCAAGTTCCTACACCTCGTTTGGATGACAATGGTTTTGTAATGAGAATTGAGAGCAGCAACTGGCACAACGTGAATACATTCTAATGGCAAGGATTGTATATGAGAATCGTGAAACTGACACCCTTCTTGAACCTGTTCTCTCCGTTCTTTTAATCATAAAATCCAGTTCCTAAAGATGCCCCTCCAGTGCCCAGTGTACAAATGTGTTTTCCTGTTCAGAAAAAAAGAAAAATGAAAATATTTCAGGGAAAGCTGACAGCTTTAACGAACTTTAAAGGTTAGCCCCAGTGCTAGTTAGCATAACTATTCATGCCTCTGTCTATTGAATTACTCAGCTGAACATGCACACAAAAGCAAAACTTAAACTCCACCACCCAGAAAGTGAGCATTAATAATTCATAAATACTAGAGGCTTCTGGGTTTTTTTTTTCCCCCAGTGCATTGGAAGTGTGTTAAGAACTGAATCCTGGTAGCGTCTAACTTCAGAAGCTCACTGAGCAACCCTGCCCAAGAATGTTAATGTTTCCATAAGTGTAGCTACCAAAACATATTGTGGATTTTCATCCCCTCAAGCACTTGTTAGTGTTTCTTTGGATTAGTATGAGGTAGGGCTTTTCATGAAATGTTTAACTGACAGCTTTTATATTTGTATTTCACAAGCCTCTGTAGGCCATAAAGAACTCCAGATTCTACCATAATCCTCTGTTCTGAAGTAAATCAGAACTTTTGAACAGATTCCAGATGCCAGTTGTGGTATTAATGAGGATATACAATCTCCTTGTCTGCCTCGGCTGGATCAAAAGTGGTGGTGATCTTGACAGGTTAACCTGTCTTAAACTTTTTTTGGTAAATTAAAATTTAATTATTAAATCTTCCCATTGAAGGCTGAAGCTATTAACATTTTTTAGAATTAGCCATTTTCGTGGGAACCAGCAACAATGAATGCTGCAGCTGTTGCTTGACAACAAATTGATTTTTAGGCAGTAGTTATGAAGGATCAAAATGCAAGCTTTCAGCGATTAAGAAGGTTTAGTGAAGTACTCCCAGCAGAGAGCTGACAGTACTGGGAGAGACTAGAGCTGAGGAGTTGGCATCAAAATATATAGAGGCATCAAGGCATGGGCTTTCCCTCACCATGATTAATCCCCACTCAAGATGGGTCCACATGTGATCCTAGAGATTGTGAGGCACCCACGGTTGTAGGGCAGGCAGTGACACAACCCCTCACTGGCCTGGATTGCACCCTGGAATGCGACACATCCCTGTTGAGTTAATGGTTGAAGTTATGTTATAAAATTGGTTGCTAACAGGAAGAAAGAGAAAAGAAATAAGACGGGAAAGGAGTAGGAGGGGGGAAAAATTAAGATAGTGGCCCTGATTCTCCTCTCAGTTAGACTGGTTTTACACTTGTATGACTCTATTGGCTTTGATGGAACTATTCCTGCTTTTCACCATTATAAATGAGAGCACAGTCAGGACTTCTCTCTATTGCCATTGACCATTGCTTTAAGTGGAAAGTTTGTTTTCATACTCGTTATGAGCTAGTAAGGGAAAATAACCAGTGAAAGCCTATAGCTGTGAATCTGACATGCACTGAAGATTTTGCTCTTCCTGAAAATAAAAATGTCCCTTTTTGTCTGGAATATTTTTGTGGAAATTTTCCAGTTTTTCAGTGAAAACCACAAAAGCTGATTTTTAACACGTCTTTGAAAACTGGAAAAAAAATACAGAAAACAAAGCTTTTTTTATTTTTGGAAAAACTGGGGGGGGGAATTTAGATATGGAAAATATTCACCAAAGACATTCATGCTGAGCAAAGAACCATTTTTTCAGCCAAATGACACTTTCAACCACATCTAATTATGGGCTTGTTCCTACAAAGTGGAAGACCCTTCTCCTATGCCTACCAGCTTGCTGGAGGCACTCTGCATCACACACAATTGGGGCCCATAGAAGTTGGACTTTTTCTATTTAAAAAAAAAAGTCAATTGCAGTGATTGTCTTTGGAAATGGATGTACTCTGTGTAGGAAGGGATTTTTCAAAACCAAATTCTGCCCTCACACCACATGTCAGTGGGTTTGCGTCATGTGTATGTGAGGTGGAGTTTAACCCAATGTTTGTTGGAAGTTTGAAATAGCATCCAGCTAGTATTATATTTTACATTAGTGCTGAAGGATCAACCAAGAATGAGGCACCATTGTGCTAGGCATGTTACAGACCTGAAGTAGTAAATGGTCTCTGCCCTTAAGTATGACCTGTTGATGACAATCATATCTATCGGAAGCCATTGAAATTCTTGGAACATGGAAATGGGTGTGGGGAAAGGTAAAATTTTATTTTTCACATCTGCAATCAAGCTTTTTGTTTTTCTTTTTTTTTTTTACTATACTATCTTACTTGTATTTACCCTTTCCCCCCCACTGTTACTTATATAGGTTTTTGTTTGTTTATAAAAAATCTGCCTGCATTGGGAATAATAAACCCATCCATGTTTTGCCTCTAAGGTGCAGTACACAGTAGAATGGTTCATGTTACCAGTCAATTGATTACAAATTGAATTTCAGTCTTTGACTTGATTCAGTTTGTCTTCAAATTTAGGCTGATCTTGAAGTGGGGTGGAGGACTCAGTATAAGAATTGTTTTAACTTTTTTTTTGCTACTGTTAACTTTCTTTGTGTCTGAAAGCTATACTGATCTCACATTTCTCTGAGCTTATACTTTCCTGTAGCACAAAGAACTCATTTGACTGTAACTTGATTACTTCAGAGGGCAGGCTATTAGTGGAGTGGGTTGTTGCCGTAGCTGAGATGAGCAAGTATGCTAATCAACATGAGAGTGCCTATCCCATGGAGCACCCAACACTCTGGGATTCTTTCATGACAAAATTCATCTGCCCTGCTTTTTTGTCTCCATTTAAATATTGCCTGTCGTTTGTCTTCTATAAATAGAAGACTCGTATCATATTTCATCTTCTGGAGGTCTACTTGTTCTAGTAATGATTTTTAGCTTAGTTTTTGTTAGGGCATCAAACTACCCTGCTGGCACATCAAACTGAATTTTTAGCTGTACTAGATTATCATGGACTGTGGGCAGTTGCCTCTCAGAAACACTTGCCATCCTAACAAGTTCCATCCCCTCCATGAAAAACCTGCAAGGGTCTAAGCACCAAGAAAGCTATGGGTCCTCAGGATCTTGCAGGTGGCACTCAGTAATTTGTAGGACTGGGCCATGAGGGCATCATGTTCTGGGGTGCAATCCAGACCTGACGGGCTGTGTGTGACTGCCTGCCCTGTAACTCTGGTTGCCTTAAATGCTCTGCTGCTGTGGCTCACAACCTGGACATCGACAGCCAGCAGACAAGCATGCACTGAGTGTATGTGTTTGGCAGCTCTGTCTAAGCACTCTGATTCCAGCAGCCTACTTGTTACACCCCAGCCGCACTCTGGTATCTTACCAGCCTTGGTAATTAGTAGCCAAGTGACTCCAACACGCTCCCATTTCTAAATTTTTCCCTCTCCTGGACCAGTCAAAGGAATAACAAGGTTCCTTTGCTCCTTAAAGAGTCAGTACTCAGGAGCTTTTCCACATCAACTGGGCTTCTGAATTACTTCAGTTCAGACACTGCACTGGGCTGGGTAAAATAAGTTCATTAACAGGACATAGGCTAAGTGATGCCAAGTGAAAGAAAGAAAGGATAAAGATGGTTTCAAGCAAATAAAGGTGAACATTAATCTAGCAATGTATAGCCTTTGAGATGGCTTCTCATCAATCACTTTGTCTAGCATAGCAAGCACTCTGTCAGGATCTTCTGCAGAAGTACAGGGTGCTGCTTCCCTTTGTCTTCCTAGGTGAAAGAAAACTTGGGGTTCTTTGCCCCTCTCTTTTATAGTCAGTGAGCCTTTTGGAATGGATTCTTCTGAAGGTTACCCCCCCAAATACAGTTCATTCAAACTCTGAGGAAGAAGAGATGGAGTCTGGTGTTGAAGGAAGTACCAGGCTGGTTTCTTCCCCTGATGGTGTTTGCTAAAATGCAATTTGATGTGTTCATACTCTCTCTGATGTAAATGAATGGCCACATGATGTGATTGCTAATCAACTCTGACAGCTGGCTGGAGTTGTCAGCTTGTTCTCTCTCTGGGATAAACCTGATTACCCACTCCCCACACTTTAGGTCCACATTTCCTTCATATGTGTATAGTCCTTTGTGCGTTTACCCTGCATATACTATGGAAGAATACTTATCAGTGCATTGTTAATTTTCTAGTGATACCTTAAATGATACATCTGATACAGTTTATGACATAAATGAGTTTGGGTAAACTGAACTGGTCAGGCAGCTGACACTCACTACCAGATGCCAGTGACACCCTTGCTTTCTTGCAGTGGAATGCTGTTAGGGTCACAGAGGGTCAATGACTAAAAGGGCTCTCTTAAATTTTTACCTTAACCCCAATATTTCTTGCAGATTTTTTTTTCCTGTGAGCCAGGTAGCTGCTTCTCGTCTTTGGTCTGATCTTTTCTTTCTTCCAAATTGCTGCTCTCAGGTTTTTCACCTACTTAGCCCACTGAGCATCCTTTTTTGTTTCTTTTCTCCTTCCTTGTATGATTCAGATGTTCCTTTGTGGCAGTGAGGTACTCATCTGCCTCAGTGTAAATACCAAGCAGCAGTTTGCGTCTAAGTATGACAGAAGCATGTGGGTGGGTGTGATGCACATACATTTGTGCATATGTCTCGGGTTTAATTTGGTTGTATTCAGAGAACCTCCTTTTTGAACATATAGTAATGACCCATTGGACTTGTCAAACAGGTTTAAACCTATGGGGACATAGTGAATTCTTATCCTTGAATAACATTAGTGGAAAAGATATTCATTTTTAGCTGATTCCCCTATTCTGAGAGGATGTCCTTTCTGTCTCTGGTGACCTGAGTGCCAGATTAGGAACTCAGTAGGTGCCTCTTTCCCAGGAGCATTGACAAGGCAGGGCAGATTCATAATCACTACGTACTGTTACAAAACATGCATGCAGCACCATACATTTACAAGATATGTGCCCTTCCTGGCAAGCTTAGAATCTAAATAATCCATGACAAACATGAGGCAAAATATAGGACAGCCATTCAGGAAAGGATGTGCATGCAGGGACTATTATTATTAATGATTTAAATTAGGGAAAAGGTGGGTTTAAGTAGGGATTTGAAAGAGGAGAGAGGATTTGATGGATGAGGAGAGCAAAATTACTTCAGGCAGAGGGGTAGCAAGATTCCACATCAAGGGATTTCCCCACTGAATTAACAGGCAGGTTCCTCTTCAGCTGCTGATGCTTTCCACATCCCCTTCAACCCCAATTCCTCATACATCTTTGTCTTCAGTGTGTGTGGTTGTTTTTTAAACATGTAATTTAGTCTGTACGATCAATGAGGCAGGGACCTTTTCTTTCTTGATTGTAAGCAATCATGCCCACTTATGCACTAGAGCCTGGTTGTCAGAGGTGCTGAGAGACTGCAGCTCCCATGAGCTTTGGCTGCATTTGTGAATGTTCAGCATTTAGAAAATCAAACCTGAAATAATCATGATAAATGAAAGGGGCTGTGGCTTCTAATTAATTGGATATTTCTGCCTGAGGGCATATTTCCACTGTAGAGCTACCTTGGGTGATTGGAACTTGGGTTAGCCCAGTGGGGAGGTGAGCAGCCACACTACAAAGCCATACCCAAGTTACTATATCCTAACTGGTGCTGCATGCACCTATGTGCATCACTAGGATTTCTGGTGTCATATCCCATGGTTCTTTGTATTGCAGTAAGCTGAGCTCTAATCTGTACCCCAGCTGGCCTAGGTTTAAAGGACCACCAACCCTGGATGAGAGGGCTTTGTGTGTGAGAAACAGGGAAGTTAGGTGCAACACCCGTAAGAATGTAAGAACGGCCATACTGGCTCAGACCAATGGTCCATCTAGCCCAGTATCCTGTCTTCTGACAGTGGCCAGTGCCAGATGCTTCAGAGGCAATGACCAGAACAGAGCAACTATTGAGTGATCCATCCCCTGTCATCTGTCCCAGATTCTGGCAGACAGAAGTTTAGAGGCACCCAGAATAAGGGGTTGCTTCCCTGATCACCTTGGCTAATAGTCCACTGGTGAACCTATCCTCCAGGAATTTATCTAATCCTTTTTTCTTTAAAACGAATTATACTTTTGGCCTTCACAACACCCCATGGCAATGAGTTCCACAGGTTGACTGTGTGTTGTGTGAAGAAGTACTTCCTTATGTTTTGTGTTAAATCTATTAATTTCATTGGGTAACCCCTGGTTCTTATGTGAAGGGGTAAATAACATTTCCCTATTTGCTTTTTCCATACCATGATTTTTATAAACCTCTGTCATATGCCCCCTCAGTTATCTCTTTTCAAAGCTGAATAGTCCCAGTCTTTTCAATCTCTTCCTGTGGAAGTTGTTCCATACCCCTAATCATTTTTGTTGTCCTTCTCTGTGCCTTTTCTAATTCTTATTTTTTTTTGAGAAGGGGTGACCAGAACTGCATGCAGTATTCAAGGTGTGGGTATACCATGGATTTATGTAGTGCCATTATATTTTCTTCCTTATTTTCTGTCCCTTTCTTAATGGCTTCTAACATTTTGTTAGCTTTTTTTTTTTTTGACTGTGCTACACGGTGAGCAGATGACTCCAAGTGTGATAACAGTTAATTTAGACCCCATCATTTTGTATGTACAGTTGGGATTATGTTTTCCAATGTGAATTATTTTGTATTTATCAACATTGAATTTCATCTGCCATATTGATATTCAGTCACCCAGCTTTTTGAGTTGCCTTTGTAACTCTTCACTGTCAGCTTTGGACTTGCATATCTTGAATAATTTTGTATTGTCTGCAAACTTTGCCACTTCAGTGTTCACCCCCTTTTCCAGATCATTTATGAATATGTTAGACAGCACAAATCCCAGTACAGATCCTTGTAAGAATAAATGGTCAGTTTCCCCTGTCTTTTCCCCTATCTTTTAATGAGATATTGATCCATGAGAGAGCCCCTTCCCTTTTATCCCATGACTTCTTACTTTGCTTAAGCACCTTTGGTGAGGGACCTTGTCAAAGGCTTTCTGCAAATCCAAATACACCATATTGACTGGATCCCCTTATCTACATGCTTGTTTGTGCCCTCAAAGAATTCTAATAGATTGGTAAGGCATGATTTCCTTTTACAAAAGCCATGTTGACTCTTTTTTCCAACATAACTTGTTTATCTGTATGTCTGATTCTGTCCTTTGCTATAGTTTCAATCAATTTGTCTTGTAGTGGAGTTAGGCTTCCTGGCTTGCAATTGCCCAAGTAAGAGACTGAGTTACTTCTTCAGTGAAGACACAACCTGATTGCTGTATTTCAGAGCTCTGCTATAATGATGCAAAAAAAGGGGGGCATTAAAAGTGAAAGTTAAGCCCTGGACTGACACAAAATCCATTGTTTCAGAAGTAGGGATGGAAAGACCAGTTCTGAGCAGCAGGTCCACCAAGGGAGAGTTGGAACCTGCAGAGCTGGAATCTGAGACCATGGGGGTTCTGAGACACTGATGCCTCCATATTACCACAGGCTGGACTCCCATGGGAGGACCCCGTGAGGCTGGGCTCAGTAGGAAGTACCATCCAGCAGAACCTGAGCGGTGGGCCCTCTCAGCCCACTAAACCAGGAAGTCATGAAGGGGAGCTGTCTGAGCAGCAACAGACTGCCTGCCCATCTCTGCTCTAGACCCTGCTTGTGACAGAACCTAGGCTCTTCCTTCTGACCCTGGTTTTTCCTTGACCTTGCTATTCAGTTGCTGTCTGTAACCTGCAACCTTACCGCATCTCCTGGTAGCTTGACTCCTGTTCTGAACACTAGGTCTGACTGCCCATGTCTCAGCTGTGACAGAGTGAGAATCCGAGCAAGAGCCTCTTGGCTATGGAATGGTTTCCTGGTTCCCCTTTCTAGTCACAATATTCTCCGTTGTTTTAACTTGTAACATTTTTGCCTTGCTGATAAGAGACAGGGACACACCTATGGATGAAAGTTAGTCTGCATCTGGCTGTTGTACAGGAACACAGAGGTTCTGCAGATACGGTTGCCAACTCTCCAAAGACTTCAAGACTAATGGAACAAGATAGGTCATGACTTCCCCTCCCCTTGCCTTTTTCCTGGCAGCTGCTGTGTTGCGGTCTTTTATTTCATTTTGGCTTCTGTGGCAGGTCACTCTGATCCCTTTTTGTGGTCAGTTTGTCACACAGCCTGCGTATGTGGCTCTTCACAGCTTTTGCATCTGAGGACTTGATATGTATTCAGCTGCATCAGACTCTAGGTGATGATTCTATTTCACTTCTGACCTTTCTTTCTTTGCTGAGGCTTGATCCTCTGAGGTCATCCAGGACTTCAACTCCCACTGACTTCAATGAGAGGGGACTACCTTCAGTACCCTGCCTGGATCAGGCCCTTAGTTTCTTATCTTTCATTACCATTTATATAGTATTTTTACACTAAGTGATTAGAAAGCGTTGGTATTCTGTTTATTTGCAACTGCAGCAAAATGTTACGTGCCACTGGCTGGAGGACTTCGTTTTTCTCTGAAACATGCAGCACACATGTACTTGCATTCTTATAAAGGGATGATCATGTACTGGAGACTGGAAGGTTAGACTTCTAGTCCTTAGGGAGAGGTAAGCTGGGATAGTGGAGGAAAAGCCATTACTGATGGCTATGTCCCAAGTGAGAGAAGAAAAACTGAGACTACTCTGGAGATGGATTTCCTCTTGAATTTGCTCTGCCCAAGATCTGTGTTGTCTGTAACAGCATGCAATGTGTTCTGGAGCATGATCCTGCCAGAATGTGCCTGTCCACTATGGTTTATGTGAGCACTGTACTGCTGTCTTGCCAATCTTGCACACTGCATATTTGTTTTCCTTCCTGTCCCTTGTCCCCTATTTGCAACAAGCCACTGACTGAGGCTCTCTCCACCTGTGTGTCTGTGATGGCCATAATGCTCCCTTGCCTGTTTTTAAGCAGTTTGCCAAGGACAGAGTATGAATAATAAGATCAGAAACATCTCTAATATAACTTTAGTGCCCCTGTGTGCCATTTTCCCATCATTTTGATGCTTCGCCCCCGCACCCCCACCCCGCATTTCTCTGTAGGCTAGTAAAGAGATTGGATACCTGCTCTGATCTTTTCAATAGATAATAAAAGGGTAATTTACTAGCTGTTCAGATAATTCATCAGAGTAGATGCTGAACCTTCTGTTCAAGCCTAACTCTAACATAATATTATATAATATAATAGCAAATAAACAAAAAGAATTCAGAAAGATTGAGTTTCTAGAGGAAAACCACTCCAACAGCTCTGCTGTAGCAGTTTATGATGCCAAGAGAATTCCTGAGTGGGAATTATATCCTTTTGGCACAGTGGCTTTAATTAAATCATTAGGATTTTGCCTTTGTATTGGGAATACCATTAATACTACAGTAATGTTGACAAATTACCTTGCTTGGTTTAAAGAATTCAGTGGTTGCAATATACTAGTTATTCTCGCTCTAATTTTTTTTAGAAATGGCCATTCCCCACTGCCAGGTAGCTATTTGTACTGCTGCTGCTGGTGATGATGATGAGATTTTTTTTAAAAGGCTTTCAGGTCTGAGAGCCAAATTCTAGCTATCAGAAACAAATTAACATGATTTTTGTTTGTTTGTGAGTGTTCCAGGTACACCATCACCCATATTATTGCTATCCAGAGCAGTAATATTTCAGTGACCAATGAAATAAATACATTGCCTTTTTAATAAATGCCATTGGCTATGCATGTGAATGTATCAGTTATTGTAGCATCCATGATATTCCCTATACAAAGGCAAAAGCCTCATCATGTGTTTAAGCAATCCAAGTAAGGGAGTGTCTTTCATTTCTCTTTTATCTAATCCATTCTGACAGTTATGGATTGCTAGTCATGCTGATACCTAAATGTGGGTAGTGGTGGCAGGTGGATTAGGGTGATCTGTGTGGAAAATACAGTAGCGGGGCCATACTCCTTGACCTCTATGCCCCTCCTCAGAATACTGTTCTGCTACTTGGACCTGTGGGATCTCAGTCTGGGTTTTTTGGGAGCCGGATCAATTGTATTGCATTGTTTCCCCTCCTGTCCATCTCAATTTTTGTCACATGTGAGAGCCACTCAGAACTTGGCCTTTAAAAGTTATGCAGGTTTACTTCCCCAGACCTGAGAAGTGGATTCCGAGGCCATGCTTTAGCTTGGGTTTACCCAGTGGCATTAAGACATGGGTGAGAGGGCAGTGGGGTGAGAAGAGGGGATTTGGAATGTGCAGGGCTGCGGCGGCCAGAGAAAGAGGCAACTTTCCCTAGCTCCAGGGCTGCGGCTGCCAGGGAGAGACCCCTCTCCTTTCCCAGCCCCAGCTTGGGGGCTGCTGCGGTGGGGAGGGGGAGGAGAGGGAGAGACCTCACTGATAAAGCTGGGGTGGGTGGGAGAGGGTACATCCATTGCATTAGAAAGGTCAGACTACTGATATTAAAATGCGTTGCATGCTTTTATATGTAGAACAAAAAAAGTTTGTTTTTTTTTAAATTTGTGTGCGTGTGTGTGTGTGTATGTATATAAACAAATGCTTTTATCCAAAGCAATTTACAATAGTTAGCTAATGGTACAAACAACATTTGGAAAGATCATTAAGTGGTCCCCTGAGACCCTCAGCAATTTTCAAGTGGTCCACCAAAAAAAAAAAAAAAAAAAAAAGTGAGAACCACTGGCCTATGCTAAGGTGTTTCAGAAACAAAAAAGGGTGTCCAAAGTTTGGTGCCTAAATAAGAACTTGGATACCCGAAGTGGCCTGATTCTCAAAGTTCTGAGCACCCTGCAGCTTTGATGGCAGCTGCAGGATGCTCAACACTTTTGGAAATTGGGCCATTTAGAAGCCTAAGTCTAAATACAGGCACCTATTTTAGCCCAAGATTTTTAATGTTTGTCAGTTTGTTCCTCCAGGCTCATCCATTTGACAACCAAAAGGCCTACGCAAGCTGTATCGATTTTAAGTTTTTTGTATTAATGTTGCCTGGTTTCTGTTATGCTGCTTTTGCTTCACATCATTTTATTGCTTATCTAGATGATGTAAGCACCAAAACATGACAGGCAAGATTTAAAAGCCCTCTTCCCTCATCTTCCCACCCCGTCCTTCTGACTTGCCCCAGTGAACTGAGCTAGCTGACATCCAGTTTGGATTTAGTGTGATGGAAGAAATGCATTGTGAATCCCAAAATATGTGTCGCCAATCCGCAAACAGCACTTGACTTTCAGGAAATGTTTTTCTATGAGCGGTCTGTCATATCTTTTGTTAGTACTTTTCTTTCTTTTTAAGTGTTTATCCCCCTCCATGGCTTTATCAAGCAGCAAGCTCATTTAAATAATTGTACAGTCATTTAGTTAATGTGTTCTTTTTTTAAACTTGCCTAACCACAGCAAATGTAGTTTTGATGGCAAAAGAACCCCTTTTATGTAACAGCACTTTTTCTTCCCTCCTCCTCCCCTCATATCCGCCTGCAAAACAAATGCAATGCAATTATTTTACTGCCGAGAAATTAGCTCATTTGCAAATGCCACCTTGGAACACAAGAAGAATGGCATTTATTGAAGCACTAATAAAGGCACCATGTTAGAATAATTTTATGCTGACGGGCCCACAATCACTCAATATTTTAAGAGCTGTCATCACACCAGCATGAGCTGCATGCAAAAGTACAAATTTATGCTGTGACATCATGGCACTAAGAGTATAATTGGAATAAAATTACAATGCTTCACTCTGGCATTCACCGGTGAAGCAGAGCACTTTAGATGCCCACCCGAGGCTGATCCTTTGCTATGCATCATTGTGCCACATAGTCTGTTAACACATGGAGTACCATGACACAGATTTCTGAAGAGCTTGTTGTGTCCTTCAGGTATTTCCAGAGTGAGCTTTCAGTAGGCACTCAATGACCTGTGTTGTTAATATACAGTACACTGCACACTAGCAGAAAGCTTAAAGAATCACAGATAGCAAGAGCCACCATTTTAACTCTTTAGATATGGATAATAAAGCAAGCAGTCACTATACAATGACTGAGGACCTAATAGTATAATTTTTTTTTAAAGTGAGTTAATAAATTCCAGTCATGGCTTGTGGTTAAATGCTAAGATTTAACAAATGAGCACATTTGCATAAGATTTGACTTTTACCACATCTTTATTCTTTATTGTAATGGTGGGCGGACCCTGACAATAGATGTAGGTGAGATATGGAAAAGTGAATTACATGTCATGTTAAGACACAATATTCTGCTTCCTTACTGGGCTACAAGACTTTTCAGCATAATCAGACATGCTTTGCACAGCCGAGGAAGTAGAGGGCCTGATTCTGATCTTAGACTAGTTTTACACTGCTGGCTACCGTGGACTTACCCCAGTCAAGTGAGATCAGAATGAGAACCGTGTGTTTCAAATCAGTGGACCAGATTCTGATTACACTGACATTGGTTTAAATCAGGAGTAACTTTTAAAGTCCATGCAATTTCACTGCTTTAAAAAGCATGTAAATGAGATTAGAATCAGGCTGTGTGTATGGAGGGGAGAGTGAGAGAACAGGAGGGCTGCGGGGTGGGGTAGTCCCATAGAAATGTAAACTAGAACAGTGGCTCTCAACCTTTCCAGACTACTGTGTGTACCCCTTTCAGGAGTCTGATTTGTCTTGTGTACCCCCAAGTTTCACCTCACTTAAACAACTTGCTTACAAAAATAGACCTAAAAATACAAGTGTCCCAGCATGCTATTACTGGAAAAATTGCATACTTTCTCATTTTTACAATATAATTATAAAATAAATCAACTGGACTATAAATATTGTACTGCATTTCAGTGTATAGTATGTAGAGCAGTATAAACAAGTGTATGAAATTTTAGTTTGTACTGACTTGGCTAGTGCTTTTTATGTAGCCTGTTATAAAACTAGGCAAATATCTAGATGAACTGATGTACCCCCGGAACACCTCTGCGTACCCCCCTGGGTTGAGAACCATTGGACTGGAACACCCAAACATTAATTATATCGTGTTCATTATGGGGTGTTGGTGAGAAGGCTGCTAGTAGTTTTCACTTTAAATTTAGGGTCCTTAATATATTTAATTATGCTTAAAGTTGGGAAAATAACTGATTATTTTTTGCGGCGCGGGGGGGCTCACTGGCAGTTCTGGAAAAAAAAAATCAGTGTGGGTCAAAAAATATCTGATTTTTTTGTGTGGGGGAGATTTGAAAAGTCCTTTTCAAGTTGAATGAAAGAGTTCATTTGATCTGAAACAGTTTCTGTGCATTTTTAAAGGGCTAAATTCACAAAACAATAGGAAGTGGTGGTCCCCCTATAGCTTTTTAGCCCAGAGGTTAGGGCACTAATCAAGGTGCAGGAGACCTGGATTCAGTGCCCCTGCCCTGATGCAGGGCAGGGACTTGGGTTTCCCACCTCCCAAAAGTGTGCCCTCACCACTGGGCTATGGGGTATTCTCAAAGGTGTTGGTCTCAATCTGTTGAAGCTGTTACACTTTGCATGAAATAGTTGAATAGTCATTGGGCCAGAGAGACCATGTGTGAGAGTGACTCTCTTGCCTGGTGATTGGAGCACTCACCAGGGAGGTAGGACACCTAAGTTCACTCCCTTTTTATTTTGTGAATGTTCCCAAAATCCCCTTGTGACTCTACCTGCTCCACCCCCTCTCCTATATAATATTTTCTGGACAAAACTATTTGGCAAATTTGTGTCTAATTTGCAAATCACTTTGGATTGACTGAAACTGCATTTTTTTAATTGAACAAATTATTTGTGTGAAATTTTGTCCAGCACTACTTATGCTTTTAATGTGAATGAAATGGGACTGAAACTGTAAGTTAATTACGGACAAACTTATTATTAAAATCATGCTTGCTGAGGTTTGTATAACAAAACATAAATGCACCTGTGACGGGTTCGGTCATAGAGACCCCCTTGGGACTGTCACCTGATGTGCTGAAATTACCTCTGAGCCCATTTTCCCTGATGGCTTGGGACTCCAGAACCCTGCCTTGTTGAGCCAGACAACACTAGTCTGCTGCAACACAGACCCAGGTATGAACCATGCCCCCAAAGCTGCAGGCTTTAACTGAAACCCACTCAGCAGGTTACCTATCTCCAGCACCCAGACACCCAGTTCCCAGTGGGATCCAAACCCCAAATAAATCCATTTTACTCTGTATAAAGCTTATAGAGGGTAAACTCATGAATTGTCTTCCCTCTAGAACACTGATAGAGAAAGATACACACCTGTTTGCTCCCCCAGGTATTAATCACTTACTCTGGGTTTGTTAATAAACAAAAGTGATTTTATTAAGTATACAAAGTAGGATTTAAGTGGTTTCAAGTAATAACAGAACAAAGTTACCAAGCAAAATAAAGTAAAGCAAAACATGTAAGTCTAAGCCTAATACATTTAAGAAATGGAATACAGGGAACTCTCACCCTCAGAAATGTTCCTATAAGCTTCTTTCACAGACTAGACTTCTTAGTTTAGGCCCAATCCTTTCCCCTGGTACAGTTCTTGTTAGTTCCAGCTCAAGTTGTAACTAGGGGTTTTCTCATGACTATGGTGCCTTTGTTCTGTTCCACCCCCTTTTATATCTTTGGCACAAGGTGGGACTCCTTTGTCTCTCTCTGGGTTCCCACCCTTCTTTCTAAATGGAAAAGCACCAGGTTTAAGATAGATTCAGGGATCATGTGACCCGGTGACATGTCCTGTGAGATCTCATTCTTCATTATCCATGTCACCTACACAGGAAGGCTTGTAGGTAAACAGAGCCATTTACAGCCAATTGTCCTAGTCAATGGGTGCCATCAAGATTCTAAACCACTTTGCATAATTACAAAAGGACCTCAGAGTTAACTTCATATTTCTAGTTTTAGATACAAGAATGATGCACACATACAAATAGGATGAACACACTCAGAAGATTATAAGCTTTGTAATGATACCTTACAAGAGACCTTTTGCATAAAGCATATTCCAATTACATTATATTCATATTCCAAGCATATTTTCATAAAGGATAAGGAGTGCAACTTCACAGCGTCTATAGAGAGAAATAGTTTAGGTAGCTGGCCCTCCCTGACTGCATGAATTTGGGTGCAAGGGCATGGTCTAAAGAGCCGTTTATCTCCTTCTGCACCAGCAAAGACTTGTGTTCCCAGCTCCAGCTGAGAGGGTTTCTAGTTGCTGGATGCCACCTAGGATAAGGTTGAGTCCACAGCCTGAGGATCAGGGTCAGCACAGTAGGAAGTGCATGTTTCATTGTTTCAAGGAACATCATATCTCCTACTCTGCATGTTTTCTCAGTGTTTTCTCATGTTTTCTCAATTCTCTGGGCCACTAAGGCCACAGCACAAGATGGCTTTAAAATAGCTGTATGTAGCTTATGGAGAATTTCTCTTGCTTAGAGAAACTCTACTCAGATAGAACCATTCCACCAGCCTTCTGCCACCTCCTACACCAGTTGCCCTCCACACCTTGATGTTAAAGGAAGGGGAATTGGCATTCTTGGGGTGATGAGACATGGGTAGGAAGAGGTGAAGTGAAACAGGGCTCCTGTATCCCTGATTCTCCACTGATGTCAGGTTTAAAACACGAGTGCTGGAAGCTAGAGCAGGCCCCTCACTGGTCTAATTTCCATCAGCTGGGTAGATGAAGATCAGAGAACTGCAATGTGCCCTGTGCAGCCACCACTGTCCACTACCTCCAAGCTGCATTTGGATGTACTGGAGAATTGGGGCCAATGTCTGTGGCCCCTAGAGCTAGTCTGGAAACTTTCAACAAAAGGTTTTTCACTAGAAAATGTTGATTCTTTGAAACATACTTTTTGCGGGACCAGTTTTGACACCACTTTTATTAGGAAAGGTTTCTCAAGTCCAGGATGGAATTTCTGTTCAAAGCCAGAGCAAGAGAGAAAATATTCATGGGATGGGAAGACAATTTTGTGCCCAGCTCTACTGGGGAAATCCACTGAGTCAGAGCACTTCCTGTTTCACTGTCCCGATAATAAGTATGGCTGTAAAATCTATAGATCCCAAACTGTAAACATTGTGGTGTTTATCCTGTAGTTCTCAGTTAATGGTGTTTTCAGTAACCAACTGATATCTATTTATTTATACAGCCCCGCAAAGTGTATGTTAATACCAGTATTGTATCTGATTCTTTACAAACCGTGGTCCTTGCCTCAAGGAGTGTACAATAGAATATTAGACATGATGTGACAATATGGTCCTGATCCGCAGCTCTATTAGAGCAGCTTTGTGCCCACTCTAAACCCAAGCTAGTCATCCAGGGAAGAATCACCCCAGTGTAAGGGGATCTTCTGGATGGGGGACTGGCCTTGTATAAAAGATGGCCTAGGGCTGGAGCAGTGGAAAGGTACCTTAGAAACACCTCCCCTGTCTGGGTTGTACCATGTATTCCTTGTCAACCACAGCAGATAATCAGGGTTTAGCTGTCTAGCTACTGAGACAGTTACTTTAAAATATCATGAAGCTTTTTAGCAAGTGTGATCTCAGAAGCTGGACATTTCCTATGGCCTAATGGATTGGCCTGGGTCCTATTCGCAGCTCTACACTGAATAACTGAGATAATGGTTTTTGTAAAATCTGTTTGACATACACATGTGAAGTATCCCTATGTAAATGCAACACTTTAGTAATATGTCTAGATTTTTCTTTCTTACTTATAACCACAGCTATAAAATCATGGCATTCAGGTTTCTTTTCTTAATGTGGTCCGTGGTAGTGGTTCCTGTTATAAAAACAAAGCTCTAAAAGGGACATCTGTGCCTCTTTTTGTGAGGACCATCCCAGGGAGGGCAAGGTTGCAGGGATCCTGTTCATCTGCCTTTTTGTGTTCCAGACAGAGCCCAGGCAGCATGCTTCTGCTCGCTGTCCCTGAGTGCAAGGGGTGAGGGGCTCAGCCAGTGGTATTCTGAACCCTAAATGGGTATATCCTGATGACTCGGACATGACCAATCCTTTCCTGCATGTCGTCTAACATCTGATAGGCTGTACATTACATCTTACTGAAGAAGGTGTACTGACTGCAGAGATCAGACTGCCCATGCAACTTGACTGAAGTATTCTGCACTATGGATGCAGAATGCCTCAAACCACTTCAGCTCAGCTGGTACAGTTGTTCATAAACCCCTAGCTCAGTTAGTGTGCATAAAGGCATAATTTAAATTCTAAATAGCAAAGAGGGCCTGATGTATAGAAATGGTTCATGCAGTCTTTCTCCTTATATTTCCTCTTGTGCTCTCTTAATGTTTATCCTCACGTCCTGTTTGGAACTTGAAAAATGACTTTAATCAGTGAATAGACATGCAAACAAAGAGAAGGTAGATAGATCATTTTGATTGAATTGTCATATTTGTGTTACAAAGAATCTAATCCCATCTTCTCATTTTTGGACGACTTGCCATTCTCCAGTGAGTATGTGCTGAAATTAATGGTTTGGAGAATATCCAGGGGGCACAGAAATGGGAAGCGCTCCCAGACTTTAAAGGTTGGCAAACATATTGAGGTAGATCTTAAAATAACTGCCATTTTATATACTTTTGCTTTACTCTTCTCCTCCCATTTAATTATGAACACACATGTTCATTATTTTTTAAATACATATGTCTAGATATTTATTGTAGAAATAAACAAGCCCAAATGAAATGAAGTTTACTATAAAAGCTATGAAAATAAACAGCACAAAGAGAGATTTATTTTTTTTTAACCCTCCACGGTCCCCATGCCATGCCTGAATGGTTTGTCACCGGGGGTTCTGTGGTAATTATTAGGAATTATTACTACCTAACACTTAAGTGCCGTAGGCATGTATGTTGTTTTACATCTTAGCAAAAAGACAGGCCGTCTGCTAGACGGAATCCTCCCAAAAAGCTGTTCTGTGGCTACTGCATCTGTATCCTCCACACAGTCGCGTCCTAGTTTCCTGCTCCATCTGCGATACCTGACAGTCAGCACTGGCCTGTAGGCGCTCCTATGGAGCACAGGGTTTGCAGACCCTGAGAAACAGGGGAAATGTGATTATGAAACTAAAAATAATAGTTAAAGTATTCTGTAAACTGACTCTGTTTCCAGGGGCTCTTGAAATGTTCATGGAAAGAGGCCTAGAAAAATTAAATCAAAGCAAATCTCAATTGTGCGCCATTCAGAGTTTATTCTGATGAGGGTAGCATTTCTGTTTTCTAGATGAATGAACCGTGCAGGGTAAGCATCCCAAACTCTAACACCTGTTCCGGCAGGGGCAGTCCAGCAATGGCAAGGCTTCAGGGAAGGCCCTTGCACTTCATTTAGTAACCTATCAGCTAGCGCAGAAGACTCCAGGATACTTTCAAAAGTATCCCCGATTAAACATTGTCATAAGCTAAGAAGAGTAACCCTTCCTAAAATTTTGACCTAGAGTCACTATTAACCTGTTGATGGTTAACCATTCACCACCACCACCTGTTTTTTGTTGCCGTCTCTCTTAATTGGTAGAGTCAAGGAGCTGCAGACTTATACCACACTGGTTTCAAAATAGCAACTTTATCTCCCTTTCTTACATGTGTTAAGTACTCTTACAGGGCCCATCATATACTGATGGTTTTTGTACCAGCTAGGCTCCTATGAATCTCCTTGGTGCAGCAGGAGACCCCATCCATTTTGCTCTGTCCCTGCAAGGGCCTCTGATGCAAAAGGCATTCCAGAGCATCAGTGTTTTGGAGTGGAAAGAAGTTGTAGCAGGTGCTGACTTGTGCCCTGGAAAGTCTGCATCCCTGCAGTAGCCTGTAGTGGTCTCTGCACCTGGGTCAAGATGGCCCCCAGTAGTCTCTGAATAGGAGAGGTGGATGCCTCGCTCCTGTCCCTGCACCAGTGCAGGGATAAGTCTGGCCCACAAAACTCAAATTGATTTAAATGAGAGATTTGCCTCAATAAAGACAACAGGGATGTTGCTTTTAAAGAAGTATAAGTGTTTGCCAGCAGTTTAACTGGTGTATTTTGTAGGCTTATCCATGTTCACCACTTTGACATCCCTGAGGGAAAGATATCAACAATTCTGGGAGTTCGGTAGAATTTCTACTTAAGCATAGGCTTTTTGCAGTAGGAGTTTATGGCTGAGGCAGGATCTCCATGTATGATGTGAGGCCACTTAGCAATTATTCAAGAGGTGGGTTTTTTGCTTAATGTTCTGTAGCTTGTATAAATTGTGTTAGTGAGATCTGTTTTCAAACAATTTGTCTATTATGTGTTGGGTATAGATTTCTAACCTACATAACTGGAACACTCTGTGGGTTTTCCAGCGTGACGCTATCAAAATGAAGCTTGATTGATTCCACTTTACAGGTTTTAAATGCTTTTTTGCTCCTTGACAGCTTTTTTTAAGTATTTTTTTTAAGAGCTTGGCTTTAAACTGGAACTGTTGAGGGTTGCTAGGCCATAATGTAATCCAGACCCCTCTCTGATTAACACAAATAATTGGAAACCTCTCATTCAAGTTTGTAAAGCAGCTGCTGCCCATGCATACTTACCACTTTTTATGTTGTGTTATTTTAATCATTCATTCATTCAGTATTACAGGTCTGTAATAATGTCATACTCTTGTTAATACCCATTTATTGTGTATTTTAAAAGTCCCTTTGTACATATAAGCTTGTGAAGTAAGGGAGCTGAAGGAGTCATTATGGTTTAACAGCTAAATGATGCACCCTGGAAAAATTAAAGCACAATAAAATAACAAAGATTTTCGATTGGATTTGGAGTCTTCGATCCATTTTCAACAGAAAAGCACTATTAAAGTTCCTGTAATCAGAGATAAGGTGTCAGATGGGGGTTTCAACTCTTTGTTTGTTGTTTTTGTTTTAAAGTTTTTACATTGGGGAATTGGATTGGGTCTGTTTTGTGTGTTCTGAACTGTTCCTAAAAAGAAATCGGGTATAAACATCCCTCTACAGTAAGTCCCCTTTTACACTAACAATCCTTTAGGCCATACAGTGTAATTAAGGCTGGAAGTCTGTGGTACTAACTGTTACCTTCAAGCAGTATAATCCTGCAATACTGGCAACTAAGTAAGGTTTTTTTTTATTTTTTCACATGACTTTCAGTGACACAGTATTTTAACCTGGACTGCTGAACCTCCAACCTCAGAACAGAAATGGTTTCTTTGATATATTTTTCTTTTTCTTTCCCTTTTTGATACTTTCCAGGCTTATGAAAGCATTTCACATCTTTGTGAATGCTGCTTGGCTTCATGTAAAGAGTCGAACAGCCTGTGGGAGTGTCAGAAACAACAACAACTTGACTAAGGTGAGTTAGCACTAAAATGCCTAGCAGGCACACTCTGTCCTGTCAAGATGTAGGTTTTGTTTCCATGAACATATCTGATTTGGACTGCTCTTGGGTTCAAGGATTCCTTGATACTGATCAAAAGGGACGTTGTAAGGATCAGTTCTGACAACTAATCTACTGTAATGATTTGGATAACCCAGTGAATGAGTGTTTTAAGGTGTATGCAACATACGTTTGCAATGAGAGAAGTTGCCACTGCTGTTCAGAGTGGAATGTTGAATCTCCCTTCCCCACAAAGTTTAGGAATGGGAAAATATTTTTGGACAGGATGTCTGAGTTCTTTCCATTATAGGAGCAGGGCTCAGCAATGATATTTGGATATGACTGTAGGTTCAGATTTCAAACACGCTCCAAAATTCAGGGCAGGTTGGATTTGAAGTTTTGATTTAGACCATCACAACTTGTGGGAGGAAGTGGGGAGGGAGACAACAATCTCCCCCCCCCCCCAACGTTGTGCCTTTTGGCAACACATACTTTTATGTCCCACTTTTTTATAAATACATTTTATAAGGAGCAAGCTTATACTGATAATCAGAACCACCTTTATTTATTTATTTGGAGGGCAGGTTAATTCCAGCAAGGGAGCACCAGAACAATTTCTCCATGGGAGAGGGGTGTATGTGTGTCAGCAGTTTGCGTCTGAACACATGATTGTTGGTTATGCAGAACTGAGAGGGGTGACTTTCCGTTTAAAGGTGCGATATGTGGTGAGGCAGGGATAGGAATAAGTAACAAACTTCATACTCAAGATCCAAGAAGGCATTTTTAATTAGATTCCTCCCCATTTTTCTATGTAATGATCTTTCATTTTATAAGGTTTTTGTCTCCTTTTTCCTACTCACATTCATTCAGTTTTCTTATTCTGGTATGTTCCATTAAAGCCCCCTGGGCTGGCACTTTCTCATTCTCCATCATCTCTCCCACTTTAGTTTCTTGTAAACTATAACTTATAACTATAACTAAGTAAAAATAACTTGATGAAAACCACTTGGGGCATATAGTCTAATGTAAGATTTTAATTTAAAGGAAAAAAACTTTTTTTTAAGCAATTTGATTCATTTTGGGTGGATTATAGTGTTTTAATCTGATGTCTTTACAATGTACCAACTTCCTTCACAACGCCTCCTAGTGTGGCTGTTGATCAAATAAGCAAAAATCAAATCAAGATCAATCAGCAGAAATGACTGATTGGGCCCATTATCTCCCCCTGCACTGTACAATCTGCTTTTTGATTTTGCGTCAAGTAAAAATAGGGGGGAAGTAGATTTTATTTCCTGAGGGTGTCCCCACAACCGCTTTCCTGTCTGTCAGCCTTTCAACTACCACAGGTGGTGTTCTTGGATCCAGCACAGAGACTGTTGGGCCCAAATTCTTCAGTAAAGAGGGTGAGGGTGTCAAGGGACAGCAGAAGGGTTGCAGGTGAAGCAGAAAGGGGCGAGAGGGGATGAATAGAAGAAGAGGAGGTCAGGGGAATCACAGTAAACCAGTACATCAAGTCATTCTAACTATGAGAATACCCTGATGAGGATGCTACAGGAACTTAGTGGTGATTAAAATTAACCAACTAATGCACTATGCTTAAATAATAGTTTATCCATAGATAATCAGATCTTCAGTCAAATCTCTGCAGCAGGTGATGCCCTTTTTGCTATGGTTGCACTGTGGATGATTGAGTTTGCAGATTGTCCCTTTTTGAAAAGTATCTGCCTGCATAGAAGTGAAAGGTCAGGCTAAATTTCTCAGCACCACTTAGCAAGGGGGCAATTTTGCTGGACCTTAATAGATTAAACCCAAGTGTTTATTTTTCAATCAATTCTTATTGATTCAGAAGACATGGAGCTTTAATTGTATGTTCACTTGTCCTGGCTGTTGGAAGCTGCTACTTGGTATGCTAACAGTATCACAGCCCTAAAGGGCTACATTTTCAAAGCAGGGTGCACAAATCCCATTAGCAGTAAAAGGGGCTGGTTGCTAATGTGTAACTCCCCATGATTTCCTTGAGCAAAAGTTTAGCCTCAAATGGCCACCTTGTGAACAGAAATGTTTTGACAATACTCAAACTGTTACTGCTGTCAACACCTGTTTTGTTACTGTACCTTTTTTTTTTTTATTTAAAGTTGGCTAGATTATCTAACACTCCTACAGCACCTAGTAGAAGCCCTTTATGGTATGGTCCTGACTCATACTGGTGAAACCCAAGCTGATCAATTGTATGCTTCCGTGCTGTGTACTTCAGTCGCTAAGAAGCCACTTGTGATTTTCAGCAGAAGCTGGTTTAACATGAATGGGACCTTTGTGGACCATTTTGTTCTGTCTGTCTTAGGAGCAAATGCCAACATGGTTGAGATCTAGAAATGTGCTGTTCCATTGTAATAGGATATGCATTTAAATTAGAACTATGTAAGCTGAAGGATACTCATGTTAGCACTGGGCTCAGTGAGCCAGTGGGAAAATCTGCCAAGCCTGCCTGAATAGCTGGGCCTAACGGGCTTACAGCCTGGATGCACGACAGACGAAGAACAGCATGTTTTTAATGTAGATATTTTGTTTCTGCCGTACCACTGGCAATAACACATTGCAAATAATCCTATTATTTTTCCTTCTCTTCTAACATGCTATTGCTATATTTATGATTTCACAAAGATGTTATTTCTACACTTCGGGTTTAAAGCTTAATATTTCTGTGACACCTGTCTCAATGTTGTATTTTTGTTTGTTAATCTTTTATCTTATATAAAAAGGTGGATTTCCATTTGGAGCTTAGCTCTTAAAATACTCCTTATTTTATCTTTGAATATGGTGTTTGAGCTTGGATTTTTAAAATCAATTTCCCTCTTCTCTAAATGTTGCTTGAAAATGAACCTTCCTTTTAAAAAAGTAGTATCCTGAAATTTGAAACCTTTACATTTTCATGTAATTAAAAAACAGACTTTCAAAATACTGCATGCAGGTTAGAAAGCTAGTGAAATAGATGTATGGTTTGTTTGTTTTTTAAATTGCTGGATTGTGGAGTGCCTTGGGACAGGGAACACTGTGTGAAAGGTGCCGTAAAAAAGCAGCTTATTGTACTAACATCAAGGAGAACCTTCAAAGATTTATATGCAGACAATAGCTCACTGAGGGAGTGGTACAAATCACATGCATGTTAAATAGAAGGCAAGATCATGCTTTAATTTTTAAATCCTGATAAAATATTTTCATCTTTTCACTCTTGTAGAGGTGAAAAGGGATAGTAACGTCTTGCTACAAAAATAAGCACGTGTCTCAACTAAACAAAATACTACTGGAAAAGCTTAAAATGTTGTTAAACATTAGAACTGCAAGGGATCCATTTGTGAAATTTAGGAGAATGGAGGGAAATAAAGAAGTAACACTTTAAAAACAAAATAGGGTAGGGATGGAGAGAGAAATGGGGCTGAGGAAGGTTTTATATAAATGGCCCTATCTTCCAAAACTTCACTCATTCAAATACTCCCCTTATCTCATATGACCATCACCAGCTGACTTAATAGGAGTTAGCAGGATTGGGTCCTCTGTTAATTTGTAAAGAAATCCTGGGATAGGTTACTATGAAGAGTCTGGAGGGTTGGTTCTGAAATGCACTGTTCAGTAATCTTGCTCTGGATTAGTGAAAATGTACATGTTCAAATATAATGATGGTTTAAAGTCATTCCATGGATTTATTTAAGGTAAAAGCTCAGTTAGCAAATGAACAGGTAAGGCCCAATGGTCTAGAAGCCTTGATTAAGAGTTCCTCGGGATTCTTCACCAGGGGACAGGACTATAATGCTATGATGAAGAGTCAGAATGCAGGGAGCACAGGGATTGCTATTGTTCCCTGCACAGCAGCACAAAGCAAGAGGGAAGGTTCTGGCTTGGCCTTGTGCAGCTGTGTAATGGCTGCTTATAGTCAGGGGCTGAGAATGTAAAGGGGGGAGGGTTTTTAAAAAAGCTCTTCAGCAACTGGGAATTAGAACAGCAGGGGCCATGCTGTGGCCAGATTTTGGCTTCAGGTAATTAAGAGCTGAATTTCTGAGATCAGAGGGCCTGATTTGGATGTCACTTGCACTAGTGTAAATCCACCGATCTGTAATTTAAATTGTTCTTTTATTTTTAGCTCTTCCACTTTAAAAAAAGATCAAGTTTTTAAAGTGCAACTTTCATGTGTACATTTTTCTTTCATTAGTAAATGTACTTTTATGCTCAATCAGAAAATCCTAAACCTAGGGGAAATCCATTTTTAGCCGTATAGGGTTACTTTTGGTACATTTCTATGTATGCTATTTAAAAAAAGGGGGGGGGGGTTAGATTTTGTTCCTTGACCACTCCAAACTACCTTCAATTTCATAGATCCAGTGGCATAGTCCTTATTTTTCTGTATAAAGCAAAGATTTTTCAGATTTTACCAGACGTTCTATCTCTTCTGCGTTGTAAGCTATTTTCTTCAGATAAACTGACTGAAATTGTATTCTTTTCCTTTATGTATGTATTCCCTTGATCTTACATTAAGGATGTAAGTAAAGTGTGTGTGTGTGTGTGTGTATATGATTAGCTAAAAAATTATTATAAATGTTAATACTGTTGCACCTCCGAGAAAAGTGTCTCTCCAGCCTCTGAGAAATTAGTCTTTTGAAACCAACTTCACAAATATATTAAGTAATTAATAAAAATGAGTCTTGAGGGCAAAAACTCACCCCTTATCGTTTATCTACAAGATGTGAGTTCAGACAGTGCCCATACAGATATGTGCTGGCAGTTTAATTAAGGCCAGTGTAGGTGGCAAAGAACCTGCAAATGTAGGCATGTGAATGCTTATAGTATTGTGAGTCATGCCTCACTGCCAAGTGCTTCAAGTGGCTTCCTGGCAAGAAAAGAATAAAGAAGAAAAAGGTTTAGTTGAGGAAGCTGCAAAATGACAGTGCCAATGACCCACAGAGAAAATACTTTCCCAGCCACCAAAACATACCATCCAGAGAAAGAATTGTTGTATGACAGTTTCCTGAGGGTTTTTTTGTAAGTTCCTTAGTTGGGCCCTTAGTTCTGCTGCAAATCCTACCTCGATGCCTCAATGTGGCGCAGCGGTGACCCTGGCTGTTCGACAGCGATGGTAGCGGAGTGCATTCTCTGGAAGGTCTAACCATGCTATTACAGTGTCGGACTGTCAGCCCAGTGAGGGGGTTGCCTCCTCTGTGGAGGGGCATATAATCCCTCTTTCTGAGGCTGTAAGCTAGCTAAATTGAGGAGGTAAAGGTGCCACTGACAGCCCAGCCAGCAGGTGGCTGCAAACAGTGGCTAAAACAACATGGAAAACCAAGTCTTAATTCTCTGCATGTTCCTCGATCCCCACTCCAGAGGCAGTGAGGCATTCGAACGAGGAGAGGCTGCAAAGAATCTCAGGTGCCAGGTTGCCAAAAGAAAACCGGACAACTCTCTCTGTGTGCACTTATAACTGCAGAACACTGACGAAGGAGGAATTGATAAACCATCTCATGGAGGAAAAGGCAAAAACAGCCTGCGAGGTGCTGGGTGTTTGCGAAACATGACGAAAGAAGGAGTTGGAGGTCAGCTGGAGGGATGGAAGCATGGTCATTCTAGGAAAAGGAGAAGGCACGAGGACAGTTGGAGGAGTCGGATTCATCATAAACAAGGAATGGTCTTCGAAAATTGTCTCATGCCCTTTGAAGTCATCGCATATCAGAGTGCTTTACCTCTATTTCGGTTCAATTAGTACCCTCAAAATCATCCAGATCTATGCTCCCACAAGTGCATGTGATGATGATTGATGATGATGATGTGGAAGGATTCTATCAGGAACTGGAGGAAACCCTCGCCCAGAGTTCCACATATACAATTGTGATGGGAGATTTTAACGCCAAGGTTGGAAGAGGGAGAGAGGGCAAAAAGTTCATAGGAAGGTACAGTATCGGAGAACGACTAGCTATATTGGCAGAGACGAGGAGAATGTTCATTGGTAACACCTGGTTCTGAAAGCAGGTCAACAGAAAATGGATCTGTATCTCCCCAACACAAAGAGAAAAAATGAAATTGATTACTTTCTGATCGCTAGACGACGCATCATGCAGGATATTTCAGTAGTGCCATCATTCAATATCGGTAGCGATCATCGCCTACTGAGAGCCAGACTCACGTTCACTGTGAAGGTGGAGAAAAAGGCCCTGTATATGGCAAACAGAAGGCACCAACTGGTAGCTTTTGACAAGGCAATCCTGAAGGAAAACATTTCTAGGGAAGATTGGAGCCTCTGGGACGACTGCAACAACGATTATGAGAACTTCAGTAAGAGACTGAAATTGTGTGTAAAATCAGTTGAGTGTGAAAGATCAAGAAGAGCTAGCAGAAGAATCTCAGAGAATACAAAGACTTTATTGGAGAAGAGGAGGAAAATGAAAAGAAATGGCAGCGACAGCCTTGAGTACTCCCTTCTCTGCAAGCTCATATGAATGATGTTGAAGGAAGACTTTGAGACATTTCGAACCAAAAAGCTCCTAAAGGCTGCTGAAGATGGTGAAAGTCTCAAAAAATGCAAACGGGAACTGGAGTTGTACAGTTCGTCATTATCGGCTTTGAAGAACAGGGACGGAGAATCAGTAACCGATCGAACAGAGATGGAGGCAATCTGCAGCTGTTTGCATCTATACCCAGCTGTTTGCATCCTGTATAGATGTCCCAATGCCATCACTTCAAAAAAACCCGATCAACACATACTCCCGGTTCTCATCAGCGAAGTCTGTCATGCAGTCCATCAAATGAAAGAGGGGAAGGCTCCAGGCAAGAATGGTCTGACAGCAGAAGTGCTTCAGGCCGGAGGTCAGGAACTTTGGAAAGCTCTCACCCAAAGGTTCAGCCGCTACCTGGAAATCCAGAAGATACCATCCAGTTGGAAAGAGTCCAATACCATCTTGCTGCATAAGAAAGGTGATCGGGCGATAGTTCTTTAGATTTTTCTTGATCTGCCTGGTTTCGCGTATCTATAAGTTGTTCACTACAATTAATAAATCAACTGTCGAGAAACCTGGATGAACAGCAACCTAGGGGGGCAGGCTGGCTTTCGAAGGAATTACAGCATGATAGCTCACATCTTCACTCTAAACCAATTACTAGAGCGTTCAAGCGAATACAAGTTCCCTTTGTGCATTGCCTTCATGAACTACAAGAAGGCATTTGACAGCGTAGAGACTAACGCTGTTCTTGAAGCTCTTTGAGAATAGGGCATCAGCGCGAAATATAGCACATTACTAAAGGAAGCAAACTCTGGCTACAGCACGGACATATCACTCCCCTCCGAATCCCCATCGAGAAAGCTGTGAAACAAGGAGACACAGTTTCACCAAAACTATTCACAGCCTGCCTTGAATTGGTTTTCTGACAAGCAGACTTGAAAGGAGGGATTAATATCAACGGCGAGCAGCTAAACTATCTCAGGTTTGACTCACTTTGAACTCACAAATACCGTTGGTGTATATGTCTTCCAGTTTTTTTAAAAAGGGGCTGTCAGAAATATTCATTTGCCACCTTTCATCAGAGCAACTGAAAATGTTTGTTCATGTAATAGTTTAGATGTGCTAACCTATAAGCTGCTTCTGAAAATTTGGCACTTTATTTTTTTAAAAATCTACCTCCAACGTTTTTTTTTTTTTTTTTTTTTGCAGCAATGTTCATATATGTTGCTGCTGGTGCTTGTAACCCAAATACTCCAGCCGAGAACATGCCTGCATGCACACTTGTGAGCTGCATCCCTGGACTGTGTGTGGTTGTATGCAGGTTGCAGATAAACCTGGTGCCTGCTGTGTTCTACTTCTTCTGAGCAAGAAGTGCAGCACTGAAGAGATGATCCATGTGGGGAGAGAACAGGAGTGCTGCTGTTCGCACACATCTCCTGATATTGGGAGTCACCAAGGACTTCTCCCAAATGCTGCACTTTGTGGAATTGTCCCAATAACAGATAACACCCAACTTTACCTGTCATCGATAATTTACACTATCATCACTGCCATCCACATATCTCCCATGTCTAGCTAAGATTAGCACATGGAGTGTTTGGCTGAAAATAAATCCAACACAGTTTGTTTGTAGGCAGAGGAAAATATTTTGAAGAGCTTGCTGCTATGGGGTGTCTTCACTAGTCTAGATTACATGGCCACAAATTGATAAGAATCTGGGATTTTTAGCGATCACTTTATCCCACTCACTGACAAACACACTGTATCAATGCTGACTGACTAAGTAGGAGATTGTGTCCAATAGTGATGACCTGGCCGTGACCGTACGTACCTTTTTATCAGCTGATGAATCGATTATTGCTATGGAATTTACCTGGTCTCAAAAGCATACATCCTGGGGGAAAAGCTGCAACTGATGCAGACAGCACTGGCATGTTTTCCCAACAACATGGGGTACAGAGAGTCTATCACCCTTGTGCTTCCCACTCTCCACTGGCTACCTAGAGAAGACTGAGTCAAGCTTAAGGTTTCAGTCTTTATTTTGATTACATGAACTTGAATGTGAATTGAGGTCAACAAGCATGAGAGTTTTAGGGATGTTGTCCTCCAGGAGCATTTCACTGGCACATCTGCAGGAAATGCCCAAGAGAGAATTGTATTTCTGAGCAATGTTCTGATGAGCATGAGGACACAAGCTCTGGATTTGAATCTCGTAATAAATATGAAACTCCCTTGATTTCATCACTGCAACTGTTTTGCAGGGCTTGTAATAATGTCTATGGTTCAGAGTGACTAAAAAAGGTAAACAAGATGCCAGTGTTCATGGGGATAAACTCTAGTTTAGAAAAATCATTCTGCCTGAGAAGAGAGAGAGGCTGCTTTCTGTGGTCATGGAGAAATTCAGGGTTTCAAAATATTCTTGTTTAATAGATAATGGTAACAAAACCTTTTGCTATCAGAGTAAACTAGAAAAGCTGAGGCAACGCTGTCGTTCTATATTTTGTAATTAGCAGATTCCCGAAACCTCTTCTGCTCAGTTTTTTTTCTCACTTGTTGTTTGTTTTGTTTATACAGTAGGCAACAGTGCCTAGCCAGGGTAATTATTGTGTACTTCTAGTTTACTTCAAATTTTGATTCAGTCAGAATCCCTAAATCTGACAACCTATAATCAAACAAAGGGAGTACTCTAGTAGGTAGGGATTAACAGAAGGGAATTAAACTGTCGTTTTGCAGCAGTTTAGACCAATATGAAAGCCCATTTATGAGTCTCTCAATAAATATCCCTTTTGTTTTGTCTAATTGCTGGTTTGAATGTTTCAGACTCATCAATGGAATTAGGGTTAATAGATGTTTGGTCACGCATAACATGCAGAGGAGGAATCTGATATATATATATGTGTGTGTGTGTGTGTGTGTGTGTACGCGCGCACACACACACACACACTGCACTTAATGAGCTTAGCAAATGTTTGCCATATTTTTAATGAACCCTGGGGCTGTCATTTAGAAATGCTTAGCAACTGCTTTTCCATCCTTGAAAATAGAGCAACTGAAGGACATTAACACTATGTACACCATAAATAAAGTGAGCTATTTAAAGATGCCAACCAGGAGGTGGGAATGATGACATTTTCTGTGCAGGAGCCTGTGACACTTAACACTCCGGGTGTGTGTTAGATGTGTGACAACCCAGATGGGCATCTTTGGTTTCCTAAAGGGGATGGGTGTGAGGTTTTTGGGGACGCTCAAGTAACCTCTTATTTTTTTTAATAAGTCAAACCTGTTTATGATTCAACCTTCAAACTAATTCTCCCCCTGATTTCCCCCACCCCCATCTCCTTGCTAAGTAGTTACAGAGAGGATTTTAAAAGAGCAGATTATTTGTTTGCATCATCTCCTCCTGAGCTCATCATTTCTGCCTTTGCCATTAAGCAGAATGCTCGCTTAAATCAGTGATGCATCAAAGAATGGGCAAACTCCAGGGGATTGATTGCACAGTAGATTTAATGATCCATTCTTTAGCCTGTGGGACCTGAGCCTGAAACCAATGCAGGCTAGAGTAATGGGGGATTATTGGAGCAAACCATGTGTCATGTGGTGTGGATATTTTGACTGGACCTAACAGAATCAGGATTTCCTCAGGGAAGAGCCTGATTTGATATACTAATGCAAAAAATGCCATTCAGATGGATTACCACTGGAACAAGTGAATGATTTTAAGACTTTCAGTTGCCATAGAGGCAGTGGATCTGAGGTCTTTTGTCTGCACATAAAAATCTTTGAGACATCAGCTCTTAAGGCCTTGGGGAAAAAAAAATATATATATATTAAACATAGCCTAGTCTTTAAATGCATGGCCCTGCTGTGATCAGTCAAAGCAGGTCCTGTTGTGTCATGTGGGTAATACTTGTTATTTGAATAGCTAAGAAGAAACAGTATCATTAGCCTAGGGAATTCACAGATGTCACCAGACGACACTGTGGATTTTTTTTTTAAAGCTTGTTTTACTATCTCATTTTTTAGTTAATCCAATAATAAAGCCCCTGTGTACTGTCTCTGGAATGCTGAAGTGAATGCCAGGATAGTGGGGAATTACGTTGTTTTCAAAAAGTGGTGTTTTAAAAAAAGAAAATGTTTCCTACAGCAGTTTTTTCTCCTCTCTAATAAATGCAAACCTGAATACCCTTGATAGTCTGCTGCTTCTACTTATTTTTTAATTTCCTTGCATGGTGCTGCATACCTGGGATGGATAGATCAGGTCTTATTTCTCTTGATCTGCTTTTCACCTAGTGTTTCATGCTTCAAATACATGCTCTTCCTTTTGACTGCTTGGTACAAATTTTCCAAAATCACAAAATCAATTGTATCTATTTACCTTTAAATAAAATGTTTTATAGTGGGATTAGATGATTTGAGTGATTGCTGATGAGGTACCAGGCCTCTGACCTGTGACTTGAAATCTGTCAAAGGTCACCAATGACAGAAAATCACTCCCATCTAATAGCTATCCATGAAATTACTTGCTCTTAATCCTGTCCTTTTTTTGTGAGAAAGTGTTCACCTCACAAAAACTCAGTCACCACAGTTAGCATCAGTGTTGGCTGTGTCTGTAGAGAAGACTGAATACAAATGAAGACTGACCTGATGGAAAGGTGGATGCTCCAAAATAACCGTGAGGCTCAGTGGTGGGGTAACTTGCACACCTATAGCGTATGTGTTTTGTTAGTTCTTTTGATAGGAGACTGTGTATTCCAGTTCTTCTCACATCTTGCATCATCACTGAATCCACTTAACATGGCTTTGTTTGAGTGAATGTGCCTTATTTCAATTGGAACAATAGAACTTTGTAAGGTTATTAAATCCTTTAAAATGGTCACTTATGATTTTTTTAAATTAAAAAACAAAAAGTTTTACAGAGTGCCACCTTTTCTGAGAAGTGAGGACACACCTTCCAATGCCAAAAGTCAAGTGCCAAATCTGACTTCAGCTCTGTTTGTCTGATTTTTTTAAATTAAAAAACAAAAAGTTTTACAGAGTGCCACCTTTTCTGAGAAGTGAGGACACACCTTCCAATGCCAAAAGTCAAGTGCCAAATCTGACTTCAGCTCTGTTTGTCTGCCATAATTGGTGGATGCCAGAGATGATAGTGAAGAATAAATGCCCTGATGGACAGGTAGGCAGTTTCAGGACAGGATTGACTGACCCTGAGAATTCTCAGGCCTACCACCCAAAGGAGGCAGAGGGGACTCACCCTACTCTTCAGAAACAAGGCACAGAGCTGCTCAAGGGACAAATACCTGCCTGTCTCCAACCAAGAGTCCCATGAGTGTGTGTGTATGTGAGAACGAGTGAAATAAGGTATTGATGGGAGAAAGGAGGGGACAGAATAAGAGAGGAGGGACTGGGAGAGTCTGCAGTCATTGCTTTGAAAACTTTAACTCAGACAGCTGTTTGTTCTACACACAAAGATACAGAAAATGTTAGTTGCCACCTCTTAACCCATTGGGTCAAAGGCAGTGGTTCATGCACATGGGGAATCCTCACCAACATCACCACAGCAGAGAACTCTGTTCTTGGAGTAGGCTTTGCTGCTACCATACCATCATGGCTTCTCGGGCGGGGTGGGGGGCGGAGGGGAGTGAAAAGGGTTCCTTTGTTAAACTGCTCAGCACCATTTTCTTCTGCTGCTGTTGAAGTCAGTAGAAGGGGAAGGTGCTCAGCGCCTTGAAGGAGACACTGTACACTTCGCAGGATTGGGCATGGAGTGCACTTTAGCTCAGAGACAGAGTTAAATCTTGAGGTCCTTACTCAGTTTCTGTTCAATTTTTAGTCTGATATAAACTGAGTAAACACCTCCAAGGGTCTGCTCTGTGGCTTAGTATCCAGCATAGGTTGCACTAAAAAAATATTCTTTTCCAAAGAAAGAGAAAGGAACTAAATACTTATCAATCCAAAACCAATCTGAAGAGGATTTGCAAGGTCTGTCTTTTAACTGAAATGAAAACTTTCACCAGCGTGTGACTGCATATATTGTGCACGTATGTGCCTGTTCATGCATACATGTGCACATACACATCATAGAATCCATGAAAAGCTTTCTAAGTTCATCATGGAAAATCTCCTAGATGATGGTCTCCTATAAATCAGTAAGATTGATGCTCTTGCATTGGTCAGCATATAAAATAACATGTCATCAGTACAGAACGTGATGTGCAGAGTATCAGTGTAACTTGAAATTCATAGCACTTTAACACCTGTTTCCATAGCTACAGTGTAATCCAGACATCTGAGAGGCTAGCCTGCCTTTTCCAGGCCTGTCATTTCAGGGAAATAAATTAAGAAAGCTGATGACAAGGCCTGGATTATACAATTTCTTTAAAGTATAGCAACTAGACCTGAAATCTAACCAAGAATGACTGTAGTTCAGATGACATGGATAAAACCCATTTCCTGTAACCTTTGTGAGAAAATTTGAATGCAGCCTCCTATATATCTCCCCCCGCCACCCACAAATGATATTGTATGTTACACCTGGCAGTTGTATTTCTGGCACCTATTTCTTGATTTTTGAGGTGATATTGGATTCTTAAGTGAATGTTTTGGGGAAAAAACGGATGGAAAGATGGGAAGAAGCAGGGGTAGAGAAGATACAGTTAAACGAATGCTAAAGGGCAAATCTTCAGCGCCAGACGCTTAGTTATTTGCATATGTGCAATATGTTTCTGTCTACAGGCATATTTTCTCAGTCTGTGTATATTTCTGTCTCCTATATTTATCTGTATCTCCAGCAACATATGTATACCTATGAATAAAGTTGGGGTGTTTGCTGGATGATTTATGGTACTACTTTAAGGATTCTGTGTTAAATATGCACTGGCATTAGAGAATGAGCAGATCTTGTGCTAGTAGGGAAATGAGAGAGAAACACAGGGACAGGCTCTCAAATTGAAAGCACAGTGATCTGCAGAAGATATGGCTATATCTATCTATATTTACTGTACTTAGAGCACATATACATAATTGTGTGTGCAGGTGTGTTTTCTAGGACACTCATTTTGTAACATTTGTAAAAAGTGGCTGATAAGCCCAGCATTTGCAGCATGGAAGAAAAAAGGGTACTCTGTGAAATGTGCTTTCTCGCTCAAACAGTTCAGTCAAACTGGAGAACAGGAAGCATCACAAGTTTAATTTAAATCTCTTTATCGTTCCAGGGATTTATTTTGTGAAATTCTAGAGGGAGGAAGGAGAAAACTATGTGAAGTTCTCATAGCTGGATGAGTTACAGTGTATCCTAATATAAGCATGCAAAGGGATTGTGCAGTTGAACTCTTCCTTTATACCTACATCTGCAGGATCAGGGCCATATTTAGCAAATGGTGTAATGCAAATCACATAAAAAATCTAGAATGGAGGGGAAAATGCATTCCTTAGTAGCTGCTGATGAGTTCCTGAACATTTAGCACAATGTAATTTGTAAAGCTAAATCTTGCTTGCTTTACTCAATCAGTAGCTACTGAAATAATAAGTCTGCTTGCATGAATTTAGAGATACAAGGTAGGTGAGGTAATGTCTTTTATTGGACCTCATCCACCTTGTCTCTCTAATATCCTGGGACCGACATTGCTACAACAACATTGCAGACACGCATGAATTTAGGCAAGCAAGATTTATTTTGTACATAGTAGTTTAGATGCAGTAAATTTCCCTGGCTTCACCTCTTATAAATAAATCATTGTCCTTGGCATTAATTATAGCGGCAGTGCCACTATGGTCAAGTGGTCTGCTTTTTTTTTTTTTTAATAACCTACTGTAATGGATTTATAAACATTAATTCTGGGTTGAAACATGGCTTCTCACCTTGAAGGAGAGTGTGAGTTGGATTCAGGAAACATTTTTAAGAATTTTTTTATAGCTTTTGCATGCTAGAAAATATGAATTTTTAACATGCATTATTTTCTCCTCTAAAACAGATAATTGTTTTAAGTGGTGATTTGCAGTTGATTTGTCAGTTAGATGAAATAATTAAATGTTTTTCCTCAAAAGTTATGAAACCCAGTTTAGCTGTAACTCCACTTTCACCCCCACCTCAAAGCAGTGTTGCTGTACATGGGTAGAGCTATTCCCCCCCTCCCCCCCCGCCATGTCTATGTAATATAGAGTTTTAGTGTGCAAGCTTTGACCTGACAGGTTAAAACCATTACAGTCTAATGGGTCAATGATCCATAAGCTAAACATTCTCAGTTTAGGCCTTGACCCAATAAACTGAAATGTCTCAGTATGAGCTGTTATGGACTATTGAGTGAATAATAAAATGGATGTTTTGCAGTGCCTGTGTAATTACTTAATAATTGAATAGTCCAACATATCTCTGAAGGTAATGTTGAAAGTAGCAAGTAAATAATACATCTTTGAGCATCTTTTATTATTTCTTTGTTTTTAATTTTTTAAATGTACTGTAAAGTTTCAAAACAAAGGAAATAAAGCTCTAAAAGACAACTGTATGCAAGTAGCTTCAATAATCTGCCTTAATCCCATATCCAATACCCTTTGTCTAATTCATTGTTTTGTCTTCCTTCACTTCTGTTTCCTTTGCAAGTGAATTCTTAGCTCTGAATTTCCTTGCTTTGCTATTTATATTAAAAGTGGCTGAAGTCCATCAAAGGCCCTGTGATCAAGTGACTTCAGTGGGTTTGGGGTATGGGTTAGGGACCTGATCCAATGTCCTATATGGTTAATTCCCCACCTACTGCAGTGGATATGGCAAACTCTAGAAAGCTACAGAGTTGTGCACCTCTAAATGGAGGTAGTGTACTTCCTGGAGTGAGGCAATAAGCATAGTTCTACCACAATTTGGAGAGCAGGAGTTTTTTTGGATCTTTTGGTTTAACAGTACCAATATAGTTCAGAATAAAATGTATTTGTATGTGCAGTGAGGACCTTCAGAATACAATACTTAAATGGCATTATTTTTCAGTAACATACAGCACAATGCATCAGGTACATATGATCCTTTTGATAAAGCCAAAAAAAGAAAAGTTTTGATCCCACTTGTCAGGGAAAATGAGGAGATCCTGTGTTGTCTCAGCTTTGTCCTTGATCAAACAAATCCTAGTAAATGTAGTAGTGAATCTAGTGAAACAATGAGTGCAAATTTTATTAGAGGAGGAAAATATTTAGATAATTATAATCCATTCTAGTTACCACATGGAGCATCTGAACAACATCATTTGGGAAGTCTTAAATTACTGCAGGTTTACTGAAGAAGAATCTGAGATCAAATTTCTGGGCTAAAAATGTTCACCTAATTTTAAGATATCTCGAGTACGTTGACTTTTTTATGGGTGTGTGGACTTTGTTCTCAAATTAATTTGTTTATCCAGCATGACAGTATGGAGCCTGATAAACAAAGCTGAGGAAAATACCACTTGGCATGCAAGCTCTCATATAGAGTTTACTGTGTAACTTCTATAATATGTATTTGATATTGTCTTATGTATCTGTTTGAAAAACAATAAAATATTTAAACAAGGCAAAAGGTCCCTAAGCTTCCTAAACTTGCAAGCTGATAAGGCTTAAGTAGAGTTACTTGCTGCTGTTTTTTAAATATGCCTGTTCCCAACCCTCTCCAATGGGACTTTGAGAGGCTCTTGCATTCTGAAGGAAAATAATCACTTTTTCGGTCAGCATATTTAAAAAGCACTGTTCTTCTTTTGCCCTCTCAGCTGTAGAATCTTAACCTTGATCCCTGTGTTTAGGACCAGTTCACAAATATTTCCCAGATAAATCTGTACTGTCTCAATGTTTCTTCCCAGCTGATTGCTGCTCATTCATGCCAGTCTTATGTGACCACTTCAGTCTTTAACTGGCCATTTCTAAATGGCTTTTCAACCCAGGACATTTGATGATAAATGAGGAAGCTGGCAGTTTTTACACCTGCCTGAAGCATTCTAATTGACCTAGCAGAAAGGAATAAGTTGCACCGAGCATTAGTTGAACTGAAGGCCACAGAGGCATGCCTGCCTGTTTTTATTCTGTATGAGGGCTTGTATTGCATAATTTGAATCTCTGATGACCAGCTCTCTTCAGCTTTATTGATAAGAGATCAAGTATAGTTTTAGTCCAGTTTTACTTTCCAGATGAACTATGGTGTATACTAGATAGACAATATTTTCCTAATCTGGGGATGTAAACTGTGCCAATGAAACTAGAAATACAGGATATGTACCCCCTACAGGTTGTATGTATACAGTATATTTTGTGGTGCAGCTTAGGTGGCTATATTTTGAAAATGTCTAGACTTTTTTTAGTTTTTACCTTAACCAGGGATAGACATGGATTTTGAATGATTGGACAAGGAGGCTCCCACTCTTTGTCCCTGAACCACTGACTATTTCTAGATTCAAATATTTTTGAAGGTGAAATATTTGTAGAAAAAAATTACGAACATTCAAAGGTTAAATAATCCTAGAAATATAGGGCTGGAATGGATCTGAGGTTAATAAATCAAAATATTAACTGTTAAAATTAATTTTTTTTGCTAATTTTAAAATGCTCTTGGTAGACATTTGTCAGTGTTGAAATGAAAGGTATTAGATCGATTTGAATCATATTGCTGTCAAATAGTAAATACTAAACCTTTTTTTTTGGGGGGGGGGGGTAGATGTACAGGCTGCATCCACACAACACACAGACAGCTGCATATGTGGCCCACAATTGTAAATAACCTGAGAACCACTGATCTAGATCACCCCTGACAAGCATTTCTCCAACCTGTTCTTAAAAGCCTCCAGTGCCAAGATTCCACAAGCTCCCTGTGTAACCTGTTCCAGTGCTGAACGATGCTTATAGTTCGTGGTGCTGCTCTTTCAGATTCTGTGTGGAAACAGAAATTCCAAAATAGTGCAAGTCAGACTGTGGCTTATTGGTATTTTTAACCTGTCTAGAAGCAAGAAGTACTGGAAATCTCCCAGTGAAGATTATTCATGTGAGTTTCCAGCTAGCATTGTCATGCTCCAAGAGGTTTTGTTTAAGCTTCATGTAGACATATGAACATTAGGGTGCTTACAGACTGAATCCAAGCACTAACCATGTTGAAGTATGTCCTTCAATCAGTAGGATATGCTCATTATATATAATACAACCTGGGTGGAATTAAGTTCTGTGCAGAAGGCTGGCACAATGCCTATACTCTCACATATGCCCTATTTGATGGACCAAATGGAGCTAAAGTGGTTCACAGGCCTTATGCTAGTCCTGTGCACAGGAATAAATGTTACCCTAGAAGCATGATATTCTAAAATGCTTTAGTCAATTGTGTGTGCACATTGAAATAGATGACGATCTGCCTAAATAGCCAATTAGATGCACAGTTACCTGACTGGCATATACAGCCAGTCATTGTGCATGCAAATCAGATGCTCAGTTGTGTGCCCAATATTCAAATCAACCCCTTTGTCTCAGTGGGAGCCTATCATTCTCATTTATATACTAATCAACACTTTTTTTTATCCTGATCAGTCAATAATTGTCATTTCTTCAGCTTGTTGTTTGAAGCCTCTAATGAATTTACCCCTGAATTGCAGTTTTAATAATGCACCAAATAAGCAAAGTGATTTGATTGAGGCAAGACTTCATTGATACAGAACAAGCAAAACCTAGACGGTCTAAAGGATCTGTAGACCATATTTGCAGAGAAAGAGAAGTTGTTACATTGCAGAAGTAATTTTAAAGGGGATTAATTACATATTACAGTGATAGTAGGAAGGCAATCATAAATCTATTATTTACTGAAGCGTCCTTTTCATCAGTGTATACATGTGTGCTCTTGCCAGTTAAACACTTGTTGATAGTTATGAGATGAGAAATGTAATAGCCAGCAAGTGATGGCACCTACCAAATGAACCAGATTGCTGAACTCTAAAAGCTAAATCTGGAAGGTGAAACTTGAACCGCCATTTTCTAGTTCTAGACAAAAGAAAGTGTCCAGAGTATCTCTAGTTTGCTACGATATTTTGAAGTTTTCTGTTATGCTGATTTTTTTTTTAGTATGGCTTACACATTTATCATCTATATCATAATATAATGTGTCCCAAATTTGGTATTCCAGTAATTGGAGCACTATGCATCTAAAAATAAGGCCAGAATTTTCAAGAGCGCGGTACTTGCAATCAGGGCCATATTTTTCAAAAAAATCTTAGAATTGTGGGTGCCAATGCCTCTTTTCACAACCTGGCTCTTATTTTGATGCCTAAATAGGAGTATTTTAAAAATCTGTCCCCAGTTGTCAGTGCTGAACACTTGAATGACTTTGGGCCAGATTTTCAAATTTCTAAAATTACATAGCATCAGGAACATTCTTTTTACCTTGGCTGGGGATTGAGGATTTACAGTAGTGTTCCCCCTGCATTGTCTGTTGAAAACATTTTTTTTTTTTTGCTAACCTTTACCACAGTAATACCAAATTTCTGTCTAACAGACAATATGTAATTTTCTCTTTTATGTTCTCCTTTAACATCCACTGCATTAATTCTTGAAAAGACTGTTACATTTTTATGTAGATATATAAATAAAAAATAAGTACAAAGCATTAGCCAGAGAATTTCAATGCTCCTTATCTATAAAGAATGCCTAATATGTTGAAAGAAATATTTGCTCTAGACGTGCTCTAGCCCAGTTACTACTACAGTTCCCATTTAATAGCAAATCTCATTGAATGGAAAAGGAAATTTCTATACACATCAGTTTTATACAAATGTGTCCATTTAACATTAGCGGTCATTAATTTTCCCATTTTATGTCAATTAAAAATCACTCTTTGATATTCAAACTGCTTTCAAGGGCATGTTTTTCAATCCAACCATTGATTATATGTACCCATAGTTCTGTGAGGGCAATCATGTGTGCCCCAAAATTTGGCATTTGATACACAAATGGTATTTAACTGCCCAGATTGTGCCCAAGGACACCTCTTGCATGCACAAAATATATTTTGCAATTATGCTGACAAAATGTGTGGTACAAATTTAGAAGCCGTTTTTGCAAATGTGGCTCTCCTAATTACTATTATTAATTTATTGCACATGATGTCATGTGCAAGCAATTTCCAATTTTTTGTTTTTGTTCTAATTGAATAATTTGCATGTACATGTGCTATAGAACAAAGATTTTAAATTTTTAGCAGTAAATACCTGAAAAATTGAATCTGCTTTGATGATTTAATGTTCAACTTGAGGACGGTTAAATCGCTTATTGGAAAATCCTGGATAATGTTATATAATGTTGTGGCAAATTGATATTACTATTAAGCCGGTCTGATTGTTATTTTATGATATTATTTATACAAGACCAGTATGGAGAAACTCCTTCAGCTGGGGTAAACTGGTATAGCTTCACTGATTTCAATAGAGCTATGCCAATTTATGGTAGCTAAAGAACTGACCCTCTCTGTTAAATCCTTTTTTCTTTTAAAAATTACAATGAAAATAGTAAAGCTTGCAATATCTTATCACTTCTACATTCACTGCATGATGTTAAACAAGTTGTTAGTGACATGTCTTGGGTTATGCATTTAAAAACATGCCATTTCCCTTTGGGTGCTCAACTGCCACCTGCTATAAACCAAACATCAATATATTTTTATATATACACCGTGTAACACAAACTGGTATCTCTTGCATCTTTCACTTGGCCCCACAAACCCCCCCACCTTAATGCCAATTTCTTTGACTTTATCATAGAATCATAGAATCATAGAATATCAGGGTTGGAAGGGACCCCAGAAGGTCATCTAGTCCAACCCCCTGCTCGAAGCAGGACCAATTCCCAGTTAAATCATCCCAGCCAAGGCTTTGTCAAGCCTGACCTTAAAAACCTCTAAGGAAGGAGATTCTACCACCTCCCTAGGTAACGCATTCCAGTGTTTCACCACCCTCTTAGTGAAAAAGTTTTTCCTAATATCCAATCTAAACCTCCCCCATTGCAACTTGAGACCATTACTCCTCGTTCTGTCATCTGCTACCATTGAGAACAGTCTAGAGCCATCCTCTTTGGAACCCCCTTTCAGGTAGTTGAAAGCAGCTATCAAATCCCCCCTCATTCTTCTCTTCTGCAGACTAAACAATCCCAGCTCCCTCAGCCTCTCCTCATAAGTCATGTGCTCTAGACCCCTAATCATTTTTGTTGCCCTTCGCTGGACTCTCTCCAATTTATCCACATCCTTCTTGTAGTGTGGGGCCCAAAACTGGACACAGTACTCCAGATGAGGCCTCACCAGTGTCGAATAGAGGGGAACGATCACGTCCCTCGATCTGCTCGCTATGCCCCTACTTATACATCCCAAAATGCCATTGGCCTTCTTGGCAACAAGGGCACACTGTTGACTCATATCCAGCTTCTCGTCCACTGTCACCCCTAGGTCCTTTTCCGCAGAACTGCTGCCTAGCCATTCGGTCCCTAGTCTGTAGCGGTGCATTGGATTCTTCCATCCTAAGTGCAGGACCCTGCACTTATCCTTATTGAACCTCATCAGATTTCTTTTGGCCCAATCCTCCAATTTGTCTAGGTCCTTCTGTATCCTATCCCTCCCCTCCAGCGTATCTACCACTCCTCCCAGTTTAGTATCATCTGCAAATTTGCTGAGAGTGCAATCCACACCATCCTCCAGATCATTTATGAAGATATTGAACAAAACCGGCCCCAGGACCGACCCCTGGGGCACTCCACTTGACACCGGCTGCCAACTAGACATGGAGCCATTTATCACTACCCGTTGAGCCCGACAATCTAGCCAGCTTTCTACCCACCTTATAGTGCATTCATCCAGCCCATACTTCTTTAACTTGCTGACAAGAATACTGTGGGAGACCGTGTCAAAAGCTTTGCTAAAGTCAAGAAACAATACATCCACTGCTTTCCCTTCATCCACAGAACCAGTAATCTCATCATAAAAGGCGATTAGATTAGTCAGGCATGACCTTCCCTTGGTGAATCCATGCTGACTGTTCCTGATCACTTTCCTCTCATGTAAGTGCTTCAGGATTGATTCTTTGAGGACCTGCTCCATGATTTTTCCAGGGACTGAGGTGAGGCTGACTGGCCTGTAGTTCCCAGGATCCTCCTTCTTCCCTTTTTTAAAGATTGGCACTACATTAGCCTTTTTCCAGACTTTATCCCATTGCCAGAAGCAAAAAGATTCATTATGAATTGTCCTGTTGTTGCTGTCTCCTCTTGATTTGTGTTCCACTGATGAGCCAAGATGCTGCTGTGAGAAATTCATAAGAAAAACAAATATACCATAAACTAAATTGTTCTTGAGACTTATGTTCACAAACAGAACATATGGTGGTCTTACTTTTGATGTATAACTTATTTCTATTCATTCTGGATGATCTTTCATAACTCAATCATTCTGCCACTCATGAATTATGAAATCATTAAAATTTGTATAAATGATGTATTTCACATGACAGATAATGTGTGTCCATTATGGGTTCAAACTGCAAAATTTGGGTTTAGATTTCAAGCACTCTAGAGTTTGTGGATTTTCATAGCCATGATTTTTGATTGGGCAATTTGCAAAATTTAGATCTGGGTATGGCTTTCAAACACCCCCAAAGTTTGTGAATGGGTGTGGATGTCCAATCTAATATCAGTTACAACACTGGTCTCTTTGTCCATAAGTTCCATAAATGGATTTGAATCATGTTCTATTTTTTTCTTTTGACACTTGCAATTATCATATTGGGAAGCCTATGTGACTTTAAGGGGAAAGATATGAAGTTCCTTTGATCTATCCTCAGAGCCTTTGATGCTCAAGATTCTGTTGCTTGTGACCTATCAGGCACACATGTTTTTTCCTGTGTTGGTTCATTTCTGACTCCCCCCCACCCCTTTTTTTTTAATCTTAAAACACCAAAGGCTGCCTCCCCACCAACTTCTGGCACATTTGTGTGCCAGGGAATGGAAATAATCTACACTCTACCGAGAGAAAACAGAAAATAAACACTTCAAAATCCATTAGACTGGCCGAATTACTTCTAGATTTTTCTGAGAAATAGCAAAGGGATTTCTTTTTTGTATTTGATATCATTTCTGGGTATTGTGCACATGTTTCTAAATGATCGTGCTGGTTGCAAATAAAGACCTTGAACGGTTTATACTGATTTATATTATATGAGAGAAGAAACTTATTGTAACAGGCATCCTTCAAGGTTTAGTTTAGATCTTCTTTTATTTGCTAGATATGTGAATGAGCTTGATTTATATAGGGAAGGCATGTTTTGTTTTGTTTTTAAGGCAGTCCCTCAAAGCTAGCTCTATTGCTATGTTAAAGACAGTATAGAGGGTTATGTGACTGCTACTATAAAATTAGTTTGCAATACAAAATGCTATTTTACTACTTACATGTGCACACAATGTCATTTGTGGTGTTTGGGTTCTTTGCATGTTTCGTATTCTGTAGTAGTACACTAATGTCTTCAAAAATATAATTTTTGTAGCTGACAATTGTGTTTAGTATAAGATTGCAATCTTGTAATAAATGTCAATAGAATGTCAGCAGATGGGAGCAGCCCTTTCAAATAGACCTTGGTTCTGCACTACCCTGATTTTGGCAGCAAAACAACCCAGGACTTGTGGCTATCATATGGCATGCTGGGAAAAGGCATATACTATATGAATCCCTCCCTTATCCTAGAGAGAGAGAGAGTTGGAAGTAGTGTTGGTGGGTTTTTTCCTGAATGGGCTGAGGAAAGAGCCTTGGAGACAATGTTTTCAAGAGGTATGTTTCCTCTGGATGAAGGAAGTGACTCTGGACGTTGAAGCAGTGTCTACAGAAACACCAAGGCAAGTATCTGCTTCTTTTCAGGGCCTCAAAGTTGGGGCTTCCACTATAGTAGGTGAAGTCCCTGTCACCAATTCTTCCCATTGGTCAGGTGGGTGTTTTGCTATAACTCACTAGTGAGCCTGGGACCACTCCTGCAGGACAAGTTGAGCCTTCAAAAGAAACTCTTGGGAATAAGGAACGATTCCTGAAGAGGCTGTTGAAGGTTTTGTAGCCAGGTTGGCTTTCACTTACTTAAGCATCTGTATTGTACTATGTACATTGTCTTGGCATTATTCATTGCACAAGACATTGATGTTGTGGAGAAACCGTTTCAGATTATTTTCAAACCAAGAATAGTTTTTCTCAGGTGTTACCCACAAGAAGGGAGATTTGGTACTGAAACTTTACTGTTAAATGTGTCTCTCATGCAGTAAGTGCAAGAAAATACTTTCACTTGTGGGAAAGTCAAAAGGCTATCTCTATGCGGCTTTATTCCAATGGCTTATTTTCACTAGTTTTATTATGTAGACGCTGTGTTAAGTGGCCATATTCCTGAGAGAAAAGTGAGAAGGGAATATAATTAAATAGTTTTAAAAAAGCCTGCACAATTTAATCAGAAGATAAGACTGGCCACACTGCATCAGACCAGAGGTCCATTTAGCCCAGTATCCTGTCTTCTGACAGAGGCCAATGCCAGCTGCCCCAGATGGAATGAACAGAACGTGTAATCATCAAGTGATCCATCCCTTGTCATCCTTTCCCAGCTTCTGGCTAGGGACATCATCCCTGCCCATCCTGGCTAATAGCCTTTGATGGATCTATCCTCCAAGAACTTATCTAGTTCTTTTGTGAACCCTGTTATAGTGTTGGCCTTCGCAACATCCCCTGGCAAGGAGTTCCACAGGTTGACTGTGTGTTGTGTGGAAAAAAATACTTCCTTTTGGTTGTGTTAAACCTGCTGCCTATTAATTTCATTTGGTGACCCCTAGTTCTTGTGTTATGAGGAGGAGTAAATAACACTTGCTTATTTACTTTCTCCACATCAGTCATGATTTTATATCCCTCCTTAGTCATCTGTTTTCCAGACTGAAAAGTCCCAGTCTTATTAATCTCTCCTCATACGGAAGCCATTCCATACCCCTAATCCTTTTTGTTGCTCTTCTCTGAAACTTTTCCAATTCCAATGTATCTTTTTTGAGATAGGGCAAGCACATCTGCATGCAGTATTCAAGATGTGGGTGTCACATGGATTTAGGTAGAGGCCATATATTTTCTGTCTTATCTATCCCTTTCTTAATGATTCCCAACATTCTGTTTGCTTTTTTGACTGCAACTGCACGTTGAGTGGATGTTTTCAGAGAACTATCCACAACGACGCCAAATCTTTCTTGAGTGGCAGCAGCTAATTTAGATCCCATCATTTTATATGTATTGTTGGGATTATGTTTTCCAATGTGCATTACTTTGCATTTATCAACATTGAATTTCATCTGCCATTTTATTGCCCAGTCACTCAGTTTTGAGAGATCCTTTTTATAGCTCTTCGCAGTCTGCTTGGAACTTAACTACCTTGAGTAGTTTTGTATCATCTGCAAATTTTGCTACCTCACTGTTTACCACTTTTTCCAGATAATTTATGAATATGTTGAATAGGACTGGTCCCAGTATAGACTCCTGGGGGACACCACTATTTACCTCTCTCCATTCTGAAAACTGACCATTTATTCCTACCTTTTGTTTCCTATCTTTTAACCATTTACGAATCCATGAAAGGACCTTCCCTCTTATCCCATGACTACTTGCTTTGCTTAAGAGCCTTTGGTGAAGGACCTTGTCAAAGGCTTTCCGAAAATCTCAGTACACTATATCCACTGGATTCCCCGTTGTCCACGTGCTTGTTGAACCCCTCAAAGAATTCTAGTAGAGTGGTGAGGCATGATTTCCCCTTTGCAAAAACTACATTGACTCTTCCTCAACAAATTATGTTCATCTATGTGTATGACAATTCTGTAGTTCTATAGTTTCAGTGAGTTTGTCTGATATTGAAGTCAGGTTTACCGGCCTGTAATTGTGAGGATCACCTCTGGAGCCTTTTTTTAAAAATTGGCATCACATTAGCTATCCTCCAGTCATTTTGGTACAGAAGCTGATTTAAATGATATGTTACAAACTACAGTTAGTAGTTCCGCAGTTTCACATTTGAGTTCCTTCAGAACTCTTTGTTGAATACCATCTGGTCCTGGTGACTTATTGCTGTTTAGTTTATCAATTTGTTCCAAAACCACCTCTAATGACACCTCAATCTGAGACAGTTCCTCCGATTTTGTCACCTAAAATCATAGCTGGATTTAAATAATTTAGGTGAAGTAGTGATGGCAGTATTCAGCTGGGTACAGTTCATTAAAGCTGCATTTTTATTTATTTATTTATTTTTGGATCCTCTGCACTTCTGAAATTTTTTTTTAAAATATGAACTCAAAATCAAATACAGAAGTGAATTGCGCATCCAACCTTCTGGAGGTGAAAAGCTTTCCATCCTTCTGTGGAGAAGTGGGAACACTTGTAGTATTTTGTACCTCTGTGATGTTACCCTGAATGCATAGCTAGATCAAAACCAGGTTGTTAAAAGAAACCAGGCAGGAAAGGTAAAATAATGATGTAGATAAGAGCATCTTTTTAAACACAATAACCAGGTTTTATAGCGATGAAGGAGGATTTCTCAGCCTCAGCTCTGGACACAGGGCTGTTTGGCTAAGGCTCAGAAGAGAGAGCACAAAAGGCACTGACCTATTTCAAGTGCTACACTATGGCGTGGTGGGGAGGATGTGCTCAGTATGCTGTGAGGCTGACATACACAGATTGCACTAAACTAGGGTTTGCACTAAGCAGGCTGTAACTTGGTGCCCAGAGAGAATGAGGGACACCAATGCATTCTTTTCTAGGAGCTCAAGGGAAATGCAAAGCATGGATAGAATCTTAGGGTTGGAAGAGACCTCAGGAGGTCATCTAGTCCGATTCCCTACTCAAAGCAGGATCAACACCAACTAAATCATCCCAGCCAAGGCTTTGTCAAGCTGGGCCTTAAAAAACCTCTAAGGATGATAAGATCAGTTGTATTTAGATCTCAGTTGTTTTAAATCCACTTTTCTAAGTACTGTGTACCTCTGGGGCAAAACGAATCATACTTCGTTTTGTTGAACCTGCTTCTGTGTCATTGTATGTTGTTACTGTCCATAGACTCCCCAAGGAAAATTATTGCAGGTGCCAAGCCCATTGGGCCTTCTGAAAAACACGGTTAGCATCCAAGAACCCAAAAGTGTAACCCAAAGAGTGGCTGCTTCATGGGGTCCCACTCCCATGAGAAGTGGAGGCATGGGCCTACCATTTGAAATAGGTACACTCAGGGGACTGAAAAAGGGTCTCAGAAGGGGCAGCCTATGACACTAACCATACTAGAACTAATGAACACTACTGATCACTCTTTGCTTTCTGCACAAGCCATAGACATATTGAGAGTGGATATGAACAGAGAATGGGTTGAAGACCAGGAACTCGTGAATGTTAATCCTGGCTCTGCCACTTAGTTGCTGTGTGACTACAGGCCAGTCCTGTATCCTTTCTGTGTAATCAGTTGTATACCTCTGGGCAGGGAGTGTCAAAGGTGAAAAGGGAGGTTGGACTTCACTGAAAAAAGAGGTGTGCCCTTATCTTGGGTTAGCTAACTCACTTGGGTTAAAATAGCAGTGAAGACATGGAAGCTTTTCTTTCAGTGTGAATTAGCATCTTGAGCTCAACCCCAGGCTTCCCTATAGTCTGTATCTTCAGTTGCTAACTTGAGTTAAAAGCAAATTTGCCATGTCTTCACTCCTATTTTAATCCAAGTTAGCAAAAGTGTTAAGGGGACACACTGTTCTTTTTTGGCAGTGTAGACAACTTTTTAGAAGTCACCACCTCTGTCTCTGGAGATGTTTGTCGGTAGAGGAAGGGTGGGAGCATCTTGGGAAGTGGGGAAAAAAGTAGAACAGTGGCCATATTGAGCTGCACCATAGAACTGATTGCAGAAGACCCATGACACAAGGAGAGTGATGCTTGCCGCCTGAAGAACAGTTATCCCTGAGTTATCCGCTGGAAAAGCAGCAGAACTTTCAACAAGAAAAAGTATTTTTCCTGCAAAAAGAGGGGTTTTAATAAAGGGTATGCAGATGTTTTGTTTTAACTCTGGGTCAGGGGGGATAGAAGTAGCATGGTCTATGAATACTTAAGTTCAGAATTAACAGATCAGGTTTCATTTATGTATTTGGGGATTTCATACATCATAAGAACACACAGTGTGAAACAAAATACCAGACAGACCATTGGTGCAAGTTTAATAGTTTTGCATTTACCAGTGGCCACTATCCTCACTTTAAAAGAAAGTGAAAAGTAACCCATCACCCCTCCTGAGTTATTGACCTACCTAGTTGTGCATGTCTCTCTGTGGAGGAGGAAATGCCTGAATCCTGCAATGATCAGCTTATTCTGCAAATAATAAGATTTGATCACTTAATCACTTAAGCCTTGTCTATGCTTGGAATCAGCTCCTGTTTCAGCTATTGGTATTGCTGCACCAGTGCAAATCCCAAGTGCAGATGGGGAAGCTGGGATTTTCATTAATAGCTTTATCCCTGTTTGAAATTGGGGCAAGGTCCACTAGTGCAAATCCCAGCTTTCCTTATCTAGATTTGGGTTTACATTGTTACAGCTACATCAGTGACTGAAATGGGGGCTGATTCCAAGAGTAGACAAGGCCTCAGAGCCGAACTTTCAAAAGGCACACGATAAAGTTTCCCCTGCATGCACAGCAAAGAGGTAATTGTGCACTTGTGCAAGCATAACAGGTAATTGCATACACATGTCGTACCTTTTTTGCATACACTTTTATATTTACATGCATAACTTAAGTGGCTGGTTTTGAAACTTTGGCTTTCATATTGCTCCAGGGGGAATCATGCTTTTTGTTTGATTGACATTGAGTTATGTTTTTTCTTTGTTGCTGATGGTGGGAGTAATAAATGAGGAAAAGCTGTAATAATTTGTTCCCATGTCTGCAGTAATAAAGTCTGAGTTTTCCATTAAGCTTTGCTCTAGGAAAATCACGATCCCATCTCAGAGTACAAACACTTCCATATGTAATTAATTTAAATATAACATAAAAGGAACAGACCCCAGATGAAATAGACAATTATCTTCTACATAAGTACATTAAACCACAAACTGAGGGCATGTTTTTAGTCTGGTCTTTGTCTTTCTTTCAGTATTTATCTTTATTTGTGTTTTTTTCATGGGCTGTTTTGAATGCCTAAGGGAGTTGACGAAGAAATCTTGTACAAAGAAGAGAAATGCAATAAAATAACTCCATATATTTCTCTGGTGTGCATGTATTTATGCTTGGGATATTAAGAAGCTGCACTTTAAATCACCTGCAGTTTGGATGTATCCGCAAACAAGTCCTTAAAATCATCATTAAAGTAGGATAAAAGAAACATAATTTGAGAAATCTAAAGACTTTTGTGACTTTTTTGTTTTACTGTTTTTGGGGTGGATGGACTGAAGGAACTGCTGAGTGTCAAATATGTCTGAGTATTAACTTCTCAAGTTATAAGATGACCTAAATAAGGATGTTAAGTATCTCTTCATTCTATGCCATTTTCCCCTTAACTCACCTCTCCTATCTTGCAGAACTCACAAATTACGATCACAATGCTGTGATGCTCACTGGTTGATGACAATTGCTATACACCAGTGGATCTCAAATAATGTTCTGTGGAGCACTTGCTAGTGGGTCTGTAGAGAGCTGAGTGCTAGGTCTCCTTCTGGTTTCCAGAGCCTGCAGCACATTAAAGACAACTAAAATACATCTAATCTTTTTCCTAATAGTACCTTTCCACATAAGCAACTGCTGTAGCTGTCACAAGGATGTTATACAGTATGATCAGGCCTGAGACCGGAAGTGGGAAATAGATTTCAAGTCCAGAAGGTACCACTATGATAATTTATTCTGACCTCCTGCATAGTACAACCCATAGAATTTCAACAAGTAATTCTACTTTTTTCTGGTTGTGTGTGTGTGTATATATATATATGTATATAAAGACTTCAAGTGATGGAAATTCCACCATTCCTCTAGGTAAGTTGGTCTAATGGTTAATTACTCACACTTTTAAAAAAAGTGTGCCTTCTTTCTAATCCAAATTTTACTAGCCTAAGCTTCCAACTATTAGATCTTGTTATGCCTTTGTCTGCTTGATTACAGAGCCATCTACTCTCACATCTTCTCCTCATGTAGATGCTTAATAGAGACCTTGATCAAGTCACCACCTTTTCTTTCTTTTTTTAAGCTAAATTGAGCTTCTCTAGTCTCTTACTGTAAGGAAGGTGTTACAAAACTCGTACGGTTGTTGTAGCTCTTTTCTGGACTCTTTCCAGTTTGTCATAAATGTAGACACCAGAGCTAGACACAGTAATACAACATAGCGGGGCAGGTGGTCCACAAGGACAATCTCTTTGGTGCACTGTATGAAAAAGTTTAAGTACTCCTAACATATACACCACTGAGTCCTTTAATATTTATATTATAGTGTAATGGGTCTCTCTGTTTGCACGGGCTGGGTTGTAGCTGTGGGCTAAGGAAATACAAGGGAAAGTGAATGTGTTCTAGCTAGTTTTAGAGAAGACAAGGGTGAGAGCTCTGGCTGCATTAAAGTACTGCTGGATATAAAGACAAGGTGGTCTTCTCTCACTCAGATGGTGGTCAGAGTTTTTCAAATGGTTCAATTTTTTTTTAACAAAATATTGGGAAAAATCTTGATGAACGTTTGTCCAAATAGAATTCTGTCTTTAAAAAGAATATACATACAAATTCTTCCCCCAATCTAAGTTCACCCATTCAACCTAGGACAGAATTTGGCTCCTCAGTGATTATTCCTCTTTATGCTTTCACAGGACATGCTGTTAAAAAATATGGTGAGATTGTCTATTAGTAGTAGAATTTGTGTCCTCTGGATCCTTTATGCTGAATATACAGTAAGAACCCTAGTGGAGCAGTTATTGTGTCTTAGGAGTGAGCATTTTATAAACTGTGGGAACACGGTTATTTTACCCTCCCCTTTTTTTGTTGTGAAAATACCAAAAGGACCCAATCACCAGTATTATTTGCCTAGAACACCACTGAGGAATGTAGTGGGATCATAACACACTTCCAAGTGAGTGATCCAAATTTGGGACTTCAGCTCAGTTTGGGCCATGAGGAGCTGGGGTAGTTTCAGCTACAATCTGCACATTTACAGGGAGGAAGTGATCATTAACAATTTCTCCAGTTGACATGAGGAATAGGATTGATGGGCTCTGGAGGGTAAGATTATGCCATAATTTAGGACGTTTGAGGTTGGTAGAAGGATAAAAATGCAGGATCCTTTTGGGGCTTACAGAAAGACAGAATATTCTAAAATATCTTTTTAAACTTCAGAAGAGCAATAGCATATATAAACAGGCAAACTATTATTTTTTCCCCTAGTTCTGTAATTAAAATGGATCTTCTGGATTGTTATGGAAGATCTTGTGTAATACAAATATTAGCTCTTGGGCCAAAACCTTATATTCTAAGTTTGAGCCTAGAGCAAATTTTTATGGCCCAGGTATAGCATCTTAAAATAAAGACCTACAATCTGTAATTATATAATTCCTGCTTATAATTGAATTATGGTATATAGAGCCTCATGCGTGGTTAGAGGACCATAAAATGAAGCTAAGCAGTTCTTTTGCCAGCCTGAACAAGAATAAGAAACCTCTTATTATTCAATTATGGGTACCTCTAGCAACCATATAATTAATCCTTTTATAAACAAAGTGTTTCTTTTTGTAAAACTGTCTACTGCCTTCTCCCACCCCCTTCTCTCTCCTTCCATTTGCAACTTTGGCTTGGAAAGTAAAACAAATTTCAACTGGAAGAGAAAAGAATTTGAGAAAAACAACTTGCATGTAAATATTATCTAATACATGTATCCATGCTCTACACAATGTCCTGGAATATCCAGCAACTCAAGTGCTGCGATTGACAAAATGTCACTTATTGCCTTAGACCCCATGTAAAGCAAATCTCATAGTTTGTTGGTGTGCTGCAAGTGTCACCAATTGCTGATGCTATACAGCTAGGTAAAGCCGCTCTAGTGACATTGAAAGGAAGAATTATTGGAGCAGTAGAGCAAATCTGTGAACCTATGCAAAGAAGCAGTCATTAGAGCATAAGAGAAACTTCTTTGGTGATTCAAAAGGCTGCTTAAGAGGTGGAGAAAGGAAAAAGATTTGTCACTCTCTCCAAGGCAAGAATCTCTTCTGGGAACTGAACAGGTGTAAAGGGATTAAAAAGAAAAAAGTAGGGAAAGTAACATACGAGATTTCAGTTGGAGTTCATAGTCAAGAAAGAGGCAGTTATGGAAAGAAGGGAAGGAGTAATTTGTATGGTGATGACTGCATTTGTTCATAATATGAAAAAATTAAAAAGACAAGTTTAGAATCAGGAACTATAATTTTCTCTTAAGGGTGCTGGTACCTCAGACTTCATTTGTGTGTTTTATGGGGTCATCACCAGACCCCCTTAGTAAAATTTTATCCCTAGATGTCTGTTTAATTTTTTGTGCGTTATAAAAAAGCAGCTGCAGCTCTGCTATAGTTAAAGTTAAGACTGGCTTCCTGTTTAAAGCTTGACTGTTTTAAGTGCTCTAAAATCTAAATGGCTACATGGATTACCCTTGAAATTTGTGTACCTCATGGGGGCCCACAGTAGGGTCAATCATCCAAATAGAGGGCCATTTGGCTAAGGGGTTCATATCAGCTGGATAGCTCAATGGGTAAGGTTCAGAGGTCTATTTGTTAACCCAATCAGCTAGTGGCAGTTTGAATTCCACTGTGGGCACAAATTTGGAAAAGGTGGGAAGGCATATTGCTAAAATCTGTCTCTGTTGGGGAGGGTGTGTGGGTTTTTTTTTTTAATAAAAATACTTTATTTATATTCCCTAAAAATAAATGATTAAATGTGTGAGTGCTTGCTGGCAGGAGAGTGGCATCTTGGAGGGTGAAGGAGTGTGTGTGGGGGAAATATGGTGAGAGGGTTGCAGCTTCATCAAGGGGAGATGAGAGGGCTTGGAGGCTCTTGTGGGGGGAGGGATGCTCGGAGGGAGAATGGGGGAGAATAGGGGTAGGGGTGCCTGACAGCCCCACATTCTCCTCTCATGCCAGGATGTGTGTGCACCAGAATCTGGGCATCCCTGCCCCTCTCGGGAAGTCTGAGCCCCTCTCCCTACCCCCTGGTGTGTGTGCCAGGATCTAGGAGCCCCTACCCCCATGAGTATCTGAACCACCTTTCTTTTCCCCTGGGTGTGAGCTAGGTTCTGGAAGAGGCTTGTTTTTTCTGGGGATGTCTGAGTTCCTTTCCCTATCCCTGCAATGTGAGCTGGAATCTGGGGTGCCTTGTCCCTCTGAGGAGGTTCAACCCCATTTCCCTACACCCCTCTTTTGAGTCAGTATTTGGGAAAGCCCTTTCCTTCTTGGTGGGGAGCTCAGAGAAGGCATACAGGACATCGGGGAGTATGCATCAAGAAAACACTATTGCCATTGAGGAGGAATTGAATGGGGGCATGCTTGACACATATCAGAAATTGTCCAGCACTGGGTAGGAGGGAAGGAAACACCTACTGACATGAATGGAGCAGTTCACAGCTCTCAATTATTGTTTCAGGATGTATTAATCTCTGTTGAGTATTCTCTTTCAGTTGAGAACATCTTGCTGAGATTAATAGTCTTCTTAACACCTCTCTGAGCCTGCTATCCTGATGATAGATGTATAGAGCGCCCCCCGCATTTTACCTCTAATTTCATACAGTGGAGTATCATCTTTGCTCTTGTTAAGATGGGGAAGCCTTTCCTGTTTAAAGAACTAATCTTCTAAGTGCTCAAAAATCTGTGTCCTTCACAAATTGTTTTGAAATATTCTATGCCTCATGGGAGTGTAGTGTAGTGATCTTATAATGGGGTAATTTGAGCCTGGGGTTCATGGAAGACAGCCTCCCAGAAAAAAACATGATTTCATTAAGTTCACAGATTCTAGACATTTTGAAATTTGAAACCCACCCTCGGCAGAAATCTAAGTGAACTGGAAAATTTGGAAAAAAATCTGCTTCTTTCAAGGATTAGGTATTGCTAATATTTTGTTTAGGAGACAGAGCTGTGTACAAAGGAATATTTAGAAGACCCTGAAACGATTTTTGAAAATAACATAAATTACACAGGCAAATGTTCATGGGGGGGGGAAGGCAGGGTTGATTAAGGGTGCAAGAGTAGGGGAGAATTGAAGCACAAGGGGTTTGGTCTTCAGTGAAGGATGGGGGGCATTGTGGGGAAGAATGGGAATGGGTGGTAGGGAAGGGAAGAGGGATTGTGGGGCTCAGGTAATGTGTAGGCTAGGAATTAGGGGGATTGGAAGAGGAGGGGATGGGGGGGGTTGGAGAATGTGAGGAGCAGCAGATGAAATTGTGCATTTAGAGATAGGGTGGAGGCTGTGAGCCCTGAATTCTCTTCTCCTATGTACTGGATCTGGGAGAGCCCCACCCCTCTGCCACTGTTTGTTCTGAGTTATGAGACTTACTCCTCTTGAGTTGCCTGAGCCCCTCTCCCTGCCCCTCCATGTGATCTGGGATGAATACATGTGGAGGGACATGAATGTTATGCAGATTTAAACATCTGAAATCCACAAAATGAACAGTTAAGATATACATCACCCCTGTGTGGGGTAAGGGGTGGGCTGGCCAGTGTGTGTGTGGGGGGGGAAGGGCCCAGTTTGAAGGATGGGCAACATGGGTGGACCTGGGCCATGGCTGGAGAAACCTGGCTAAAGAAGGGATAGGAGTCCCAGGTTAGGGTGGATAGTGGGAGAGAAGTGGAGAGGGGCCCCACTTAGTGTGCAGCTCAGGCTATATAACGAGGGTAGCACATGGAGCAACCTCTTATGTCAATGGTTTCTACAGTGCTAACTAATGGGTTAATGGAATGAGATGGGAAGGGGAGGGGGAGCTGGAAATGTTGGCAGGGAGCTACATGTTGTGAGGCAGGGGATGACAAATGAGACAAACACCAGCCTTCTCTCAGATGCTTCAAGTTACTATAACCACCATGTAATAAAACTGTCAAGATTTTGGACCATAGACTCTGGATGAGATTTCTCTTATCAGCCCTTGTTAGCCTATGTATTGCAAGCATTTCAAGGCAGGACCATTATCACCATTCCACTCTAACAAAATGTGAGGAATCACATAACAACCACATGCCTAGGGCTGGGCCTATTCCTACCTCTGGCACTGGCCTGTTGAGTGACCTTGGGCAAGTCGTGTCATCTTTCTGTGCCTCAGTTTCCCATCTGTAAAACAGGGTAATGATGTGAAGTTCTTTGAGATCTACTGATGAAAATCACAGTATAAAAGCTAGGTCTTTTGATTATTACATATCCACAGTAGCATATCCACTGCAAACCTAAATGAGAACTACAACTGTCCAAATGACCACAAACTCCTACCAACAAACATCTCTCTTTCTCTGTTTTAAAAAAAACTAGGAAATAAAAAAAAATAAACCTTTAATGCAGAGTTAAAGTTAAATGATGGTAGCTTGTGCCCTTCCAGAATGTCAAGTTCAGTAGGATACCTCTGAAAACCAGGAGATACAGAATTAAGGTAAATGCCAAAGCAACCTTAACTCTGCCTTCTTTCAGTGTTGCCCCACAACACCCAGAGTACACAACCCACACTCTGCCTTTTCTCTGCAATGGACAAGTGCTACCTGCACTTGCCCTATGTGCAAACACTGAGCCTGCTCCTCCAACAGAATATCACACTTGTAACATTTAACAACCACTTCATTCCCTTTTACAATCCTTTCACACCTACACACAGCACACCATCTAAATCTATACTTTCTCCTACCCATCTTTAAATCCACAGACTACTCTCACATCCCACCTCACTACTGACAATACTCATGGCAAAAAGACTCCAGTGCACAACCTATGATACAACCTACATGATTCTCTGTTGAAATGATACTGACTGGAACCTCAAGATACCCATGCACCTCTTTCCTTTGATTACACACATGGGAGGACTCTGACCCAATTCTTCTCAAATCTCAACCACAGCTTTTCCGGGTTGCTCCAACTTATTTTTCCACCATTCTGTACAGTTACACCTATCACAGCGAATGGAGCTGCAGTACATGCAGATAATTTCCAGGGGTTAGTGCCAGCTCCAAGAGGTCAAAATTAAAGTAGTGTTCAGGTAAACACCTACACAACTATTTCTGACTTTTCAGAAGTTTGAGCTTTGCTGAACTCAGTGTTCTGGAAGGGCACTAGCTGTCACTCGCCAATCTTAACTCTACATTAATGAAGCACTTTTTTGTGCCATTTTAATATAATTTTATAAGCCTGGAATACTTGGCCAACTTTTGATTTAGAAATAATGCTGTCTATGTTCCACAGAATCATAGAATATCAGGGTTGGAAGGGACCTCAGGAGGTTGTCTAGTCCAACCCCCTACTCAAAGCAGGACCAATCCCCAACTAAATCATCCCAGCCAGGGCTTTGTCAAGCCTGACCTTGAAAACCTCCAAGGAAGGAGATTCCAACACCTCCCCAGGTAACCCATTCCAGTGCTTCACCACCCTCCTCGTGAAAAAGTTTTTCCTAACATCCAACCTAAATCTCCTCCACTGCACCTTGAGACCATCACTCCTTGTTCTGTCAATTGGTACCACTGAGAACAGTCTAGATCCATCCTCTTTGGAACCCCCTTTCAGGTAGTTGAAAGCAGCTATCAAATCCCCCCCTCGTTCTTCTCTTCCGCAGACTAAACAATCCCAGTTCCCTCAGCCTCTCCTCATAAGTCATGTGTTCCAGCCCCCAATCATTTTTGTTGCCCTCCGCTGGACTCTTTCCAATTTTTCCACATCCTTCTTGTAGTGTGGGGCCCAAAACTGGACACAGCAATGGCCTCACCTGTGTCGAACAGAGGGGAATGATCATGTCCCTCGATCTGCTGGCAATGCCCCTACTTATACAGCCCAAAATGCCATTAGCCTTCTTGGCAACAAAAGCACACTGTTGTCTCATATCCAGCTTCTCATCCACTGTAACCCCTAGGCCCTTTTCTGAAGAACTGCTGCCGAGCCGTTCAGTCCCTAGTCTGTAACAGTGTATGGGATTCTTCCATCCTAAATGCAGGACTCTGCACTTGTCCTTGTTGAACCTCATCCGATTTCTTTTGGCCCAATCCTCTAATTTGTCTAGGGCCCTCTGTATCCTATCCCTACCCTCCAGCGTATCTACCACTCCTCCCAGTTTAGTGTCATCCGCAAACTTGCTGAGGGTGCAGTCCACGCCATCCTCCAGATCATTTATGAAGATATTGAACAAAACTGTCCCCAGGACTGACCCTTGGGGCACTCCACTTGATACCGGCTGCCAACTAGACATGGAGCCATTGGTCACTGCCCATTGAGCCCAACAATCTAGACAGCTTTCTATCCACCTTATAGTCCACGTTTTCTATTGTCCTTCAAATAGTAGTTTCAGCTATGAACTCCTTAATGCTTCCTTTTAGTCTACTTTCTAAATCAACTTAATCAATGAAAGGATGTCTTGATGCAGCCAAGTTTTAAGTTGGTCAAAAAGAAGGCTTTTCCTCTTCCTTATATTTAGGGTCCATAGTCTAGCCTAGCCAACCAACATCCCAAAGAACACAGACCCTCTTATTGTTCTCTCAGAGAATTACTCATTTCATCATTATAGACTCAACCTTGCTACCCCGACAACTTCTGCATGTTGGACATGCAGCTGTGATTAACTGTAATTGTCTCCATGTCAACTCTTGGGGAATCTCTTCATTGCACAGTTAACCTGGGCTTTTACCTGGGTTTTAACCCAAACATACCTATTGTTCACAGAGGGAGTGGGTTTCTGAAGCGTATTTGGAGGTGCTTTAATCTTGCGCTAGTTTGTGTCTGGGGGTGGGGTGAGAACCTGGGATCTGCTTTAAGTTGGACTGGAATGCACGTACTTGGTAGCGAAGATGCAAGCAAAATCATTCAAGTGGCAACAGTCCTTCAATACTTTTCCCACAATTCCTCTCAAAGGGCAGACAGATTTCCCCATCATTAACACAATTCAGTGGGGGGAAAAAAATCCAAGAGCATGTCAACACAAAGTACCACAGGATATGCACCCCTCCGCCCCCAGAGACAAATGCAAGTGTAGAAACAGTGAAGACAGAGCAAACTGCATATGGCTTTGCTGTGGGGACACTTGCTACCAGGTTGCTCAGATGTGGGTTCCAATCACTTGAGTTAACTGTGCAGTGAAGACAGAGACTGAGATGCTATACACCCAGTCGGCAAGAGAAAGGTCACACAGTCAGTGAGTATCATGGTAAAGAAAGGGAATTGGTATTTGTGCAGTGTGATAGGCCATGATGTGGTTTGATATTAAAGTGCCTTATCAGGCATCATATACTTCCAATAGGTTATATGATCAGTTTATATGATGAAGGAGAAGCCTCATGGAAAACTCTGAAAATTATTCCATTTAGCTACCATCTATACTGGCAGCAAAACCATGTTTCCTGAATTTCTTCTAAGTCATGCTATTCCAACAGTATTCACTGAATACAAAATCTGACACATTTTTGCTTTGTTGTCCTTCATTCAAGCATTCACAAATGAGTCATTTTTTGTTTAAAAATCCATTCATGATTCAAAACTATTCTCTAACTATTACAAACAAATAAATGGCAGTTTATTTGCAAAGTATCCAATATTACTGTTTGGTACTTTGAAATTGGTTACCGAAGTCAGTAGGTGGGTGAATACAGGACTAATACAAAGTAAAATATGTATATTCATCTCCAAACAGATGTATCTGATGTTTGTGACAGAATACACATATTCAAAGTCAGACTAATATATTCGGTTGAATCATGCCCCACCAGTTTCAAAATGCCAAGATTTTCTAAATACAAAAGGGTTAAAATATGGCTGGTTCTAACCAAAGCCAAAGTATTTGCAAAATTTGCCTCCCACTTACCCAGTTTTCAAACAACTATAGCTTTAAGGCTATCTCAGTTTAAATATTGTTTGGCCCCATCTTCTTTAATCAAATAATCAATGCTTAAAGTGAATTTAGAAAGTATTTGACATCCTACTTCCTAAAGATGAGTGACAAGTATGTTAAGGGTAAAATTTTCAAGTGCCTAAATCCCATTGAAAAATCAATGGGAGTTAGGCATTTAAATCACTTAGGCACTTATGATAATGTTACCTTAAGACATTTGAGGCTGATAGGCACCCAAAACATCTGGGTGCTTATCTACATTATCGCTGTCTCAGTTTTGTCAAAATTTGGATCTTATGAAAACAGGCTGCTTTCTAAAATTTACTTTTTTCTTCTGTTCAGGCCAGAAATACTGTGAAAATGGAAGAGCCGGGTGGAAGAGTCTGTCCTATCTCAGGTACTCTTTCTGCCCCACCACCCCCACGAACATGATACAGTTCTGTGGTGATCTGGAGCCTACTTTCGTCCTCTCCGACTCAAGGAATATTTTCAACACACCACTGAACAGTGCACTGACCCACAGGAACCCTCCTACCAACACTACAAAAAGAAGAATTCTGCGTGGACTCCTCCTAATGGTCAAAATGACAGACTGGACTTCTACATAGAGTGGTTCCGCAAATGTGCACAGGCTGAAATTGTGAACAAACAGCATCACTTGCCCCATAACTTCAGCCATACAGAACGCAACACCATCCACAGCCTCAGAAACAACTCTGACATTATAATCAAAGGGGCTGACAAAGAAGGTACTGTAGTCATAATGAACAGGTCAGATTATGAACAGGAGGCTGCCAGGCAACTTGCCAACACCACATTCTACAGGCCACTTTACTCTGATCCCACTGAGGAGTACCAAAAGAAACGACACCATCTGCTCAAGAAACTCCCTGCTATAGCACAGGAACAAATCTACATGGACACACCCCCAGAGCCCCAAGCTGGGGTATTCTATCTGCTACCCAAGATCCATAAATCTGGAAACCCTGGAGGCCCCATCATCTCAGGCATCAGCACTCTTACAGCAGGATTATCTGGCTATTTGGACTCTCTCCTCAGATCCTACGCTACGAGCATTCCTAGCTATCTTCGAGACACCACCGACTTCCTGAGGAAACTACAATGCATCTTCCTGAAAACACCATCCTGGCCACCATGGATGTAGAAGCTTGTTACACCAATTTTCCACATGAGGATGGACTACAAGCTGTCAAGAACAGTCAACCTGTGGAACTCCGTGCCTGAGGAGGTTGTGAAGGTTAGGACTATAACAGGGTTTAAAAGAGAACTGGATAAATTCATGGAGGTTAAGTCCATTAATGGCTATTAGCAAGGATAGGAAAGGAATGGTGTCCCTAGCCTCTGTTTGTCAGATGGTGGAGATGGATGGCAGGAGAGAAATCACTCGATCGTTACCTGTTAGGTTCACTCCCTCTGGGGCACCTGGCATTGGACACTATAGGTAGACAGGATACTGGATGGACATTTGGTCTGACCCGGTATGACCATTCTTATGTTCCTGAGTTCTTAACAGTATCCCTAAGGAGGCCATGGCACACGTGATAGCTGAGCTTTGTGACTTTGTCCTCACCCACAACCATTTCAGATTTGGGGATAACTTATACCTTCAAGTCAGTGGCACTGCTATGGGTCCCCACATGGCCCACAGTATGCCAACATTTTTATGGCTGACTTAGAACAACGCTTCCTCAGCTCTCGTCCCCTAGCGCCCCTCCTCTACTTGCCCTACATTGATGACATCTTCATCATATGGACCCACGGGAAGGAGGCCCTTCAAGAATTCCACCTGGATTTCAACAATTTCCACCCCACCATCAACCTCAGCCTGGACCAATCCACACAAGAGACCCACTTCCTGGACACTACAATGCAACTAAGTGATGCCCACATTAACATCACCCTATACTGGAAACCTACTGACCTCTATACTTACTTACATGCCTCCAGCTTCCATCCAGGACACATCACACGATCCATTGTCTACATCCAAGCCCTAAGATACAACCGAATTTGCTCCAATCCCTCAGTGAGAGACAAACACCTACAAGATCTTTATCAAGCATTCTTTAAACTACAGTACCCACCTGGGGAAGTGAGAAAACAGATTGACAGAGTGAGACGGGTACCCAGAAGTCACGTACTACAGGACAGGCCCAACAAGAAAATAACAGAACACCACTGGCCATCATATACAGCCCCCAGCTAAAATCTCTCCAGCACATCATCAACGATCTACAACCTATCCTGGAAAATGATCCCTCACTCTCACAGACCTTGAGAGGCAGGCCAGTCCTCGCTTACAGACAGCCCCCCCAACCTGAAGCAAATACTCACCAGCAACTACACACCACATCACAGAAACACTAACCCAGGAACCAGTCCGTGTAACAAACCTTGTTGCCTACTCTGTCCCCATATCTACTCTAGTGACACCATCAGAGGATCCAACGGCGTCAGCCACACCATCAGGGACTCCTTCACCTGCACATCTACTAATGTGACATATGCCATCATGTGCCAGCAATGCCCCTCTGCCATGTACATTGGCCAAACCGGACTGTCTATATGCAAAAGAATAAATGGACACAAGTCAGACATCAGGAATGGTAACATACAAAAGCCAGTAGAAGATCATTTCTATCTTCCTGGACATTCTAGAACAGATTTAAAAGTACCCATACTTGAACAAAACTTCAGAAACAGACTTCAACGAGAAACTGCAGAACTAAAATTCATTTGCAAATTTAACACCATTAATTTGGGCTTGAATAGGGACTGGGAGTGGCTGGCTCACTACAAAAGCAGCTTTGCCTTTCCTGGAATTGGCACCTCCTTATCAATTATTGGGAGTGGACTACATCCACCCTTATCGAACCTGCCCTGTCAACACTGGTTCTCCACTTGTGAGGTAACTCCCTTCTCTTCATGTGTCAGTATATAACGCCTGCATCTGTAATTTTCACTCCATGCATCTGAAGAAAAGATGGTTGCGGGGGGGTTGGGGGGGGAGAGGAAAACAATGTTTGAATTTTTAAAATCTCAGCCAAAGTTTGGTTAAAATTTTGAACAAGATATGGGCACACTCAGGATGGTTCCCATGTGATCCCAATGTGTTTGCCAGTCCCTACACTAAGGGCCAAATCCTTCTCATCCGAGTAGTTCCATCCTGTCAAATCGGCTTCTTTTAGACTCTCCTCAAGCCATTTATAGAGGGTTCCTTTAAACAGTCTGTGTGCAAGTTTGACTCCAGGTGCATAGTCCTGAAATCTTAATATGCAACTTTTTTCATAAACAATACAAAGAAGTTGACAGGTCTGAAAGGGGCTTATGTGAAAAGATAATTAAGTGCTTTAGAGAGTGTCAAGAGTCAATAGCTCAGCACTGTCAGCACTCTCAACTGTTACAGGCTATAATTAGATGGCATGGAGGTGTAAGGGATGTTTGGCAGTTTATTTCAGCATGATCTCCACGGGAAAAATAGAGCTGCCTCGAATGAGACACCATGAAAGAGGGGAGCAGGAAGATTAAAACCTCGCTATTTTTTTTGTCACTTCCTCACTAAATAACAGTTTGCATAAGTTACAGTTCTTATAGTTTCCATCCATCTGGGCATTTGTGAATCTCGTGCCCCAAATTTCAATTATGAGGTTCCTGATGTGTTTCTTATTCTGATTTTCAGTTCTTTATTGTCTTGCAATGCTTCCTCTTTATGCTGGTGCTTAAATAATGAGTAACCTTTAATCCATAACATAAGACACAACAAGCTATGCACTCCCAACAGTGATTTCCGACATAAAGCAGAGCCGATTGCCACCAAGCATCAGAAATGTGCCAGCATAGCTTTAGAAAGTAGAAATGCTGGAATCTTATTGTGGTGGTTATAAAAGAGCCTTGCGAGGTACATGACTGATTTTCAGCAACAACAGTGTATTCTTTCTCAAAGTTTATTGTTAAGAGATTTTTGGTGTAAAGATTGATTTCAATTGTTAAGAATGAACAGAACTGCTTTAGTAAAGTAAATGAATATGGGTCTGATACTCGATTGGGATCCATTTGCAGCCATGCAGAGTCTCACTGGTAAGGATGCAAGGGCCATGCTAACCGGTCCCAAAGCGGGATTGGGATATGTGAGAGATGACAACAAAGGGTGCAGAGGGGAGGATGACAATTACAATAGGAAAGATCAAGTTACACTTGGTATGTAAAAAATACTAGAAACCAAACCTAGCAAATCCTTATATATGACTTATATTCACACGGGTGCTTTTGAAGATCCAAATTGACTCAATGAAAGTCAATGGGACTTAGGCCCCTAAGTCACTTACATGCTTTTGAAAATTTTATTATAGCTATGTCAGTGGTCTAGTACAGTTTGCTGATTACTTGATTATGGGCTGAATACATTAGGAAATGTAACAGTTTCCCAGCTTCTGTCTATCCCCTCCATTAAATAGCTTCTCTTGCCTCCTGCTGCCATCCAGCCAACGCTACTTCTCAGAACGTCAGAGTTCCCTTCTTGTGCAATCTGTAATATATGGCATTATTCTTCTCTCTCAGATGTTGGAGATTCTGCATTCAATGCAGGAAAATAATTTCCCCCAATAATCTATATTATTGAAAATTCAGCTGTATGCAGCCAGTTCTCTATATCATCTGATTTATTTTAATTAGAAGTTAGCTGCAGAAGAGTTCATGTGATTACAGTTATAATTATTACAATTAGTCCACACTTCCATTAGTATTCCACTTGATAGTTGGCAATAAGCAGAAATAAAATATTAGGACTTTTAAAACAGGAGATTACCAATTAGCGCAATTCTCCAATGGCACATAATTATTAATTATTATCATCATCATTATTCACAAAGCAAAATTTCTCTGGAATACCTGTGTGCTTCCTTCCTGTACCATTCTCCAACATCAGCCTTATCTGTTCTGAAATCCTGAAGCAATATTTGTATTAAATACATAGCTGACTGAATACAAAATGGAAAGGCTGAAGTAATGGAATGGATTTCTGTTTTGTTAAGACTCAGTCCCTTTTTAATGCTTCTTAGACTTTTCATAGACAGCATTTAAAATTACAGCCCCAATGGAAAGGTCATTCTGTGCATTTGGTCCAAAAGTGAACTAAAGTGATTGTCATTATCTACCAATTGCTGGGTGAGGAATGTTGGCAAGTGCTAACTACTTAAAGCCGATTATTGATGCCTGACTCACTTTCTTTTGGCCACATCCCCAGAATTATATGACTTGTCAATCAAAAGGGGGACAAATTACAAAATGCCTTGAAAACTGGTTCTGACCCTTGCTGTACAAATGTAATACTAGTCACCAAGTTGCAGAAGTTCCTTAAGCTACTTTGAAGAGAAATGGAAAAGTTTTAGTATTCTTAAGGTCCCTCTATTGTGGGTGTTGAGATGAAGAGCAGAAGGATAGTATAGTAGGTAGTTAGGGTGTTTACCTAGTTTCAATTCCCTGCTCCATCACTGACCTTAAGCGGTGACATAAGTCTCTTTGGGTGGGATCCATAAAGGGACTTAGATATTGCAATGCTGAGCATCATGCTGCCTAACTTTTAGGCCTAGAAAATCTTAGGAACAACACTGTGATCCACAAAGCCTGAGTTAGGTGCCTATACAATGAATGGGGAGACACAGGCACCTAAGAATGGGATCCCATAACTACTATACTATCCTTCTGCTCTTCATCTCAACACCCACAATAGAGGGACCTAGAAGTTCTGTAGTACACTTTGATCTGCACTGCTTTGACATGGGAGTAGACATGCACAGCAGCAGGGTCCACATGGAGACTGGAGGCATGGCAAGCTAGCATTCCAGCTTGGCAAGAACTAAATGTTCACGTAGATAAGCCCGTATGTGTCTCAGTCCTGCAGGCATTTTTGAAAACACCACCCTATGACAAGAAAATATCACCAGCTCAAAGTGCAGAGTGAACTCAGATACTGGTAGGGATAATTGGCCCTAGTAGGGTAAACAGTTCAACTTGTACAAAATGTGCCCTGGAATCTTCTCTGACTGTAAGTGATCACAGGGCTAGGTTTTTATTTCTCATCTGAAAGACCAAACTAAATGTTCAAAATGTTAAACCAAAATTATTTCTCTGAGTTGTTTCAAGATGAGAAATTATAGTTCTTTAGTGCATAGAATGTTTTGTAAAGTGTATCCGAAAAAATCCCTCTGACTGTCATGGAAAAAAATTAAAAGAGCAGAATTTTAAATTGCACGCACCTCTGGACATTAATAAATAATAAGAGCAGGAATGCCATCACTTGTTTTACATGTGTGAGTACAATACAGTAAGCAAATCTGACTCATCTGCCAGTTTGATTGCTTTGTTTGGAATTCCACTATCCTGGGGTAAGGTGAGGTGTGGGGAGAGATTGGTAAGGAGGATTTATGTAAAGTAGGGTTCCTAGAACAGAGAGAGAAAATTGGGGTACAAAATAGTTTTTTAGACTTTAGGAAGCCAAATGCTGCCTTTCCTGGGAAAATTCTTTGTCAAGCTCCAAAATTACAACTCACAGCAGCTAGTGACATCTTTTCCTCAGGCAAAGAGAAGTAAGTGTTTGTGTGGCGGGGGGGCACAGCTGGTAAACCAGCTGATCACACAATTCCACTGGGAAATCCATGTAAGGCCATCCTTTCCACAAAATTATCTGAGTACCCTCTTCCTTAACAACTATCTACTATCTCTGGAACATGTAAGGTAAAACAGGAGACACAGCTACCTCTGCAGATATTTCTGCCTTTTTTAACCCCAGTTTGCTGCTCTCCTCACTTCATAGCATAGGCAGAAGTCAAATGTTGACATTATAGCCATAAGTAAAGCAAGTTCTGTCTCTAAAACATATACTCTTTTTTTTTTTTAAGTACTTTGCAAGATTTTTTCATCACTTGTCTCTGTTTCTCCTTTTCAATTTCAGTTTATCACAAGGCCAGGAAAGAACCTTCTTCAATATTGGTGTCAGGTACTTTATTAGAGTCTCAGTTTAATTCTTACAGTAACTTGAATGAGACGCAGAGAAAAGGTTCTCTCTGTCCTGAGAGATGCAACACACAAGGGACAACCCTACAGGGTGGGGGAGAGGGAGAGGTGACTGTATGCCACCTTTGTGCCACCCAGATTCTGGACTGCTGCAGGTCTGCCAGAATAAGGTAGAACAGTTTCAAGGATTGCTCTAGTTTACAACAGCCTCGTGCCTACTCTGCAGTCCAGAATCCCCCAAGTGCCGAGTGCTAAGAACACACCTCCTCCTGCCCTCTCTCCCCAACAGCACACTCCCTACACAGGAGCTTACAAGCAGGGGGTTGTGTGGGGCAGTTCACATTGGACTTACACTGCTCCTACACTATAGGAGTTCTCACTCCAGCCTGTTTAGGCCCACTATATACTTCCGGAGTGGCACATATGATCCAGTGCAAGAGCACAATTCACCTTCGGTGGGAATGGCCGAGTTCTGGGGACTCATCCTAGGAGGGTGAAGTTAAGGACACAGATCCTTTTAAGAACCATTTTGATTCTTGTGTCTTGCTCTATTGGAATGGTGGTGGGAAACAAAATGTAAATTAGTTTTATTTTTTTGAGACACTTAGCAGTAAAACTTGGCCAGTTTCAGAGAGCAGAAACAGCAGAGGTTTATTTGGTTTTTTGGTTGTTTTTTTTCATTATTTTTTACAGCTAGCTTGTTTTTCTTGTATTCTTTCCCCATCTTCTCTTGGTTTGATAGTTGGCTAGGCTGCAGAAGATGGTAGCAATAGGCAATGGATCAGTGTCACCAGGATATAAATTAAAGAAAAAAGGGCCCATTGTCTAAAGCAGTTAGTTGTGCATAGAAGCCAATGGAATTACTCTCTTACCTCTCTTCAAAGAAACATTCACTTTGTTCTTCCAAACTTAATACCCAGCTGCATGTGAATTCATGTGTCACTAGCAAAGATGCAAACAAGGTTGTCAAATGACTCTCCTTTTTCCAAAGTGATGTCAGTTACAGAAGATTTACTTAGCCCTAATTAGGGAGGCCACATACAGTAGAAACATCAGAATTGCCATACTGGATGAGATCAGTGTTCCTTCTAGTCTGGTATCTTGCCTCTGGCAGTGGCTAGTACCTGACGCATTGGATGAAAGCAGAAAGCACCCATAATTCAAATGTATAGTTGGTCATGTAGTGCTGTGATGTCAGGAGACGGGGGGCGGGAGGGAGGAAATTGCTCTCCTTCCCCCATAGGCAATTGTCTTGTACCCTGAAGCATGAAGTTTGATTATCCGTCTAATTTTATCCTAGCTTGCATAGCTGACAATGTTACTGATGATTGTAAAGTTAGCCAGTCCCTTTTAAATTTCTGTTACATCATTTGTCTTGCAGGTTTTACAGTGTGTTCCCTAGGTTTATAATACACTGTGTAAAAAAAAAAAAAAGTATTCACTCTAATTTATTTTAAATATTTGTATTTACTTGGGGTATCATCCTTTCATTACAGGACAAAATAAATAAGACACATTGACTTATTTTCATGATGCCCTTAGGTATTTTGCATACCCCACCTATTATATTCCTGGACAATCCTTTGGGGCAGTAGTCTGCATTTTGAATTTTAAATTCTGCCATTGGTAGTGTTCCCATTTGTAGATCTGAGTTTTCAGGGCATATTGTGCATTTAGCATTAGACCACCACCTTAAAGTGACCTAGATTTCCAATTTTAACAAAACATGTGTACTTATCTATACTAGCCTAAGGACTGGGACGGTAATTCATGGGATGACATGTAATTAGCTTTAGCCTAAAGTAAATGTCTCTTGGGTGTTTAAGATCTATATTATTATTCTCGTAATAAAACAGAAAACATAAACCCTAACCCTACAACCAATAAGGTGGCTTCTGCTTCAGTTATTATTTTTGGCTGTCTTTAGGCAAATCCAGGGTGCATAAAGACTCAAGAACAGTAAGTCAGCAACACACTGGACAGCTCCTCTCTCATATTACATTGAACAAACTCCAAGAGGATCTGAAGTTTTATCATAAATATTCTATCTGTGAGGTCTTCAGTCTGGTTTGCTTGTTACTTAAATATACTAAGAGAGATTCAATGAATATTTTATAATATCTTAACCAGCACTTGTTCTACAGTAAGTTAAGTGGCTTCAAAAGATGCAATTCTTGTGGGTGAGTGCATAAGGGTTTTCAGAGCACTAGATTAGATGCATGTTCACATCCTCCAGGAAGCCTGCCCCCTTTATGCAGTCTTGACATGGGGGCAGGATGAAGATTGCTGATGAAGATTGTTATGTGTCAAAAGGAGTATGATTAAGTGACTCACCTTGTTTTCCATTATATATAATTTAAAAGCATACTGTCATGGTATTTTTCATAATTAAAAAAGTCCTCATTATTGTTTATAATTATCTCTTTAAAGCTTGACATTGAAATATGTTTCCTTACTGATTTATTTCCCCCTTTCTTTGGAAGTACATGTCGGTTGAGTTATTGTAGAGTTATGTATGAGTTCTGGGGGTTTGGATATTTAATTGTTTTGGCTTTTTACTAAAGGAGGACAGAATCTTTATCCCTCTCCCAGCAGGTCACTTCACATAATGGTGCCAAGCCTGTGGCTGCACTGAGCCCCTAGATTTTTGGGAGCCCTTGGATCACTGGGACAGGTTGAAAATGGTTGTAATGTTTCCTGCTCATGCCTCATGTGGTGTAGCATGCAAGCTGCTTTCTGTGGGCCAGAACTGGGATGACAATCTGAGCCTTGTGAAGAATCAGGAAGTCTCCTTTATTGTGGCCCAGATGGGGCAACACACAGGTCCCCCTTGTCCTGTTTTTAACAGAAAGCCTTAATCCATTACTGGAACTTATCTTGCTCCATACTTACCCCAAACTCCTCTGCCAGCTTGTTTTGGAATGTGCAGGGAGGAAATGACATAATGGCAGAGGAGTTTGGGGTATGTGTAGGGAGAAAATGACATACTGAATCTTAGGCTTTGCACTTTGCAAGGGTCTGGGATCAAATGGTTTTGTCAGGAACCCCTGAATACACTTGAACCAGCCATGCCCATCCTCACCACTGTAAACATGGGATGAAATTCTGTTGTATAATAGAACTCACAACCCAGGGGATAGGGCTTTTAAGCTGCCCTTGCACTTTCCTGATCCTAGGCTACTCCAGGGGCTGGAGTGACCTGGAATAATTTAGACAGCTCTGAGTGCATAAGTGGGCCTATGGGCTGCAGCACTGCCTAGAATCCTTGTAACACTGTATGCTGCTATCCCACTCCAAAATGTCCCACCCATCTCGAGCCCTGCCGAAGCAGGTCCCCTATACCAAGGCTTACAAGATGTCCTTAGGCAGTTTTATGGCTGTGTCCCACAGTGCCTGCACCAGAAAAATGCTCACTGAGCAGGATAACGGCTTTTAGGGCCACTTTACTCCAATCTGGCCCTTTACCCAGTGGAAAGGGGTCAGATAAGAGGTAAGGATTTCACCCCTGAACTTTTCAGTAAGACCTAAGAAAAAACTCCTGTACATCATATTTTTGGCCCACCAATTTTGAAAGTGACCATTTAATTTACCAAAATTACTTCTTCTTTTTTTCGTGAAGTACACTAAACCATGCAAATGGAGGAGTCATTGCATGGTTTTCCTGTTTGGAAAAAACAAATGAGTACAGGAAAAGAAATGGTCCAGATGTAAACATTAGCTTGCCAAGACCCCTAATCCAAATGGATTTTAGTAGCATAAATGAGCCTGCAGTGTAATTACTATGGTTACTAAAATGGTTTCTTTTTAGATGATTTTGATCCTACTGACTCTCCCTACATCCTCAGGATTCTGCTTGCAAGTAGCGACCCCAGTCCTACCCCTTACTGATGGCCTTTATGTGCAGTCCACTCCCGTCAATGGATTTAGATTGTCAATGGCATGGGATTTCTTCAGTCCTTTGGGGTATTGTGTGCCCCCTGGCAGTGTGTGGAGAAAGCAGACCCTGTGGTCTCCAAACTCAACTATGACAAGGGGCTAAGTCTTCTTGGGTCCTCCCACTGTACATATGTAGTGATCATTGGGGCCTAGTAGGTCTACCCCAGTTTTCAGCCTAAGTATGGGAAAGTGGATAAAAGTTTATGAAATGTTCCAAACATGTAAAATTAGGGGTTCGTGTCTGTCACGGAGGTCATGGATTCCATGACTTCCTGTGAACTCTGTGACTTCTGCAGCAGCTAGTGTGGCTGACCCCAGGTCCGTCCAAGCAGCTGGCCCCGGAGCTAGCTGCTCAGGCAGCCCTGGGAATAGCCACTCGGCCGCTGCTAGAGTGCCTCTGCAGCCAGCCACTTGGGCAGTCTCACAGCCAGCCACACCAGCTGCTGCTCTGATGACCCCGGGCAGCTGTCCAAGCAGCTGCCAATGCAGCGGGCTTCCCAGGGCTCCCTCCTTCCCAGCGGCATCTGGAGTGGCAGCAGGCCCCTGGCAGTGGCCAGAGTGGTGGGCCCCCTGGAGAGACCCTTCTCCCCAAGATTCAATCATGGGTATTTTCAATAAAAGCCATGGACAGGTCATGGGGCCGTGATTTTTTGGTTTTTGCCCATGACCTGTCCATGACTTTTACTAAAAATACTCATGATTAAATTGTAGCCTTACCTATAATAATGTTGATGGCAAAAGGTGCAAAAAGAAGACAGAATGACTGACTGAATTAGTCTGAACATAAAGGCCTGCATATATAATTCAAGGACTATGTTAAGATCATACTTGGTAAACATGAGATGTGTGGGACTGAAAATCAATGGACCAGAATTGATGTGTTGGAAATTAGGCCTCACTGGTGAAGAAAATAATGAGGGGATAGGCTCTTCCACCCATCCCTTCCATTTTGGGGTCCTCAAAAAGAGAGCTGTTTAGGGGATATGTGTGTTTGTGTGTAGGGGGGGGGGAATTAGGGGACATGAATGCAGATACCAGCTGAGTGCAAGAGGGGAGAACAGGAAGGAGCAAGCGTCACCATCCTGGCTGCCCCCTGCACCATCTCCTTGAGTCCCAGGATCCTCCATGACACTGCTGGGCGTTCGTTGTCCTGATCCTGTGAGATACCCTGACCAGACCAGGCCAGCAAGAGTGACCCAGATGACACCACCACCTCCACTGGCTCTAGCTAAATCCCAAACATCACTGCTAAATGTGAGATGTTGTTACTTCTCCTCTCCCCTTGGGTGTCCTTTTTCTTATCCACTTTTTCTTCATTTTCTTATCCCTCTCTTTTATCCATCTATCTAATAAGCATCTGGCTTAGTTAGCTAAGGCTGCATATTATGCATCACTGCTGTGAGCCTGTAACCAGAGAGGCAGCTAAAAGCAATGCGCTAAATAGCCTGATGCTGGTACAAGTTTGCCAGGTCTCAGAAGATATGTCTATACAACCCATGGAAGTGAGCCTCCCAGCTTGAATCTATAGACTTGGATGAGTGGGATTCATTATAGCACTCTAAAAATAGCTGTGTAGACAACACTCTGAAATTGTGGCTCAGGCAGATGCTTGGGCTCTGAAGTGTTGGGAAGGAGCCTGGTGGGTTTCAGAGTCCAAGCTTCAGCCCAAGTCACAACTTCAAAGTGCTGGCTACACAGCTAATTTTAGAAAGAGCACAAGACCTGCCAACCCAAGTCTGTTGACCCAGGCTGAGCGGCTTGCTTCCAGAGGTGATGTAGACATATCCAGAGTGTCTAACAAAATAGTGCCAAGTATCAGAGGGGTAGCCGTGTTAGTCTGTATCCACAGAAACAACAAGGAGTCTGGTGGCACCTTAAAGTCTAACAGGTTTATTTGGACATAAACTTCCATGGACAAAAACACCCACTTCTTCAGGTGCATGGAGTGAAAATTACAGATGCAGGCATTATATACTGACACATGAAGAGAAGGGAGTTACCTCACAAGTGGAGAACCAGTGTTGACAGGGCCAATTCGATAAGGGTGGATGTAGTCCACTCCCAATAACTGATGAGGAGGTGTCAATTCCAGGAAAGGCAAAGCTGCTTTTGTAGTGAGCCAACCACTCCCAGTCCCTATTTAAGCCCAAATTAATGGTGTTAAATTTGCAAATGAATTTTAGTTCTGCAGTTTCTCGTTGAAGTCTGTTTCTGAAGTTTTTTTGTTCAAGTATGGGTACTTTTAAATCTGTTCTAGAATGTGTAGGAAGATTGAAGTGTTCTTCTACTGGCTTTTGTATGTCACCATTCCTGATGTCTGACTTGTGTCCATTTATTCTTTTGCATATAGACAGTCCGGTTTGGCCAATGTACATGGCAGAGGGGCATTGCTGGCACATGATGGCATATATCACATTAGTAGATGTGCAGGTGAAGGAGTCCCTGATGGTGTGGCTGACGCCGTTGGATCCTCTGATGGTGTCACTAGAGTGACAGAGTAGGCAACGAGGTTTGTTACACGGACTGGTTTTTGGGTTAGTGTTTCTGTGGTGTGGTGTGTAGTTGCTGGTGAGTATTTGCTTCAGGTTGGGGGGGCTGTCTGTAAGTGAGGACTGGCCTGCCTCTCAAGGTCTGTGAGAGTGAGGGATCGTTTTCCAGGATAGGTTGTAGATCGTTGATGATGTGCTGGAGAGATTTTAGCTGGGGGCTGTATACGATGGCCAGTGGTGTTCTGTTATTTTCCTTGTTGGGCCTGTCCTGTAGTAGGTGACTTCTGGGTACCTGTCTCACTCTGTCAATCTGTTTCCTCACTTCCCCAGGTGACTGTAGTTTAAAGAATGCTTGATAAAGATCTTGTAGGTGTTTGTCTCTCACTGAGGGATTGGAGCAAATTCGGTTGTATCTCAGGGCTTGGATGTAGACAATGGATCGTGTGATGTGTCCTGAATGGAAGCTGGAGGCATGTAAGTAAGTATAGCGGTCAGTAGGTTTCCAGTATAGGGTGGTATTTATGTGACCATAGCTTATTTGTACTGTAGTGTCCAGGAAGTGGGTCTCTTGTGTGGACTGGCCCAGGCTGAGGTTGATGGTGGGGTGGAAATTGTTGAAATCCAGGTGGAATTCTTGAAGGGCCTCCTTCCCATGGATCCATATGATGAAGATGTCATCAATGTAGGGCAAGCAGAGGAGGGGTACTAGGGGACGAGAGCTGAGGAAGCGTTGTTCTAAGTCAGCCATAAAAATGTTGGCATACTGTGGGCCATGTGGGTACCCATAGCAGTGCCACTGACTTGAAGGTATAAGTTGTCCCCAAATCTGAAATGGTTGTGGGTAAAGACAAAGTTGCAAAGTTCAGCCACTTGTTGTGACATGGCCTCATCAGGGATACTGTTACTGACAGCTTGTAGTCCATCCTCATGTGGAATAGTGGTGTAAAGAGCTTCTACATCCATGCTGGCCAGGATTGTGGGGCAGAAAGAGAGTCCCTGAGTTAGGACAGACTCTTCTGCTGGGCTAAGTGTGTGGTTGGATAGATTAACAATATTGTTGGGTGAATTAAGGGTACCAGTGTTGTAACCCCCTGTGGCATGTAGGAGTTTAGATAGTTTACTGTCCTTTTTCCTCTGTAGAGAAGTAAAATTTGCATTGTAAATGGCTTGTCTTGTTTTTGTAAAGTCCAGACACATGGAAATTTATGTGGAAGGTTGGTTTTGTATGAGAGTCTCCAGTTTTGAGAGCTCATTTTTGATCTTCTCATGTTTTCTGTACAGGATGCTGATCAGGTGGTTCCTCAGTTTCTTTCAGGTGGTTCCACAATTTCTCACCATAGTTCGTGTAGTATGTCGATTGCAATGGATTTTTTACCTTCAGTCCATTTGGTATGATGTCCATCTGTTTGCAGATGATGTCTGTCTGTCTCTGTGCGAGTTTTTTCATGAAGTTGATGGATTTCTACTTCAAAATGGTGTGTTGTGCTGTTTTTCCAGCAGTGAAGCTACAACTGAGAGTTCACTCCAGCGATAGAAGCTGTATTTTTCTCCCTGTGCTGTTCTTTTCGCTCTCCTTTTGTGTGTTTTGTCTTCAAGAAAACAGAATTGGACTAACAACTACAACAACTTGAGCCCATCTCAACTAACTTCCTCTTCTCCCCCCAAAAGGACAGTTATTCCCCTCTTTAGCACCATCTGAAAGATTGTCAAACAAGAAGTTTTCCTTCTAAAAATTTCCTCCATGTAAAGACAAAGGGAGCAGGGGATATGGTTAATATGAAAGCATTGTTTAATAATATTTCAACTGCTGTAATTGTTTCCCCTTCTTTTCTGTATCTTTAAGACAATGGTACAGTTTTTAATGGTGTATTTGCCCTGGTACTAAGCAGGCTGAGGTCTCTGTATACCAAACCCTGAACTCTGTTTAAAACTGTTTAGTGTTGGACAGTGACAGGGACACGAATACCTTTGGCTTTTTGAGCTCATTTATTCCATCAAAATTAATGCAACATATCTGTGCTGGGGTTAGTCAGAATGTGGCTCCAAGGATTCAGGGTATTTATTCAGAAGTGGTTTCAGCTATAACTAAAAGAAATGGGATGATGTTAAGATGGGAAAAGTTTGGTGAATATTAAGTAGAACTTCCTAAGCGTGAGAACTATCTGGCCATAGAATAGTTCTCCTATAAGAAAGTAGTGGAAACACTATTACTTGGGACTTCCAAAGCTAGTCTGGAGAATGCACTGCAGGGTGCACTATAGGGAATGAACCTGCACTGTCAGGTAGAGGGACTCAGTGACCCACTGGTATTTTCTGCCTGTAACTGATGATTCTTTGATAAATAATAAGGTGGCTGTTCATTTTCAACTAGCTGAACACTTCTCATTGCTTCTGCTTCCTAAAACATTTCTCTTTTCCTGAGACTCATCTTGACATCCTTTTAAATTATTAAGGGCTGGGGATGCTCATTAAGAGAGAGATTAGAAGACATAGTAGACGTGAGTAATTATTAAAGGCCCAAGAAGGGGACACACGGTGCATTTTAACTGAGGCCTTAGCGGATTGTTAAATTAAATGAGTGGTTTAGTGATAAACTGGTTGGAGTTAATCAATTGAGTAAAACTATAGGGAGGCTGTGTAAGTGAGGCTGGATTTGAAGGGTTTTATAAGTAATCACACTTTGAGAGCTACAGCTGCTTCATATTTGTTTAATAGTAGACTTGATGAGCAGCTAATTTGTCAGAAAATTGTGTGCAAGGTCTAGTGCTGTTTGAGAGCTGAAGAGGGGACAGGACCTGAGTAACTGTATGAGAGGCCTGAAATTCTTTAGTGTCACAGGCCAAAACTTTGCAATGCTGAGATGAATATTGTGACACAAGTGTGATTTAATGATTATGACGAGCTGGCGCATAGCACAGGTTCAGAGAGGTTTTATGCCAATGACTTTATGAGTCTTTTAACTTTCTGAACTCTTCAACTTCCCCACAGTGCTTGTAACTCCTAAAGGCACAATACATCTCATTTGCAGTGGTTACTAATAGGGATAACTAGCTACTGACACAATAGCTGCTGGTCAACTGACTCAATGATAAGAAGTGGGATATGGAGCTTTTTCACTTCTTCGGCCACTGGCTGAAGTTGGTAAAGAATTAAAATAGTTACCATCTGGCAGCTTATTAGGTGCTTCTGTGAAATGTGTTTGTGGTCTGACAAGTGGTTGGCTATATTTTGGAACTGCGTAAGTAAATTGTAGCACATATGCTATGTGGTTAGCCTTTTCTGTTCATGGATTGTCTAAGTAGTTAAAATATTTAATCAAATTTCTCTGTAGGATTCTTGGACTGTATGTTGCTTAGGAGCAGTTTGTTGTGTTTGATAGGCGAAATTCAAGCTTTTAGTTAGTTTTAATTGGACACAACAGTCACATGATATTGTTTATTCCCTAATTGGGAAATAGCTTTTCAGTGAATATTCTTGTAATTTTCTCCTAGAATTCATTATTTTTTTGCCAATATTCTCATGCACTCAACTATTCATGGAAATTGAACAAAAAAACAAAGGAAAAGTCAATTCATTTTTTTATTTAAATATTCACAGAAATATTTTTGAGACTTGCCCAGCTTTGCTAGGTGTCAATCACAGCTTACACAATTGGTACCCTTGTAGCAGAGAAGCTGTACGACTGCTGAACTCTGGATGGACAAAAGCGAATGAACTGTCCTTTTATCCTTAGTGCTGGTCCCCCCATGTCAGGGTTGAGGCATATTTGTGGGGCAGTGTAATAAAGATGACGCTATTCCTGCTCATGCTGTACTGATTCTGTAGATTAAGAGGGGGCTTGATTTCCCAGGGTTGCAATGTGTCACTTTCAATGAGCATTAAATGTACTGTTTGAAAAACCCACTAGTGATTGCTTTCCATAAAGGTGTAGAACTAAACAGAATGTTTTGCAATGAAACATTTGTTGAAAATTGCTTGGTTTCTAATTCACTTAATCTCCAAGAAATGAGAACAATTTTGACAGTTTGGTAAAAAAAATAAAATAAATGAAAAACCACTTTTAATTTGTGAATTTTGAAAACGCAAGAAGAAGAGGAGAAGCCATGCAGGCTGGTATGTGTTGCTAAGAAGCAAGGGGTTTAGAGTTCTAGTCTATCCTGGCCTTAAGCATGCATTGCCTTTAACCTTTTCTGTCTCCGCATATGAGAAGAGCGGGTAGGGAAAGTATTCAGTTGCTAGCAAGGAAAAGAAAGAGCTGCCCCTGAAAGGAATGCACTGGTTTTGGCAGCTTTGTGCTGATCGCTCAGGAGAGCAAAGGATCTTTTCCTACATTTAGTATGGTATCATGCAACCCCTGCCTATATCACTGATCTCCCCACTCTTCGTTGCTTGCTTGGCCTGCTTTAGTTGCTCACTAGCAGCAGAAAGATGATGGTCCAGCCTCTCTCCTCATCTTGTTTGGCGGGTGCACTTCTCAGCTGGGACTCAGCCCATATCTCTCCTCTATGTCAGTGGAGCAGCGCCCCTCCCTTCTTATCAGGGAGCAAAGCAAGGGGTGAATAAATGACTAAACTTGTTCTTTAAATGAGGTTTCTTTTTATAAGACAAACTGCTTGGGAGTTGCCTGTGAGAGCCTTATCCATTTCAGCGAAGTACTCAGTGGGAGCAATAGTTCAAACTAGCTGAAGGGCTTGACTTTGTTTAGTGGGTAACTTCTGATATAATTAACGCTTCAGCTGTGGTTCACACTTACACTACCATTTTATTTCAGCATTGTTTGTATGGAATGTATACAGTGTCCTGTGCACATTCATTTAAAGAGATAACAGTTCAAATCCATACCTTGAATTTAACTCCTTAATGGTCTTATTTTCATGATATTTGGGCACACAGCTAGGTGCTGGGATGAGCTAGGGAATACATTTAAAAATATGAGCCATATATCTATTTTAAATTATTTTTTCAACACAATTGTCCGTGTGTTTCTCTTGCATTAATAAAATAATATGGGCTCCCTCTGGTGGGCCAAAATAATACCTTTTAATTTCTGTGTACCAAAGCTTGCCTAAAGTCTATTTAGCTTAGTGGATACAGTATCTTTTGTACATTTCAAAGGTATTGAGTTCAAATCCCGAAAGGCTGTTTTTTCTCCTCTCCCCGCCCATTTAAAAGACTTGGTATTTTTTTCCTCTGTCAAATGGACCAAATGTTTTCAACACTTAAATATTATCATTCAAAAATACTTTGCCTATAAACAATTTTATTGAAGTAACAAAATATACTACACAAATACTAAGAGCCTAATCCCATGACATGCTGATGCTTATAGCAGGGGGCAGCATTCAGTTCCAAATTGAAGTCACAGTTACTGCTGCGATGAGTGCTATAGTAATTCCTATACATAAACTGATGTGTGTTTTTCATGAGATTTTATATAAAGATAGTTTGTATATAGAAGCTATTTATTACCAAGGGCTTTGTGCATCTACACCTCATGAACATTAACTGTTTGTTCAAAATCTTATTTTTTCTTTTGTCAGTTTAACTATTTCTCTTAATTTCTATGGAATTGCAATGGCTCTCTCTCTGCTAAACTGGTTTGAGCTCTACATTTTCCCATCCTTTTTGCTAATGTTCTGATTTCCTTAATATTTTTTATTTTCCTACCAGTACAATTATAGATTCATTCATTCTTATGACTTTCCTAAACAGAATAAAAATGTTTATTTCACATGTACAAGAAAGCTAAATTGGAGGGGAAATATTTCCACAAAATAGATGTGATAGCTATGAAAGTGGCTACATTAGAAAAGGCATAGCCATTTCCATGGCATAGTTAATCAAGACACAATTAGGATTAACATGATTATCCATTCCTCATCTTAGAGCTCTCAGACATGGATTTAAGGGAGACTAAGAGCTTGTCCTCACTGACCCGCAATTTGGACTATGGGTATTTCAATGGTAGTGGGCACCAAAGTACTGCAGTGTAACTCCCCAAACTAAAAGGGTCCTAGTTTGCATTAATGTAGTTCTCTTCAAACAGAATTACATTAATAAGAATTAGGAACCTTTTAGTTTTCACCCACAGCGTCCACACAGGGGAGTTACAGCATAGCATTTTGGTGTGGACTGCTTTCTCACCTCTGTAGTCTGAACTGGGTAGACACGACCTAATTGATACCCAAATGTATCTCCTTCAATGTGACCATTTACATGATTAACCCTTTTGGCCAGTGTTTTTCATGCCAGTGTAGTTTCGCTGGGTAGCTATTTGGTTTAGGATTCCATTTGTTTACATGGCATGTTAGTGCCTGGAAAGCCAGTATGTGAATCTACAGTGGATTAGCCTGCTGTGCACTAACTCGCTGTGTGGCCTCTGCTACAGATCACTAAAAATTCTGTACTGCTCTTTGATGTACTTTGGTTTTGTCCCACCTTCAAAGATAAGGAACCCCAAATTGGGTTGGAAATCACCCCCAAATGTCAGCACAAATAAGGAACGGGAATGAATTTGATAGGCGGTAACCAAAGGAAATTCAAGCTGAAAGAGAATAAGAGGCTTAACTGGAACTTTAATTTGGCTGCTTCTTCTGAAGAGACTTGAGTAATGTATCACTAAGCAGAAATTCTCATTGTGATCATGGAACTATGGTTCTGCTGGTCTAGGTGTAAATTGATAAAGCTCTGAAAGATGAAAGATGAAAGACACTAAGTCTGACCCCAAGAGCATTTAGGAAGCTGATGAATAAGAACAGACCACTCCACTGAATTGTTGTCCTTTAGGAAGACGAAAGTATTTCAGATCCATATTCCAAATAGTCATATCAGTGTCAATAAGTACCTGCTGAAGAGCAGTAGCCTCCATTTGTATGGAAAGATGGTAAACGTTTAATGAAAGGATCTGCTTACAATAAATTGTTCTTCTCTCTAATAGGTGGTTATTGGCAGTGAATGTCTGTATTCTCTGCCCTTATATTTGCCATGTTTTTTTCAAAAGTTTTAATTGGAGTATGGAGAAGTGTAAGTTGTATTCCGAACTGTATTTTAAATTCTCCAAATGCTTGGGCATGTGGTAAAAAAATTCCAAATCTCTAAAAGAAGAGCCCCTGCTCCTTTCATAGACTTATGCATTCATAGATTCAGAGATTCAGAGATTCCAAAGCCAAATAATTCCAAGAACATATCTTTTAGGAAAATATCCAGACTTGGATTACAAGTTATCAGTGATGGAGAATCTACCAGAACCCTTGGTAAATTGTTCCAATGGTTAATTACTCTTAAAAATGTATGCAGTATTTCCAGTCTGAATTTTTCTAGCTTCAGTGATGGTCCCTTGTTGCCTGGGAATCTAAGCATCTATG